>NC_052047.1:109007222-109607222 GCF_903992535.2 Arvicola amphibius
GATGCCCCAACGGTACTGAGGAACTTTGGGTGACTGTCCAGGCAGCAAGATGTCTCTGTGATTTCTAGAGTTTTGTAAGTTGCTTACTTCTCATTTACTTAGGTAATATTATATCCTTCTGGAGTCTTCGATGGAGTTAAAGAATAGATAGTTACAGTTTTCCTTAGTTATGATAAAAGATAAAGTAGATATAAATACTGTAACTGTAATTCTTACTTGATAACTGTTTTGTTACATGTAATTTTGCTATGTTAAAGTTAAAGCCTTCTTTTTTTGTTTAAACAGAAAAAGGGGAAATGATGTGGGAGAGTCTTCTGTTTATGTTGATTTCATTCATTAATAAAGAAACTGCCGCCGGGAGGTGGTGGCGCACGCCTTTAATCCCAGCACTCGGGAGGCAGAGGCAGGCGGATCTCTGTGAGTTCGAGACCAGCCTGGTCTACAAGAGCTAGTTCCAGGACAGGCTCCAAAGCCACAGAGAAACCCTGTCTCGAAAAACCAAAAAAAAAAAAAAAAAAGAAACTGCCTTGGCCAGCCCTTAGGTGGGTGGAGTAGACAGAACAGGAAGAAGGAAGTGAGGTAAATGGCTCAGTCAGATGCCACGCCTCTCCTAAGTTAGGCAGACTGCCTTGCCTCTCCTCTGAGAGAGATGTGATGGAGCCAGCCACCAGCTCAGACATGCTGAATCTTCCCCAGTAAGACACCCCTCATGGTGTTACAAAGATTATTAGATATGGGTTAGTCAAGATGTGAGAAAGAGGCTGGAATTAATGGACCAGGCAGAATTTAAAAGAATACAGTTTCCGAGTAATTATTTCGGGGCATAAGCTAGCCAGGTGGCCAGGAGCCTGGTGGGACGAAAAGCAGGCCTGCCCGCTGATAACCACTACAAGACAGAGTAGCTGTAAATTGATGGAAAGTCCAATTTAAAGGAGGTTGTAAAATAGAGATTTAAGCCAGTTTCAGTGACACATGCCTATAACCCCAATACTTGAGTTCTGAAGCCAACTTGGTCTACAAAGTAAGTTCAGGCAAATCAAAACTACATGGTGAGATCTTTTCTTTCAAAAAAAATATATTCCCCCTACCCCTCCACACAAATAGATTTGATTATTGTTGTTATGTTGTTTATTCACAATAATCTGAGCAGTACTTGGGGGTACAGACTTGTAATCCAGATACTCAGGAGGCTGTGGCAGGAGGATCAAAAGATCAATTCATGCTTTAGCTATATAAGAAGTTCAGGCCAAGCCTGGTGACTTAGTGCGACCCTGTCTGAAAGTAAGGAAAACAAGTGCTGGAATGGAGCTGAGCAGTACACCATTTGCCTGGCATATGCAGAACTCTGGGTTCAGTCCCCAGTCTACTAAAAGAAGAAAAGGAGAACTGAAAAAGAAACAGGTGACAGATGTCCCTGCAATGGACACACAGTAATAATTTCCAGGATCCAAGTATTTTCTGTTATTTATCTTTGTTATCTTTGAGTGGTTTCCTTTCTTAATATGTGGCATAAGGGCTAAAAATGGGTTTTACTGGCTTTCCTTTCCAGAAAATCCAACAATATAGGTGTATCCCAAAAGGCATGATAAGGCTCCTGAGTTTGGCTCATAATTGTTTTCTTCAAATTATTATGATTTTTGAAATTTACAATCCTAATTAAGTGGATTAAATATTTAAAATATATGCTTAATATATTTTAAATTTATTATGTTTTAAAAATATGCATTTGTTATATATATATATATATATATATATATATATATATATATATATAGTGTGTGTGTGTGTGTGTGTGTATGTGTGTGTGTGTGTGTCCTTGCATCCATGCCAAAGGGCTTATGTGGCTATAAGGGAGTAACTTGCAGTTGGTTTGTTCTTTCTACCATGTGGAACTTGGGGATAAATGGATGTCATTTACTCTGTGAGTTGATTGACCCTATGTTGCTACCTTTGTTGCTGATGATTTTCTTCACTGGTATCAGAACCCAGATTCCTTGGGCTTCCAACACAGACTGAAGATCAGTGGCTCTCCAGGCATCCCAAATAAAAGCCATTTGTCTGGGTAGATTGCATTTTGCTTCTCCATTCTTCCTTTAAAGGACGTGTGGGTTGTTTGTACTTTCTGACTATTTGAAGGGTGTCTGATATGAGTATTCATATAAATACAACATTTATGAGCTTCTGTGTGATATATGTATGTGTAGTTTCTATATGGCCAGAGGACTTTTAGTTTTAGTGAACCTACAGTAGCAGCCAGCAAGCCCAGAGACCCTCTTACCTCTTTCCCCAGAACACAGGGGTTATAGGTACACACTTGGTCACATCTGATTTTATTTGTTTATTTTTTTTGTTTTTGTTTTTTTGCATTATAAGGTAATGGGGTTTCAAACTTAGGTTCTCAATCTTGTAGAACCATCTCTCCAGCCCCTAATAAATAACATTTTTAACCCATTTTCAGTTATTTCAGAATATATACTTAGAAATAGAATTGCTATATTACATCATGATTTATGTTTAACTGTATAAGGAACCGTCTGTCTCTAGAGCAACTATATCAATTTACATTGGCAGTGACTAGTTAAATCTACCTCCTACCCAGTGCTTATTATTTCTTGTTCCTTTTCATTACTGTAGCTGAGTGAATAGAAAGAGCATCACAAGGCTTTGATTGTGATTTCATGATGACTAAAGAAGTTGAACATCTGTTGTGCTTATTGGTTAGTCACAGATATTCCTTGGGTAAAAAGTATATATGCGCATCCTTTGTCCATTTGTGAATGTGCTGCATCATTGTGTTTTCTTATGCATTCTGGATCCTAGACCTTTATCATCAATTTACATTTCTTCCCCATTACATGAGTTACCTTTTTACACACAGCTTAGGTTGTACTCAAACTTAATGTGGAGCCAATGATGGTCTTGAATCCTGCTGCCATCACCTTCCAAGAGTTCTGGGGTGACAGGTATGTGCCACTACGACCTGGTGTGTGTGTGTTTGTGTGTGTGTGTGTGTGTGTGTGTGTGAGAGAGAGAGAGAGAGAGAGAGAGAGAGAGAGAGAGAGAGAGAGAGAGAGAGAGAGAGAGAGAGAGAGAGAGAAAGAGAGAATCTTGGTAAATCTTGATATTGAACATAGGTTCTCATACATGTGTTGTTAAGCTGTAATATTGAGCTTCAGCTCTAGCTATTTTTACCAACTTACCAGGTAGTTTTGGATACACAAAAAAATCTACTTCCATTTATTTCTTTTATTCCTTTTGCTCTTGGTGCCACAGCTAAGATGCCATTGCCAAAACCAAATTTAAGATTTACCCTTATATTTTCCTTGAAGAGTTTTACTATACTAACTCAAAAAGCCCATTTTAAGTTGTAAATGATGTTAAGCAAAGTCAATAAAGTCAACTCCATTCTTTCCTTGTGGTATCTAGCTTTCCCTGCACTGTCTTTGAAATGACTGTTCTTTCTTCAGCAAGATATCCTTGACATATTTTGAAAAATTAGAGCTGAGTGTGGTAGTTCACATCTTAAAACCCAGCACGTGGGTTGCAGAGACAAGCTAATCCCTATGAGTTCTAGGTCACCCTGGGATACATAGTGACTCCTAGGCCAGCCAGGGCTACATAGTGAGACACCATATTAGTTTCTTTTTGTTTCAGTGATGAAACACCATGACTAAGGCAACGTATGAAAGAAAGATTTGGGCTTACAGTTTCAGACAATCAGAGTCCATAATGATGGAGACAGAGGGCAGCAAGCAACCAGTATCGAGGCTGGAATAGCAAGCGGAGAACTCATATTTTAAACTACATGCTGAAAGCAGAGAGAGAAAGAACACTAAATTTGGCACAAGGCTTTGAAACTTCAAAGCCTCCACCAGTGATGTACTTTGTGTAGCAAGGCCATACCTCCGAGATCTCCCCAAGCAGTGCCATCAACTGGGATCCCGGTGTGCAAATATATTACCTGTGGGGGTCATTCTCATTCAAACTAGCTCAGAACTTGTCTCAAAAATATTGTTGTTGGGATACGTTCGTTGGCTCACTCCTTTCTGCCCATTTACGCGGCCGAGGAAGCATCGCTGAAGGCTCTCATTTCCCTGCGGTCATGTCCAAGTCAGAGTCTCCCAAGGAGCCAGCACAGCTGCGGAAGCTCTTCATTGGAGGGCTGAGCTTCGAAACCACCGACGAGAGTCTGAGGAGCCATTTTGAGCAATGGGGAACACTCACGGACTGCGTGGTCATGAGAGATCCAAACACCAAACGATCCAGGGGCTTTGGATTTAAGGAAGTGGATGCCGCTATGAATGCAAGACCCCATAAGGTGGATGGAAGAGTTGTGGAACCCAAGAGAGCTGTGTCGAGAGAGGATTCTCAGAGACCGGGTGCCCACTTAACCGTGAAAAAGATCTTTGTTGGTGGTATTAAAGAAGACACGGAAGAACATCACCTGAGAGATTATTTTGAGCAGTATGGGAAGATTGAAGTGATTGAAATCATGACTGACAGAGGCAGTGGAAAAAAGAGAGGGTTTGCTTTTGTCACCTTTGATGACCATGACTCCGTGGACAAGATTGTTATTCAGAAATACCATACTGTGAACGGGCACAACTGTGAAGTAAGAAAAGCCCTATCCAAGCAGGAGATGGGTAGTGCTTCGTCCAGCCAAAGAGGTCGAAGTGGTTCTGGAAACTTCGGTGGTGGTCGTGGAGGCGGTTTTGGCGGCAATGACAATTTTGGTTGAGGGGGAAACTTCAGTGGTCGTGGTGGCTTCGGTGGCAGCCGTGGTGGTGGTGGATACGGTGGCAGTGGGGATGGCTATAATGGATTCAGTAATGATGGAAGCAATTTTGGAGGTGGTGGAAGCTACAATGATTTTGGCAATTACAACAATCAGTCTTCAAATTTTGGACCAATGAAAGGAGGAAACTTTGGAGGCAGAAGCTCTGGCCCTTATGGTGGTGGAGGCCAGTACTTTGCTAAACCTTGGAATCAAGGTGGTTATGGTGGTTCCAGCAGCAGCAGCAGCTATGGCAGGGGCAGGAGGTTCTAATTACAGCCAGGAAACAAAGCTTAGCAGGAGAGGAGAGCCAGAGAAGTGACAGGGAAGCTACAGGTGACAACAGATTTGTGAACTCAGCCAAGCACAGTGGTGGCAGGGCCTAGCTGCTACAAAGAAGACATGTTTTAGACAATACTCATGTGTATGGGCAAAAAAACTCGAGGACTGTATTTGTGACTAATTGTATAACAGGTTATTTTAGTTTCTGTTCTGTGGAAAGTGTAAAGCATTCCAACAAAGGGTTTTACTGTAGACCTCTTCTCACCCATGCTGTTGATTGCTAAATGTAATAGTCTGATCATGACACTGAATAAATGTCTTTTTTTTCTTTTATTTTTCTTTTATAAATGTGCTGTGTAAAGTTAGTCTACTCTGAAGCCATCTTGGTAAACTTCCCCAACAGTGTGAAGTTAGAATCCTTTCAGGGTGGTGCCAAGTTCCATTTGGAATTTATTTATGATTGCTTGGGTGTGGAAGCCATTGTCTTCGAAAACCTTGGTGTGGTTAAACTGCCAGTTGTGACTTTGAGTTTCACCATTAAAAGGGTCATCATCCAAGCAAGGTTACAATTTTAATTATAAAATGGTTGTTGGCACACCCTATGCAATATCAAAATTGAATAATGGTATCAGATAAAATAACAGATGGGAATGAAGCTTGTGTATCATCCGTTATCATGTGTAATCAATAAACGAATTTAATTCTCTTGAAAAAAAAACAAAAAAAATATTATTGTTTAGTCTGTTTGATGGCACACACCTCCAATGCTAGTACTCAGGGAGCAGATGCAGGCAGATCCCTGTGCATTCAAGGCCAACTTGGCCAACCTGGCTAGGCTGCAAAGGGTAACCATATCTTTAACAAAAGTTAGTACATAGGCTTTTTCTGGGGTCTCATTTCCATTATACCCATCCTCTTGTCAACACCATACACTTGATTGGTAGTAAATTTTGAAGTTATAAATTTTAGTACACTTTGTTTATTTTCTCCAAAATTGCTTTGGCCATATTGAAAAGGCTGTATGTACTTTATTATTCCATTTAGATGACATTCCAAATGGGAAAACATGTAGAGACACTGAACAAGTAGCTATTTCCCAAAGATTCAGGGCAGAGGAGTTTTGGCAAATAAAAGCATGGGAGATGTTTTGGGGGGGGGGGGTGATTAAACTATTCTATATGATTCTATAACATTAGGTTATTAGACCATTTATTAGAATACTGTAATTCTAGAAAAGTAGAGAGAACCTTAATGTGTGCAAAATTTTAAAAATGAATTAGGAGGTCAAAGATCCCAGGATAGACCACAGACTACACTGAAATAATATTATTAAGTTACAATTGGATTATATAAAACAGACTTGCTGGAGGAATTGGGGAAATGAGAGGAAAAGATGGTAGCATAACAATTATGGGATAATGACAGCAAAGGTGTAAGGCACTATCCTTGGGATGATAGTTTGTTTCCCATGCAGATATGGGCTAAAACTCTGGAAACTACTCTGTGTTTGGACTTGAACAATTAAGTAAATGAATGGTGTGTGGTGTGAACCAGGTTTTTCACTGTTGGAACAGGGGTTACCAGTATATAAAGGACAGAGCCTGGCTCTGATGGAGGAATGTCATCTGTCTATGTGTTACTTTCATTGGTTAATAAAGAAACTGCTTTGGCCCTTTAATAGGACAGAAAATTAGGTTGGCAGAGTAGACAGAACAGAATTGTGGGAGAAAGAAAGCAGAGTCAGGCAGACGCTTCAGGCAGATGCTATAGCTCTCCTCTCTGAGATGGACACAGGCTAAGATCCTTCCCAGTAAGACACCACCTAGTGGTGCTACACAGATTACTAAATATGGGTTAAAGCAAGATATGAGAATTAACCAATAAGAGGCTGAAACTAATGGGCCAGGCAGTGTTTAAAAGAATACAGTTTCCGTGTAATTATTTCGGGTGTAAAGCTAGCCAGGCGGCCGCGAGCCGGGTGGTGGGACACAGCCCGCCGCTCCTACTACATGGCCTGATTATTTTGTAATGAGTTAAAGGAACACCATGAATCCATGTTTAGCTTAATAGCAATACATATTATTTAAAAGGTGCTCATATAGGCCTGTTCATCAGTATGGCTAATGATGATCGATATAGATAGATAGATAGATAGATAGATAGATAGATAGATAGATAGATAGATAGATAGATGATAGATAGATAGATAGATAGATAGATAGATAGATAGATAGATAGATACTGATATGGAGATACATAGACTGGTCCTTATGCATTCGTTTCCTTACTCTGTCACCATAAGAAACCTAAAAGCCATTATCCTAGTAGCAGCAAGCACACCTAGAGTCAGATCTTATTTTCTATATTATTCTCCAGTACAAAAGCCTCTTTTTATTAGATTTTTAAACAAACTCCAAATTCCCACTTTTTCCTTTCTTCCCATTCCCTCCACACACCCTCCCACACCACACCATCCCCTCTAATCCTAAGACAGGGTAAGGCACTTTATTTACCAAGATCCAAGGCCCTCCCTACTACATCTAGGCTGAGCAAGGTATGCATCCAAAGAGAATAGGATCCCCAAAAGCCAGTACATGCAGTAGAGATAAATCCCAAGGCCACTGCCAGTGGCCCCTTAGTCTGCCCCAGCCATACAACTGTCAGCCACATTCAGAGGGACTAGTTTGGTCCTTTGCTTGTCCCTTCCCAGTCCAGCTGGAGTTGGTGAGCTCCCATTAGCTGAGGTAAACTGTTTCAGTGGATGAACCTGTCATGGTCTTGACCTCTTTCCTCATATTCTCATTCCCTCTACTCTTCAACTGGACCTTGGGAGCTCAGACTAGTGCTCCGATGTGGTTCTCTGCCTCTGTCTCCTTTTGTTGTTGGACAAAGGTTCTATGGTGATATTTAAGATAATCATTAGTCTGACTACGGGACAAGGCCAGTTCTGGCACCCTCTCCTCTATTGCTTAGGGTCTTAGCTGGGGTCATCCTTGTGGATTCCTGAGAATTTTTCTAGAGCCAGGTTTCTTGCTTACCTCATAATGGTTCTCCTAATCAAGATATCTCTTTTCTTGCTCTCATATCCATCCTTCCTCCATCTCGACTATCCCATTCCTCCAAGTTCTCCTCAACCCTCCCCTTCTCACCTTTCTTCTACCTCTCCCACCCCCATGCTCCTAATTTTGTCAGGCGGTCTTGTCTGTTTCCAATGTTTAGGTGTGTCTATATGTTTTACTTTGGATTTGCCTTATTACTTAGCTTCTCTAAGATCATGAACTATAGGTTCAATGTCCTTTGTTTATAGCTAGTATCAACTTATGAGTGAGTACATACCATATTCACCTTTTGGATCTGGGTTACCTCATTCAGGATAGTGTTTTCCAATTCCATCCATTTACCTGCAAAATTCAAGATGTCATTTTTTTTTAACCACCGAGTAGTACTCTAATGTGTAAATGCTTTATCCATCAGTTGAGGGGCATCTAGGTTGTTTCCAGGCTCTGGCTATTACAAATAATGCTGCTGTGAACATAGTCGAACAAATGCCAAAAGCTTCTTTTTTAAAAATGATGTTTTAACATGGGCTAGAAATACACAATATGGGCTTTGAAAAATCTTGTAGTGCTAGAAGGGAAATGTATACACACAGTCCCCTACATTCCCGACACGTAATTCAAGTAAAGAGATGTCAACTGAAAGAGTTCCTTGTGGCAAGGGAGCCTCTTTAGCCTCAAAGAAAATAGTGCTGGATTATAAGCCAGATCCTAAAATAAATACCCATCAGTACATACTTGAAATGACTTCTCATTTCAAGAGTAGGGGTTCACTTAGTGACTCGTTCCAAAGAACACATCATGAAAAAGGAAATGATGAACAACCTCAAGGTGTGGAGGGGCCTGACAAAAACTGCCTCAGTAAATCCATCATTAACCACACTGATGAACAGGCTGATATGAGTACCTTTGAATATATATACGTGTGTGTGTGTGTGTGTGTGTGTGTGTGTGTGTGTATACACATGGAGTTCAAATAGAGACTTGTTCTCTCCTTCTACTATATAAATTTCAAAGACAAAACCTATGCATTCAGACTTCGTGACAAGTTGCTTTACCCATTGATTCATCTTTCTGGCCAGTACCTTAGGTATAACAATGCTACCTTGAAATTGTGGTCTTCCTAATGCCTAATTTAATCATGAAATGTCATCTAAATCTCAACTGATGAAGAACAGCCTGCAAAATACATGACCTGTACTTAAAACTGTCAAGAGTTATCACAGACAAGGAAAGCCTGAAAAAAAATGACGGTTAGATGTAGCACGAGTTCTTGTTGTTCTTAACAGAAAACCTGGAGTCAGATATTAGTGGGTGAAAACTAAGAGATTAGAAAAGCAGAGCAGACAGCCACTAAAGAGAACTTTTCCCTTTACCAATACTCAGACCAAAAGGGTGAGCCTGTCCTCAGACTTCCTCCTCAGACTCCATCCTGTCTCACTGCTTCAGACTGTATTTCAGATTGCATCCTCAGACTGCATCTGAGCTCCTGTCTCCTCCCACCTTACATTCCTCTCTCTACCCAGCCATACCCCTCTTAGTCTCCATCTCCCAAGTGTTGGGATTAAAGGTGTGGGTCTCCCAAGTACTGGGATTAAAGGTGGCTTCTAGTAATTTAGCTCTGCCCTCTGATCTTCAGGCAAGGTTATTTGTTAAAACATAAACAAAAGATCACTAAAGTTAGAGGAACCTAAGAACACCTGATTATTAAATTTAATATGGTATTCCAGATGTGTTCCAGGAGCTGAATAAAATATGTGAAACCCAGGGAAGTCTGAATTAATTTTAAACTTTAGTTAATAATCACAAATCCATCTAACTGGAGAAAAGAATGATTAATATTAAAAGACAGAGCCAATGAGATGGCTCAGCATGTTGGAGTACTTGCTTGTTGCACAAGCAGATCACTTGAAGTTAATCACCAGAGCCCAGGGTGGAAGAAAAAAAGACTCTTGAAAGTTGTTCTTTGACCTCCATACACCCACCATGGCATGAGCACACCCACACTCATACATCTGTGTCACATATGCAGTGCACACACACACAAACACTAATAATTAAAAACAGTAAAAGTGTTAAAAATTAAAAGTGAAAAGGGTCTTTACCTGTCACTGAGACACAGATGCCAACTTTATCTCTGCCTCTGGTCTAAGTTGGGAATCTTTTATCTGTGTGCATTTTAACTGTCTTCAATTGCTTTTTCAGGTTACTTGGGAATATTTTATATTGTTTCCCAAGTCTGGTTCAGCATGGACTTCTGTTCTCACTAGGCAACCACTTCCTCTTCCTGCAATTCTTTTCTGAGTTTTCAGCCCTTTAATTTGTTATTTCTTAATAAGGAAATACATTTTAAAAGAAACACTCCACAGAAATCCCTGCTGACATCCTTAATTTTTCAGATCAGTTAATAGAACTTTGAGATGGGTTGCAGAGCACTTCTCTAAGGGAGTCCACCTCTTACTGGGAAGTGTTCCTGCTATCCCTTTCCATATCATTAGCAAATTCTTCATCTGTGGTGGGAGGGGGAGGCCAGTTCCTTCAAACTCACAATAATCTGTAGGAAAGGACACCTCTTCTTTACATTGGAAATACATCATATTGCAAAATTTCTCCCATATGTCATGTTAATCTTTAGGCATGCAACTGGTACCAGTTTTCTATAAGTGGCAAGGTGGGATGGCGTAGATTGGGTATTGGGGAGGATGGCACACATGCATTCCAGGCAGAAAAACACTTCTGGTATCTAGGGGCCTGGAATTTTCTCGATGCAGCGGGGACATAGATCATGGTGAGTGAGATACTATAAAAAGTGAGTGAGTTTGGGGCTGTCAGGTCTTGGAGGACGTGTTGAGCACACTGGAGTTTTCTCTGAGGACCATGGTAAATTGTCTGTTCTCTTTCACTGGTTTTCTTCTTCAGGGCAAGGAAAGACAGAGCAGAATCTCTTTAAACAAATCTATAACCAGGCTCCATTATATCCTCTCACAAGTAGTTGTGGCTTTTTAACCTTATCTTTACATTGCTCAATTTTTCCAAGAATCCTGCTAACCTGATCACGTGGATCCCTGATAAAATTCCTCATCCCTTCCACTCTGTGATAATGCATTTTGACCATGGTCTTAGCAGCAATATTCCTGTCCTATAGGTCATCTTCTTTCTCTAGATTTTTTTTGTTAATATTTTTTCTTTTTTTTATTAAAGATTTCCATCTCCTCCACCTTCCCTCCCCTCCCTTCCACCCATACCCACACTCCACCCCTCTCCAAGACAAAGAGCCATCAGGGTTCCCTTCACTATGTTAAGTCCAAGGTCCTCCCAGCTCCCCCTAAGTCCAGGAAGGTGAGCAACCAAACTGACAAGGCTCACAGAGAGCCCATCCATGCTGTAGAGTTCAAGCTCATCGCCGTTGTCCTTGGTTTCTCAGTCCTCCTCCACCGTCAGCCACATTCAGAGAGTCCGGTTTGGTCCCCTGTTCCATCAGTCCCATTCCAACTGGACTTGGTGGTCTCCCGTTAGTTCTGTCCGACCGTCTCAATGGGTACACACACTCCTCACGGTCCTGACTTCCTTGCTCATGATCTCCCTCCTTTTGCTCCTCATCGGGACCTTGGGATCTCAGTCTGGTGCTCCTATGTGGGGCTCTGTCATTTTCTCCATCCAATGCCAGGTGAAGGTTCTATGGTGATATGCAAGATATTCATGAGTATGGCAATAGGATCTGGACATTTCTGGCACCCTCTCCTCAGCTGCCCAAGGACCTAGCTGGGGGCGTCTTCCTGGACACCTGGGAACCCCTCTAGAGTCAAGTCTCTGCCAACCCTAGAATGGCTCCCTTAATTAAGATATATAATTCTTTGTTCCCATATCCACTTTTCCTATATCCCAACCATCCTATTCCCCCAAGGTCTTCCCATCCTCCACTTCACACTTTTCTCTCCCCATTCCCCCCTCCCCCATCCCACCCCATCCCCATGTTCCCATTTTTTGTCCAGCAATCTTGTCTACTTCCAGTATCCAGGAGGATAACTATATGTTTTTCTTTGGGTTCACCTTCTTATATAGCTTCTCTAGGATTTTTTACGAATTATAGGCTCGATGTCCTTTATTTATGGCTAGAAACCAATTATGAGTGAGTACATCCCATGTTCATCTTTTTGGGCCTGGGTTACCTCACTCAGGATGGTGTTTTCTATTTGCATCCATTTGCATGCAAAATTCAAGATGTCATTGTTTTTTACCACCGAGTAGTACTCTAATATGTATATATTCCACACTTTCTTCATCCATTCTTCCACTGAAGGGCATCTAGGTTGTTTCCAGGTTCTGGCTATTACAAATAATGCTGCTATAAACATAATTGAACAAATGCTTTTGTAATATGATTGGGCATCTCTTGGGTAAATTCCCAAGAGTGGGATTGCTGGGTCCTAGGGTAGGTTGATCCCAAATTTCCTGAGAAACCTCCACACTGCTTTCCAAAGTGGTTGCACAAGTTTGCATTCCCACCAGCAATGGATGAGTGTACCCCTTACTCCACATCCTCTCCAGCAAAGGCTATCATTGGTGTTTTTGATTTTAGCCATTCTGACAGGTGTAAGATGGTATCTCAACGTTGTTTTGATTTGCATTTGCCTGATTGCTAAGGAGGTTGAGCATGCCCTTAAGTGTCTTTTGGCCATTCGAACTTCGCCTGTTGAGAATTCTCTGTTCAGTTCAGTGCCCCATTTTTTAATTGGGTTCATTAGCATTTTAAAGTCTAGTCTCTTGAGTTCTTTATATATTTTGGAGATCAGGCCTTTGTCTGTTGCGGGGTTGGTGAAGATCTTTTCCCAGTCAGTAGGCTGCCTTTTTGTCTTAGTGACAGTGTCCTTTGCTTTACAGAAGCTGCTCAGCTTCAGAAGGTTCCATTTATTCAATGATGCCCTTAATGTCAGTGCTGCTGGGGCTATACGTAGGAAGTGGTCTCCTGTGCCCAAATGTTGTAGAGTACTTCCCACTTTCTCCTCTAACAGGTTCAGTGTGTTCAGATTGATATTGAGGTCTTTAATCCATTTGGACTTGAGTTTTCTGCATGGTGATAGACACGGATCTACTTTCATTCTTCTACAGGTTGACATCCAGTTATGCCAGCACCATTTGTTGAAGACGCCCTCTTTCTTCCATTGTGTACTTTTGGCTCCTTTATCAAAAATCAGGTGTTCATAGGTTTTTGGGTTAAGATCTGGGTCTTCTATTTGATTCCATTGGTCGACTTCTCTATTTTTATGCCAATACCAAGCTGTTTTCAATACTGTAGCTCTGTAATAGAGTTTGAAGTCAGAGATGGTAATGCCTCCAGAAGTTCCTTTATTGTATAAGATTGTTTTGGCTATCCTGGGTTTCTTGTTCTTCCATATAAAGTTTATTATTGTCCTCTCAAGATCTATGAAGAATTTTGATGGGATCTTTATTGGGATTGCATTGAATCTATAGATTGCTTTTGGTAGAATTGCCATTTTTACTATGTTGATCCTCCCAATCCAAGAGCAAGGGAGATCCTTCCATTTTCTGGTGTCCTCTTCAATTTCTTTCTTCAAAGACTTAAAATTCTTGTCAAATAGGTCTTTCACTTCCTTGGTTAGAGTTACCCCAAGATATTTTATGCTATTTGTGGCTATCGTGAAAGGTGACGCTTCTCTGATTTCTTTCTCTGCTTCCTTATCCTTTGTATATAGGAGGGCGACTGATTTTTTGGAGTTGATCTTGTATCCTGCCACGATGCTAAAGGAGTTTATCAGCTGTAGGAGTTCTTTGGTGGAGTTTTTCGGGTCGCTTATGTACACTATCATATCATCTGCAAATAACGAAAGTTTAACTTCTTCCTTTCCAAATTGAATCCCCTTGATCCCCTTGTTTTGTCTTATTGCTATTGCTAGAACTTCAAGCACTATATTGAAGAGATAAGGAGAGAGTGGACAGCCTTGTCACGTTCCTGAATTTAGTGGGATGGCCTTGAGTTTCTCTCCATTTAATTTGATGTTAGCTGTCGGCTTGCTGTAAATAGCCTTTATTATATTTAGGAATGACCACTGTATCCCTAATCTCTCCAAGACCTTTATCATAAAGGGGTGCTGAATTTTGTCAAATGCTTTTTCTGCATCTAATGAGATGATCATATGGTTTTTATCCTTCATTTTATTTATATGATGGATTACATTGATAGATTTTCGCATGTTGAACCAGCCCTGCATCTCTGGGATGAAGCCTACTTGATCATAGTGGATAATTTTTCTAATGTGTTCTTGGATTCTGTTTGCCAGTATTTTATTGAGAATTTTTGCATCGATGTTCATGAGTGAGATTGGCCTGTAATTCTCTTTCTTGGTTGGGTCTTTGTGTGGTTTAGGTATCAGGGTAATTGTAGCTTCATAGAAGGAATTTGGCAATGACTGTTCTGTTTCTATATTATGAAATACCTTAAGGAGTATAGGTATTAGGTCTTCTTGGAAGTTCTGGTAGAATTCCGCATTGAACCCATCAGGTCCTGGGCTCTTTTTGGTAGGGAGGTTTTTAATAACAGTTTCCAATTCTTCGCGACTAACAGGATTATTTAGAGCATTTACCTGGTCCTGGTTTAACTTTGGTATATGGTACTTATCTAAAAAAGTGTCCATTTCTTTTACATTTTCCAATTTTGTGGCATACAGGCTTTTGTAGTAAGATCTAATGATTCTCTGAATTTCCTCTGTGTCTGTGGTTATGTCCCCTTTTTCATTTCTAATCTTATTAATTTGTGTGTTCTCTCTCTGCCATTTGATTATTTTGGCTAGGAGTTTGTCAATCTTGTTGATTTTCTCCAAGAACCAGCTTTTTGTTTCATTGATTCTTTGGATTGTTTTCTGTGTTTCTATTTTGTTGATTTCTGCCCTCAGTTTGATAATTTCCAGTCTTCTACTCCTCCTAGGTGAGTCTGCTTCTTTCTTTTCTAAAGCTTTCAGGTGTGCTGTTAAGTCTCCAATGTGTGCTTTCTCCGTTTTTTTTAAGTGGGCACTTAGTGCTATGAATTTTCCTCTTAGCACTGCTTTCAGAGTGTCCCATAAGTTTGAGTATGTTGTGTCTTTATTTTCCTTAAATTCAAGAAAGACTTTAATTTCTTTCTTTATTTCTTCCTTGACCCAGGTGTGGTTCAGTAGTTGACTGTTCAGTTTCCATGAGTTTGTAGGCTTTCTGAGGGTAGCATTGTTGTTGAATTCTAATTTTAATCCATGGTGATCCGATAAGATGCAGGTGGTTACTAATATTTTTTTGTAACTGTGGAAGTTTGCTTTGTTACCGAGTATGTGGTCAATTTTCGAAAAGGTTCCATGAGCCACAGAGAAGAAGGTATATTCTTTCCTATTTGGGTGGAATGTTCTATAGATGTCTGTTAAGTCCATTTGGTTCATTACCTCTATTAAGTCTCTTAATTCTCTGTTAGGTTTCTGTCGAATTGACCTGTCCATTGGTGAAAGAGAAGTGTTGAAGTCTCCCACTATCAGTGTGTTTGGTTTGATGGCTGCCTTGAGTTCTAGAAGTATTTCTTTTACATAAGTGGGTGCTTTTGTATTAGGGGCATAGATATTCAGGATTGAAACTTCGTTCTGATAGATTTTTCCTGTAATGAGTATAAAGTGTCCCTTTCCATCTCTTCTGATTGATTTTAGTTTGAAGTCAACTTTGTTAGAAATTAGTATGGCCACACCGGCTTGTTTCTTAGGTCCATTTGCTTGATAAACCTTTTCCCAACCCTTTACTCTGAGTAGGTGTCTGTCTTTGTGGTTGAGGTGCGTTTCTTGTAAACAGCAGAATCTTGGATCCTGTTTTCGTATCCAATCTCTTAGTCTGTGCCTTTTTATAGGTGAATTGAGTCCATTGATATTAAGTGGTATTAATGACCAGTGGATGTTAACTCCGGTTGTCATTTTTTATTTGGTAGTAGAGAATGTGTGTTTCCTTTCTTTGCGATGTGCTGGTGAAGGGTCGCTAGATGTCTGAGTTATTTTGGGCAATGCTGGACTCCTTTGTTTGTGAATTTCCTTCTATTACTTTCTGTAAGGCTGGATTTGTGGCTATGTATTGTTTAAATTTGTTTTTATCCTGGAATAGTCTGATAGGTTTACCTTTATATGTTACTTGACCTTTTTCCTTTGCAGCTCTTAATATTCTTTCTTTATTCTGTATGTTTTGTGTTTTGATTATAATATGGCGAGGGGATGTTTTTTTTTTTTTTTTGATCCACTCTATTTGGTGTTCTGTAAGCTTCTTGAACCTTAATAGAAATATCTTTCTTTAGGATTGGGAAGTTTTCTTCTATAATTTTATTAAATATATTTTCTGGACCATGGAGCTGTATTTCTTCTCCTTCTTCTATGCCTATTATTCTTAGGTTTGGTCTTTTTATTGTGTCCCAGATTTCCTGAATGTTTTGTGATGAGAATTTGTTGGATTTGCTGTTTTCTTTGATCAGTGCGTTTATTTTCTCTATGGTATCTTCAGAATCTGAGATTCTTTCTTCTATCTCTTGTATTCTGTTGGTTATGCTTGTTTCTGTAGTCTCTGTTCATTTACGTAGATTTTCCATATCCAGCTGGCCCTCGGGTTGTGTTTTCTTCCTTGCCTCCATTTCAGTTTTCAAGTCTTGCACTGTTTCCTTTATCTGTTTGATTGTTTTTTCTTGGTTTCCTAGGATATCATTTACGGATTTACTCAATCCTTCAAACTTTTTGTTATTCTTCTCGTCCATTTCCTTAAGGGAGTTTTTCACCTCCTGTTTAAGGGACTCTATTACTTTCATAAAGTCAATTTTTTCTACTTCTTCTTGATTAGTGTGTTCAAGTCCTCCTGTTATAAGTTCGCTGGGTTCTGGTGCTTTCATGTTGTTATTCAAATTGTTGGAGGAATTCTTGCATTGGCGCCTGCCCATTTCTTCCTCTAAATAATCCCCTTTGGGTCTTCTTTTAGAAGTTCAATTCCCCCCAATGAATTCAATTCACTCACCCCAATGAATGATGGATCCTCTGGCAGACTGTCAGGTCTCCTTGCAGGCCAAGCAGCTCACTGACAAAGGGCCTACCTTGCTGCAGGCAGCAGGCTAATGCAGGAGGGGACCTCCCACCAGCCTGGGTGCACTCAATTCCAGGTCCCTGGCGCCCAAACAGGCTGAGCTGTGGGGTTTTGTGGCCCCAAAGACGGGAGGATGAGGCGGGGGAGGGGTTCTGGGTGCAAGCTGGGAAGGGACAGGAAGAGAGAGGCAGTATCTGGGGAGAATAACCCCTGCAGGAAGAGCAGGAAGTGTCTCTCTAGATTTTTTTTTATTATTTTTTTCCTCTATTTATGCTACATCCCTTTCTCTTTGCTGTAAATTGCCATTTTTACTTGTTTTATTTGAAGTTCAGTCAATATCTCCTTCCTCAA
Organism: Arvicola amphibius; assembly: GCF_903992535.2. Classification (NCBI taxonomy): domain Eukaryota; kingdom Metazoa; phylum Chordata; class Mammalia; order Rodentia; family Cricetidae; genus Arvicola; species Arvicola amphibius. The sequence continues at coordinate 109,024,767 of NC_052047.1, forward strand.
GATACCATCAGAATAGTCATTATAGCTAGTAAGATGACCCTGAATGACCTTTGCATTTATATTTTAATAATTACTATCAATATTTTTATTTGTTTGTTTGTTTGTTTTACATCCAGGGTACAGTCTTCCCTCCCTCTTCTCCTCCCAGACTACTCCCCCAACCCATCTCTGTTCCCACCTCCAAATCCACTCCTTCTTTGTTTCTGTTCAGGATAAGGCAGGTCTCCCACAGATATCAACAAAACATGGAATATCAAGTTGCAGTAAGACTAAACACCTCCCCATGGATTGACTGGGCAAGGTGACCCAATATAAGGAGTAGGGCCTCAAAATCCAATAAAAGAGTTAAAGAGAGTCCTGTTCCTTCTGTTATGATCCCAGCAAGAAAACCAAGCTACACAACTGTAACACATGTACAGAGTGCTTAGGTCAGTCCCATGTAGTCTCTAATTGCTGGTTATTCTTTGTGAGACCCTATGAGCCCAGGATATTTAATTCTATTTTTTCTTTAACAGAAGATTCCTTTTTCAAGCCTATGGCAAAATCTTCTATCTAGACTCTGAACCTCATTTTTGTGCTTTTGTTTTTCATTTGTTTTATGTTTTTATGAATTGCTTTTGCTGCTGTGGAATAATATTTCTATACACTGTGAAGATGTGTTGCTTTCATTATTAATAAAAAGCTGATTGGCTGCTGGCTAAGCAGGATTTGGGGGGCAGAAAGAATGCTGGGGAGAAGAAGAGCAGAGTCACTGTGAATACCCCAAAAATTACTTTGCCCAACAAAAAACAAGAAGTCATTCAGAGAGAACTTTGCCCAAATTCCGTAAATGATTGTTTATAAGTGTTTGTTGACCTATAAAAGGGGATATGGTATAGATATGCTACAGAGATTTTCATTGATATTGATCTTGATTTATTTATACAAATTTAAGGTCAATTTTGTTAATATATATATATATATATATATATATATATATATATATATATATGCTCTTGATTGAGATATTGTGTTTTTACAGCTCACTTAAAATGTAATGTATAGCTGGAATCCCTGATCCTGTGCCCTGACATTCCATCTGAACTGGTGAGTGAATGCGGACCCTGGGGCAACCTGCCCTGGAAGAGAGCACAGACCCCCTACCCCCACTTCCCTCTGCAGGCTTGTGTCCCTTTCTCTCGTCCCTGTGTCTCCCAAGTTTTCCCTAGTGTTCTCAGGTCTTCTGCTCCTGTTCTAAGGCCATCCACCCAAAGGGGTCAGACTCTGGCCTCCAGGCAGGTCTGAGGATTCCTGCGGAGGGGTGCGGGCTCCTTCAGATTGTGCTGCCAGGTTCGCTGTGTGGTATTCCATCCCACCCTGCCCCCACCTTGGCCCTTTTGTCTGGGCTGCGACCATGGGCTACCTGGAATCCCTGATCCTGTGCCCTGACATTCCATCTGAACTGGTGAGTGAATGCAAACCCTGGGGCAACCTGCCCTGGAAGAGAGCACAGACCCCCTACCCCCACTTCCCTCTGCAGGCTTGTGTCTCCCAAGATTTCCCTAGTGTTCTCAGGTGTCCTGCTCCTGTTCTAAGGCCATCCACCCAGAGGAGTCAGACTCTGGCCTCCAGGCAGGTCTGAGGATTCCTGCAAGGGAGTGCGGGCTACTTCAGATTGTGACGCAAGGAATAGGTCCTCCTCTGGCACTGGGGAGATCCAACCAGTTTCAGTCACAGCAAAGATTGGTCTAGGACACCAAACGCCTCCGGGCTCCTTTTGAAGGAAGAGATGGGCAGGCGCCAATGCAGGAGCTCCTCCAACAACATGAAAGGCAACATGACATCACCACAATCCAGACATCCTGAAACAACAAGAATTGAACACCCTACCCCAGAAGATATAGAAGAAACCGACCTTAAACAGTACTTTATGAAAATAATAGAGGACCTTAAACAGGAGGTAAAAAACTGCCATAAAGAAATGGAGATGACAAACAAAAAGGTAGACGAAATAAATAAATCTCTCAAAGATACCCAAGAAAAACAAGAAAAAGCAATCAAACAGGTAAGGGAAACAGTACAAGACCTGATAAATGAAATGGAGGTATTGAAGAAAACACAATCTGAGGGACGACTGGAAATGGAAACTCTGAGTAAACGAACAGAAACTTCAGAGACAAGTATTTCCAACCGAATACAAGAGATGGAAGAAAGAATCTCGGACTCTGAAGATACTATAGAGGAAATAAACTCACAGATTAAAGAACTAAACAAATCTAACAAATTCTTAACACAAAACATTCAGGAAATATGGGACACCATGAAAAGACCAAACCTAAGAATAATTGGGGTAGAAGAAGGAGAAGAATTACAACTCAAAGGCCCAGAAAACATATTCAACAAAATTATAGAAGAAAACTTCCCCAACCTAAAGAAGGAGGTTCCTATGAAGGTACAAGAAGCCTACAGAACACCAAATAGACTGGATCAAAAGAAAGCATCCCCACGCCATATAATAATCAAAACACAAAACATACAGAATAAAGAACAGATATTAAGAGCTGCAAAGGAAAAAGGTCAAGTAACATATAAAGGGAAACCTATCAGAATCACACCTGATTTCTCAATGGAAACCATGAAAGCCAGAAGAGCTTGGATAGATGTGCTACAGACACTAAGGGAACATGGATGCAAGCCTAGACTATTATACCCAGCAAAGCTTGCATTCACCATTGATGGAGAAAACAAGATATTCCAGGACAAAAACAGATTTAAACAATACGCAGCCACAAATCCAGCCTTGCAGAAAGTAATAGAAGGAAAATCACTAACCAAGGAGTCCAACAATACCCACAATAACTCAGGCATCTAGTGACCCTTCACCAGCACAATTAGAAGAAGGGAAACACACAAACTCTACTACTAAAAATGACTGAAGTTAACAACCACTGGTCATTAATATCACTTAATATCAATGGACTCAATTCACCTATAAAAAGGCACAGGCTAAGAGACTGGATACGAAAACAGAATCCAACATTTTGCTGTTTACAAGAAACACACCTCAACCACAAAGACAGACACCTACTCAGAGTAAAGGGTTGGGAAAAGGTTTATCAAGCAAATGGCCCTAAGAAACAAGCGGGTGTGGCCATACTAATTTCCAACAAAGTTGACTTCAAACTAAAATCAATCAGAAGAGATGGAAAGGGACACTTTATACTCATAACAGGAAAAATCCTTCAGAATGAAGTCTCAATCCTGAATATCTATGCCCCTAATATAAAAGCTCCCACTTATGTAAAAGAAACACTTCTAGAACTCAAGGCAGCCATCAAACCACACACACTAATAGTTGGAGACTTCAACACTCCTCTCTCACCAATGGACAGGTCAATCAGACAGAAACCTAACAGAGAATTGAAAGACATAATGGAGGTAATGAACCAAATGGACTTAACAGACATCTATAGAACATTCCACACAAATAGGAAAGAATATACCTTCTTCTCTGCGGCTTATGGAACCTTTTCGAAAATTGACCATATATTGGTAACAAAGCAAACTTCCACAGTTACAAAAAGATATTAGTAACCACCTGTGTCTTATCGGATCACCATGGATTAAAATTAGAATTCAACAACAATGCTACCCCCAGAAAGCCCACAAACTCATGGAAACTGAACAGTCAACTACTGACCCACACCTGGGTCAAGGAAGAAATAAAGAAAGAAATTAAAGTCTTTCTTGAATTTAATGAAAACAAAGACACAACATACTCAAACCTATGGGACACAATGAAAGTAGTGCTAAGAGGAAAGTTCATAGCACTAAGTGCCCACTTAAAGAAAACAGAGAAAGCACTCATTGGTGACTTAACAGCACACCTGAAAGCTCTGGAAAAAAAAGAAGCAGACTCACCTAGGAGAAGTAGAAGACTGGAAATAATCAAACTCAGGGCAGAAATCAACAAAATAGAAACACAGAAAACAATCCAAAGAATCAATGAAACAAGAAGCTGGTTCTTGGAGAAAATCAACAAGATTGACAAACCCTTAGCCAAAATAATCAAATGGCAGAGGGAAAATACGCAAATTAATAAGATCAGAAATGAAAAGGGGGACATAACCACAGACACAGAGGAAATTCAGAGAATCATTAGATCTTACTACAAAAGCCTGTATGCCACAAAATTGGAAAATGTAAAAGAAATGGACAGTTTTTTAGATAAATACCATATACCAAAGTTAAACCAGAACCAGATAAATGCTCTAAATAGTCCTGATAGTCGCGAAGAATTAGAAACTGTTATCAGAAACCTCCCTACCAAAAAGAGCCCAGGACCTGATGGTTTCAATGCGGAATTCTACCAGAACTTCCAAGAAGACCTAATACCTATACTCCTTAAGGTATTTCATAATATAGAAACACAAGAGTCACTGCCAAATTCCTTCTATGAAGCTACAGTCACCCTGATACCTAAACCACAAAAAGACTCAACCAAGAAAGAGAATTACAGGCCAATCTCACCCATGAACATTGACGCAAAAATTCTCAATAAAATACTGGCAAACCGAATCCAAGAACACATTAGAAAAATTATCCATTACGATCAAGTAGGCTTCATCCCAGAGATGCAGGGCTGGTTCAACATACGAAAATCTATCAATGTAATCCATCATATAAATAAACTGAAGGAAAAAATCATATGGTCATCTCATTAGATGCTGAAAAAGCATTTGACAAAATTCAGCACCCTTTTATGATAAAGGTCTTGGAGAGATTAGGGATACAAGGGTCATTCCGAAATATAATAAAAGCTATTTACAGCAAGCCGACAGCTAACATCAAACTAAACGGAGAGAAACTCAAGGCTATCCCACTAAATTCAGGAACACGACAAGGCTGTCCACTCTCTCCTTATCTCTTCAATATAGTATTTGAAGTTCTAGCAATAGCAATAAGACAACATAAGGGAATCAAGGGGATTCAATTTGGAAAGGAAGAAGTTAAACTTTCATTATTTGCAGATGATATGATAGTATACATAAGCGACCCCAAAAACTCCACCAAAGAACTCTTACAGCTGATAAACTCCTTCAGTAACGTGGCAGGTTACAAGATCAACTCCAAAAAATCAGTCGCCCTCCTATACACAAAGGATAAGGAAGCAGAGAGGGAAATCAAAGAAGTATCACCTTTCACAATAGCCACAAATAGCATAAGATATCTGGGAGTATCTCTAACCAAGGAAGTGAAGGATTTATTTGACAAGAACTTTAAGTCTTTGAAGAAAGAAATTAAAGAGGATACCAGAAAATGGAAGGATCTCCCCTGCTCGTGGATTGGGAGGATCAACATAGTAAAAATGGCAATTCTACCAAAAGCAATCTATAGATTCAATGCAATCCCAATCAAGGTCCCATTAAAATTCTTCACAGAGATTGAGAGGACAATAATCAACTTTATATGGAAAAACAAGAAACCCAGGATAGCAAAAAAAAATCTTATACAATAAAGGTTCTTCTGGAGGCATTACCATCCCTGACTTCAAACTCTATTACAAAGCTACAGTATTGAAAACAGCTTGGTATTGGCATAAAAACAGAGAAGTTGACCAATGGAATCGTATAGAAGACCCGGATCTTAAACCACAAACCTATGAACACCTGATTTTTGATAAAGGAGCCAAAAGTACACAATGGAAGAAAGAGGGCATCTTCAACAAATGGTGCTGGCATAACTGGATGTCAACCTGTAGAAGAATGAAAGTAGATCCATATCTATCACCATGCACAAAACTCAAGTCCAAATGGATTAAAGACCTCAATATTAATTTGAACACATTGAGCTTGATAGAGGAGAAAGTGGGAAGTACTCTACAACAAATGGGCACAGGGAACTGTTTCCTACGCATAAGCCCAGCTGCACAGACTTTAAGGGCAACATTGAATAAATGGGACCTCCTGAAGTTGAGCAGCTTCTGTAAAGCAAAGGACATTGTCACTAAGACACAAAGGCAGCATACTGACTGGGAAAAGATTTTCACCAACCCTGCAACTGACAAAGGTCTGATCTCTAAAATATATAAGGAACTCAAGAGACTAGACGGTAAAATGCCAATTAACCCAATTAAAAAATGGGGCACTGAACTGAACAGAGAATTCTCAACAGAAGAAGTTCGAATGGCCAAAAGACACTTAAGGTCATGCTCAACCTCCCTAGCTATCAGGGAAATGCAAATCAAAACAACTTTGAGATATCATCTTACACCTGTCAGATTGGCTAAAATCCAAAACACCAATAATAACCTTTGCTGGAGAGGTTGTGGGGTAAGGGGTACACTCATCCATTGCTGGTGGGAATGCACACTTGTGCAACCACTTTGGAAAGCAGTGTGGAGGTTTCTCAGGAAATTCGGGATCAACCTACCCCAGGACCCAGCAATTCCACTATTGGGAATCTACCCAAGAGATGCCCAATCATACAACAAAAGCATATGCTCATCTATGTTCATAGCAGCATTATTTGTAATAGCCAGATCCTGGAAACAACCTAGATGCCCTTCAGTGGAAGAATGGATGAAGAAACTGTGGAATATATACATGCTAGAATACTACTCAGCGGTAAAAAACAATGACATCTTGAATTTTGCAGGCAAATGGATGGAAATAGAAAACACTATTCTGAGTGAGGTAACCCAGACCCAAAAAGATGAACATGGGATGTACTCACTCATAGTCGGTTTCTAGCCACAATTAAAGGACATCGAGCCTATAAATTTGGGATCCTTGAGAAGATAATAAGAAGGTGAACTCCCAAAAAAAGATATAGTAATCCTCCTGGATATTGGAAGTAGACACGATCGCCAGACAAAATTGGGAACTTGAGGGTTGGGCAAGACTGGGCCAAGGGAAGATGGGGAGAGAAAAGTGTGAAGGGAAGAACGGGGGGAGCTCGGAGGAATGGGGTGCTTGGGATATAGGAAGGGTGGATATGGGAGCAGAGAAGCATATATCCTAATTTAAAGAGCTACCTGAGGGTTGTCAAGAGACTTGACCCTAGAAGGGTTCCCAGGTTTCCAGGGAGATGCCCCCAGTTAGTTCCTTGGGCAGCTGAGGAGAGGGAGCCTGAAAAGGCCAGTTCCTATAGCCATACTGATGAATTTCTTGCATATCACCATAGAACCTCCACCTGACGATAGATGAAGAAAATGACAGAGCCCCACATTGGAGCACCGGACTGAGCTCCCAAGGTCCTGATGAGGAGCAGAAGGAGAGAGAACATGAGAAAGAAAGTCAGGACCGTGAGGGAACCTCCAGCTGGCGACAGATGGGGAAGGTGACTGAGCCCCACATTGGAGCACTGGACTGAGCTCCCAAGGTCCTGATGAGGAGCAGAAGGAGCGAGAACATGAGGGAGAAAGTCAGGAACGTGAGGGATGCGTTCACTCATGGAGACGGTGGGACAGAACTAATGGGAGATCACCAACTCCAGTTGGAATGGGACTGATGGATCATGCGACCAAACCCGTCTCTCTGAATGTGGCCAACAGCGGGGGCTAACTGAGAAGCAAAGGACAATGGTGCTGGGCTCTGATTCTTCTGCATGGACGGGCTCTGTGGGTGCCTTCTCAGCCTGGTCGATCACCTTCCTGGTCCTGGGGGGAGTTGGGAGGACCTTGGTCTTAGCATAGAATGGGGAACCCTGATGGCTCCTTGGCCTTGAGAGGGAGGGAGGGGAGGTATGTGTGGAGGGGAGGGGAGGGAAGGGGGAGAAGGAGGGGAAGGAAGGGGGAGGAGGAGGGGAGGGAGGGGGGAGGAGGAGGGGAGGAGATGGAAATTTTTAAATATAAAAAAAAAACCATGAAAAAAAAATTTCCATCTCTTCCATTCCTCCCACTTCCCTCCCCTCCCCTCCACTCACACTCCCACTCCCTCCCTCTCCAGGCCAAAGAGCAGTCAGGGTTGTCTACATTATGGGAAGTCCAAGGTCCTCCCAACTCCCCCCAGGTCCAGGAAGGCAAGCATCAAAACTGACAAGGCTCCCACAGAGCCCGTCCATGCAGTAGAATCAAAGCCCAGCGCTGTTGTCCTTGCCTTCTCAGTCAGCCTCCACTGTCAGCCACATTCAAAGAGTCCAGTTTGATCACATGCTCCATCAGTCCCATTCCAACTGGCCTTGGTGATCTCCCATTAGATCTGTCCCACTGTCTCAGTGGGTGAACGCACCCCTCATGGTCCTGACTTCCTTGCTCATGTTCTCCCTCCTTCCGTTCCTCATTAGGACCTTGGGAGCTCAGTCCAGTGCTCCAATGTCAGTCTCTGTCTCTATCTCCATCCATCACCAGATGAAGGTTCTATGGTTATATGCAAGATAATCATCAGTGTGGCTATAAGACAAGGCCAGTTCAGGCACCCTTTCTTCTGCTGCCCAATGAACAAGCTGGGGACGTGGCTTTTTCTATACCTTAGACTTCATGTAATATATTCCTCAATTTCTAGCATGCTGTTGCTAACTTTGTAAACCCTTGAAGTATCATTTGAGACCTACCTTACGATTGTCTCTCCCCCAGAGCTTTCTCCTGCCCAAGAGTTAGGTGTAAGTGCTTTACCTTCTGTATTCCCAGAGGCCCCGACTATACTTTAGTTGGAGCATTTATGATACTGATGCACTGCCTACTGTACTTAAGGAGGCAAGTCAGTTGGAGCATTTATACTGTACTGCAGTTCCTAGTTTACATGCTTGCTGTCCCCTGACCTTGCACTACAAGTACGAAATAGGATTGTTACAGTCAGTGCTGTACTCAGATTCTCCCTCCAACCTCACAGCTCCTAGTAGGTGTTCAATATATGCTGCATATTGGTTTAATGAATGGATTAATCAATGAAAGAGTCAGGACTTGGTGCAGAATTATTTGCATAACCTTTGGCAGCCAGTGCAGACCACTGCTAAACACAAATCTCCATTTTCTGTATGCAACAAGAAAGAGACACCTGCAATTGTTATTCTTGGGCAACTCTGGGAAGTAGCAGATTCACAAACAAACGGTGCATACTGCCTAGCATAGTTCTAGTGATATTCTGAAAGGTATTTTTGTGATTGAAACAAAGTCCTTCAAGATGCTTCTTTAGAAGGTAAAGTTCTTATCATTATGAATTGATTTTTATCTCATCAGGTACCTGAATCATTCTATAGCAGGATATGCAAAAATAAAATAACACACAGAACCTGAGTGAGACTTTTCACGGAGACCAAAGATGTTTCATGAATAAAAAAATCCATAGTTACTGTTCTCTTGTCATCTCTCAGTAGAAGGCATCTGACTAACAAAATAACATTTGTCATTCCTATGTGAGGTCTGTAGTTTGATCCATGGAAATGAGAGAAGAGAACATTTTCAGACAAATACTAAATGTCAATAGGAGAAAAAATGCCAGAGTCAGTGTAATATAAGTAAAGAAAAAAATTAAATAAAACATTTTATGACTGAAGAAATATGTGAAGATTTATTCCAGAAAGTAGATAAACATCTTGGACAACAACTATTTCATATGTTTGTATGTGGTGGGATTGATAAAGAAAAAAAAAGACTGTAATGATAAATATTTTCTAGAAAAGTAAGTAAATGGAATTAATTAGAGAATATAAATAAATACACAGTTACTTATTTTAAGATAGATTGTGAGGTAAATCTAAAATAGGCACACACAGGAGGTTAAATAACATTGCAGACAATTACATTGAAAGGACAAAACTCCGAGAAAAGGGCATCAGGATTAAAAGCTTTTTTTAAAAAAAAAAAAAGTTCTTGTCATTTTAGGAAGAGCATAAGAAGGAGAGCGGTAAATGCTTGCTGCAGCCTCTGTTAACAAAGAGACCCTTCTTTGCTTCAGAGGAAGAAAATGGTACTGGTGGAGCAGAGAATAGAACCTGAGCATTGGTGAGTGCTCCAGAGCCTTATCCCATCCGTAAAATGTTCCATTATTGAAAAGCATTAATTTTATCTAGACTACTGACATGGAACTCTTGACTGGAGAGCATGTCCCATGCACTCCTACTTGTGGCTTTTAAATCTTACATTGTTGAGCCTGTGCACATGTCATCCGCAGCTCAAAGGATGCCATTCTAGCGTCTAATGCTCTGTATGAACCTCTTTTTCTTTAAGAACGTGATGGTGTATGCTTTCTGTTGTCAGTATGCTGACATTTCCCAGTGATATTCCTTGCTTTGAAACATTTTCATCTACTGAACTGTGCATTTAGTGGATCTTCATGCCCTTCAGTTCAAGGGTTGTTTTTTAATTAATTTTTTGAAAGCTTATTTTTCTCTTTCTCAAATTTACATTACTCATATTTTCTAAAAACTCTTTCTAAAACTCTAATTGTGAGCACAAGAGCTTCCCATCAGAGGATCCCTATAGCTTACAAAGGGTGTAAAAAGTCTGGTGGGTAAGAAATGAACACAGCTAGACATAGTGGTGCACAAATGTAGTCTCAGTGTATGGCAGAGACAGGAAGAACGTGTAAGTAAGACTAGGTCTTGAAATTTTGGTGAGGCACAGGTATGTCTGTGGGATACTGATTTCATCTTCAGGAGTGGAGTCCTAACCACATGTACATGACCTTGGGTTGCATCCTGGCACTGTAGCAACTGGACATGGTAACAGTAGTACACATCTGTAATTCCAGTACTCCCAGCAATCAGGAGACAGAGGCATGTTCAGAAGTTCAAGATCATCCTTGTTTATATAGGGAGTTTGAAGCTTGTTGGGGGAAGATGCTCTTTTGTTCCATGCTGCTCAGACCCAAAATAATCACACAGAAACTATATTATTTGCAATACTGTTTGGCCAACATCTTAAGCGTATTTCTGGTGTACTCTTATATCCTAAACTAACCCATCTTCATCAATCTGTGCATCACCACGAGGTCATAGTCTACTGACAAATATTTAGCAGGCTACAGTGCAAGTGTCTGTCCCTGGCAGAGGCTACTTGGCTCCCTGACTCTGCCTTCTTTCTCCTAGCATTCAGTTTAGTTTTCCTGCCTAGCTCTATTCTGCTAAGCCACTGGCCAAAACAGACTTATTCATTAACCAATAAAAGCAACACATAGACAGAAGGACTTTCCAAACCAGAGGCTAATGTGAGCTACATGAAATCCTTCCTCAGAAAGAAAAGAGACAATATGAAAGAGTGAAAAAGATGACTCACAGAATGGGAGAAGTATTTGAAAATCACATTCCTCTCATGGCTCTAATATCTGAGTCATATACAAATAATGAGAATAAAATTGACATTGGATTTTTATCAGATTCATCAAATGCAAGAAGATATAATCCTTACTGGGAGATGTTGGAAGCATTTCCTTTTGACATAGAAGAAGAATACTGTGTACTCCCACAAGGAGGAAAATTCATTTCATATTAATGTATTCAGTGTAATTTTAATGAAAATAAACACAGAATATGTTACAAAAATTATCAGACTATTGCTAAAACTTGTATTACAAAATTGAGCACCCAAATAGGAAGTCATTCTTTTATAAGACAACTAGGGCAAATGCATAATTTATAGCCATTGTGATATGTTGGGAGTGGGTGAAATCCTCAATGAATGTGTATTGTTGTCACAAGCATGGCCCTCTCAGGGATCCCAGTGTCTCAGACCCATCAGAATGACAAGCCCTTCCCTGGGTCACAGTGTATGCAGACAATATCAACCACCTCTTCCTCCTTGATGATTGCAGCCTGAGACAGTTCCTTACAGAGACTCCCTGCTGAGCAGTCCTTACTCCCCACTGAGCAAGGACTGTTTCAGCAGTCTACACTAAAGTTGTGCACAGTCTGAGATTCAAGGATGCTGGTTTTTCTCCTTCAGAAGTCCTGACCCACCCAATCCCAGCTTTCCTGTACCTGTGTCCTTTCATTATTCCCCACCCCAGTCAGTTCAGTCCCGATGTTGTGCAGATCGCGACAGAAAGATTAATTTATGTCAAAAATGCTACTTCTAAAGAAAAATAAAATTATTATTTATGATTAGTTATCTTCTAATTCATCAATTATTTATTGAAATCTGGGACTTATTTACATATTAATAACATTCTACTGAATATTATTACACAGATGTACAAAAACTAATAAATAAAATTTATTCACTAAACAGATTAAGTTTTTCCAAACATTTAAATGTTGATTTCAGACTTTTTTTTTTTTTTTTTAGACTTAGAATGTTTCATTTATTTTCTATTTTAAGACAAGGTTTTGCCATATGACCTAAGCCATTCTAGAACTTGCTATGTAGCCTAGGCTAGCCTTGAATACAAGAGCCCCCTGCCTTAGCCTCCTCAGTTCTGAGGTTACGGGTGTATCATACTATACCAGCTACATTTTATTCTTTACTGAAGTCTTATAATAAAGAACAATCTCCAAAAGGCATAAGCCTAAGACTTTATATTTTTCTTCCTTCTTTCTTTCTTTCTTTCTTTCTTTCTTTCTTTCTTTCTTTCCTTTTTTTTCTTTTTGCCTTGTGGGGTTCCATCCCAGGGCCAGTATGTACAAGACAAGCATTCTAGCACTGAGCTCCAAGCCCAGCATATAAACTAAATTCTTTTTTTTTCTTTTTTTTTCTTTTTTTTTTTCTCATGGTTTATTATTATCAAGTAATTCTAAATATTTAATTAGGATCTCTTGAATGTAGAGGAGCTTCTTAAATGTCCTAAAATCTATCAAAGTTCACATGCAGGATGATTATTGTAAAGCTAACCAGATGCACACCAGAATGCACATATACAGGGTACACATGTGGATTATACTAGTTCTTATTCCCACATATTAGGTCCCTTTATACAGTGAGATGATTACTGACTGATGGAAAGTTAACACATCTATCATCTCCTATATTTACTTTCTTATGTGTCTTAGCAAATCTCAGGAAAGAGTGCTCTATGACCCACTCTACTGCTCGTGCTATGAACTTGACCTCTAGATTTATTCTGACCTATGGCTTCCAAATCACTGGCCCCTCCCCTACCTGTGCTAACAAATTTTGTACTTTTTCTATGCATACTGTTTTTGGCACATGAGAATGCAGTGTTTTTCCTTCTTTGTCTGTGTTATTTCACCTAATTTAAACTCCAGGCATATCCACTGATTTTTTTCTTTTTAAAACCCCATTATATGTGTCTGTTCATTTAATTATGGCTAACTGGGTTGTTCCTGGGTCTTGGTTACTGGGAATAATGCCATAAGCAATAGGGTGTAAACAGAAGCATTTCATCCCACCCTACCCTGCAGCTACTTTTAAAATAACCACTCAGAGGCTTAATAATTATTATAAATGTTTGGCCAATGGTTTATTACTAGGTAGCTTTTAAACTTAAATTAGCTCACTTCTATTAATCTAAGAATTGGCACTTGGCCATGGTGTTACTAGTCTGTTGGCATATTGTTCCTTGTCTGGCAGCTGGATGACATATCCCAAACTCCACCCTTCCTTTCCTTTATCTCTGCTTGGATTTCCCACCTAGCTCTATCATGACTTGTCATGTCATAGGCCAAAGCAGCTCTATTTATGAACCAGTGAGAGCAACACATATTCACAGAATATAGAAAGACACCCCACAGTATTTTCCCTTTCATGCCTAATCAAAAAGAAAGGACTGGGAGATGGCTCAGAGGTTAAGAGCACTGGCTCCTCTTCCAAAAGTTCTGAGTTCAATTCCCAGAAACAACATAGTGGCTCACAACCTTGTATAATGAGATCTGGTATCCTCTTCTGGCCTGCAGACATACATACAGGCAGAACACTGTATACATAATAAATAAATCTTTTTTAAAAAGGAAGACTTTAACATAGTAAAATTACATATAACAAAACAATTATCAAGTAAGAACTACAGTTACAATATCTAGTCTGTTTGTATTTGGCAAAATTAAAGAAAATTCTTTATCATCTATCCTATCTTTCTGAATCTAAAGTTTCATATATAACTTATCTTTTATCATAACTAAGGAAAACTGTAATTATCTAGTCTTCAGCTCTATCAAAGACTTCAGAAGAACATAATATTACCTAAGTAAAAAGGAAGTGCATTGTAAAGCAACTTCCAAAACTCTAGAAGTGACAGTGACATCTAGTTGCCTGGAGAGTCACCCAAAATTCTTTTATAATGTTGGGGCATCCATCTTCAGCCTAGTGAAGCAGGAAATTTTCAGTGTAAAAAAAATCTCTGAATGTAGAATAATAATCACAACTCTCTTAAATATCAAAGCTGACTTTGGAGTTGGACAATGGTTATCTTTCTCTAAATCCAAGCATGTTGTTAAAAGAAAGATTCAGAGTTTCTGTCTCATGTCAGGAGCCATCATCTATGGGACAGAAATAAGAAAGAATTTAGGAAAAGTTTTACTTTTCTCCATAACTAATTTTGTCTCTTTCATAGCTTTCATTGAATGCATGCTTACATAAATAATGTTCATTGGATATATGTCTATATAAATAAAGTTTAAATTTTCTACAATGAACTGATTCCTGCAATAATCTAAGTTTCCAGGAAGAAGATGGGTCCCCACAACAATGACTCTACATAGTTGATATGACATCATAATGTTGATAGCGCTACTTTAAGACTGGTTTGTGGAAAAAGTAACAAGTAAAAAAAGTAAAAAGCTGCTCAAGATGATTCCAACTTGGTTAGTTGAAATGGTGCACCTTCTTACAATGTTCTGGCCAGAACTTCAAATAGGAACCTCATATAAACTGATGGGGGTAGGTCATCACCTTTAAGAAGTGAAGCCTAGTTAAGGCATAGATACCTGAAGCCCAGGAAGAAAACTGGAACAGACCAAGTGAACACTCTCTGACTGATTTCCGCCAGACACAGCAGAACTCGGACTTTCCATTCTTGTGGCGTAAGTTTCCCCTTATAACAATTTAAAATGTAATTATAACAATTAAAAATGTAATTGTTTATCTTTAAGCTGGCCTGGTTATTTCCCGGAATAAAGCAAACAGGTACAGTTGGTGCCCAACGTTCGTGGGGCCACTTGATTCTTTAGCAGATCTGGCCAGCCACAGCATAGAATTGCCACACAGCAGCCCTGTTTAGCCGCTACTGGCTGATTTCAGGGTCTAGTTTTCTCTGTGCTCATGGAAGCTCAGGCAGTGTGGGGACACAAGAGGCCAAGGCAAAAAAATGTTAGGGACATCATTTAGGGGTTGATTATAATTGGTATATGGTTGGAGGTTGGGGAAAAATTTTATAAGCTCAGGGGGGATCCTTTTGTAAAAAAAGGCAGGGAGGGAATTGGACGATGGGATAACAGATTGGTTTGTGAGTTATTTATATAGACAATTACATTGGTATAGATTCTTGTATATTGATACAAAGTTAAATAATATTAAATATTGTATGCATGCATGCTTCTACCTCTGTTTAAAACATTTTTATAGCCAGGCGATGGTGGCACACCCCTTTAATCCCAGCACTCGGGAGGCAGAGGCAGGCAGATCTCTGTGAGTTCAAGACCAGCCTGGTCTACAAGAGCTAGTTCCAGGACAGGCTCCAAAGCCACAGAGAAACCCTGTCTCGAAAAAAAAAAAAACAAAAACAAAAAACAATAAAACATTTTTATATATTGTTATATATTTATCATATTGCAATGTACATTTCTACCTCTGACCAAGATACTTATACATTGTTTACATTTGGAGGTCATTGTCTTCATTTATTAAAAAGCTGCTTATTGTCTTAGTCTTAAATTAGATAGGTATTAAGAATTATAGATCAATAGTCATCTATGTTTGTCATACTTATAGTTAGATTAATCAGGTTCTTTAGATACATAGAGATTATATTCTGCATAGATAGATAATCTTCAACCACTTCAAAGAACTGTAGAAAATGGCATTTAAATAACAGAGTTCTGTTGACATGAGACATGATTGTTCCTGGCAGCACCAATCTATTCCCAAAAGAATGCTGAGCACCGAAGATACTCGACTTAGAACTTGCTTTGTTCTTGGCAAAACTGGCCTTTGGGCAAGGAACTCCCCATACCTGAACCACTGACAAAATTCATGGTGCCTACACAGGGAAAGCAGAATATAAGAAAAAAAGACAGTCAAATCTTGCCAAGACAAGATAAGACAGTTTTGAAAAACTTCCTGACTCTGAAAATGGTCTGTCCATTTTGACCTTAGCCAAAGTTGGTTGCTCCAACGTTGCAAATGGGACTTTGGGTGATTGTCCCTGACATTTATTGTACATTTTAAAAGTTGCTTGATAGCACTTCCTGTTTACTCAAGTAATATTATTTCCCTTCTTAGGTCTTTTTTTTAATTCTTTATTTTTTATAAAATATTTCCATCTCCTCCCCTCCTCCTCCCCCTTCCCTCCCCTCCCTTCCACCCATACCCCCACTCCCTCCTTCTCCAAGACAAAGAGCCATCAGGGGTCCCTTCACTATGTTAAGTCCAAGGTCCTCCCAGCTCCCCCTAAGTCCAGGAAGGTGAGCAACCAAACTGACAAGGCTCACAGTGAGCCCGTCTATGCTGTAGCGTTCAAGCTCATCGCCGTTGTCCTTGGTTTCTCAGTCCTCCTCCACCGTCAGCCACATTCAGAGAGTCCGGTTTGGTCCCCTGTTCCATCAGTCCCATTCCAACTAAAAAACAATGACATCTTGAATTTTGCATGCAAATGGATGCAAATAGAAAACACCATCCTGAGTGAGGTAACCCAGGCCCAAAAAGATGAACATGGGATGTACTCACTCATAATTGGTTTCTAGCCATAAATAAAGGACATCGAGCCTATAATTCGTAAAAAAAAATTCCTAGAGAAGCTAAATAAGAAGGTGAATCCAAAGAAAAACATATAGTTATCCTCCTGGATATTGGAAGTAGACAAGATTCCCTTCTTAGGTCTTTAATGGGGTTGAAGACTAAATAGCCATAGTTACTTCTTCTCATGACTTGGCCAAGATATTTCTAATACAAGACTTAAACTCCTTAGGATAGGATAATTATTGAAACATTTAACATATCTTCCTTGCTTGATATTGTTTATGCTGGTTGTAATTCTAATTTTTATATTTGATATTTGTTCTTAGTGTATATAGTTTTATATTAGACTTAGAACTCTCTTATTTAGACAAAAGGTAGTAGTGCTGTGTGAACTCCTTCAGCCAACAGCCTTTAAGATACCAGCCCACTTGAACATGGCCTCTTATTCTATAAATGCTGTTGTAAAGCTTGCAGGCACTTTCTCTTCTGGCTTCTGGATTCAGTTTTTGTTCCCCATTCATGCATTGGACTGTGATCTGTGAGTCCACTCCTAAATAAATAACCCTTTATTGTATTCAATTCTAAGCTAGGATGGGATTTTTTTAGCATCCATCTTCACATTAGATTTTAAATGAACTGCATAAACATAATACCTTAAACAAGAGTACAAATATACCTAAAGTGTAACAAAATTGACTTTAAATTTGTTTCGACAAACTTAAATCCATACCATTGTAAAATATTTTGAGATTAACAGTTGTACTTTTGGATTAAGGTATATTCAACAATCTACCTTTCTCCATCATTTCAATATCAATTTCTTTTAAAAAGAGATTGACTATGACTGATAACAATTTATAGCCAATGCCTCTTAAATGAAAGCAAACATTGATAAACAATATTTTGGGAATTTGTATGTAGTTCTCTAAACTTCTTCCTGCTGATTGGGAGCAATGGTAATCCTATGAGGACCCTGAGAAAATCTGAGATAATGGTCAAATCCTGGGGAGACCAGTTATAACTTTTGTTAATAGATACTGTCAAGGTTCAGGAGATATCCCTTAATCAAATATGATCTATCTTAACCTGGAACAAATCCATAGCCTCTTGTTTCCTGTGAAAACAAAAGCAAAATTACTTTTCCAAAGCAATGCATCTTTTCAGTTCCATTTTAAAAATATATATTTGACTTCTGTTTTAACGCTAAGGCATTTCTAAATATTCAGGTTGGTGTATTTCATCAGTCTCTCTAATTTATTATTCTATCTAATTTAATTTCATCAGTCTTTCTTTCATTCCCATGTCTCCCAGTAGCTGCCTCTTGTCCATCAGCCAAACGTTCAAAATCAGCACAATACAGTATTCAATCTCCTTGTGTATTTCTCATCTTTACTTGGCTTTTTCTTTTATATATTTTTTACTGTCTCTTTAAAGACTTTGTTTTATTTTTTAAGACTATTTATTTCTATAACTGCCTATACCCATTTTCTTTCTTTCTTAAGCCTACATACATTGTAAAACACCACTGGAACCTATTTAGAGGTTTTTCCATCTGGACCTCTTTACTGCATATCTTTTAGTCTTTTTTGTTTGTATGAGCAAAAGTTAAATCTACCATGCAGCATGCTATGTGGCTTGGAGAAGCCTCTGTGTCCCATGGTGGGAATCTGCCATGCTGTGCTCAAAGAACGCATGCCACTGTATCTCTGTACCAAGGCCCACATAAGAGAAACAGCTAAGAAGCAGGTTTTTGACTGTTTATGTGTTTTAGAACCCTTTATTAAAGCTTTCTCAGGCACCATGGAAATTTGAGAGCCTCATGTTTGTAAATGGAGACTTTTAATCATGCCCAGTCCTGCAGCCACTTTTAAAATAACTACTGAGTGGTTTAAAATCAATTATAAATGTTTGGCTAATGGCTCATGCTTGTTACTAACTCTTACATTTAAATTAACCCATTTCTATTAACCTAAGTATTGCCGTGAATGTGGTGTTACTAGTCTGCTGGCATGTTCCTTTAGCTGGTGACTAAATGGCATCTCCCAGATTTCCTCCTTATCCAGTATCTCTCCCTAGATTTCCCACCTGGCCATAGGCCAAAGAGATTTATTTATTAACCAATGAGAGCAGTATATAGTCACAATTTACAGAAATAAATATCTGCGAGAGGTATAGACTTCACTTCCTTTGAGTATATACACAGAAGAGGACTCATGTATCCTATGATGGTTTAAGTCTTGATTTTTGGAAAAATATACATAGTGTTTTCCATAATAATTGGGCAAATCTTCATTCCTACAAGTAATGTTCAAGGGTTCTCTTTTTTCAATATCCTCACCATTTGTCTGCATTAGCTCTCCAGGCATAAACAAGTTTATAGCTCTTTAAGAGTTTTGAATTTCTTTCTTGCTGTCAATTTTTGACCTGTGATGCCTTTGCCAGAGATGATGTGTATGCTTTAGATGGCCCATCCTTTAACGTGCATGTGTAAAGGCAAAATTTAGAATTTTTGAGAAAATATAGGAAACCATGTAATATGAAAAGAAGAAATCATTTCTTTATGCACACCTCTGAAACAAGCATGAGAGCCACATATCAGCTCAGTGATTTGAAGTTCTCCACAGACAAACACCACCAGCATATGTAACTGATGCTAAATGAGCCCTGTTCTGTACAATAGGAGAGTAGTAGCATCGTGTTTAAATTTTGATGGAGATTGTATTGAATCTGTAGATTGCTTTTGGTAATATGGCCATTTTTCCTATGTTAAACCTCCTAATCCACGGCATGGAACATCTTTCATCTTCTGATAACTTCTCCACATTCCTTCTTCAAAGACTTAAAGTTCTTATATATATATATATCAATAGATATAAATAAATATTGGAGAGAGTGGACTTGTCTTATTCTTGATGTTAGTGGAATTGTTTTGAGTCTCTCTCCACTTAATTTGTTGTCCTCAACAAATGGTAGTGGCATAACTGGATGTTGGCATATAGAAAAATGCAAATAGATCCAAATCTATCTCCCTGTATAAAGTTCAAGTCCAAGTGGATCAAAGACCTCAACTTAAATTCTGTAACAGTGGAGACATGTTCCTGAATAGAACAACGATAGCACAAGCACTGAGATTGACAATAAAGGGGACCTGCTGAAACTGAAAATCTTCTGTAAAGCAATGGACATGGTCAATAAGACAAAATGGCAGCCTACAGAATGGGAAAAGATCTTCACCAATCCCACATTTGACAGAGGTCTGAACTCCAAAAAATTTAAAACATCAAGGAATTAGATGTCAAAATACCAAATAATCCAGTTAAAAATGGGTTGTAGATCTAAACAGAAAATTCTCAGCAGAAGAGGCTAAGAGGATCCAGAGAGGTGAGCCTGAAGTGCCACTCTCTCGGACAGTCCCAGGGGACTGAATCTAGGCCCCCTCCAATTCTCTAAGCTTTTCTGGACATCTAGCAGGGTGTGTTCCCTGCTACTGACTTTCTTTACCCCTTTCACCCTGCCCCAAGCCCTCATTTTCATCTGCTAGGTCCTGGATCTTCCAATACAGCCTGCTTCAGGGTGGAAGGGATCTGAGAAACTGATCCAGTGATGAGGGGACCTAAGAGAAGGGAGACCAAGAAAACTACCAAGTACACAGTCAACCACAGCAAAGATTGGACCAAGACGCCAAGACTCTGCTGGCCTCATTTGAAGGAAGAGATGGACAGATGCCAGTGCAAGAATTCATCCAACATCCTGAAAAGCAGCATGATAACACCAGAATCCAATGAACATGCAACAGGAAGACTTGAACGTCATAACCCAGAAGAAGTAGAAGAAATCGACTTTAAATGTAACCTTATGAAAATAATGGAGACTCTTAAATAGGAAGTGAAAAACTCCCTTAAAGAAATGGAAGAAAAGACAAACAAAAAGTTAGAAGAAATTAATAAATCCCTCAAAAATACCCAAGAAAACCAAGAAAAAGCAATAAAAACAGGTAAAGGAAACAGTTCAAGACTTGAAGACTGAAATGGTGGTAATAAAGAAAACACAAACCAAGGAATGGCTGAATGTGGGAAATCTGGGTAAACAAACAGGAACTATAGAGACAAGTATAATCAACAAAATACAAGAGATAGAAAAAAGAATCTCAGGCACTGGAGATACTATAGAGGAAATAGATTATTGATCAAAGAAAACAGCAAATCCAACAAATTCTTAACACAAATCATCCAGGATATCTGGGACACCATAAAAAAGATCAAACCAAAACCAAAAAAAAAAAAAAAAAAAAAAAAAAAAGATCAAACCTAAGAATAATAGGGGTAGAAAAAGGAGAAGAACTCCAGCTCAAAGGCCCAGGAAATATATTCAACAAAATTACAGAAGAAAACTTTCCCAACCTAAAGAAGGATATTCCTATGAAAGTGCAGGAAGCTTACAGAACACCAAATAGACTAGATCAAAAAAATCTCCTCACCATATAATAATCAAAATACAAAACATACAGAATGAAGAAATAATATTCAGAGCTGCAAAGGAAAAAAGTTATGTAACATATAAAGGTAAACCTATCAGAATTACACCTGACTTCTCAATGGAAACCATGAAAGCCAGAAGGTCTTAGACAGATGTACTGCAGACACTAAGAGACCACAGATACAAGCCCAGATTACTACACCCAGCAAAACTTTCTTTCACCATCGATGGAGAAAACAAGATATTCCATGACAAAAACAGATTTAAACAATACGTATCCACAAACCCAGCTTTACAGAAAGTACTAGAAGGAAAACCTCAACCCAAGGAAGCCAACAACACCCACAATAGCACAGACATCTGACAACCCTCCACCAACACAACTCAAAGTAGGGAAACACACAAACACTACCACCAAAAAATAACCAGCGTTAAAAACCACTGGTCATTAATATCGCTTAATATCCATGGACCCAATTCACCTATAAAAAGGCACAGGCTAAGAGAATCGATATGAAAACAGGATCCAACATTCTGCTGTTTACAAGAAACACACCTCAACCTCAAAGACAGACACTACCTCAGAGTAAAGGGTTGGGAAAAGGTTTTCCAATCAAATGGACCTAAGAAACAAATGGGTTTGGCTATCCTAATATCTAACAAAATTGATTTCAAACTAAAATCAACCAGAAGAAATGGAGAAGGACACTTTATACTCATAACAGGAACAATTCATCAAGATGAAGTCTCAATCCTGAATATCAGCAGAAGAATTTCAAATAGTTAAAATTTACTTAATGAATTGTTCAACTTCCTTAGCCATCAGAGAAATTCAAATCAGAAAACTATAAGATTCTATTTTATACCAGTCAGAATGGCTAAGATCAAAAATACATTGATAGCTTATACTGGAGAAGAAGCCGAGTAAAAGGAACACTCCACCACTGCTGGTGGGAGTGCAAACTTGTACAGCAACTTTGGAAATTAACATAGCAGTTTCTCGGAAAACTGGAAATCATTCTACCTCAACACCCAGCTATACTAACCATGGGCATATACCCAAAAGAGCTCAATCATACCACAAGGTCACTTGCTCAACTATGTTCATAGCAGCATTGTTCAAAATAACTAGAACCTGCCAAAAACCTAGATTCCCCTCAACCAAAGAATGGATAAAGAAATTAATATATTTACAAAATGGAACGTTACTCATCTGTCAAAAACAATGACATCAGGAAAGTTGAAGGAAAAAGGATGGAATTAGAAAAAAATCATCCTGAGTGAAGTAACACAGACCCAGAAAGAAAAACATGGTATGTACTTACTCATAAGTAGATACTAGCTGTTAAGTAAAGGATAGTCATGCTATAATCCACAGGCCCAGAGAGGCTAGGTAACAAGGAAGGTTCATGGTGGGGCACTCAGATCTCCCTGAAAAGAGAAAATAGAAGAGATCTACTGTGTTAACTAGGGGTGGATGGGGATGGGTACATGAGAGATCATTTGAAAGTGGATGGAAGGGGGGACTAATGAAAGAGAGGTCTTAATGAGGGCATTTCAGGGTAAAGGAGAAACCTGGTAGAAGGGAAACTTTCACAGATCTGTAAGGATGACCCCAATCACGACTCTTAGCAATACTTAAGTGGATAGGTAGCCTGAACTGGCCATGTCCTTTAATCAGATTGGTGACAACCTTAACTGTCACTGGAGAACCTTCATTCATTAACTGATGAAAACAGATGCAGAGATTCCCCAATCAAGCTCTGGGGCTGAGCTCTAGGAATCCTTTTGAAGAGAGGGAGAAAAAATTGTACAAGTCAGGGGGTCAAGGTCATCGCAAGGAAACTCACAGAAACAACTAACCTAGGTTTTTAGAAGCTCACAGACTCTGGACTAACAGCCAGAGAGCCTGCATGGGACTGACCTAGGCTATCTACATATGTATGATAGCTGTTTAGCTTGGTCTACTTGTGGGACTCCTATCAGTGGGAGCAGAACCTGTTCCTCAAGCTTTGGCTGGCTTTTGGGAACCTATTCCTCTTACTGAATTGCCTTGATACAAGGGGAGAAGTTTAGTTCTATCTCAACTTGATATATCATGATTTGTTGACATGCATGGGAAGCCTGCCCCTTTCTGAACACAGTCAGAGAAGGAGTGGATTTGGGGAGGATACAGAGGGGAGGGGAGGAAAGAGGGAAAACTGTAGTCAGGATATAAAATAAATAAATAAATTTAACCAATCAAAAAGAACAATTTATTAATGAAAACTTGAATCATGAGTCCCATGTGGTTGTTCACACTGGAATCCTAGAACATAGGCAGCCATGACATGGGACCATAAGTGTGTGAGAGCCTGGTAACTCAATGACTTTTTGGCCATCCTTAGCCACAAAGCAAGACAGGATTCAGTCCACCAAATTCAATTACACAAAGAAAGGACATATCCTAAGTAAGTAAGAATCAGCAAAAAGTAACTCTTTAAGAATCTGGGAAATGTTTTGTAATGTCAGAATTATTAACTACAATTAATAAGTACCTTAAGATAGTCATGCTAAAGAAAGGATGATCTACATCTCTTGGAAATGACAGTGACAATCATAATCATCTGTGAAAACAAAGAACAAGTAGAAAAATATATGAGGAAAAGAGTTAAAGATCTATGTTGGGCTAAACATGGAACTGGAATTATTCCTGGTAGTTCTATTATGGTTAGTCAAAGCTCTTACAAATGTATAATTTGTGTTGTCTTTCTCATTCGCAATAAATACTTATATTTTATAAGAACTTCCTGATTTTAATTTTATATCACTTTCCTTTTTTCTTGAGGTCATTCATTGGACCTAATATTGTAACATGAAGGTCCTGCTGGTTGGGGTTTTCTGTCCTGCCCGGTTCCCCACAGCCGGCAAGCCCCAAAGAAAATCACACAGAGATCTCCATAAGTTATGAAACTGATTGGCCCATTAGCTCAGTCTTCTTATTAGCTCTTGTAGCTTATATTAACCCATTATTCTTATCTATGTTAGCCATGCGGGTCAGTACCTTTTTCAGTGGGGCATTTCACATCCTGCTGCTTCAGTGGTCTGGGCAGGAGTGGGAGGAATAGGCTCCCTCCTTTCCAGCATTCTCCTGTTCTCATCGCCCTGCCTCTACTTACTGT
This sequence comes from Arvicola amphibius, assembly GCF_903992535.2. Classification (NCBI taxonomy): domain Eukaryota; kingdom Metazoa; phylum Chordata; class Mammalia; order Rodentia; family Cricetidae; genus Arvicola; species Arvicola amphibius. Next base: position 109,049,169 of record NC_052047.1, read on the forward strand.
TTGGTTGACCCACCTATACTTCCTGCCTGGCCAATCAGAGTTTTATTAAAATATGATTGACAGAATACAGACAATTCTCCCACACCACAATATTGTATGTATCTTTTTTCCTAAAGAGAAGTTTAAATATTAACTTGATTAAAGTATCAAATATACTCAACCTACTCTTTTATGCAAAACTCAATGACATAATATTGTAGAAAATATTGCTACCACAAGTGAGTGACAAAAGTAGTAGATACACAGAGCTCTTTTTTATTACTGGGCATGGTGATGATACCTGTTATCCCAGCACTGAGGAGGCCAAGTCAGGGGATTGCCATAATCCTGAGGCCAGCCTAAGCAGCAGAGCGAGATCTTGTCTCAAGAAGTCCAAACCAGGGCCAAATATTTTTGAAGTTGTAAAGAGATAAATCTTCAGAAAACTCACATTCACAAAATGGCTTATAAAAACTAAAACTTTTTTCTTTAATGATATGCCAGTATAAAGCATAGAGCAAATACTGTTCTAGAGTATTGTAACAAATTGTTTAAGAATATTTGTTCCAAGGAACAAATAATTTATGTAGAGTGTCAAAAAGTCTAGTTTGATGTATTTTTATATAGCATAGTCGATGTACAATAATGACAGGTTTCTTGTTGGCCTTTTGATTGTAGATGAGGTGCCAGAAAAATAAACATATTGAAATACATGCTGAAATATTGCACATCAGAGTAAAAAGTACCGAATGATTGATAATCAATTTGTCTAATGTGGTTCAAAAACTCTTCTTAAGAAATAAAACTGGGTTAGGATCACTGAAAATGGAATCATGCAATGTCTGAATTGTGCAACGACCAAGGAAAAAAATGAGTGTTGACCCAGTGTACATGATCACCTATAGTCTCATATATATGTGTGTATATATATATATATGCATACACACACACACACACACACACACACACACATATACGATCACCTATAGTCTCCTATATGGAGGCAGATGTGGCCTAACTGTAAATGTAACTTTCTATCCTGAGAGCTGAGATAATGTATAGATCTGCTATAAAAAGTCATGGACACAAGTTCCATGATTGAACCGTGCAAAACCTCATCTACTCTGTTGCTAAAAAATAAAAAGAAAAGGGGACAAGTTTTTCTCTTTATGTTTCCTCCCATTTTCTCAAGTTCATATAATCCTAAACTCTTCAAATTAAAGTTTGTTATTTATTAATTTATTGATTTTTGCGAGGCTGAGAGTCAAATAAAGGGGGTTGTGCTTTCTAAGCACACACTCTGCCTCTGAATTACAATCACCAGTCCAAACCCTAGCTGTTAGTAACATTAAAGAGAATCTGAAAGTTATCAAATATAATACCCATTAATGTTTACATCCTCACCATGATATGCACCAGACAGTCTTTAATTTGATTGCAGATTTGCCGTGACAGAGACTGAGACCTATGTATATAGTGGAGGTAAAACAATAAATAAAGACAGAAATTATTTTTTTAGCTTTGTATGTTACTTGACCTTTTTCCTTTGCAGCTCTTAATATCTGTTCTTTATTCTGTATGTTTTGTGTTTTGATTATTATATGGTATGGGGATGCTTTCTTTTGATCCAGTCTATTTGGTGTTCTGTAGGCTTCTTGTCGCTTCATAGGAATATCCTTCTTTAGGTTGGGGAAATTTTCTTCTATAATTTTGTTGAATATATTTTCTGGGCCTTTGAGTTGTAATTCTTCTCCTTCTTCTACCCCAATTATTCTTAAGTTTGGTCTTTTCATGGTGTCCCAGATTTCCTGGATGTTTTGTGTTAAGAATTTGTTGGATTTGTTTTGTTCTTTAATCTGTTGTGGCCGACGGTGGGGGCTGACTGAGAAGCCAAGGACAATGGCGCTGGGCTTTGATTCTTCTGCATGGACAGGCTCTGTGGGAGCCTTCTCAGCTTGGTTGATCACCTTCCTGGACCTGGGGGGAGTTGGGAGGACCTTGGTCTTAACATAGAGTAGGAAACCCTGAGGGCTCCTTGGCCTGGAGAGGGAGGGATGGGGGGTATGGGTGGAGGGAAGGGGGAGGAGGAGGGGAGGAGATGGAAATTTTTAAATATAAAAAAATAAACCATGAAAAAAAAGAAATTATTTTTTAATACATCAACCATGTTTGGTATAGTAGATTTCCACATGACAATAAAGTCAATCTCAATCTCTGCCTTTTACAAAGATACACTCATATCTATATATCCAGCCATTGGAGAGTTAGAGTAGGGGAAATGCAAGTTCAACATTAGCACTATGTATTCTTGAGAAGCCTGAGGTACAGCAAGATCCAGTCTCAAAATCAAATCAAGATAGGTCTGCTGGACTCTCAGAGGACAAACACAGCTCTGTCCCAGGTCACTAGATGTGGGGCAGGAAGAAGTTCACCCACAAACCCATCTGCACCTTCTAAGCATCTGGCCCGAGGCAGTCAGGTACCATTATAATTCTTGGAAGCAGTGTGTTGCCCAGTACCATAATGCACAGAGTAGACAACAAGGTCTACACATGGTGCTGAGCAGATAGACACTATTATGGTGATCAAGTATATGATTTAGTATGGGAGAGAGAGACAGAACCAGAATAGTTCATGTCCTAAAGACAAAGGCATATTTGAGGAGGTAAAAGCAGTGAGAAGCAGTCTGATTTGGGTACTGTGATTGCCACCCATGTCCTGGTGATGTCTGTGCCTGGGCTGCATCGGGGGCCCATGTCTGAGATCATGATCCTGATGCAGCTATGATTGGCTTTGATGTCCACAGCTCCTGATACCACTAAAGGCTGAGAAGAAAGTACTGTACAAATTTGGTCCTGCTCCATTTACAATTAATAATAAGTCTCTGTGTGGTTATTTGGGAGCTGGTTGGTGGGACAAAATACTCCTTTTATTCAGAAACATTATATTGTGCTCAATGTCCAGCATGTAAATTCACATAAGGCCTGAGAAAGCTTTAAAAAAAACAGGCAAGAGTCAAGTCTGGCTTCCTGGTGATTGAGGTCTCTGAGATAGGCTTAGAATACAGAAACTGCCTACAGGCTGGAGCTAGCCACCAGTACCATTTGCTAAACTAAGCTGAGTGGGCAGCTGACAGCAGTTTAAGATCCATCTTATGGGATTAGAGAATACTACTGATGTTCAGTAAAGACAGAAACAAATGGGGGGAAAATCTTCTAAAGTGGTTATAGTATAAATGTACTTAAGCTCAAGAGGAAAAAGAAAACATGGCATACATACCCATAGGAAAAATAGTCTAAAAATAATAAAGTTTTTAAAGAATAATGTAATGTAAAGAAAAAACATGAAAAATGGAAAATACATGGGGATTCTGAATCCTGTATGTTATTGTATTAACTTTAAATTTTTTGTTTGCTAATGAACAAACAATAGCTGCTGAGAGTCATTGGATTATGGAGGCTGCTGGATTAAACCAACCTATGTATTTTAAAAGTGTCTTGACTTCAAAAATGGAAGTCAAAGGGTGTGTTGCTTTGGGAAAAGATTGTCATTTTGTTACCATAGAAAACAAAGGACTGTGGATTTGTTCAGGGTTGAAGAAGATCATATTTGACTGGGGGAGACCTCCTGAATATTTTGGTTACAGACATGAGAAATGACTGCAGGATGGGAACAGCTTTGAAATGAGATGAGATGAGATATATAAATCTTGTTGGCTAAAGAGTCCTTATGAATTATTATTACATGCCATCCTTTCATATGACACGGATAGAGATTTATATTACAATTTGATTATACAATCCAAGTGGAATTATAAAGTTGACAGATGCATTTTACCTGCTGAAACATAAAACAAAAACATCTTTAACTGACTTGTATACACCACATATTCCATATGTATAAATGAAGATATACATATTTACCTTTAAAAGTTTATGTTTTCAGAGCAAGTTATTGGGACATAAATGAATACAGATGGCTCAGGTGAGTCAGTCTCTCGGAGTGCTTCTATTGCAGTTCCCTCGGAGTTCTGCATCCAGAATGTCTCCAAGGCTGCCGGCTAAGATGGTCCAGCCTGACAGACTACTTCAGCCAGGATTTCAGATAAGCCTTGCACTTTTCAATTATACAGACTGGACAACAAATAATGCAGTTAACTCTCCCAAAATCTGACCATTTCCATGATTTTCTCAGGCTCCCTCAAAGATGCCAATGCTCCCAGACAACAGGAAGCAATCTAGAGAAAACAATACCCAAATTCCTAAGAGATGGGTTATAGATTTTTGTCATCCATTTGGAGTGGGGGAGTTACAAGTTGTTACTGGCCATGGTCAGGAGAAAAGTTAAAGAATGGAGTTAGATTCAAGGATGTATTTTTGAAAGAAAAAAAGAAGAATAGTATAAAAATGATTAAATAAAGGGCTAGATTATTGAATCTACTTTAACCCAAAAAGCAACTATTAATCTCAAAATATTTTATATTGGTGTGGATTTTGGTTTATTGATACTAATTTAAAGTTATTTTTGTTATATTATATGTATGTTTCTACTCTTATTTGGGGTATTGTACTTAGGCATCTCTTTTTTAAAAAGTAACTTTTATTTAAAGATACAGGTTAGTAATTAGTGATCTATAATAATTAAACATGCAATCATATTAGATATGTTTTTAATGTTAAACAGATACATTTTGATAGATGGTCTTCAAACACTTCAAAGATCTACAGAATATGGCATTTAAAATCTTTTTCTTTGTGGCAAAAGCTAGTCACAGGGCAAAGAAACTTCCCTTGCCTCAATTGCTGACAGTGTACTATCCAAAATGGACCAACGGGAGTCAAAAGAAAGTGACTGCCAAACTTTCTCAAGATAAGATAGAATAGTGATTCCAAATTCTCTGCTTCTCAGAAATGTCTGAGATATATTATGTTGACCAAGATTTCTGTCCCACTTGATCCTGCAGCACTTACTTAAGTCCCAAATAAACACACAGAGGTCTACATTATTTACAAATTGATTGGCCTATTAGCTCAGACTTCTTATTAACTCTTATATCTTATTTTATTCCATAAATTTTGTTTGTGTTAGCCATGTGGCTTGGTACCTTTTTCAGTGAGGCAGTCACATCTTGCTCTGTGTCTGGCTTCCTCTGTGTCTGGGTGATGACTGCATACTGAAACTTCCCTCTTCCTAGAATTCTCATTGTTCTGCCTATACTTCCTGCCTGGCTGCTAGCCAATCAGCATTTTATTAAAAATAATACAAGTGACAGGATAAAAAACAATTGTCCCACAGCAACACTAGGCCAGTAGGTGAAAGTTGGATGCCCCAACATTACAAAGAAACTCTTGGTGATTGTCTAAGCTACCAGATGTACCTGCCATTTGATAGTATTATATCCTTCTGGAGTCTTTGATGGAGTTAAATGATTAAGTAGTTAGAGTAATAGGTTTTCTTAGTTATGATAAAAAGTAAATTTTATATAAATCTTTAAACTCACAAAGATAAGATAGATAATAGAATGTTTTCTCTAAATTTTCCAAATGCAAATGGACTGGATATTGTAACTATAATTCTTACTTGATAACTCTTTTGTTGTGTATAGTTTCACTGTGTTAAAATTAAAGTCTTCCTGTCAATTAGATAAAAAAGCCAGAAATGTTGTGGAATAATCTACTACACTATCAAGAAGAACCATTCTCATTGTTTTAATAAAGAGTTATCAGTAATTAGTCAGGAAGAGGTTAGTTGGGAGAGCCATACTGTAAGAATACTGTGACAAAGGGTGAAGTCACCCAGTCAGACCTAGAGGAAGCAGGATATGTAGAAGATGAGGTAACTAGCCATGACCCACATGACAGCATGTAAATTAATAGAAACTGGTTAGTTTAAGTTTTAAGAGCTGGTCAGTAATAATCCTAAGCTATTGGCAGAACATTTATAATTAACAATAAGTCTCTATTTGGTTAATTGGGAACTGGCTGCCAGGACAAAATATTCTGCCTACATATCTCCTTATTAGCTACAACACTATGGAGAACTGGTCCTGCCCCTCACCAGCTGAAACACTCAGAAGAGAGGGTACTACATCTCACCTGGGCACCACAGTAGTGATGACCCTGTTTGCAGTCGCAAGGGTAAGGTTGCCCTAAGGGTAGGAAAATGGGAGAGCAGGTCATGTCTGCCATGTGGTAAGGGAAAGATGATTCCCCTTGGCCTTTGTCATCTGTAGTGGGTGGGGAACCTGACCCAACTTCTCACTAGCTGCAGCACTCAAAATAATGGGCCCTCTGCCTCCTGGGAAACTCAGTAGAGTTGACCCTGTAGAGAGTGGCATTGATGAATCAACCCTGAGGGTGTAAGGAGGCATAGCTGGTACAACCACTCTCAGCCAGCCTTGGTATGGTGAGAAAGGGGAGGACAAGGGAAAGATGCCCACTCCCTTGACCCTATAGATTCCAACTGGCAAGGGAAATGACCCCTTACCAGCTGTAAAAATTGTGAAAACAGGCCCTGCACTTCATCTTGGAAGCACAGCAGACATGACCCTGTTGATGAGAGCACAGGTAAGCTGCCCTAGAAACGTGAGCTTGGGAGACCTGGTCCCACACCTCACTTGCTATATAATGATGTGGGTGGAGAGAGATGATCCCCCATCAACACCCGAGACAGATAGGAGAGCTGTCCCTGAGGTCATAAGAGAAGGAAAGCTTCCACTGCCCCCTACATCTGCAACACTCAGGAGAGCAGGTCCTGCACCTCATCTGGGAAGCACAAAAGAGCCAGCCCAACTGGCAGAGTGAACTAGCCCTGCAGTTGTGAATGTGGGAGAGTTGCCCCATGACTCATCTCTCATGTGGGGATGTGGTTGGGGGAGAGATGTCCCCTTACCCCTCACTGCTCACCACCTCTGACAGATGAGGGAGCCGATCCTCCTCTTTCCCAGTAGCAGCTCTCAGAAAAGAGGGCCTTGCTCCTAGGCAGCATAGCACAGTTGACCCTGTTGGCAGAGGTGTGGGTGAGAAAGCCCCGAGGGTGTGAGAGTGGGATAGTTGGCTACACCCCAGTCATCTACTATGTAGCGGCTGATGCAAGAGAAAGATGCCCTTCTCCTCTTATCATTGCCAACTATGGTGGGTGAGGGAGCTAACACCCCCTTACCAGCTGCAGCACTTGGGAAAGTAAACTCTGCAATTTCTTGGGCATCACATTAGAGCCGACCCTATTGACAGGGGATCAAAAAAACCACTCTGAGAATGTGAACATGGGAAAGCTGCTCCCACCTCCCATCTGCCATGTGGTAGCATGGCTGGGGTAGAAATTCCCTACCCCTCCCCTGCCTATTAATGCCTGAGGCAGGTGGGAGAGCAAGCCCTGAGTTCATAAGACCAAGAGAGCTGTTCATCACTGCAAGGAGTGAACTAGCCAGGGCAATGCAGGAGAATGCCACCCTGGTGATGAAGACAAGGAAGAGCTGGCTGGCTGACAAACCATGGAAGTACTCAGGCCCAGAACCAGAGTGAAGCATGATTAATAAAAACATCAGAGACAGATATTGGGGTTCAACCTGAAGACCAGGAAAGCAAAGCAGCCAGCCACTGGCTCTTACCTCAGCCTCAGTCCGAAAATGGTGATCCTGCCTCCAGGAAACCTCCAAATGAGACTAAAAGCTGTCTTCTCCCATTTTATGATCCTCTCTAATTGTGGGATTAAGGGCATGCACCACTACTGCCCAGTTTCTATGGCAAGTTAGTGTGGCTACTGAGATTAAAGGTGTGTGTCATTGTAGCTACTGGGATTAAAGGTATGTGTTATTGCTCATTTGTAAGCATGGCCAATGTGTGTCTGTTTTACTTTTCTGATATTCAGGCAAGTTTTATTTATTAAAAGACAAATGAAATGCCACTACACCACCACAGTTGGCCCACCCCAGCATCTACCCCATCTGTGATCTGCTTGAGCATGTGAAAGGACTGATCCTGCAGACCCAAAGCTGCAGGATCTCTACATCACAGGGAAACAGCAGGATAACCATGAGGAGTTTGAGTGAAAGTCGAGCATCAATGGTATAGCAGAAACCAGAGGCCTAGAACCAGACCAATGGCTCTGCAATGAACACTTTCAAGAAAAGACATATGGGAAAAGGGTCTACTGTGTAACTCACAGTGTCATACTACAGCTTCCATGCTTGATTTTTCATCTCTCTTTCTTCTTTTTTTTCTCTTAAATTTTATTTTATTTTATTGGGGGGTAGGTTGCAAAGGCAGATATGAAGCAATGGGAAAATCAATGGGATGGAGATGCATGATGTGAAGGACACAAAGAATAAATGAAAAGAAAGCTAAAAAATCAAAATGAAAACTATGTGGAAAGTTTATTCTTAGAAAATAATCTAGAAGCATAGATTTATGATTGTAGAATGGGGAATAGTTTCTTAATACTTATACAATTTATTTAGCAAAAATTGTTAACATACAGAGAGTACTCACTGTGGGTCCAAAACTGTTCTCCATATTTCATAGGTAATAGCTACAGATACATTGTTCAATTTGGTAGATGTAGCTACTGTTGTGTGTGCATTATACATCCCTGTTAATCTTCACTAGAAGGACAGTAGAGCATTAATTGATGAGTCTTCATTAAAAGAATAATTACTTATTCTTACAAACTTGTCTTACAAAGGTGCATAGAGCTAGCATCAAACCCAAATGTACCCACTTTACAGTGGGTTCTATTAAGCCTAAGAGAGAAAGGGGAAGGAGAGCTTAAATCCTACATCTGTTTGTACATTCAGCGTAACTCCTTTAAATTCCAATAGAAAGTCTTTTCAACTTGGCAAAACAATTAGAGAAATATTCAAGTGAAAATACTAAAAAATGTTGAGAGTAAAGGTTGACTTGACTTAGCACATATTATTGTATTATTATACAGTAAAAGTAATTAAAAATACCACTGGTGGAAGCCAGATGAAACAATGGGAAGGCTGTAACTCCAGGCTCATTCCCAAGGTAAATGGGACTAGTGTATCTTGGTGAATGTCTTTAGTTGGTAGGGATTAAAAAGGTTATGTAGTTAAGACAATTATTTATTTGAAGAAAAAAGATCTTGTACTATTATTTACAAAAATTAACTCTTACAGAAACTGAAAAGCTCACTTAGTGGTCCATAGTATTGTCTTGGGTGAGAAAGACCTTTCTAAGTTTGTCTTAAGTCTCAAAAAAACATAATAAGAAAGACTGGTAAATTTGACTCCTTTCAAAAAATAAATTCTGTACAAAAATAAACATTGTAAAATGCTGAAAGATAAAAGGTGAATTGGAAAACTATTTGCAATAAAATGAAGACAAAGAATCAATATCCCAGACAAATAGAAGGCTTTTAAAAATCAATAAGGAAAATGTTAAATGTTTTAATGGAAAAATGGACAAATACTTTAAGGCAAATCAACAAAGAAATACAAGGCATATGAAAAGTGCTTCATCTCACAAATAATCAAAGAAATGCTGGTAAAACATGGATAGTTCCCCCACCCCCACATCAAATCAGAAAACTTTAAAATTACTGAGGGACTCAAATGTGTGGTTTTGAGGGGTCAATAAGCATCTTATTTAAAACTTTTCAGGGCGTGAAGCAGCCAGATGGCCTCAGGGAATACTGCTGCAATCTGTGTTAAGATGTAAGGGGACACCTTCTGTCTCACACTTGAAGGGAATTGGCCATCAGGAGTTACATATGCATTTCTCCTCTGTTCACATCATTGAAACGTGTGAAAAAATCCTAATGTTTATCAACAGTAGATGGGAAATCTAAATTATGATGTCCAAAATTCATATTGCTCTCAAAAATAAACTTTTTATTGACCACGAAGATCTTGTAAATTGAAAAATGGGAGTTTTGGAATACAGACTGTATAAAATCAGAACATTAGGTTTTGTGTCTACTTCTAAGCAGATTGATATTTGAAAGCATGTCTCTCTTTTCCCCCTAAAGAAACATAAAACCAATATATGTGCCATTTTTAAAAGAAATCAAATTATAGAGGAGTATTAAAATAGGCTAACATGCTTTGGTTGCATTTCTAAGTCCCTACAACATGTGCTCCACTGGCAGCAACCAAATTGTCCACAGGTTGATGATTACTAATATTTGTATCTACTGTTTCACTAGCACAGATGGGTATTGAGATATATTGTATTTCGAAGTCTATATTGAGCTGGGTGTGGAGGCACACAAATATAATCCCAGCTCTCCGGAGGTGGAGACAGGAGGATCAGGAGTTCAAGATCCAGGCTCAGCTGCAGAATGAATTCTATACCAGTCTGGATCACATGACCAAATGGCAAAAGCCGTTCTAATTTCACTGTTCTTATATTTCATGGAGTATTGTTTGCATGTATAAAAATGCACATACCACAATGGTATATGTCTATGACTTCACACAAAACGAACATATTTGGACAAGTAGTTCCAAGACTAAAAAAAACCAAAGTTATCTAGAACTTTCTGGCATCCCAGAAGATCACCTTTCTGTCCTTTCTAGTCTCTGCTCTAGTCACTGGAACAGGGATGAGACACAGCTCCACACAACTACCTACCTCAGCCGGAGGAGTTCTACTAATTCTTCAGGAATCTCAGGTAAAACCAGGTCCCTGGCTTCAGTGTAGAGTTGTGTTTATATAAGTTCTTCTGCTCTCAATAAAGACACAGGGGTCAGATATTGCAGTGAATACATGATAGATCAAAGAAGCAGTAGAGGAGCAACCAGATGACTTCTCTTCATACTTCCTAGACCAAAAAGAAAGTCCAAAAGCCCATGAATATCCAAGTCCCTTCCTATTCCTTCCTGTGCCTATCAATTTGTATTTTGGGTCCTCTGTATACTCTTGTCAACTAGTTTCTGACTACATCCCCTAATTCACGATTAACTTTATTAACAGTCTCAGGGTGTCATAGTGCTATAAAATATCCCGCAATAATGTAGTAAAGAATTTTAGGACAAGCAAGTGTGAAATAGTGTCAGAGTTTATTAAAAACCTGTTTTGCATACGTATGTATGTGTCTGTGTACACATGAGTATGTTCATTGTGTGGTTACTTGTGTGTGTGCTGATGCAAGTGTATGTGTGTAGAGACTGGGGGTTGACATCAAACATCATCCTCAATCTTTCATCTTATATACTGAGGCAGGGTCTTTTCTCCATCTCTTTCCCTTCTTTTTCAGTTGATGAAATTATAAAGTGGCTTCAAAAGTGCCATGGATGGTGTTACAATCTAATAAGATAAACCCAGGAGCCACTAGATTGAGCAAGGTATGGAACATGTCTTTTTCTGTAAAGTAGACTGAGAGTCTTAGAAATTGTATGTTTACATTGAAAATTGTAATTGAGAAAGGCCTTAAGTAAATGCTATCAATTATAATGTAATTCTATATTCTCAGTTAGAGAGACTCTTCAACCATACTCCTGTGTAACAGGTCCACACATGTCCCAATGGTCTTCCCTTACTTTCTATCCTTCCTTACTCTGACTGCAGACTTCTAACAAGAGTATTTTGGTCAGCTTTCTGTCTTTTAAAAATATTTAAGGGTGTTACTTTTGTGTCTGGATTCTTTTTTAAGGAACATAAACCTAAGATAGTCCATTCTACTGCATATAGTTGGGAATCACTTCTTACAGAGCTGTCTAGTGTTTTATTGTGTGACTATTCACAGCAAATGTATCCAGTGATTTTTGGAGGGCTTTGGAGTGGTTAATAAACTGCGCACATTCTTGTTGTTATTATAATTGTTTTTTTTTTTGTTTCTTTGTGAGTACTAGGGATTGAACCCAGGGCCTCATCTCTGCTAAGCAAAAACCACACCACCAAAAGGGATCCCCCAGCCTAGAAATTATAGCTCTGGTGAACAGTGCTCCTGTGAACAGTCTTGTGCATGCTTTTGGGGAATAACACGTATGCTTTTCTGTTCAACAAAGGATGGAATTGTTGGATCACAGCATCAAAACAGCATTCAGTTTTGTGTACATGTCAAAGAAATTTTCTAAAGGCAATTTATATATTGTTTGTGATGATTAATTTTACAAAGAAGCTTTGTATGACCTCATTGTCTAGGTAGTTGGTCAAACAATTCTGAGAAAGTATTTAAAGATGATATTAACAGACACACACACACACACACACACACACAACAAAATCTAAATCAGTAGACTTTGAGTAAAGTTGGTTTTAGGACACAGTGTGGGCTGCCTGGTGCTTGGGAGAGTTCTGAACACACAGTGCCTTCAGACTTGAATTGCATGAGGGTTATTTGTGGTCAGCTTGACAGGTGCTAGAATCACCTATGAGGTAAACCTCAGAGCATGTCTATGAGGGAATTTTAGACTAGGTTAACTCCCTGGATATGGATGATATCATCATGTGGGCTGGGGTCCTAGACTGAATAAAATGGAGAAAATGCATCATCTTTGATCTATACATTTTCTGACTACAAATGCAACGTGATCAGCTCCCACACACTCCTGCCGCTATGACTTTGCCACCAAGATGGGCTGCTTCTTTAAACTGTGAGCCGAAACAAATCCTTTCTTTCTTAAATGCTTGTGTCAGGTACTTTGTCACACCAAAAAAGAAAAGTAATTAGTGTAATTAACAACTCCACCCTGTATCTACAGCTTACCATATCACTCAGCAAACTCTGGGCTTGCCAGTCCCCACAGCTGAAACAAGTTTCTCAAAATAAATCTCTCTTATGGTAGCATTTCTGGAAAGTCTCTGCTTAGTAGTCTCATCAGCCAGTATCTGGGAATTACTGTTCCTCCTCCCATCTCTAAACCCTGGATTTGCTGTCTTTCATTTTTGCAGTCTGATGGGTTCAGAGCCACTTATTTGAACACCATCTGGGCCCACATAAGATATGTGGCTTTAAGAAGTTTAGTGCTTTAAGAGCTACATAGTCCCCAGTTTGTGTTCATAGCATCTTTTATTTAACTACATCCTAATAACAGAGATTTGGATCATCTCAGTTTTCCATGACTATAAATAAGAATAATGAAATGGCATGGGAATGTTCTACAATACAGTGTTTCTTCAGGCTATATTCCTGGATCTGAAATTTGGGGTCCTAAACACATATTTAAAATGATGGCCAACATTTCCGAAGTGTCTAAATATGTACCAGTGCATGTTCCCACTGTGCTAAGCAATGATATACACTCTCTACCCCATTGCCAAAAAAAAGGACATATTTTGAAGATCTATCTGATTTTCATTTCATTTGCATCTCTTTATCTGCCCTGTGGAATTGATAACCTTGTACTAGTCACGTATATTTTATTTTCTGTTTGTATCTACTTTTCCTATTGAATTTGTCTCTTTCTGAATCATATGTGGCTGTTCCTTAGGCACTGCAGACATTATATTGAATAATTTATGATGTGACTACCCCTTTAGGCTTCTGTATATTTAGGAGGCGATAGAGTATGCTGCTTAAGCCAGTAGCTTTGGAACCAGAGTTCAGTTGTTTATATATATTTTGTTTTGTCACAAGAATATCACAAGATGAACCTCACTAAGAGGCTCCACCTGACCTTCAGCTCCAGGCTTCCTGTGTAGCTGAGACTACAGGAATGAGCTGTAAGTTTGGGCAACCTTGGTTTCCACAGTGGTAAGTGAAAACAACAGCAATCTTCCTCCCTGACCTGGGGAGCTGGGATGTGGATAGCTGTGAGAACTGTCACTTGTCAAACACCACCCTCTGTCTATCTGGTGGAGCCTGTTCTTACTGTTGCCATTTACCCTATAGCTTTGGTTGCTTAAGCAGTTGACTTAATCTTCTTTATGACCTCCCTGTGTTGTGCCATCCTCTAGGGTGGTAAAATAATGCTCTTTGGTCCCTCCTAGCCTTAGTATAGTTGAAGATTCTTCTTTTGGACTGCCAAGCTATATAAGATTCGTATTTTGTATGCTATAGGGACTCACCTTTATCTTCTTCAAAATAGAGAGACAAATAGGCAGAGCTACTTTGTAAGTCATTTCTTCCTGGGCTTTAAGTGTCACTGTTTTAATAGTAAAAGAATATTTGCACTTGGACCTGTTTCAGAGCGTCCTTTCTGTTCCTATTGATCTGACCTCTTTTCACACCACACATCTTATAGTTCAAAGTTGATGGAGATGTTCGCATCTGCTGGGTAAGTCTCCTATCACTTTCACTCTTTACAACAGGGTCTAATTATTGCAGATTTATGCCTCCAAATGAAATGTGGACTCAGCTGCCATAATCAACCTCCTGGGCATGACCCTTGCTTTCTTCTTGGTTTATCTTAGCTCCTTTTGATCTGTTAATCTTTCCTTGATGTTTTGATTCAAAGAATGTTTGTCCTCTAAATTTCTCTGAGGATACAGGAAGGGTTTGGTTTCAAGTTTTCCTTTTTGTAATTCCCATGCATATGATCCACGCATTCTCATTTCTAGTGCTTACAGCAGAGATGCCACATGCAGCTGCCCAGGTTGTCAACTATACAATTTTAGGGGTCACTTTTTACATAGATACAGTGCACATCTTGCAAAACTGTTATATAGCAGATCTAATCTGTTGTCCAGAATCTTCAATTTGCTGAAGAATGGTGTGCATTGACTCTTCTTGATGGCAATCCAAAGTAAACTAAAAACAGAGTGATTTGTGTCAGTTTGTAACCTATTTCTAATCATTGTGGGGAGCCAGAGGCAAGAGTCAAAGCGATCAGTAAACTGAGGCGAACATCATTCAGAAAGGTTGTGTCAAAGCACTAAGACTAAGTCTTCAAACTGTTCATCATACCTTCTCCATGATGTTCATATCTCAAAGTAGTTAGATATGGCTGTATTACAAGGGAATGTGAGCTTAATCATATGTGTCCTTTCCCAGTTAGGAAGGAAGGAATGAGAGAAGGTTCTACTTTAGAATAATGGCAATATTTGATCTCTGGACTGAGTTATTGCACATAGCTCTGGGGAGCAGTGAGATAACTCTGGGGAGTAGAGGAATTTGCCATCCAGCCTGATATCTTCGAGTTTGATCCTCAGAACTCATATGTCTGAAGGAGAGAGCCTACTGCAGCAACTTATTTCCTAAGCACCACATGCACACTGTGCCCCCACACTAATACATACATTAATATATGCATATACACATGTAAACACCACATGCACACTGTGCCCCCCGCACCAATGCATACATTAATATATGTATATACACGTGTAAACACATGCACACTGTGCCTCCCACACTGATACATACATTAATATATGCACATACACATGTAAACACATTTACACTGTGCCCCCACACTAATACATACATTAATACATTCATATATACATGTAAACACCACATGCACACTGTGCCCCCCACAGTAATACATGCATTAATATATGCATATACACATGTAAACACCACATGCACACTGTGCCCCCCACACTAATAATACATTAATATTTGCATATACACATGTAAACACCACATGCACACTGTGCCCCCCACACTAATAATACATTAATATATGCATATACACATGTAAACACCACATGCACACTGTGCCCCCCACACTAATACACACATTTTATATATATACATATATACATGTAAACACCACATTTACACTTTGCCCCCACACTAATAATACATTAATACATTCATATATACATGTAAACACCACGTGCACACTGTGCCCCCCCCCACTAATGCATGCATGTATGTAAAATCTTGACATTAACTCACTTCAGGTCCTGTCTCCTTTATAGCAATAGGGTAACCTGGATGAGAGGATGTTGCATGGATAGCTCTTGGACAAGGTGCAGTTTGACCAAGCTTAGGGGTCAGAGGTGGATCCTGTCATAGGACCTTAGAGAAGGGACAGGAGATAAGAGATTCTGCTCATCTCCAGTAGCCTATCAGTTCACCACTCATGCCAGAGGCCTCCATCAACATCCCTAAGGACAGTGTTCAGGAACCCTCTACTTGGAGAATGACATGAGAGTCACACCCCTACTCCCCACCCTGCCCTGCCCTGCATCCCTTCCTTTGTCTGTTCCTGAGTCATGAATGAGTGGCAAGCATTGAAGCCCATTGTTCCAATGAATTGGCAAACCTGAAGGAGGCATGGAAATCCCTGACTTATAGCCAGGCAGTCAGAGGTGCAGGTGACAACCCACAACTCTCACAGGGAGTCTGAAGTAGGGTCAGCTATGTTGGTTGTCCTGTGGGCTCATGCTGGGGCCTTGGAAAAGACACCACATCTACCCATTATCCACCTCAGGATGAATGCCAAAGACTATGGCCCAGAAGAAGGTGAAAAAGCACTAAGGGCCTGTGACCCAAATTATTGGTAGATAACAGTTAACTTACCAGGAATGCTTGCCTTAGATTATAATATGAGGAAAAAATGACTTTTTATAGAGTTAAGTCACATTCAGCATGAGGATTTGTGTACTATAGAATATGTTTTGAAATAAAATATAGAATTAATCAAACCAATGTGTGGCATTGATAGGCAGCTAGTAAAACGTTGGCAAGCTTTCAGGCATTGACGATGGGCTACTCATCATAGTAAGCCTTGGGTTCCACCACCTGTATCCTTGAAAACACATTAGTTTTTTAAAACAGAAAATATCACAATTGCCCCTTAGTATTTGAAATGCCACATGAAAGGAGGGATACAGCACCACAACTTGCCTTCTTAAGGTTTAAAATACTATAAGAAGCTACCTCCCCCGGAGCAGGTACTAAGGAGAGACCTCTGAGGGAGCAGGCCTGAACAGTGACCTCTGTGGGACCAGGACCAAGCCAGCAACCTCCACTGGAGCAGGAGCAGGTATGAGGGAGCAACCTCTGAGGAAGTAGGCTTGAACCAGCGACTTCTGTAGAACTGGGCCACAACCAGTGACCTCCAAAGGAACAGGCTCAAGTGAAAGACCTCTGTGGGAACAGGCCAAGCCAGCAACCTCCATAGGCCCAGGCCCAGGCCAGTGACCTCTGTACAAATATGTCTGAGCCAGGGACATCCATGGTACCAAGCCTGAGTCAGCAACCTCCATTGGAGCAGGTACCAGGGAGCAACATCCAGGGGAGCAGGGCTGAGCTAGTAACCTCTGTGAGACAGGGCCTAGGCCAGCAACCTCCCTGGGAGCAGATCCAAGCAAGTAACCTCCTCTGGAGTAGGCCGAGCCAGCGACACTCTCCAGTGCAGGCCCAAGCCAACCACGTCTGTCAGACCAGGCCCAAGTCAATAACCTATGTAGGGGCAGGCCCAAGCACTCAACCTTCATGGGAGCAGGCCCAACTGACCTCTGGGATTTCAGAGCAACCTCTAGGAGTGCCAAGCAACCTCCAGGAATGTCAAGTGACTTTTGGCTCGACTAGAACAGTGGCCACAACTCCACCATGAGGAACAAGCATCTAAGCCATGAATCCACTGGCACCTAGAAGAATGATCATTAGAGACATGACCCCAACTACACCAATTAGAGGAAATGATGGGTAGACAATGTAAAAACATTCTCAACAAACAAAGAGCAACATGACACCAACAAAAACTAGTGGCTCTAAAACAGCAAGACTTGAACACCCCAATACAGATGAAACAGAAGAAAATGACCTAAAAATTAACTTTAGGAGAATGTTTGAGGCTCTTAAAGAGGAGATAAAATGTTCTCTCTCAAAAAATAATGGAGGAAAAGACAAACTAAAAATTGGTAGAAATCAAGAAATCCCTTAAGGAAAACCAATAAAAATTAATCAAGCAGGTGAAAGAAACAAACTTGCCCAGGACAACTAAAATGCAGGAAATAATCAAATTGAGAGATGAAATCGACAAAATAGAAACAAAGAAAATAATACAGAGAATCAATGAGACCAAGAGTAGGTTTTTCAAGAAAATCAATAAAATGAACAAACCTTTATCCAAAGTAACCAAAAGGCAGAGAGAGAATAACCAAATTAACAAAATTAGAAACAAAAAGAGGGACATAACAGCAGACACAGAGGAAATACAGAGAATCATTAGGTCATATTTCAAAAACCTGTACTCCACAAAATTGGAAAACTTAAAGGAAATAGACAATTTTCTGGATAAATATCACTTACAAAAATTAACTCAAGACCAGATAAGCAAATTAAACAGAACTATAACTGTTGAAGAAATAGAAACAGTCATCAAAAGTCTCCTAACTAAAAAAAGCCACAGACCAGATGGTTTCCATGCAGAATTCTACAAGATTTTCAAAGAAGAATTGATACCAATACTCCTAAAATTGTTCCACACAATAGAAACAGAAGGAACATTGCCAAACTCTTTTTACAAGGCTACAATTGCCCTGATACCCAAACCACACAAAGACATTACTAAGAAAGAGAATTATAGACCAGTCTCGCTAGTGAACATTGATGTAAAAGTACTCAATAAAATACTGGCAAACAGAATCCAAGAACACATCAGAAAAATCATCCACTGTGACCAAGTAGGTTTCATCCCAGAGATGCAAGGATTATTTAACATATGAATATCTGTCAATGTAATCCACCATATAAACAAACTGAAAAATAAAAACCACATGATCATCTCATTAGATGCTGAAAAAGCTTTTAACAAAATACAACATCCCTTCATGAAAAAGGTCTTGGAGAGAGTAGGGATACAGGAACATGCCAAAACATAATAAAGGCAATATCAAACTAAATGGAGAAAGTCTCAGAGCAATCCCATTGAAATCAGGAACAAACAAGGTTGTTCACTCTCTCCATATCTATTCAATATAGTTCTTGAAATTCTTGTTAGAGCAATAAGACAATCAAAGGAGATCAAGTCAAACTCTCAGTATTTGTGGATGATATAATAGTTTACATTAGTGACCCCAAAAATTCTACCAAGGAACTTCTACAACTCATAAACACCTTCAATAATGTAGCAGGATACAAGATTAACTTGAAAAAATAGTAGTCCTCCTTTACATAGATGATAAATGCACTGAAAAAGAAATCAGAGAAACATCACCCTTCATAATAGCCACAAGTAACATGAAATATCTTGGAGTAACTCCAACCAAGCAAGTGGAAGACCTGTATGATAAGAACTTTAAGATCCTGAAGAAAGAAATTAAAGAAGACCACAGAAAATGGAAAAAAAAATCTCCCATGCTCATGGGTACATAGAATTAACATAGTAAAAATGGCAATCTTACCCAAAGCAATCTACAGATTCAATGCAATGCCCATCAGAATGGCAGAAAAATTTTTCACAGACCTCGAAAGAACAACACTCAACTTCAACTGGAAAAACAAAAAACCCAGGATAGTCAAAACAATCCTATATAATAAAGGAACTTATGGAGGCAAAACAACCCCTGACTTCAAACTCTACTACAGTACTGAAAACAGCTTGGCATTGGCATAAAAACGGACAGAAGGACCAATGAGGCTGAGTTGAAGACCCAGTTATCAAATCTCACATCTACGAACACCTGGTTTTTGACAAAGAAGCAAAATATATAAAATAAAAAAAGAAAGCATATTCAGCAAATGGTACTGGCATAACTGGATATCAACATGTAGAAGAATGAAAAGAGATTCATATCTATTGCTGCATAAAACTCAAATCCAAATGTATCAAAGACCTTAAAATAAAACCAACCACACTGGACCTCATAGAAGAGAAAGTGGGAAGTACACTTAAACGCAATGGTACAGGAGACCACTTCTTAAATATAACCCCAGTAACACAGGCACTGAGAGCAGCAATTAACAAATGGGACATCCTGAAACTGAGAACCTTCTGTAAAGCAAAGTACATAGTCAACAAAACAAAATGTCAGCCTACAGAATGGGAAAAGATCTTCAACAACCCTACATCAAACAGAGGGTTTATCTCCAAAATATACAAAGTACTCAAGAAACCAGTCATCTAAAGAACAAATAATCCAATAAAAAGAATGAGGTACAGACCTAAACAGAGAACTCTCAACAGACGAATCTAAAATGGCTGAAAGACACTTACGGAAATGCTCAGCATGCTTAGCCATCAGGAAAATGAAAATCAAAACATCTCTGAGATACCATCTTACACCTGTAAGAATAGCCAAGAACAAAAACACTGATGACAGCTTACACTCTAAATGCTGTGGTATAAAAGGGAACATTCCTCCATAGATATGGGAGTGCAAACTGATACAGCCGTTTTGGTAATCAGTATGGCAATATTTCAAAAATTAGGAAACAACCTACCTCAAGATCCAATAATACCACTTTTGGGTATATATACAAAGGATGCTCAATTATACCACAAGTACATGTGCTCATAGCAGCATTATTTGTCATAGTCAGAACATGGAAACAACCTAAATGTCCCTCTACCAAATAATGGATAAAGAAAATGTGGTACATTTACACAATGGAGTACTACATAGCAGAAAAAAATAATGAATCTTAAAATTTGCAGGTAAATGGATGAATCCAGAAAACATCATATTGAGTGAGGTAACCCAGACCCAGAAAGATAAATATAATATGTACTCATTCATAAGTGGCTTTTAGACATAAAGCAAATAAAACCAACCTACAATTCACAATTCAAGAACCTAGACAATAATAAGGACCATAAGAGAGACACACATGGATCTAATCTACATGGGAAGCAGAAAAAGACAAGATCTCCTAAGTAAATTAGGAAAATGGGGATTATGGGAGAGGGCAGAAGGGGAGAGAGGAGGAAAAGAAGGGAGCAGAGAAAAATATAGCTCAATAAAATAATTTTTAAAATCCTAAATAAATAAATTAAATAAATATTATAAGACAGGGAGGAAAGTGGAGGTAACATGATTCCATGAGACCCATTAAATGAAGAACATTTTGTCCTGTTAATACATGACCATTTTATTTTGGCATGGCAATCCACACATGTAGTCCCAGCACTCAGGTGGCAGAGGCAGGAAGATAATTGCAAGTTTTGGATCAGTCTGGTATTGAAAATTTAGAATATACTTAGGCTAGCTTTTCTTTCTTGAATTCTTTTCTATCTGTACTTTATCATAATATTTAGTTAAAAAGAAAATGAGATCTGAGTTGTCCCCAGCCTTGGGAAGAGACAGGACAGTCTAAGCCATTCAGAAACTGAAAGGGCATAAAGACACACTATTGCCACTTCCCTAAGAGTTAATCCAATGGGCCTATCCATCACATGGATGGGGTAGTCTTCTTAAAATGTTAGAACTTCAAGAAACATGATCCACATGAAGACATATCAAGAACATGGGAAGAATAACTAATGCCTTGTTGAGTCATGTACTTGTAGACTCCAGAAGCCCACATCAGTGCAGTGGCCAGCAGAACCCCCCACTGCTATGCCTGCCCTGTTTTTGAATTCTAAATAAGAAAACATACCTTTGTGTTCTCTGTCTCTCTACCTACCCTTTTCAGACAAGGCCCTAATCTTAAGCCTGCTTGCCCTGATACTCTGGACATGCTCTCTCACCCTCTAAAGTGCCCCCTCCTCTCTTGTCACAATATGCAGGGGCTCACAGACACCCATTGCTAAACTACTTAATTTCACTGACCTCTGACTCAGAAAGCATGAATTTCTCTCTCTTCCTCCTCCAGTGATCTCTAACTTTCCAGCCCTGTGCTTTTTTCCACTTCTAAAAAAGTTATCCTAAAGTTTCCATCTGAGCTAATTTCCAATTTTTTTTGTCTGCAAGACTAAGAATCCAGAAAAGGGACTCCAAATTTTCCAGTAGCAGCATGACCATTCCTCCTGTTGTCTCTTGAGAACAACCTTGAAGAATTTCTTCAAGGGTCATCATAATCCCCTGGCAGGGCACTCTCAGAGCCCCACCCAGCAAGCCCCCCTGTTAAAGGTTCCACACAATCTCTCTGCACTGCCACACTGAAGGCCAGCTAAACTCACAACACACAAACCTCACACAGACACATTTAACTCATTTTCAAAGCATACAAGATGGTGTTTGTGCTATCTTAATCAATATCAAAGCTCCTGTTAAATATAACGAACTGGTAACCTGAGCCATGATATTCCTTAGCATTTATGATAAATATGGCATATTTTCCAAGTCTTATCACTCAAGTTTGGTCATGATAAGACACCAGACGCACCAAAGTGGACAGAATACTGCAGAATAACTAGTCTGTCATCTTTGAAATGCTTGAATTCTGAGGCTGGTGGGGCTTTCCCAATACAAAGGAGAAAAAAAGAAGTGTGATCCCTATGTTATATTCTTGTTTTTCTACGGTTTTGTTGTAAGGGACATTACTGGGTGGCACTAGGGTAACTGTCAGGGGATAAACTCAGAAGACAAAGAGGAACTATGTTAAATTTTCTAGAAGAAGGTTAGTTTAAGTATCAGATTCATTGATAGTTTACTGAAGTTGTCTGAGCAGAGCGTTAAAAAATCTACTAAGGAAAGATCTGTGAAAGAACATTCTTTAATTGTGAGACTAAGAGCTATTCATATGGGGCCCTGGAGAATCTCCATGCTTAAAGAGGAATACTGGTATTTGTGGATATGCCATGGCCCATGGGTAGAGGTCAGAGGACAACTTGTGAGAATCGGTTCTCTTATTACACCTTGTAGATTTGGGGGATTGAGTTCAGGTCCTCGGGCTTGGTAGCAAGCACCTTTATCCACTGAGACACCTTGCCAGTTTTATCTTCATTTGAGATATGTATATTCAGATCATGTACTTGATTTTAAATTAAGTTGTTTGTTCTTTCACTTTTAAGATGTTTGAATTCCATTGATATTTTATTATCACCTGCTCCCAGTCTGTGTTTTGTCTCTGCTATGGTGTTTCTTTCCTTGGCTGGACAGAAGCACTTTCATTTGATGTAATCTTGCTTGCCTATTTTGGGGTTTGATGCCCTTGCTTTTTTGGGTCTTATCCAGGAAATCCCATTCCAATGTCCTTAAGCATCTTCAGTATGTCTGTTTGTTTCGTTTCATGGTTTCAGGTCTTACATTTATTTGAGTCTTTGATCCATTTTGGATTGATTTTTGTAACTGAGAGATTGGTGTCCCATTTCCTTGTTCTGTATAAGTATATCTAGCATTCCCAGCTGTGCTTATTTTTAAAACTCAGACTTTAGCCACTGAGATAGAGGTGGGAGAGCAGTAGGCATATCTCAGCACATCTGGTGTTCATGCTGACAGAAGTGTGAAGTCAGGTTGTCAGAGTCCTGGCAGATGTGGTAGAATTTGTATTATCTGTTTCATAGTATTACATTGGAGCTTTGTAAACATTTCTTTCATACAGACCAAAGATATTATATTATTTCATGTTATTCATAAATACTTATCCTGTGCATAGTACATATTTTATGAATTTAATTTGACAATTAAACTATCAAATATTACCAATCATTTAAAAATATTACAAATATATTTAGTCATGAGAGGTGGAAGATAAATATTGCAATGTATGGTTGTAAACACAGTGAACTCTGTGAGTAGGAAACAGAATTATCTGTTAAGGAAACAAATATGTTTCCTGCCATCTGTGTAGATAAATAAAAGAATTATAAAGTGAAATAAGTGAAACAGAAATGAAAACCAAAGATCCTTGTAGATACTGGGGAGAGAAATGTGATTTTTCAGCTGTATAAGTGCTTCCTTTAAAATGGAAAGATTTTTAAGTATGCATCCCACAATTCTGCTAAAAGTAATAGTAGCAATTTCATGTCATTTATAATATAGCTAGGGGCATGCGTTACCAGAACACAAAATAAGAAACATGTTTAGAAACTTGTTAGTTGCCTGCATGCTATAGCCCATAAACATCACAACCTCCATCCAGTTGTGTTAGCATGTTCATGCCACGACAACTTATTTAATACTAAGGTATTGTTTACATGTACCATGGTGGCCACATACATATACACACACGTGCACAAAAACATACATTCATAACAGCTCAAAGTATATCAGTAAATATGTACCACTGTACTGCATTGTCACTGGATTGCCCCATGGATCAATCTACATGCAGTGTGATGTGACCACCATTACACTGATTGCTGTTCAGCACCACGCAGGACCAGAAAGCATCAGCCTCACATACCTGACAGCCTCAGAAGACATCTATAATGACAACCATGTGTGCTAGCCCAGGATCTAGGAGCCCAGATGCTTTCTGACAACCATCTTCATGCACTGTAACTGCTCAGTCTCTGCTAAGACAGCTTTATGTGAACCAAGCAGATAGATTACTATGAACAGAGAGGCATTTCATATTACTTTGCAACCACCCAATATCCAAGTAGAAACTAAGCCTCTTAGAAGACCAGAAGGCAAAGTAAAGGCCCAGAGTATATCAGTTTGCTTGTATTTTAACAGTCTAGAACACTAAGCCATTCTGTGAGCACAATGACAACTTTGAACAGTGACTGCCCAGAATGTGGAAGCTTGCTTGTATCAGAGCAGTCAGTGTGTACATCTTACCTGTATCAAGCCTTTACTTCTAGGGATGCAGTGCAGGTGTGTGTGTGTGTGTGTGTGTGTGTGTGTGTGTGTGTGCACCTTGGTCTCAGAGGCACTTATGTCAGTGCACTGTCCCATGTTTTGGTTGCTTGCTTTCTGTCCCACTTCTTTCAAGCAGTTTTGTCTTATCACCATTCCTCGTCCTCACTGCAGAAGACTGCAACAGCCTGCTGGCCAGCTTAACTTCTCAGACTACAAACAATTGCCAGCACCAGTCATAAACTCCCTAAGATGAAATATGAATAAGTAAATAAGCAGTCACTTTAGGAAGAAACGGATTTTACAGTTTAACATCTCTTCCTCTCTTCTGACTGGGCAGTCATTGAATACACACACACACAGACAGACAGACACACACACACACACACACACACAACACACATGCATGTACACATGTACGCACAAACAAAGAAAGGAAGGAAGGGAGAGAGAGGGATGAAGGGATGGGGGGAGGAGAGAGAGAGGGAGAGAGAGAGAGAGAGAGAGAGAGAGAGAGAAGACAGACAGAGAGACAGACAGAGAGAGAGAAGACGGAGAGAGAGACAGAGAGAGACAGAGAGAGAGAGAGAGAGAGAGAGAGAGAGAGAGAGAGAGAGAGAGAGAGAGAGAAGACGGAGAGAGAGGGGGGAGAAGCCAAACCTCCTAGTAGAGAAACAGCTTAGGCTCACTGTCCTCAGCTCCCATAATGCTCTCAGATTTTCTTCCCAGCTCATTTGCATGTTACACCTTTCTGTTAATCAGTAATAAAGCCCTGAAATCCCTGTTCTCTGTTCTTTAAGAATGAGAGTTCTCATGGTTTCTATTCATTCTCGTCTTCATTGCCTCTTATGTCTGGACATCTGACAGTCAGACAAATGGCATGCTAGGAAAAAAATCTCATGTTAAACACACGGCCACATGTGAGCTGTTTTAAGAGTATGTTAGTGTAACATAATTCTTTATAATTTTGGAGAAGTATTGCAATAAAGTCTCTTGTAGCCTGGACTGGCCTCAAACATGGTAAGTTGCAAAGGCTGGCCTTGAACTACCGGTCCTCCTGCCTGGCCAGCACAGTATCTTCTGAAAGTGAAACATATCTTAACTCCCAGGTTCAAAGGGAAATTTCTTTACCCAAACCAAGCAATAGTCTAAGGATATATATGGTTTTCAGAAATTCTCACTGAACTCAGTCCTCAGCCTCCACTTCCCGAGTGCTAAGATGGCAGATATGTTTATATTATATTATTTCCCATCAGCGCTGGGAACTGAATCAACCACTGTACTTGCCAGCACTGACTGCAGTCAGTACCTCCCTAGCTGCTTTTGTTTTATTTTGTTTTTCAATTTATTTTGAGACCTAGTCTCATTGATTTGTCCAGGTTAGTCTTAAAGTCACTCTATGGCTCAGGCAGGCCTGTAATTTGCTATCTTCCTTCAGCTTCCTAAGAAATTATAATTACAGGCATGGTGCCACCATGTCCAGCTTTTATTAAATTTTAATAAGAGGAAACTGAGTAGTCATGCCTACTCCAAACCTTTCGAATCAGGTTTCTTTCTTTTCCTAACCTTTCTACCCTTTGGAAGACATTATTCACAAACATTTTGTATAGCCATCATTTTCTTAAATGTAATGAAAGAAAAACTAAATACTTTAACCAAAGTTTCATATTTTAATG
Organism: Arvicola amphibius; assembly: GCF_903992535.2. Classification (NCBI taxonomy): domain Eukaryota; kingdom Metazoa; phylum Chordata; class Mammalia; order Rodentia; family Cricetidae; genus Arvicola; species Arvicola amphibius. Next base: position 109,075,315 of record NC_052047.1, read on the forward strand.
AGGTTCAGATCCTATGAGGACGTTCAACTTTGTGAATTTGCAATGCATCATGTTAGCCACTTGAATGGGGGTCATAAACTACTATGGAGCCAAACATCATTCGAATTTCTGGTCTACTACCTCCACCACCTGATACTGTTGTAATTACAGGCATGCGACACTAGGTCAAATCTGAGAATTCCTGAATATCAATCAGGCAAGCCCACTGAGCTACAGCCCCAGCCTAGTTCCTAAATTTGTAACAAGAAAATTGATAGTATCCATCTCAGAGCCTTGTAAGAGTGAAGTGAGAAAACTCATTGTGCTGAATGAGTAGGGAGACCAAAGATACAATCTGAGGGTGGCTGAGCCCCAGGTCACCTGGGACTTCATTGGTCATGGAAAAGTCATAACTTTACTTGCAACCAGCTGAAACAGCACAAGCATAGAAGAGCAGAAGAGAGCATGATCTTACTTCAACTTCAGAAGATTTGTTGTCTTGGTTAGAATTACAAACGAGTAGTAGGAAGAGGCAGGTCAGGTAGCAGGGAGATCATTTAGAAAACATACAGGGAGGCAATAACAAGCTTGTCCCAGAGACTATCTCAAGTGATCGATGGCCATGTTTCCCTTCTCATTCAGTCAGATTACACTGTCTCCAGACGCTTCAGTGTTCAGGTTGACAATTACAACATTACCTCTTACAAAGAAGGAAGATAAACTTTTGTGACTGGGCCGTCTTTAGACTCATTAGTTCACTTATTTATCTAGCTAGCAAATAGTTTAATAACATTGTTAAGTACCTATCATGTAAAATAGATCAAATATATATCTAGTAAGAAATTATAATCAAAATATTTTAGTGAGCATTATAAAGGATCAGTGATTAATCCTAGTTATAAAGGACCAACGATTAATTCTAGTGAATGGAGTAGTTTAAGTACCTTTAATTTTAAAATGTTTGGGTATTTATTTGGTTGGGAAGTCTTGCTGTGTAGCCTAAGCTAGACTGAAACTTGTGATTCTTCTGCCTCAGCCCCCCAAGTGTGTAATGATGGCTACTGTCACACTCCTCTGTAAGTCATCATTTTAGACAAATATGTGCTCATTGAGGTAAATACACAAAACAAATCAATAGTCGAAGAATTTTAGAAAAACTAAATCTACAAATATATATATGAGTACACATGATTATGGATTTTAAGCCAAGAATGAGCATCACTTATTAACATGACTCCCCCCCCCCTGCAACAGTTCACTGAAACCCCAGCTCTTTCCAGTTTAAAACTAGGAACTATGTAAGAACTCTAGAAGACAAAATAAAACTTCCTAAAAACTGGTTTTTAATTTTTATCTCATTGACTTGTCTCTAGCCTTAGAAAATACTATGATTCCTTTTGGTTTTGGTGGGTTTGTTTGTTTGTTTGGTTGGTTGGTTGTCATAACTATTTGGTTCTTTTTTTTTTTACTTTCTTTTTTCTTTATTTAAATGACTTTTTTCTTTTATTTTAATTCCCCACTAGCCTCTCTTACAGTCCTCTCCCCTTTCCCATCTACACCCTCCCCATCAACTCCTCTTCCATCTCCATTCAGAAAGGGACAGGCCTCCCATAGGCTTGCACAAAGCAGGGCACATCAGGTTGAGACAGAAGCGAGTTCCTCCCCTTCAAGGTAGTGCCAGGTAATCCAGCATGGGGAACAGGTTACCAAAAGACAGCTAAGTACCAGGGAGAGAGGTCCTGTTCTCACGTTAGAAGCCTTACTAAGAGAGCAAGCTAAATGATTGTCACACGCATGCAGAGGTCCCAGGTCAGTCCCATACAGGTTCCCTGACTGTTGATCCAGCGTCCATGAGCTCCTGTGAGCTCAGGTCAGCTGTCTCTGTGAGTTCCCCCAACATGATCGCCCTTGCTGGTACAATCCCTCCTCCCTTTCATCTGCAAGATGCTCAGAGCTCAGTGATCTTTGGATCTCTGACTCTGTTTCCATCCTGGATAGAGTATCTCTGATGGCAATTAGGGAAATCATCAATCTGCTTAAAGTAGATGATCAGTTCAGGCACCCTCTCCAATCATAGTTGGGGTCACCCTTATGGATTTCTGGGGATTTCCCTGGAATCAGGTTTCTCCCTAACCCTAAAATGCCTCACATCAAGATACACACACACACACACACACACACACACACGCACACACATATTAGCTAGAACAATAAGACAACAAAAGGAGATAAAGGGGAAACAAATTGGAAAGATAGAAGTCAAACTTCTTTTGCTATTTGCAGATGAATTTCTACCTGGGAACTCCTACAGCTGATAAACACCTTCAGTAATGTGGCAGGATATAAGATTAATTTAAAATAATCAGTAGGCTTCCTATATACAAATGATAAATGAACTGAGAAAGAAATCAGAGAAACAACACCCTTTACAATAGTCATGAATAAAATAAAATATCTTGGGTTAACTTTAGTCAAACAATTGAAAGACCTGTATGATAAGAATTTTAAGTCTCTAAAGAAAGAATTTGAAGAAGATACCAGAAAATGGCCTTGTAAGAGGAGGTGTGTCATTAGGGGTGGCCATTCCCATGCTTAGCCCTCTTACTCTCTACCTGGTGCTTGTGGATCAGATGCAAGCTCTTAGCTACTGCTCTGGTGCCATGCCTGCCTGCCTGTTGCCAGGTTCCCTGGTATGATGATCATGGATGGACTTTTTCTCTGAAACTCTAAGCCCCCAATAAACTCTTTTTTTTCTGTAAGTTTTCTTGGTCATGGTGTTTGTTATAGCAATGGAAAAGTAACTAAGATAGTTATTAAGTCTCTGTTCTGAACTTTTAATTCCTTTCTCTTTCCATTGAGATTTGTTTAGATGATTTTCTTTATTGAAATCCAACAACTGTGCTGAGGAGATGACTGTTGGTAAAATGCATGCCACACTCACAACTAAGAGCCCGCACCCACACAGGAAGCTGAGCACAGCAGTGCGCATCTATAACCACAGTTCTGTGGCGGGGAGAAGAGACAACGAGATCCCTGAATTGTGTCAGCCAGCCAGCCTAGCAGATTCACAAGCCCCAGAGTTAATGAGAGCCCCTGCTTCAGTGAAAGGTGAAGAGTCATCAAGGAAGACACAGACTTGACCGCTGGCCTCTTCATGGCACCTGCATGTATACATGTATGTACATGAACACACCACATGAACACATTCGTTCACCACAAGAGAGCAAGAATTCAACAACTGTGTCTTTGCTATTAACATACAACAATGTTGAATAGAAATAAGAGTTCATATACAAAGATGTTACAGAAAACAGTGAAAGTGGAACTGATACATTTTTACTAATGAGGAGGGACATGGTTATATTCATGCAAACATATCCATTCAGTGGAATATGCTAGAGCCCAATAAGAACTTTCCAGGAAATTAGAACAGTCTGTCTTTAAGGACTGCATCTTGGTACTTACACAAATTTATATTCTCGTTTTTTGGCAAGCTGAGCAGACTTTCTCCAATTTAATTACTCCAAGAAAATGATATGCTCATGGATGCCACACACAACTCTAGTAGATTTCAGAAGCTCTGTAAACATTATCTCACTCAATTAAATTGTACATAGTCTCATAAACCTCAACTCCAACCCTTTCTTGACTGTTGCACCCTCATTTTTGTGAGTTTTATCATCTGCAGTTATCTCCAGTTCTCTTCTCACTGGATTTCAGCAACTGTGAGCCATTCCCTCAGAAACCTCTGCAGACCTTGCGTTCTCACCTGTGCTTTGTACCCACCTTCCTTTCATATGGGTGCTCCTTGTTCTACACATCTAAAGATGCCCATGCTTCTGTGCCCAGTCCTACTGTGCAGCAGTACAACATGCTGACATCACAGGCTTCCAGCATGCATTCATGAGAACAGAGGAGTCACTGTGCCCTTCCTGCAGAAGGGGATAATGGGAAATCATGTCAAAATGTGCAGCTTCACCGACAGAATAGTAACATCTCTTCACGAGGTTGACAGCTGGAGTAACGACAGGGACTGCAAGCGAGGAAGAGATGAAAGGCTGCTCTTAAGAACTACTCAGACCCCTTAGATAGGCCAACCAGAGTCTGTAGGGAGCTTCCAGACCCTTCTTGCTATGAGCTTATCTTAGGGGAATGAATGGGAAGTGGGTGGGTGGTATTCCTAGTGAGAGGGAACCCCTTTCACCTGGACAGTTAGGACTCTGGAATATAAATTACAATGAAGTTGGCAGTTCTGTGTCTGGGTAATAGTGAATACTGATAAAAATAAAAGTTTCTCTCTGGCAAAAGAAAGAAAGAAGAAGATGCCTTATATCTCAATGTCCTTTGATTTAATGTCTGGGGAGACTTGTCCCTCTTACAAACTGAGGAGAGATTTCATTCATTGTGGTTACATACATTATGTTGGTGGCTTTCCTAATCTCTGACAGAGCAACTTAAGGGACAGGAGATTTACTATGGCTCACCATTATCATTCGTCATGGCAGGGGAGCTATGGAGTTCATGCCACCAGGAGCATGAAGTGACAGCTACTCTGTGGATCATGAAGCAGAGAACTCCGATCAAAAGCAGGACTGAGATATACCCTTCAAAGACTTGGCCATGGTGACCCACCTACAAAAGTCATGCCTCTAGCCCCAAAGGTTCATCACCTCCCAAAACAGCACCCCCCTGCTCAAGGACCAGCTGTTCTCACAGAGGTCTTCGAGTGGGACACAGCTTAACTGCTAGAGAACTTGTCTAGCATGCACAAAGCACCTGGGTTCTGTCCTCAGCTCTGCATCAGCCAGGCATTGGAGTGCACACCTGAAACCCCAACACTTGGGAGGTGTTGGTAGGAGTATCTAAAGTTCAAGTCCTTCCTGGGCTACATGAGACTTTGTGTCAAAAAGAACAACAAGAAAAAAGTAAAATTATTTAAAAAATTAAACACAGTCCTTAATATTTCATGGGGATAGCATGGATATATTCCATTTATCCATGTACCCCAGAATCTAGCATAGCTTCTGGCACACAGGTGTTTAATATACATTTATTGAATATGCACAATAATGACCATTTCTTTGCCTATGGCCCATATTCTAGTTTCTTAGTGTTATTTTGACTGTAACTGTGTCTACTTCTGCACAGTATGCATCCTTTTCTAAGTAGAACACTATCCAAGCAGGGTGGTCTAATTTAGCCATCTGATTCTCCAAACATCCAGGGTATCAGACTCCTCCTATGTGCTGTGATTAGGCTTGTCTTCACCCACCTCCTCATGGCCACAACAAATCATTTAATCAGAACTCCCAGCCACACATTATCCTACTCTTCCTTCTCAAAATGCTCCCATAAAATTTAATTTCCTAAAATATGTATCTCTAGCCTCGACCTCCCTAAACTGAGTCCCACATATATCAATTTGTCTAAGAAGCACCTCAGGTTCAAAATGCTCGAAACTGAGTTTCTATCCCTCACCCAAACAGGCCTCTTGTGTTCTCCTTGTCATCTTGGTTCATTAGCTGGATTCACTGAGTTATCTTTGTTCTCTTTTTCTTTCATTGATTTCAAAGTTCTATACACTATTTTAAGTTTTCTGCTGGTTTGCTCAACTTAAATGAGTATTTGAACTTTTTTATCCCTTAGCAATAGTAAGAATTAAATATCAATTATGTTTCTGTCCTCTGAATGATATGATGATAATAATAAGAAGAAGAATAGCTTAATGGTGACAATAACCGATGATAGATCCTGCCTATTAAGTTCTTATTGCCCACTAAATACTCTTCTAAATCTTTATATATCCTGATTTATGTATTTCTCAAAACAGTCTTATGAAGCCTGTGCCATTCTTAATCTAATTATTATTGACAGGAAACCAAGGCACACGAGGTTAAATAATTTGTCTTTCATTAGAATAGCTAGGACATGATGTAAACAGCACTTCAGCATGGGAAACTGCACTCCAACTTACTCCCACATTGGACATTAACTTTTTTCTTATGTTATGTCCTTCCAATTTCAAAACTTCTTTCCTAACAATTCCCATAAATTTCCAGACCATAGTAACAACTATTATTTAAATTGAATTTTCACTAATGTCATTGATTGCCACTCTTTCTCGTATATCAAATTTTTTTGCTGTTTTGAGATCTTTATGCTAATACAATTTTTATTCAACTAGGTTGCTTTTAATGGATTTCTATTTTTTAGGAAGAAAATATGCGTGTGATATTTTCTGAGTATTCTTGCATTTAAAAAGTATGAATCTATTGTTGTCATGAGTGAACAAAATTTGGTTGGACATGGCAATATGAAATTACCACTTATTTCCCTCTGTAAACCCACTAATATCACTCCACTGAGAGGGCATTTACATTACCATAAATGAAGACATTGGTGCTAGTCTCATTACTTTTTTAGGTAATACATAAACATTTGGATTTCATCTTTTATTTCTAAAATGTCACCAGGATATGCTTGTGTGTACACATTTTTCAATAATCTTGCCTAATATTTGCTTTTTCAGTTCAGAGAAAATGTCTTCCAATTCAATTTTTATTGCCATTTTTCCTTTATAGCTTTGTTTTTTTTTATTCTGTGAGTCTTCCCCTTTCAAGTGTCAGCCTCCCCACTCCAGCGACCTCAGTATAGACAAGTCTTCTGCAAAAGCTAATGTAATCCTGGCATCTTATAAATCTAGAAAAATAGCAGCTTCTTTTTATTTTCCCCTGAAGTCATAGGTCAGCAGAGACTGTGGATCAGTTCGTTGACTGCTTACCTAATGTGCACAAAACCTTGGATTCGGTCCAGAACATAGCATAAGGGCAGTGGTTCTCAACCTTCCTAATGCTGTGATCCTTTAATACAGTTCCTCAAGTTGTGGTGACCCCAGTTATAAAATTACTTTCATCGCTACTTTATAACTGTAATTTTGTTGTGAATCTTAGCCAGGAGGTGATGGCAAACACTTGGGAGGCAGAGACAGGTGGATCTCTGAGTTTGAGGCTAGCCTGGTCTACAGAGTGAGTTCCAGAGCAGCCAAGGCTACACAGAAAACCCCTGTTTCAAAATAATAATAATAATAATAATAATAATAATAATAATAATAATAATAATAATAATAAGAAGAAGAAGAAGAAGAAGAAGCAGAGTATAAATATTTTTGGAGATAGTGGTTTGCCAAAGAGTCAAAACCTGCACTTTGTGAAGCTATGGCATATAGTGTGTTAGCACACTCCTATAATCCTGGGAAAGTAGAGGTAGGAAGATCAGGCATTCTTCAGGTAGGAAGATCAGCCTTGGCTACGTAGGAAATTTGACACCAGCCTGGGCTACACAAGACTCTGCCTCAAAGTAAATAAAAGATCATAGGTGAGAACGGGGCAGGCCGTCCCATGCATGGCCAGAGCTTCAACACTGGTAATTCTCTAGCCTCACAGAGGATAGAGTTGTCTGCGATGCTGCAGTTCATGGACAAATTAGCCCCTTGCCAGGCCATAAATGAGAGACAGTCCGAGGTGTGCCTGCAGAGTAGGCCCCTTATAGAGGCAAGCAACTGTATACATAGATTTGACTTCCAGCTTTGGCTAGTTCTGGGAAAACAGAGTAACTATAAGCAGGTGGCACAGACCTGAGTTAGAAACCAAGAGATGCCAGCTGACCACCTTCTGCCTGTGAGCAGTAGGTGCTGGCAGACAGGAGGCATGAGGTTCCTTTGGCACCTCTCCCTCTGTGAGCCTATGAAGTTGCAGTTTGACCTCTCTCTGTTTCCCAAAGATAATAATGAGCTTTGATTTTTTTTTCAGTCTTTGTTGGACTGTTGCAGTAGTAAACAGAACTTATGTTCCTCCCTTTTCAGAATTTTACATAATTTAAACTTAATTTTTCCATGCCTTAAATTTGTTGTAATAACATTAATTCATTTTAAGAACAGACTGTGGGGACTGGAAAGATGACTCAGTGTTTAACAGTGCTTAGCGATCTTGCAGATGATCTGAGTTCAGTTTCTCCTATCTACAAGGTGGCTCCTGGTCCAAGTGTTCTTATGACTTTTGGCTTCCTAGTGCACCAGGCACACAGGTAGTTACATACATACATACATTCAAGCAAATACTCATACAAATAAAATAAAAATAAGCAAACCCTTAAAAAATAATTAGTTAAACCCTGTATCGAAAAAGAATGAATAAGTAAATAAATAATTAGTTGTGGTCTTAATTAACCCTACAACTCACATTTCATGGGCCACAGAATGTTCATGAGATCCAAACCAGCTGGCCCTTACCCCTACAGTTCTTTTCCTTAAACAATAAGTCAGGTTAGAAGTGCTATCAAGAAAGAAAAAATAAGCAAAAAGCAACATTCTCCTCTGAGTTGTATAGGAAAGGTGTGCAAACCAGATCAACGGGAGTAAGGCACAGTGGTACAAGACCCATGATAGAATCTGGAATGTTTTGAATTTATGAAGTGTCTTATGTGTCTGCAAGAGCCGGAGCTCTGAGAGCTGGGCAGCAGCCAGACCATGAGGCGTTTTAATGCCATGATAAAGAATTTGAACACTATCCAGAAGGCAATTGGAACTTGCAGGCTTTTAAGGAAGGAGCAATAAGATTTAGACATGTGTTTTAAGCAAATCTTTATAAGCAGCAGTGTGGGAAATGAGGGGGGAGGGGAAAGGGAGTGAGGGAACCCATTAGGAAGCCATTAAAGTGGTTTGGGTGAGAATTTATGAGACAGGACTAGAGTCTGTAGCAACTCAGAGAGGAGTGGAAAGACTTGAAAGCTTCTCATCAAGGAAGATAAAGCTGCTCTTTGATTCTAGGCTGAGGTGAAGCCGGAACATAGAATGACTGGATGATGCTGTGACCTGAGACAGGGAATACAGAGAGCAAGCTGACTAAGAAAGGAAGAAGACACTGGTTCTAATTTGCCTAAGATATGTGAGTACATATGTCCAAGCAAGCATCACATATACATGCCAAAATGACTGAGTAAGGACATATTGAATCATATCATATATAGGGACATCAAAAGCATATGTTTAGGTCACAGGGAAACAACTTTTAAGCCAAATCCATTCTGGTGCTCTTTTTTGAGTTATTTTTGTGTGAGGTTCCCTCAGTTTGTGTGCATCACATGTGTGGATATGCCTGAGGAAACCACAGAGCATCAGATTCCCTGGAACTGGAGTTGCAGACAGTTTTGACCTGCCTGATGTGGACTCTGGAAATCCTGGTCCTCGGCAAGAGCAGTGTAAACTTTTAATCACAGGACCATCTCTCTGATGCCCCAAATTTAGGCTTCTTAATACTATACTGATGTATTAGACACAGACAGAAGACAGAAATCTAGAATCTCATGCCTAAGAGCCAAAATTAAACAAAAGTATAAAGGAAACATGAAGTAAAAATAAAAGGTGGAGAAGGAAGAGAAATGATTTAAAGAATAAAAGAATCATTCTAGTAATGTCAAAGAAGTTGCAGACTACTTGTGTTCATCAGTTGCAGAGGACCTGGATTCCCTTGCTGGCACCACATGGAGGTTCACGACTACCTGGAACTCTATCTAGCCGCAGAGAATCTGATGCTTTCTTGTGTCCTCTGCAGACATGAGACATGAATGTGGTGCATGTGCATGCACACACACACACACATGCACACACACACACACATACACACATAGAGAGAGAGAGACTCATGATCAAAAATAAAAAGAAATAAAAGTTTTATTAAAATGCAAGGTAGCCACAGGATGTGGAGAAGTTCATATTTCTTCCCTTAGAATTGAATTTGGTGTTGGTTAGTTGATCTTTGATCTGGTGTTAGAGGAAGTACTCAAGATTGGAAAGAAGTCCCTGAGAAGAAAAAGTGTGATTGGTTATTAATGGAAGTGAATAGCACCAAATTCCTATAATTTGAGGAAAGGCTGAGGTAATCCTGTCCCCACAGAGTGGGTGGAGGCAAATGAAGGAAAGTACCTCAGTGTTTCAGGGAGCCCTCCTGACCTCTGGAAAAGTATAGTGGAAACCTAGCATGATAACACACTCCTGTGGTCCCAGCACTATGGAGGTAGAGGCAAGGAGATTGGACGTGTAAAGCCAGACTCACTTGCATAGTTTGAGACCAGTGTGGACTACAGGAGACACTGCCTTTAAACAAACACCAAAAACAGATGGAAAACTCTAAGGCAACTGAACAGGCTTGAGAAGGGTGGATACTGGGAGAGGAAGATGCTGTTAGATGCTGGGGTATTCTCTAGTCCACTTGTAGGAATAAGGTCCTCAGTTTTCTAACTCCAGAAAGGTTAAATACAAGTTGTTCATGATTAAGTGCCTCCCCAGAAATGGTGCCCAGAAAAAGTTATGTTTCTTCCCCACAGCAACCTGAAGTTAGTCACCAGTCAGTGTAGAACAACCAGGGTCTAGCCTCCTTGTCTCAGTTTAGGACATGTTCTAAGGCCTTTTCATCTTCAGCTCTCATAAGACTGTCTGGAGTCTCAGCGTGACTTGTGCCTCACTCAACCTTTTTGTGACAGATTCTGATATCCTTCGGGCTTCCTGAGTGTTATTCCCAGGGTAGATCAGAAATTCAAGGCCAGACGTGGAACCATCTTTTAAAAACCTCCTGCATCAGATCTAATGTGCAGAATTTCTGATGCTCTCAGCCTAAGCAGCTGGTTTTTTGTTTTAGTTTAGTTTTTTGTCAACTTGACACAGGTAAGTTCATCTGGGAAGAAGATGCCTCAACTGAGAAAAACAACTCCATCAGATTTGCCTGTAGGCAAGTCTGTAGGAGCATATTTTTTACTTACAATTAATGTGAGAAGGCTCATCCCATTGTGCGTGGTGCTGCCCCTGAGCAGGTAATCCTTGGATGTATTTAAAAAAAGAAAAGCAAGCTGAGTAACTGCCTGTGAATAGCAAGCTAGTCAGCAGTGTTCCTCCGCGGCTTCTGCTTCAGTTCTAGCTCCAGGTTCTTACTTGAGAACCTGCTCTGACTTCCCTGCATGATGTACCGTGATACGAACATATAAGCCAAATAAACCCTTTCCTCTTCTAGTTTATTTTAATTATGATTTTTATCGCAACAATAAAAGGCAAACTAGTAAAGGGTGAACGTGTAGGATTACATTTTACACATTCTCTTAGCCAAAAAGCCTTGAAATCATCGTTATAGCATTAGATTTAGATCTACCTACCAAAACATGATTACATCATTATCAGACTGATCAAAGGCTCCAGAAGTTAATATGAGGCAGATAGAAATGGTTTCTCCATACCTATATTTTAAACTCCATAGGATAGTGAGATTTGATGGGGTTCTGGTACTTTAACCCATTTCCGGATGCTTGATTGCCAGGATCTCAACCCTTGGTGACCATGATGAGAGCAAGTCTCGGCATATTTGGAGTTCTATTTATGACTCTCTGCTTCTCACCTCTAGCTATCTATATGGTCAGGGTAGTTCTTCAGCAGCTACCCTTCTTTTTGAATCAAAATCCAAAGGTTAATAAATGCTTCCATACCTAACAGCTAAGATAAGGCTTCACTGAAATTAGAAATCTCTCCTGGGTGCTGACACCTCTATCTGAGTTTCAGTCAAAGAATAAATTGGATAAGAAGAAAGCATAGAGCCAGCAGGGGAAGGGGGAAAATTCCCAGAGGTCTGACAAATTCTAGTTTAAATGCCCTCTCCAATACTGCTTTGGGAAGTAAATCAAATTGCTCTGGTAGGAAATGATTGCTTGGGGGCTATTAGCAAAATATGACCTGAGATGCAATGTTTCCCACGGTTGTAGGGATGACTATATGTGGGAGCTGATCATTAGAAAAATGATGGCTATTATTAACGCATTACTCAATTACTTATTAATTACTTTAAAATGTGGCTAGAAATGAGGCAATTAGGAGTTCACAGTAGTAATTGGTATTTGGACTCACTGAGGGTGAATTGATGAGCACCAGCTGCTCTGACATTTTGCCTGGTGATCAGCAACTGAGGAAGCAGGCTTCAGAGCAAGCCTGTGATCTCTCTATTCACAGCATGGTTGCACTCAGGGAGGGCAGATGTTTCTCCTGGGAAAATAAAAGAGCATTCATGCTTCCGTTTGACTGAGAGCTGTGAAGTCGGTAGAAAGTAGAAGGGAAGTTGTGTCTCAGACATTCCCATAATGGACAGTGGGTCAAATCTGCACTAGAGAAATGTATTAGGACAACTATTGTTGCAGCTTAGACTGATGGGTTATTAACCATAAAGATTCATCTAGTGTACATGTAAGTCATGCAGCCTCAGAGACCTCGTGCCTCTTAGGACAGGGCCTAAAGCACTGAATATACCTGCATTCAGGTTCTCAGATGACACTTCTGTGTCTTGGGATCGTACACAGCTACTCTGGTAAGAAGTCAAGAGGCCTTAGGAAATAGCCCTCAGACAAGCTTCCCAGGGACTCCATTCTCCAAGGAGATACCTTTCAGTTGTAATTCCTATCTGGAATGTCCCCTAAAGGCTCATGGGTTAAGCACTTTTAGCTGATGACAATGTGTTGGGAGGTTCTGACAACTTTAAAAGATGGGATCTAGTTAGAAAAAGAAGTTTATTGGTAGTGAGTCCTGTTGTAATGAGATGCGGAGGCCGTGTCCCCCGCCCCCCGCCACCCAGCTAGTTTAACCACCAAAATAACCGCACAGAAATTGTATTAATTTAAACACTGCTTGGTCCATTATTTCTAGCCTCATATTGGCTAACTCTCACATCTTAATTAGCCCATCTCCATTAATGTGTATCACCACTTGACTATGGCTTACTGGCATGAGTCTAACCAGCATCCATTTTGGAGAGGAGAGCCATGGCGTCTGCCACACTGCCTTCTTCCTTCCAGAATTCTGTTCTGTCTTCCCCGCCTACCTGAGTTCACCCTATCAACTAGGCCAAGTCAGTCTCTTTATTTAACCAATGAAAATAACACATAGACAGAGGACCCTCCTACACCAGGGTCCTCTCTCTGCTTTCTGTCTGTTATAAAGAGAAGCTTTTCTTTCATAAAGCCCTGCTACTATGATATTCTGCCCAAGAGAAAAAGAGCACTCTGAAACCACTGGCCAAAGCAAATTTTGTTTCTGTCTCTGCAGGTCTTCTGTCATAATGATACAGAGGTAACTAATGGGAGGGGTGAGGATGGCCGAGTGGCTCTGAGAGGATAGATAGGTGAGAGGGATGCGAATATGATCAAAATGCATTGTGTGTGTATGAAATGCTCAAGAACAAATAAAAATAGTATGTTAAAAAAAATAACTAATAGGGCTGGGGCGATGGCTCCGATGTTAAGAACACTAGCTGGTCTTCAGGAGGTCCTGAGTTCAACTCCCAGCACCCACATGGTGGCTCACAACCATCTATAATGAGATCTGGTGCCCTCTTCTGGCTTGCAGAGTACTCATACATAAAATATAAATAAACAATTTTTTAAAAAAGAAGTAACTAATATATTTTATACTTGTACAAACTATCATATTAGATGTTCTCTAATACTGTTATGTTTGTGTTTTTGTTCCCCCCTCTCCCGGGCCTTTACTCATTTTCTTTGAAGCAGAACAGTTTTCATTAACTCTTATCTATGAAGTCTATGAAGTCTTCTCATATTCAGTCATATAAGCGAAATAATGGAATTTTTTCCCCTAAAACTCAGAGTTAGTTATTTTCCAAACATGACTTTTTCTTATAGGAAGCTGGAAAGAGGTATGCCATAAAGTGGGGAAGTGAGCATAGGAGGTAGAAAATAATGAGAAAGGAATAGAGGCAGGGCATAGTAGCATATGACTGAAATCTCAGCATTTGGGAAGTTGAGGTAGGAGCATTCCATGAGTTCAAAATTAGCTAGGGCCACATAGTGAGTACAGAAAGCCAGGGATATACAGCAAAGTCCTGTCTTAGAGAATCAAAGTAAAAAGTTGAGAGGGGAGTAGGTTCCTGACATACCTTGGTGGAATATCCCAACCATATAAAAGTAGTAGCATCTCTGACCACATCCCAAAGCTTTTCACTTTCTGTATATTTTGGGAAAGGAATAGTTGGTATGACATTCATTTCTAGGACAGTTCATGTTTGAAGACATCTCTGTCACTGTCTAGTCCCCACTTATTTTAACATGTGCCTCAGGTGTTTGTGTGCCATTGTCTGAAGCTCTGTAACTACCATCCTCCATCACATCCATCTTCCATGCCAATGTCCATTGTTGACAGAAATTTCTCTCCTGCCAGGTCCCTCAGCCATTCAGTCCCAAAGAAACACACAGAGGTCTATGTTAATTGTAAACTGGCTGGCCTATTAGCTCAGGCTTCTTATTAACTAATTCTTACATCTTAAATTAGTTCATTATTCATGTCTATGTTAACCACATGGCTTAGTACCTTTCATTGCTAAGGCATTTTCATCTTGCTTCCTCTCTGTCTGGGTAATGACTGTAGACTGGCCTTTTCTCTTTCCAGAATTCTCCTGTTCTCATCTCCACACCTCTACTTCCTACCTGGCCACCCTGCCTATACTTCCTGCCTTGCTACTGACAAATCAGCATTTTTAAAAATACAAGTGACAGAATAAAAGACCATTGTCCCACAGCACTCCATGAAAGACAATTCAGAGAATGCTATTATCTTTTAGAGTTTCATGTTAATTTTCCAGAGACCCATGAGTAAGAGAAAATTATATATAACTAAAGTTTAGGGATAACTAGTGAATAATTAAAGTGAATATTCTAGTGTAGAATACTTTTAATGTATCATACAAATGACTTTTTGTTATAAAAAATATTTTCACATTTATTGCCAACATTTTCTCTTCATTATCTGGTAGTAGTGCCCCTCTTCCATATGAGAAACCATTGTTTCCACCCCATTGGCCCAGTTTGCTGCTATCATGGTACCCATTTCTCCTGACAGTCTTAATTTTTCCAACAGATAGACACAAGACTCAAACAAGGAAATCAAAGGCCTTCGTTGGAGCTAAAAGATACTGAGAAAAAAAAGGCCATCCTTTTAGTGTAGTTATGCAGCTCAAAGATTTGAACTGGGAGTTGTTGCCCAGCATGTTCTATAACCATAAAGAAAAAGCTCATCAACACAAATAGAGACTGGGACCAGCACAGCACCACACACTTGTATTTGGTATATACCACTGGAAATTTGGAGGAGTCAGCACATAGCGTGAGCACGAGGAAGTGTTCTGCTGCTTCTGGCCTCCACTGAGAACATCCAATATAAAGTAAAGCAAGGCAAACTTCCTTCCAGACAACTGATCTGAAAGCAGTAAAATAGCACCAGCAAATTAACATCTGCCTCTATAAGGAGGCGTTTCCTTGGCTCTGGATACAACAGTTGGTAGAAAGAGGGCTAGAAAAATAACCCTAGACCTTTTGAAAAACAGAGAAGATTCATCCTTTACCTCTGCAAAGACCAAAAGGTGGTGAAAAGTGGGCAATACAATTAGGACCTGAAATATTGGGAGTTTTGAGGAATGTGTACTTCCTCCAGATAAGAGGAGCCTCTTCTTCCTCTTGCTTTTCTCTAAAAAGAAATTAAAGACATGTAAAAGTAAAGGATAATTCCTTGGAAAGGTGAGAAATTATTCACCTCAAGATCCAGCTATACTACTCTTGGACATATACACAAAGGAAACTTTATCCTGCCACAGAGACAGTGGCTCAACCATGTTCACTGCTGCTCTATCCATAATAGACAGAAATTGGAAATTACCAAGATGTCACCTAACAGAGGGATGGATAAAGAAAATGGGGTATATTTATACAATAGAGTATTAATTTGTTATCAAAAAATGAAGTCATGAAATTTGCACATAAATGGATAGAAATAGAAAAAATCATTCTGATTGAGGTATCCCAGACCCAGAAAGATAAATATGGCATGTATTCACTTTATGTGGATAGTAGCTGTTAAGCATATAATAACCAAGCTACAATTTATAAAACTACAGAGGTTAGGTAGGGAGTGAGGAGCTAAGAATGATAGATCTTGTTAGGGAAGATAAAATAGAATAGATACTTGTGGATCAATAAGGGGCTGGAATGGGAGGATCAAGTGGGGATGAGGAGAGGTGAGGGGGATGAAGAAGGGAATATGGGAGAGACAGCTAAAATTAAGGCCCATTTGAAGAGTAGAATGGAAACCTACCAGAGTAAAAAACTTCCTAAATTATATACATATATGAAGGTGATTTCAATGAAATCGCCAAATAATGGAGACAAAGCCCCAATTTAACATCTCTTGTCACTAAATGAGACTTCCAGACCAGGAATGAGTTACATCTAATTGTGTTGTTGTTCAAAGGGGCCCCATGGGAGTCCCCAAACAACCTGTTGCCAAGACTGTAGGTTGCCCTTCACAAACTGATGGCAAAACCCTATTACCAAAGAGAACATCTACACAACTCATTGAACATGAAGAAATCAAGCTGAAGTCTTCTTAGAGTCTTCAACCTTACATCCCAGTGTCTTTGGTACAGGAAGATACTCTGCATGTTACCAAAAAAGAAACAAAAACACCAACCCAGCCACAACCTTTTGATCAAAGATGGTGTCCTGACTGCAGGATATGCTCGTGAAATGGTGGCACAAAGCCTGTGGAAGTAACTAACTCATATCTAATTTGATGTAAGGCCTAGTCCATGAGATGGGACCCATAGACAACACTGCATGGGGCAACAAAGAACCTGAGACACCCAGGACAAAACCTAGTACTGCTTGTCTTAGTTAGGGTTTCTATTGCTGTGAAGAGACACCAGGACCACAGCAACTGTTATAAAGGAAAACGCCTCAATTAAGTGACTTATAGTTCAGAGATTAAGTCCATTGTCATTATGATGGGACACAGTGGTATGCAGGCAGACATGGTACTGGAGAAGGAGCTAAGAATTCTACACCTTGATACAAAGGCAACAGGAAATGGTGTGAGACATTAGGCATCACTTGAACATATATGAGACCTCAAAACTGACCTCCACAGAGACACACTTCTTCTAATAAGGTCATACCTATTCCAACAAAGCCATACCTCCTAATAGTGTCACTCTCTATGAAATTATGGGGACAATTACATTTAAACTACCACACTACTGTTAAAAAAGCAAGCAAACAAAAATGGCAGTAATAAAATGACTTTTACTGGTATTCTGCTATTCTCACAAATGCATGCTTTGTTCACCATTATCGGAGAAGCTTCTTCCTGCAGCATATGGAGACAAATGCCACAGTCAGAAATCATGCAGAGTGAGAGACCTTGGAACACTCAGCCTTAAACAGATTGTCTCCATCAAATCCCTCCCCTCAGGGATCAGGGAACCCCTCATCAAAGAAGACAGAAAGAGTCTAAGTATCAGAAGGGGTGGGGAGCACCGGAAGAACAAAACCCTCTGAATCACCTGAACAAAGCTCATATGAACTCACAGAGACTGAAGCAGCAAGCAGAGACCTGGTCTGCATTAGGTCCTTTACTTACATCATATGGCTTCTAGCTTAGTGTTTTCAGACATTTTTGAATGTACAAATGAGTGGGTCTCTGGCACATCAATGTGGGCCCCAAATTTCCAAATAGAGCCTGAGCAAGCTGAAAACAAACAAACAGGCAATATATGACTCCTTTAAAAGGCTCTGCTGTACAGTGAAAGCTTTAATAGCCAGCACATTAAGTAGAAACAACAATCAAAGTAAAAATGCTGCCACAGTGAGGGCACCAACTTTCTAGAGGTGGAGCAGTTGAATGCTCCATTCAACTCCCATTTAGAGAGTTAGATGGTTAGAAGCAGTTCCCGGTTGAATGCTGCTCTCAGCCAGGCCTGTGGCAGAAGGCTGGGTCTCACAGACTGAACAAGGAATGGAGGCAGTTACTAGAACATGACAGAGAGTCAAGCTACTGCTAAACAGTTTAAAGTTTGGCTCATGAAGTCAGAAAAGGTTACAAATACACAGTAAAGACTGGGCCAGATTGGGAGAGAGAAAAATACTCTAAACAGGTTGCTGTGTTTTAAAATGTGTTAAGGTACTTGCTCCCAAGGTCCTGATGAGGAGCAGAAGGAGCGAGAACATGAGGGAGAAAGTCAGGAACGTGAGGGGTGCGTTCACTCATGGAGACGGTGGGACAGAACTAATGGGAGATCACCAACTCCAGTTGGAATGGGACTGATGGATCATGCGACCAAACCCGTCTCTCTGAATGTGGCCAACAGCAGGGGCTGACTGAGAAGCAAAGGACAATGGCGCTGGGCTCTGATTCTTCTGCATGGACGGGCTCTGTGGGAGCCTTCTCAGCTTGGTCGATCACCTTCCTGGACCTGGGGGGAGTTGGAAGGACCTTGGACTTAGCATAGAGTGGGGAACCCTAATGGCTCCTTGGCCTTGAGAGGGAGGGAGGGGAGGTATGTGTGGAGGGAAGGGGAGGGAAGGGGGAGAAGGAGGGGAGGGAAGGGGGAGGAGGAGTGGAGGGAGGGGGGAGGAGGAGGGAAGAAGATGGAAATTTTTAAATATAAAAAAAAATAAACCATGAGGAAATAAAAAAAAACAAAATGTCCTCAGAAATAATAAAAAAAAAAGAAAGAAAAGAAAATGGGTGTAGACAGTCATAGGAAAAAGTAGTTTAAAAATGATAAAGTCTTTGATGAGAGAGTAAAGTAATATAAAGGGAAAAGTCACATAAAAGATCAGAAATACACAGGGAGTGTAAATCCTATATTATGTTGTGTTGACACTGAGTTTTTGGATGCCAATGAGAAAAAAAACAGCTGCTGAGAGTTGGAATGTAAATGGGACTGTTGAATAACCCAGCCTAGAAACTTTAGGGTTGTCTTAACTTTAAAATGAAATTCAGAAAAATGTATTTCACTGGGGGAGGGGTTATAGATATATGATAAAGGCTGTGGATTCCTTTAAGTTTAATAGAGATCAGATATGATTGAAGAAGATCTCTTAAAAACCTTGGCCTCAGCATAAAGAAATAAGCCAAGAAAAACTGTAAGACAGGCAATGTATACAGTGATCCCTCTGCATGGGACAGTTCTGAGATTAAAAACAAATGTTACAAATAGTTGTCCTAGGACTCGACCATTGTCTCAATTTTCTCAAGGTCCCTTAAATATGCTCTCACTCCCAAACAACAGGAAGCAGTCTAGAGAACACAATACCCATATTTCCAAGAAATGGGAAAGGTAGGTGGTATAGGAGGTCCTTCTCTCTATGTATTGCTTTTACTGGTTAATGAATAAAGTACTGCTATGAGCCTATGGCAGGGAAGAACAGAACTAGGTGGGGAAAGCTCCGCTGTATGCTGGGAGAAAGAACAACAGAGTCAGAGAGAAGCCCTGGAGCCATTGTAGATAGACTTGAAAACTTTACCCAGTAAGCTACAGCCACGTGGCCATAGACAGATTAATAGAAATGGGTTAAATTAATATGTAAGAGTTAGCCAATAAGAATCTAGAGCTAATGGACCAAGCAGTAATTTAGTTAATATGGTTTCTGTGTGATTATTTCAGTTCTGGGCAGTCAGGAACAAACTAGCAGCCTCCTCCAACTGGTGGGTTTTGTCATTTGGTAAGTTATGGATGTTTGTCATCATTTAGCGGGGAAATAGGATATAGGTTAAAAAGACAACTATTAATCTCAAATATTTTATATTGGTATATACTTTGGTATATTGATACAAATTTAAAATTATTTTTGTTATTCTGTATGTATGTTTCTACTCTTGTTTCAGGTATTATACATATGTAGCTCATTTTAAAATGTAATGCATACTTAAGAAATGCAGGTTAATAGTCATCAATAATAATCAAACTTGAGGTCATATTAGATGTGTTTTCAAGATTAAACACATACACTTTAGATAAATAAATGATCTTCAAATGCTTCAGAGAACTATAGAATGTGGCACTTAAGATGGTTAGTAATCTATAGCTTTTCATGACAGTGAGACATGTCTGCTCCTGACAGTACCAATCTACTTCATAAAAGGATGATGGGCATTGTATAACCTCCATATGGAGTTTGTTTCATTGTGGCAGTCTAGTCATTTGGGCAAGAAACTGTCCTTGCCTCAACTGCTGACATAGCAGGACACAAAGAAAAAAGACTGCCTAACTTTGCCATGGCAAAGCAAGACTTTCAAAATTCCTTCTTCATAGAAATGTCTGCCAGATATTCTATGTCTGTAGACTTAATATGGGTGCCCCAATGTTGCAGAAGAACCTTGGGTGACTGCCCAGGTAGCCAGATGTCTCTATCATTTTTACAGTTTGAAAGTGGTTTGTACTCCATTTGTTGTTTACTCAGGTAGTGTTATATCCTTCTAGTGTCTTTGATGGAGTGGAAGATTAGATAGTTACAGTTACAGTTTTTCATAGTTATTATAGAAGATAAATTAGGTACAAAACTTTGGACTCACCAAGGTAGGATAGATAATGGAGTATTTTTTCTGAATTTGACAAATTCAAATGGACTGGATATTATAAAATAAATGATAATTATTATTGCATATACTTTTACTATGTTAAAGTCAAAACCTTTCCTTTTTATTTAGATAAAAAGGGAGAAATGTTGTGAAATAGAATAATTAATTGTAAAGTATTACATTTGTTTATGCTGCATTTGTTTAACTATGTAAAGATGTGTTACATTTGTTTCACACCTGATTGGTCTTATATAAAGCTGAATGACCAATAGCCAAGCAGTAAAGGGATTGGTGGGGCTGGCAGACAGAGAGAATAAGTAGGAGAAGAAATCTAGGCTCAAGAGAGGAGAACAAGGGAGAAATAGAGGGAGATGCCCAGGACCAGCTAGGCAAACAACTGACAGTCAGTTAGCCAGACATGATCCTTCAGGAAACTAGGACATACAGAATGAAATAAAGAAAAAAGGTACCAAGGTAAAATGTAGATGAAGAGATACAGGTTACTATAAGTTACAAGAGTTAGTGAGACAAGCCTAAACTATGGCCGAGCATTTATAATTAATAATAAGTCTCAGTGTCATGATTTGGGAGTTGGTTGGTGGCCTAGAGAAATCCTACCACAGGTCTCTGAGTCTTTTGCATTTTCTTGGACTTTTTCTGTTTATTTTGTCCAATTCTGATGTGTTTTTGCTTTATCTTATCATTATATTTTATTGTTATACATTATATTATTTCTTAGAAGGCTGTTTGTTTTCTAATGAGACAGGAAGGGAGTGTATCTAGATAGGAGACGAAGTGGGGAGAACCTAGGAGGAGATAAAGGAGAAACAGTAATCAGGATATATTATATAGGGGGCAGTTAGTTTTATTAAAAGGAAAAAAGAACAACATGACAAATATGCATTCACCTAAAACTTGGACTTCATGGTGTTAATTTGTAAATGTTTAAATTAATTCACAGCTCAATTAAGTATCCAGAATTTGACTACACAATTCTACTTAAAGCTTTTTTTACCAACTCACTCTGTAACAGATATTTTTCTGTTTGACTCTCTTATATTGCAAATGGGAGATTAATTGCTTTTGCTAGTCATGTTTTATTGCATATACATGTGAGAATTTCTCCTAATTTCTACACCTAGAAATAGAAGCTAGATTATCAAGTTTGCATAGCTGTAATTTTACCAGTTCCAACAGTTTCTTTCTGAAAATTGTCATTTATAACATATAAGAATTTTGTTTTCCTAAAATCCTTGCAAACGATTGGTACTTGCAGACTTTAAGTGTTTGTTTAGCTGCTAACAAAAATGATACTATGCTGCTGTTGAAGTCTGTGTATCACAGAATTGGAAGGAAGTGAAGTTTACTGCCCTATGATCCTCAGGACACTGTTTTTGCTTTTGTTTCTTGGTGGGAGTTCTTTGTATTCATTCTCATATGAATACTTTGCTTAGGTAGTGCTTATCTTATCTGGACTTTGTCTCACTCTCCTAAGCCAGTCACCTGGAATCTGACTCTATCTTCCTATGGTTGAATGCTGACTTAACCAGAAAGTTACCTTCCCTGTGCTTCATGTAAACTCTAAACTAGAGATGATAATAGTTCATCCCTTGTAGTGTTATCATGAGGATCTTTTGCATTAGGAGTTTTAAAAACGGTTTATAATGTGCTTAATAATTTGAGGAATATAGCAGAAGGGAAAACTCAATGAGAAAAAAATTCACATTCTGATATTATTTGCTGCTGCTTCCTCCTCCACTTCCTCCTCCTCCTCCTCCTCCTCCTCCTCCTCCTCCTCCTCCTCCTCCTCCTCCTCCTCCTCCTCCTCCTCCTCCTCCTTCTCCGCCTCCTCCTCCTATTTTGCAGCAGAAATGAGACAACCAGCACAGGTCATAACAGTTCCTAAACCACACACTTCAGTATCCTTTCAGCAATACTTACTTCGCTTTTCACATGCAGCAGCTTTGCCTGCCTTTATTTTGCATGCCACTCTTTACAAAGTTAGCATAAGTGATACTTCTTAAAAGAAGTCATCTGATGATACTTGGCTTCCAGAAATCTCTTACACCCAGTTCTGATATACTCCACACATCTGCTCACCCTCAGATTTTCGAGGTCATCACTGTCTCTTAGAGATTGATTAAGTGTCAGAGGGCTAGCTGGCAAAAGCTGCTCTGATGCAGGACAAGGATAATGCTTTAAAGTTCTTTTCCATTAAATCAATAAAGAAGAGAGTAGGAGTATACGGAAGATTCATTTTGTAATCACGTATCAAATGTGTTTTTTTATGAATTGTGACATTTTACTTGGGAAGTTCAGTATACATACTATGTGCATAGTGTGTACTGCATATCATGTGTGGACACATGCAAACACTACATTATAAAAATGGTAGCACTACCTGGGGAAGAGAAGAAAGTAGCTGACTCTAGTTCTTCCTGCAGCTTTTAACAGAATAATAAATAGTGCTTTTCTGGGCCTTAGTACAGATTTCTGCTAAACTGAACTCCTGAACAGCAACACATCAGAGAGGAAGGAAGGAAGGTGTCATTTAGCAATTTGGCAGCTGCTGCTGACAATTGTTTCTCATGAAACAAGTTAGCTCCAGAGGAGGGCTGCCTATGAGAATAGGGTCAGAATAGTAAGTTACCAGAATTGGTACTATGTCTCCTTTGAAGGAAAGCAAGCTATTTTTTTCTGATTATGAGAAACATGCAACCTATTTATTCTGACTGTGATAATGGTAGAAAAGGTACAGCTGAAAACCAGAAATAAAAATCCTGAGGGACAGAACTTGAGATGGCTCAGCATAAAGAGCACTTGCTGCTCTTACAGAAGGCCCAGGTTTGGTTTCCAGGACCTACTAGTGGCTCACAACCATCTACACCTCCAGTTTCAGAGAATCTGACACATTCTTCATGTACATAGAGCACAAACATATACTCAGGCACTCACATACACACTTAAGATAAATAAATAAATCCTTAAAAAATAAACACACATACCCCCACACACAATGACTGAAGTAGAACCTAGTGAGACAACTCTCTGACTTTTTTTTTGTACTTCCAAAGGACTAGTAACATAAAACATAGATAATCATATGCAAATATTGGCAAAAGTCCCAGCAGATCCTAAGCAAAGCTATTGTATATTGACCATAGCTTTCGAAGATACTAAAATGTCAAGGGCTACTTCCCTATCACAGCAGCAGAGAAGCCAACATCTGTGAAACGCTAATGTTCAAATCACATATATTAAGTATACTTTCTGTGTTTTTAAGGAATTCAGTTCCAGGACTCGACACAGCAGAATCATAGAGAGATAGACTGAGCCTTGTATCCAAATATCAAATGGTTAGTAGGCACAAAAAGAAAACACAGAAAAACTATACTTTATCATACTTCTGAGCTATGCAACAAATTCAGTGGTTATCATCATATTTCCCTTGTTATAATCCTTACAATCAATTAATATGCAAAAATGTAATTGCCAAAGGTCTGTTCTATTTTAGGCTGTGATTTTCTTGTAATATTGATATTGAAAGTTATTTTGAGAGGGTGCTTGCAGCAGTGGATTGGCCAATTACAAGTGTGTTAACCCGGTTAATAAAGTTGTCTGGGAAGACTGCCTGGGTTAGAACCCCAGCTCTTCTGCTTACTGTTTGTGTCACCTTGGGCAAGTGATCCACTGTCTTCCAGTGTCAGAGTCCTCCCTGCGATGTGAGATAGAGGTAACACAGCAGCCAACGTTAAAAGTTATGTTGAAGAATCAGTAAGTTAATTCTTGCAAAGTGCTTAGAACAGCAACAGCTCCACAAATGGACTCTGCCTGTGTTAAGACTTAGTTCTGCAGTGAGACAGTCAAGGAGAGGGGGGCGGGGATGGACAGTGGACAAGAAAAGAAACCTTAAGCTTCTGGAGTACAGAGAAACTGTTTTTGCCTCAGGAGTCGTCTTGACCCAGAAACAGTGTTAGTGGTATGACACTAGGCTACTCTGTGTTCCATGAAAATCTCATATTAATATTGATGCCCTGGAGGCCTGCACTTGGGCCTGCTTACACTTTAGCCTTGATGAACCTTGACTCATACAGATCTACTCGGACAAGTATGACCTAAACTTGAGGAAAATTCTGCTTATTGGGCCTCTGTTTTTCATTTTATGATTCTGTTTACTTTTGTAAAACAACTGATTGATTCCTTTGTCTCTCTGGGAGCAAAAGAACTTTCCAGACAGCAGTCCTGGTGGTTGGGACATCATCTATTCAGGACAGAAAGCCCAGTGTTGGTATACTGTCTGTCAAGACACTGAAGGGAGCTGCTGAGACCTGTGGCTTTCCCAGTGTCCACTTAAAGCTTTACAGTGAATTGGGATGGGGCACTAGCTCTATTAGCAGAGTGCTTAACTAGCATGCATGAAGCACTGGGTTCCACCCTTAGCCCTGCATAAACTGGATGTGATGGCTCATGATGGAGTTCAAGGTTATTCTTGCATGTCTAAGGAGCTGGAGGAAAGCCCGGGAGACATGAGAATCTATCTCTAACAATGATATCAACAGTAATAGTAAAAGATTTACACTGAATGGAATCCTTACAAGAACAGGAGACAGCAGCCTGGGTACAGACCAACAAGAGGCATGAGGCTTACTCATGCTTGTTCTTTGTGATAAGATCCATGACAGGAAAAGGCTTTGAAATTTCGAGATTAGACTGGGAATTCTTCAGGGCTTAGAGATCTCCTATCCTCCTCACTGTATTAATCAATATATATATAAGCATATATTCAGAGCATTTTTCTGAGTTATCTTGCATGGGTGTGCATACACACAAACACATCTTCAAGTTACATACACACACTCAAGTGTGTGATAGCTATGGGTCCACGAAGATAATGAGAGGCTCATAGAAGAGGGAGTGTTTTGCTCCTGTTTTAGAAGGAAACTTTCTGAGACGTGATCAATCTGCAACTTCGACACACAGTACTTCATGAATCCTTTTGGTGGGATGCATTGACACTAACGTACTAGGCAAGCAATAACTAACTCTCTTTTCACGTCTCAAATTATCTTAGATTATTAAAATTAAAATTAAATTATCTTTAATTTCTTGTGGAATTCTGCCAGCTTAGAGTGTTGAATTCTATACTACCGTGGGATATTAGAACAAGGGGATAAGACAAATTTTAACAAGCCAATCTACAAACATTTAGCTGACGCCTCCCATGGATCTGACAGTGTCCTGAAATGGAGACACTATTCCTATCCATGGGAAGCTATCAGAGGAGATGAGACTCTTGTACACATGGAACTGATGGAATCCCAGATAATTTTAGACTATCAGTACCCCCAAAGGACTTTATCAAACACATTTTCTTTTGCCAGTGAGACACCTATATCAGAGATATTTAGTGATATTCTGTTGATGAATGTCTATGCATGTATGTTCTTATACAATAGAGGAATTCTTCTGGACAGAATTATCATTTGTACTCTTCTGCATTGTTTTGTGACTTTATAAATGCTTTAATTTTTTATTTAGTGTATCTGTAAGGGCATGTATGCCACCGTGTGTATAGAAGAACAGCTAGAGGACAACTCTCGGGAGTTGGTTCTCTCTACTCCCTTGTGGAATCTGGGGATCTGAGACCGGTCACCAAGCACATAAACAAGCACTTCAACCCACCGAGCCATCTTACCAGACCTAAAAGTTTTGTTTTAAACAAAGCACTGTGTTTTGTTTTAAATGGATCTACCCATCTGCCCCACCTCCAGAATCTTGACACCCATAGGCAAGAAGATGACCTTGCACATCTATGGAGCCACTGTGACTGATGGAGCCACTGTCATTCAGGGAGCACTCAAGTCACCAGCCTAACATATGAGGGAAGAGCAGCCTGGGAACGTGGGCCTTGGTCCACAGTATCATTCATTACAGCAGGTAGAATAGTGATGAACATGAATCATGTATACAAAGTCAACCAACAACATTGCAAACTCAGCCCAATGGGCAGAACAGTCTTTAAGCCCTTACACTTTCTTTCCCATATTAACCTCCACTCTTGTGTAGTTTTGCACAGGGCCAAGATTTCATTTGAGATAGCAGAAAAGGTCAGGTTCTCCAGGTACTGTTGATTCTTCATGGACAGAATCATGGATAGCTTTTGATATCCGTCTCATAAGGTGTTTTTTGTTTGTTTCTTCTGGGTTCCTCAGTCATCAAACTTTTTTTTTTAACAAACTTCGTTTAAAGTTTCTACACCTTGCCATATACTGAGAAAGCTGTTGCCTTTAATTTGCCTGGTTGAGCTATTAAATAATTACTTTATGATCAAGAAGAGAAAAGAGTGTAACTGTCATAGTAGATGCCTAGGGCTGCTGTGACAAATTACCACAAACTCTGTGGCTTGAACAACAGAATTAACCCTCTTTATAGTTCTGGAAAGCGCAGGTCAGAAATCCAGGTATCCTCAGGGCCTTTAGAAGGCTCCAGGAAAGAATGCTTCATTGCTGTTTAGCCTGTGGTGGGTCTGAGCAACTCCTTTGCATTCCTGGGCTTGGGACTGCATCACTCTAATTTCTGACTCTGTCCTTTTCATGCATCTCTCATCTCCCTCTAAGGAAGAAGTCACGATGGTGCAGCCTACACTACATCAAGGGCAGTTTCCTCTCATCCTATAGAACTAATCACACATGCGGATCCCTTATTTCTGAATGAAGCTGTCTCTTGAGATTCCAAAAGAACATGCATTTAAAGGGCAGTTGTAAGTCAACCCATGATGACTGTCATTCCTATTTTGGGTCTGTGCTCATCAGATTGAGTAAAGGAGGGCAATGGAAGGAAGCTTAAGTTGATCTGCATGGATGCTTCTCCTGCCTTTGTGCTGGTCTGCAGAGTTCTAGTATCTCTCCTGAGTTTGTCCACATCCAGAATACTCTTGGAATCTGTCACCGGACTCAAATGATTCTCTAACGTTAGACATTGGCTCTTACCAATTCAATGTTCTCTTGGGTACCCTGACCCATCTAGATCTGAGTGTGATCCTTCATTGTCTATTTTTTTTCATTTAACAATTATTCACTAGACATGTCAGGCATGATCTTGGATGCCAGGTCCTCAAAACAGGCATGAGGGGAAAGCTCTTGCCTTAATTTAGCAAAGATGTAGGTTGGCAAAAGGAATGGGATGCATGGACTAAACAAGAAATAAGCAAGTAGGCAAGTGTTGTGGTGCACTTCAGTAATTTCAGCATTTGAGAGGTGAAGTTGGAGGATCAGGAGTTCAAGGCTAAGCTCAGTTACATAGTAAATTCAAGGCCAGCCACATAAGAACTGGCCTCAATAACAACAAAAATTAAACAAAGCAAAACCCTAGAGTAATAAATATTCAATTCACAAAGCAGTTTCTGTCACATAAAGATATTCAATAGATATAAAAATTAGCTTGGAAAGATGTAGAAGGTAGTGTCTGATAGTGACTAAGATTACCAAGGGAAAGAACTGTTGTGAAATGGAGCATGAATGTATGGCCACCATAGAAGACTGTTGGACAGGCATTTTCAGTCTGACATATGAAGAAATCTCAGGGGACAGCTACAGCACATGCCCAAGCAAACAGAAGAGCAAAGGAAACATCAGTGAATTAGTAGCAGGCTGGGAACAGACAAGAACAATGGAACTGAGTCATCCTGAGTGAGGGGAGACTAGTGCAAGCTGGTGTGAGAAAAGGTAGGGGAGACCATCACTATCAAACAGGCTGTTTCCAGGGCAACTGGAAGCCATCTGTTCATTAAGGAGTAAACTGATGTCATTGCTGGGATGGATTTGTATCTCTAACGTATGAAGTCCTGGGTTAAAACCCCTACCCCACAAAAACCAGGCGTGGTGGTACAATTCTATATTCCTAACACTCTGGAAATACAGGCAGAAGGATCAAAAGTTCAGTAGACTACAAATCCTAGTTTGAGACCATTCCCAGCCACATAAGGTTGTGACTCACAAAAAAATGGCTAATTTAAAGAGAAAGCACTGTAGGAGGTAGGATGTGAGGGAGAACAAAGAGGAAAGGGATGTGGAAGTGCCAGTGTAACTAAGAAAAGACTAGGTTGATGAAATTTGCAGAGTTGCTCTGCCTTGGTGAGACTCACTGCTAACCTGACCATGCTAACCTGGCAGTATCCTTCCTGTCCTTTCCTGCTACCAGGTAGGAAAGTACTGTTTGCCTCGATAGTTCTCTTGCATTCTGACCCTCTTTTTTCTAGCAACACATTCCTTCCATATTTGAAGAATTTTCCACTGTGGTTAACTATGGTCCTTGTACTGGTATCCACACACTATGTATTCTTCTCTGTCATTGTATCAGAACTTCTTCTGGGAAGCCAGTAGAACAGAGGTGGTGGTGTAGCCTTGTTTCAGAACCTTTAGAGGGAAAGTCAGGGTTTTGGCAGCCTCAACAGGCTAGGATTAGCCACAAAACCCAATAAATTAATGAAAGGGACACATCATGCTGAAATCCAGAGATGATTTAATCAATGTGACCACATTTAGAAAAACAGATAAAGGAGTCCAGTAACCCTAGTCCATATTCAGGATTTGTGAGATTTATCTTAGGGAAAGGCCTGGGGCAAAGGTGTGAATAATTAAATAGCCCGGTATAGTGCCAGGAATTGAATCAGGGCTCCACACAGGTGAGGCAAGCACCCTTTGAACAGAACTAGATCCCTGAGCTACCTGAAAAAACTTCTTTCAGAAATGGGCAGTAGGCTTTGATATGCAATGTCATTTCCCCAGGTCTGTACTTGGTTAGAAACTGGCTCTATCAGCAATCTCTGCCCTTTGTGTGTTAGGGAAAAGTAATACAGTCGTTCTTGAAATTTTAGTCAGTTGGGTCAGATTGCCAAAGCTCCAGGTCATTTTGCCTTGGCCTAACTTTTAGTGGCTGTTAGTAAAGAAAGGCCCTGGCTTGTGCTTGCAGGACACAAAAGGAAGATGCATATGCTAGCATGACATCAGGGAGCAGCTTAGAACGACGAGCAGGACTGTCCACAATCTCCAGGCCTCTGATCAAGAGCATCTAGTGGGGCTGCAGTCACTTTCCTTTAACTGAGGTTGCTTTCAATGGCTTTTTTTTTCCCTCTGGTTGGCTGTTGGCCCAGCCTCAGTTCCTCAGCAGGCCAGCCTTTCTACAGAGACAGATGAGTGATCTCAAGAAATGGTACCCCAGAATGAGCCATCCAGAGGGAAGACAAGAGCTGAGGATACAGCCTCTGCCTTTTATCATAAAACTCCAACGTCTTATAAGTACTTTAGAAAATGCTTTTGATAAAAAGCTCTGGATCCTGAATTGGTTCTACACAGTCTACACAGTAACTAAAAGCCAGACAAGAGCTTCCATTAGAGAGAGCCTGCCTTGCTCTGGCTACCTGCTTGGCTCTGCTCAGACAAGATGATTTCTGCAGGTGTGCCTATTAAAGTGTAACCTATCCATATTATGGTGTCAGCATTCAGTGGGCACCTCCAGAGAAGCTGCAGGATCTTGTGTCCTAGAGAGAAGGAATTGAACACCACATGGATAGCTGCAGAAGCAGGAAGAGTTCATTCAGAGAGAAAAACAACAAACCAAAAGGCAAATTTTAGACAAAAAAAGACAGGGCTCCTCATTCTGCCCACCAACTCCACTCTGTGGGACTGTTTGAAGGTAATGGCCCTTCTCATTTCAACTTATATCTGATGTCACAGACGGATTTACCTCCAAGTGAGTTTCACTTCCAGTTGAGCCTAATAACCACCAGAGACTGAAGAAAAATAGAAGCATAGTTGAGACAAGGAATGCCTTAGAAAATCCATCTTTGTTCTTTTTTGAATAATATTTGCAAGAAATTTTCCTCATAAATGTAACAGCAAAGGCTAAAAACTGAAAGCCTGTGAAATGAGCCTGGAATCTCCCTTTTCAAACCCCAAACACCTCATTACCAAACCTTGAATGAGACTACCCCTTACTAATGTATTCAGGTGACACAGCCAAACAGCTCAGTTGGAACCACTGCCATAGTAGTGCTCATTCAAAGGCAGATGGCCACCTCCAGGTCAGTGAAGGTCATAATCTGCATAAAACTCTCATCTGAACTTTGCAAACTTTTTTTCCTTTCAACAGACCAAACTCTCAGAGGAAGTCTGAATAAAAGATTCTTCAGGAAATGGAAAATCAGTTGTCTCCTTGGTTCACTGGGGTATTCTCTGGGTCTCAAGGACTCTGACTCTACCTGGAAATCAATGTTCCTTCTTAGGGAATGAAGTGGTACATGCATGTTTGCAGGGACAGTGTCTTCCTTTACAATAGAGAGGAAGAGAGAGAAAGATAGAAACACAGACAAAGACAGAGAGAGAAAATACTCTGGGCCAAGCCCAGAAAAGAGATTTCCCCAACTAGATGACAGAGAGGGAGGGGGGAGGGAGGGAAGGAGGGAGAAAGGGAGGGAGAAAGGGAGGGAGGGAGGAAGAGAGAGAGAGAGAGAGAGAGAGAGAGAGAGAGAGAGAGAGAGAGAGAGAGAGAGAGAGAGAAGAACCTCTTTAAAGTCTTTCAGATAGGAGCAGAGAATACCTGTTTGTGTGATAGTGTGAGCTGACTTTCAGAAGAAAGTCTATGTTAAAGATTTCAAGATTCTACAAGGCTGATTTGGTGAATTAGAACTTCATGGTTAGAAAGTTGGGATGCTTCTTGTCTAGAGCCAAAAGAATCTTGAGTATCTTTTCTGTAGGATAATCTTTCTGAACACAATAAAAATGTATTCCTCTCATTGGTTAATAATAAAAGCTCTTTAACCAATAGCCAGACAGGATAAGATTAGGTGGAACAATCAACCTGAGAACTCAGATGAGGAGGGGGCAGAGTTAAGGGAGATGCAAGCCAGCCACCCAAGAAATAAGATGCCAGCAGACCAGCCTTGTGGCAATACATAGATTAATAGAAATGGGTTAATTTAAATTTAAGAGCTGGTTTGCAATAAGCTTGAACTATAGGCCAAGCAGTTTGTAATTAATATTAAGGCTCTAGTGATTATGTAGAAGCAGCTGCAGGACAGAGAAGCCTCTGTTTACAATCTTTATTCCCCTTCAAAGCCTTTCATGATGCTCTTCTGTAATCAGACCTTTGACTACCAGGTAAAACTGTCACAATGTCTTCTTAGCTGATCACTAGCTTCCACCCAGCCAAAAGCTAAGAAAGGCATCAGAGAGAGAACTTCTAAAACCTATTGCTGAGATTTCCCCCATTTTGCTATAACCCACTTACCTGGTATCTCCATAATGCATTTGTCATATGTGTAGATTTATTGACATTCTTTTGTTCTGTGACTGTAAAAAGTCATGTGATCATGTCCATCCAGGTCAACCTGAATCTGGGTTCCCAGGCCATCCTCACTCATGTTTGACTCACAAAAGATCTCCATCTTACTGCCTCTGGAGTGAGCACTGTGCTTTGTGTTGGCAATAGAGAACAAAACTTACTCCCGCTTATCAAATGGGAAGAAAACATAGGTGCTGATACTGGGGATGTACCACACAAAGCCTGCAATCTGACAGCTGCAGATAGGGAAATTAGCATCTCTCTGTTGGCAGAAGATAACACAACACATATGGGCATGAGGCAGAATTGTAGAAGTGGGAGAGGAAGTACAGCGGGAGACAGCCTGGAGGCAATGCTGCTGCTTAGGAGGTGAGACCGGCTGAGCAGAATATAGGAGCAGTGTGCTGCTTGTAGTCTGTGTAATCTCCCAGGTTCTAAGCAATTCTTTAGGAAGTCACAAAGAACTTATTTTCAAGTTGTGTATTTGATTTTCCTAGGCATCATAAATATTCACTTTAGAAAATGTATTTGACTGCCCAAGGTGATCATAAAAGTCTCCAGAAATTGATATAAAAATGAGAAGGACTCCTGTAGGTTAGTTCTGACAGAAGAGTCATGGGGAGACACATTATAGCTGTTGAATTTATGTGTCTGGAAACCCCTCTCCTGGATTTGAATCTCTGCTCCATAGCATGCTAGTGACCTTGGGCAGGTGACCAGAGCTTTAGAATTTTGATTTTTTTTTTAATAAAATCAGGATGATAATAAGGATTTTAACTAGTAGTACTAATAACTAAAAGCACATTGATTGAAGACTGGATACACAGCTCAGCAGTTAAAAGTACTGACTACCTTTGTAGAGATCCTGAGTTTAATTTCTAGCACCCATACTGAGGCTCCCAACCATCTGTAATTTCAGTACCAGGGAACCTAATGAGCTTTTCTAAGCTTCCTGGAGTTCTGAACACATATGGTCTACAGGCATGCATACAGACAAAAGACCCATACACATAAAATAAAAACAAACCCATTAAGCATAGCATATCCCCATGGGACACCCAACAGTTGCCCGGTGAGTTTCACCCATAAATGGATGCCCAGGACAGTTTGCAAAGCCCACACAGGTCAAAAATGCACGTTGTCAAGCCCTCTCATCTTCACGTGTAGAAAACAAAATCAAAAGTCTACTGCATTCCGCATGACTGGAGAAGGCATCAGATCAAAACTTTTCTTTCTGGCCATCTGGACCACTTTAAAACCAGGGTTCTTGTCTGGGTAACCTACAGTGGAAAGGTGACTAACAGCCAGGCTTTAAGTCACATGGGCCATCTCTGCTACCAGCTAGTTGTGTGAACTTGAATAGGCTACATAAATGTCTTCCTCCTCTTCTTGGTTCTGTTTCATTGTTGTTCTAGACAGTGTCTCATGTAGCCCAGCCTGACTTCAGACTCACTATTTAGCTTAGGCTGGCCCCTAACTCCTGATTCATTTGCCTCCACCTCCAATGCATGCTGGGATTACAGGCATACAAACCACTGCTTGCTTATATTTCCAAACTTAGTTTCCTTAGGGAAGAGTTGGGGGAGGGGGAACTAACATCTTTCCCAGTGAATTGTTATGAAGATTACATGAGATAATTTATAGCATTTTAAAAAGTTTTTTTGGCACATGGCATCAGCTAAAAACGACAGTAAAAATAATTATAATATCAAAAATAAGCCTCTAGGATTCTAAATTCTACTTTGCTTCTTGATATGCTTTGCAGAGTACATTTCTGGAGATAAAATAAGAAAGAACCGAAGAGGGGGTAGCAAGAAAGTTTTTAATAGAGATGAAGAATTGTACCAAGATGATAAAGGTTTTATATATATTCAGAAAAATATTTTTGAGGTAAGATAGAAATAACTTTGCATAATTCATTCATGTGAGATGTAAGAAAGCTTATTAATCGTGTAATTCAAAGTTCAACACAGAAGTTAAATTTTAAAAAAACAAAACAAAACTTTTGTATTTAATAGGCACTCGCTGGACATTGGCTGAATTGACTGAATAGGCTGATTAATTGTAAGAAAGAGGACTCCACTCCCAAAGGTGTAACTCTGGTCATGCAGTTCCTGCACCAGACTTTCCCAAGAAGTATAGCTCTCACCATCATCCAAGAAGTTTCTTTCTACAGCACACAGAAAACCTTACAGAAATCCACCACAGGTCAAAGTGCAAAAAAACAACAGGCTGTGAGGTACCAAACCCCAGTTGATACTTTGCAAACTCTACACCCAAAACTCTACACCCAAAACTTGGGGCACATTGCAGAGAGGGGGATAAAAGATTCTAGAAACCCAGCAGTTCAGGACGTCTGCTGTATGATTAACCTGAACCCATGAAATCTCAACAATGTGGTTGCTTAAAAAGATTTGCATAACAATGTCAGCTGATAGGCCAACTCCAATGGGGGAAACTGCAAGGGGCCCCACCTCTAGATGAAGAGCTACAGTCAATTAAGGACTGCAGAGACAATCCCTCTGATTGGTTAGATCTAATCCCATGTAGTCACTACTAAATAGATAAATACAAGCAACACTAAGTGGACTCAACTGGTTGCATAAATACATTCATATGCTTGCATGTATTGCAAACACACTTTGTTACATATATTTAGGTAACAATAATACTTAAAGAACAAAAGGCCTTGGAGTTGAGAAAGTGGAGCAGGAACATGGGAGAAGTTGGAGGAGAGGACAAGAAGGAGTAAAAATGAGATAAATATAAATTTCTCAAAAATATTTAGTGTTAATTTTGGTCTCAAACATAAAAGAAATAATTATAATTTTAAAATAAACACTGGTGTTGAGAAAAAATAAATAAATGTGATAGGAAAAGCTAGACATGGTAGACATGGTAGACCATGCTTGTAACCCCAGAAACTGGGAGATAGAGGCAGGAGGTCACTCTGGGCTATGGCTACATAGCAAATTTAGGGCCATATTGGGCTACATGAGTACTGTTTTAAAAGGCACACATACATAAGTACACACACACACACACACACACACACACACACACATACACACACACACACACACACACACACACATACACACACACACACACACACACGTTTTTAGAAAAGTATTTTTAAAATAAAAATATTATCTGGGACCTGGAAGTAGGGTGTGATAGAGCTCTTGTTTAGCATGCAGGATGTCCTGTGTTAGTTCACCAGCACAGAATAAATCAGACACTAATTATGAGACCGTAATCCCAGCTGTAGAAGGCAGGCCGATCATAAATTTGAGGTAACTTCTGTTGCATAATGAATTTGAGGTCAACTTGGACTGCATGAAATCCTATATCAAAAACTAACTTTTATCCAATGGTGGAGGGAGATGAGGTCCAGAAATTTGACATCTGCTCTCTCCTCTCGCCTCATTATGAACAAACACAAACCTGTATGACGCAGAGAAGACACAGTGGAGGAGCCCCAGGCCTGTGGCCCATCACTTTGCCTTCAGGCCTTTTGTGGTTGTTTCTACAGTGGTGTGGCTTTTAAATGATAGAGCTGATACAACTCTGCTTTCTTTAACATGAAAGAAATGGTAGTTACGATGTAGCCATCAACCATTGCTAGGCTTCCTGAGCCTCCTTATTCCCCAGAAAAAGGTGAGTGTGCTATCTGCTGATTCCATAGCCCCACGATACAGGACAATCAGATGTGATAGAGAGTTGAGTCAAAGCAGGGACTCAGTTTATTACTGTGAGTGACCACTTATAAAGGGTAAGCGACATCCTGTGATGTGAGGGTACCTCCAGCCAATGAGAGGCTGCCAAGCCCTCCCCCTGACTGGAGGGATGTCAACTCCAGCCAATGAGAGGCTGCCAAGCCCTCCCCCTGACTGGAGGGATGTCAACTCCAGCCAATGAGAGGCTGCCAAACCCTCCCCCTGACTGGAGGATGTCAACCTAGTTTTCACTGTCTCATCCCCACTCAAACTCAAGTCGGGCTTTTCTCTGTCCTACAGGCCTCAAAGTCTAGGCCCTGAACTTGAGCCAGGCTTTTTTCTGTCCTATAGGCCTCAAGGTAAAAAACCCTGAGATAATTTTGGCCCAACAACCATAAAACCGAGAAGAAATTCACACAATCCAGGCAGGAGGAATAAGTATTTTGAACACAGTAGGGCAGTCTGCTCCTTGGAATAATAGCTAAGAGCACACTCAAATGGACAAAGGTTTCTAACAAGTTCCCAAAAGCTTTGATTTAATCTCAAGAAAAATTCACCCAAGCAGGAAAGAATGAAGCTAGCAGCTTACAAAGGAAACTAATGACCAATGAGAACACGAGCTCCAAGTCATTGCAAGTCTCTTGGTCAAGGTGAACTGTATGTCAGGGTCAGAGGCTGCTGTGATAATGAATGAGGAGGTTTGTGAGGACTTCAGGCCAGTGATAATTGTTAGAAGATAGCTCTGGGTCTCATTTCCTTTGTGTAAAGCAACTATCAGGCAAAGAACTGAGTCAGCAGAAATTATGATTGATGAAACTCTGTCATTAGGCACCCACAGCTGCTCCTCCACAATGGGAGTTGGGTCTAGAGAGCTCATCCATGGCATCGCCTCTTTGCCTTTACACTGGGTCTGCACCATGGATAGCAGGGTGTGATTCATGAGCAGCATGAAAGTTGCATGGCACACACAGGGCTTCTACTGCTATATCCTAGGCACTGCCATCCATGAAGCAAAGTAGAAGATTGAGGCCCAAAGGAAGCAGGAGGCAGAGCACCATATGCTGGGTGACACCAGAAAGGTTGCCTGACACTGACTTGCCGGGTTCAGCTTAGGCACCACATTTCAGCAAGAATTTTCAGCAACTAAAGTCATGTAGCAGACAAGGGACAGATTGATAAAAGACTTTCAAAATCTCAGCCAAAGAGTAAAGACACTGGGTACTTTCACCCTAAATGTTTATTTATTTATTTATTTTTGGTTTTTCGAGACAGGGTTTCTCTGTGGCTTTGGAGCCTGTCCTGGAACTAGCTCTTGTAGACCAGGCTGGTCTCGAACTCACAGAGATCCACCTGCCTCTGCCTCCCAAGTGCTGGGATTAAAGGCGTGCGCCACCACCGCCCGGCGTTTCACCCTAAATGTAAAGTACTCCCAGGTACAAAAGGGTTTTTTTGTTTGTTTGTTTGTTTTTGGTTTTTCGAGACAGGGTTTCCCTGTAGTTTCTAGAGCCTGTCCTGGAACTAGTTCTTGTAGACCAGGCTGGCCTCGAACTCAGAGATCCGCTTGCCTCTTGTTTCCCGAGTGCTGGGATTAAAGGCGTGTGCCACCACTGGCCGGCGGTACAAAAGTTTTGTATGCAAAGCTATGGCATATAAAACAGATTCTATCTGGGTGTGGAAGCTCACTCTTGTGATACCCGCATTCAAGAAGGAAGGGAACAGGAATCAAAAGGTTGAGGCTAGCCTCGGCTAGCCTCTTTCACATAAAAACAAAATTAAACAACACCACAGAGATAAAACATAGGCTCTGGGGCCAGACATACCCTGAGTCTTGGCTGTCAGGACTAAGAACTTGGAAATACTACTACATCTTTCTGTGCTTATTTCTTGATATGCAGAGTGAAGGAGTAACATAGGACAAATGCAGTAACGTATGTAAAGTGCACGGTATGGAATAAATGCTTAAGAACTATCAAGTAGAATGACACCAACCAGAGGATGTCATAGCTACCATCTACTGTCTTTTTCCAAAGTTGCTTTTCCTCAGCATACAAACTAATAGTTCTTAAGCTTCATCTTCAGAAGCACTGCAGCGTCAATATCACTGGTCTAACCCATGTGATACTTCTGTGATAATAGAGCAGGGACAGAAAGTCTGTTGTCTTACTTGTTGACTTACTGTGTAATCGCAAGTAGTCCAAGACAGGCTCAGCCTTCCTGAGCAGATTACAGTCATGAGCCTTCACTTCTAAATACCAGCAATGCTCACCATTCTGGAGGCTGGGAGTCCAAGTGGAAGGCAAGAACTTCCATGCTGTCATGACACAGAAAAAGGTGAAAAGACAAAGAAATAAAAGAGGACAACTTGTCCTTTGAAAATGACATCAGTTCCGTCCTCAGCCCTCTAAACCTTATCACTGCTCTGTGGTCCTGTTCTAATAGTGCTACAGTGGAACAATATTCAATGCAAGTTTGGGATACTTGGAAGAAATAATTTTGTAAGCCAGGGTGAAGCTGAGGAACCAGAATTTTTTTCTTTTAAAAAACGCATCTATTTATTCTCCTACAATTTCATACTTATATGTATACTGATTGTGTCGTCCCTGTTGTCTAGCCTTTTATATCTTTCTTTTCCCCTATTGATCCACTTGTTCTTCCCA
Source organism: Arvicola amphibius (assembly GCF_903992535.2). NCBI lineage: Eukaryota > Metazoa > Chordata > Mammalia > Rodentia > Cricetidae > Arvicola > Arvicola amphibius. The sequence goes on from NC_052047.1 coordinate 109,113,459, forward strand.
ACAACTTCCTCTCCTACTTTATGACTATCTGCGTGTGTGTGCATGCATGTGTGTACACTTGTGTGTGACAGTGCATTTAATTAGGGTTGCTTGCATGAGTGTGAGCATGTAGGACTGGTAGATATTTACTTGAGGAAGGGCCACTTATCAGTGACTATACCCCTAAGGAATATGACTCCTCACTCCCCCTAGCAACCATATGAACTTTCAAAAGTTCCTTAGGGAAGGATGGGGTCTCATGAGCCCCTTTCCCATATATGATGGAATGTTGATGATTCTAGTCTTGTATAAACATTATTTGTTGGTTACAGTTGCTATGTGTTTATAGGTGCACTACCAGGTCTTGTCCAGAAGCTAACACTTCAAAGCACTCTTTTCCATCTTCTGGATTTTAGATTCTTTCCTCCTGCTCCTCCATGAACTTTGGATGGGGTGATGCAGATGCTCCACTTAGGGTTGAGCACTCATAGTCACTCCTTCTCAGCGCTTTGCCAAGTTATAAGTTTCTGCATTAACCATTGCTCATTGTAAACAGAAGGTTCTCTGACCAAAGCTGAGCAGCACTGATCTATGGCTATAAACACAAATATGTAGAAGGCAGCTTGATACCATGTCTACTCAACAGAGCACAACTTTTATATTCTTTCCTAGGTCCTGTGATTTTTTCCAAGCCATGGTCTTTACAGTACCAGGCAGGAATTCCTCCTGTGGAGTGTGGATCTCAACTCCAATCAGAAAGTGCTTGGTTACTCCCATAATAGTTACGTTACTATTGCTCCAGTGGGCACATCTTGCCTGCCAGGTTGATAGTCAAGGTTGACATGTAGGTAAGAGCACTGATGGCTTTTCTTCCCCAGAAAAAATATTATATAATTTTAGTGAATTTTCATTTGGAGTCAGGCTGGCATGGAACTGACTATGAAGCTCAAAGACATACACAACTAGATTTTAGCCCAAACACTAACAAGATCATGGTCATCAGTATCATGCCTTCTAGCTTAGCATGTCATTCCATTATAAGATATTTAGAAGAGTAAAGGATATGGAATTTTCATTTTATCCTAACAATACTTTCTTCTGAAATATCTCCTGAAAGACCTGACTCGAGATTATGTGACAGATAACTTTTTTTGAGGGGGGATTCAAGACAGGGTTTCTCTGTAGCTTTGGAGCCTATCCTGGAACAGAACTAGCTCTGGTAGACCAGGCTGGTTTCAAACTCACAGAGATCCATGGGCTTCTGCTTCCTGAGTGCTGTGATTAAAGGTGTTTGTTACCACCACCTCGCTCCAGATAACTGTTTTAATAAGTAGAAATATTTAAACCCTAAATGATATAAAATATAGTATACACATAAATTAGAAACAGCCATTTTTAAACATAGTGTTATGTACTATACATAATTGTGCACCCTCTACTTTTATGTAACTAGCAATATATGTAGGTTTGTTTATGCCAACATTGCCAAAATGAGCAATGCAGTGGGCTGCAACATTTTTATAGCTAAGACATCACTTGAGTGATAAGAATTTTTCTGTTGTGATATAGTCTATTCTTGAATGAAAATGTTATGTAGCTCATGACATCTCCCAGTTTGGGATGCTATGAATAACAGATTAAGAAATGTGTTTTGTACCAAGTACATTACAGTAGACATAAAACAGCAAAAAGAAAAATGCATAAGACTGGGCCTGGTGGAACACATCAGCAAGCTCAGTACTCTAGAGGTAGATGCAGGAAGATCATAAGTTCAAGGTCATTGACTACATAGAGAGTTCAAGGTTGTCCTGAGCTGTCTGAGACTACCTATCAGATAGATTCTACCTATTTCTATCTGTCTATCTGTGTATCTATCTATTTATAAATATATACACAAACACAGATACACACACTTCATCATAGTCAATAGCACAGTTCAAAATGCATTACTTGTACATTAATAGATTTAAATGTATTGCTTTAGGTAATATCAATAACAATTCAATTGTGCACATATTAGTATTATCTGGTAAACTCATGTACAAACATTTTAACTTGCAAGATGCTGGTTGCTTAGTAACTATTTTAATTCTTGAATGTCATAGAATCTGTTGTATCCTAAGGGTACTTGTTTTTATTCTTTTTTAAATTGTGTTTTGTTTTGTTTGGGGGAGGGTTTGCATCAAAATGTGAGTGTTATGCAAAACCACTGCCATCTTGAAACCAAAATGAGAAAGATGAGACATTACCATTGCTGTTAACGCACATAGATTCGTCCAGGTCCACCACTACTGGCCACCTACTCTACAAATGTGGTGGGCTTAATAGGAAGCACTGATAATCTTGAAAAAGGGGATGCTGAGATGGGAAAAGGCTCTTTCAAGGAAGTCCAGGTCTTGAACAAACAGAAAGCTGTGCATGAGGTTGGTATCACTATCGACATCTCCCTGCCGATATCTGAGAGCAGCAAACATTATGTGACTATCATTGGGCTCCCAAGCACAGTGACTTTATTAAAAAAGCAAAGCAAAATATATATCCCAATAAAAATAATAAAAAAATAAATAAATAAATTTTAAAAACATAATTACAGATTGTTGTGCTGGCGTTAGTGAATTTTGATGCTGGTTTTTCCAAGAATGGGCAAGCCTGTGAGTATGCCACCCTTCTGGCTTACACGCTGTGAAACAGCTAACTGTTCATGTCAACAAAGTAGTTCCCTTGAAGCCACACTAAAACCAGAAGTCAGCACATACATTAAGAAAACTGGCCACAATTCCGACCTGGTAGCATTGGTGCCAATTTCTAGTTGGAATGGTGAAAACACACAGGAGTCAAATGCCAATAGACTTCAGTTCAAAGGATGGAGAGTCACCCATCAAGACGGTGGTGTAGATAGAACAATAGTGCAGGGAGCTTTGGATTATATCATGCACCAACTCATCACCTAACATGTCTGTAACCTTTCCAGGGTTACTATACCTGGGGGCTTAGTAGAAACTGGTGTTCTCAGACATGGCAACCACTATTGAAACAAACCACAAGGCCTTGAATGAAGCTCTTCCTGGAGACAATGTGGGACGATGTAAAGAACATGCCTGTCAGGGATGTTAGTCGTGACAGCATTGCTGCTAATGGCAATAATGACAGAACAATTGAAGCACGTGGCTTCATTGCTCAGCCAGATTTGCACTGCCATGCCCTGTATGGGATTGTCACACAGATCACATAGCATGCAAGTCTTCTGAGATTAGGGAGAAGATTGGTGACCATTCTGGTAGAGAGCTGGACAATGGTCTTCCATTCTTGGTATTTGGTCAATGCAGCCATTCAACAATGGTCTCAGGCAAGCCCACGTGTGCCTAGAGTTTCTCTGACTATCCTCCCTTCACTCATTTTGATGTTTTTGACATGAGGCAGACAGTTTGTATGGAAGACAAAGTACCAGGAGCTGGCAAAGTCACCAAATCTCCCAGAAAGTTCAGAAGGCTAAAATGAATGGCATCCCCAACTATTGACAGAGGTTTCTGTCCTGCCCGATCCTGCAGCCATTTATTCCCAAAGAAACACACAGAGGTCTACATTCATCATAAACTGATAGGCCTATTAACTCAGGCTTCCTATTAACTCTTATAACTTATATTAGCCCATAATTCTTGTCTGTGTTAGCCATGTGGCTTAGTACCTTTTTCGGCGAGGCAGTCACATCTTGCTTCTTCTGTGTGTCTGGATGATGACTACAGACTGAGCTTACCTCTTCCCAGAATTCTCCTGTCCTCATTGGCCAACCTTGACTTCCTGCCTAGTCTTCCCACCTATACTTCTGTCTGGATATTGGCCAACCAGCATTTTATTAAACAAGTACAAAAAACAAATCTTTACAGGGTAAAACCATTGTTCCCCAGCACCTAACACTGGCTGTTCCATTATTCATCAAATGTGGAGGAATGGTCTCAGAAAGGTTTGCCTAAATCAGTCATTAAAGTAATAGTCAAAGGCCAAGTTAATGGTTATTGTACATTGTAAAACCTTCAGAAGGAAAGGAGAATATTTTGTTGACCATTTGTTCATTTGTGTGGCAGTTTTATGTTATTAGTTTTTAAAATCAGTATTTTTGTTCGTTTTTGAGTTGATAATTTCACTACATTTTCCCCTTCCTTTCCCTTCCTCCAAGTACTTACATATACCCCTTCCAGTCTCCTTCAACTTCATGACCTCTTCTCACTAATTGTTATTGTGTGCATATATGTATTTGTATACACAATCATACATGATCATAACCTGTTGAGTCCATATAATATTACTTGTATGTTTGTTTTTGGTGGTGACTGTTTGACAATGGATAACTAGTGGTTCTTTTTCCTGGAGAAGACCACCTCTCCTGCTCTCAGCTTTACTCATTTGCTTGCAGTTCTTTGTGTAGGGCTGAGAGCTAGTGGGTTTTTCTCTATCCAGTTTGGCATGTTCATTGGTACCATCCTGGTTCAGTTCACATTGGGGAGGTCATATTAGTGAGACTTTGTCATCGTAGCTTCTGATGTTACTAGGAGACACAATCTCACAACAAACTCCCTGATCCTTTGGCTCTTACAATCTTTGTGACCCTCTTCTGCAGTGTTCCCTGAGCCAGAGATGTGGGAGTGTTTTGAAAATGTATAAGCTGGGAGTGAGCTCCACAATTCTGCATTTTGATTGGCTATGGTATTCTGTAGTGTGTTTTGTCTGTTGCAAAGAGAAGTTTCCTTAATGAGAGAGATGAAGACTATACTTACCTGTGGCTTTAAGGCCAAATGTTTATAGGTTGTTGTTAACGTTTATGCTGGTTTAGTAAATTAGTTGTTGTAGATTCTCCTCCACTAAGCATGATTTTACTAGCACTGAGCAGTTAGCTAGGTTTCCAGCAACTAGGCATGGTACCACTCTTGTTGAGTGGGTGTTATGTCCAAGTAGAGAGCTGTTCCTTACTGTCAAGGTAAACAACCTAATCGAAAATCTGTCAGAGAATTCTGAGATTCATTAAAACAAGTTCAATGAGAAAACATTGTTTTGTGGTATTTTGTTTCATGTTTTTCAGACAGTAGCCCAGGCTGGTCTCAAACTCCTGATCTTCCTACTACTGCCTCCCATGGGTAGTGATTATGCCTATGCACCAGGATGCCTAGTTTTAAGAACACATCTGAGCTTTCCCTCCACTATCAAACTCTAAAACTGACAGTTGTCAATTAATTCTATCAAATATACTTTCTTGTACTTTTGTAAATTTTCTAATTGCTCCTTTTCAGTTGTGCTCCTTCACATTTTAAAAGCCAGAGTTATGTCCTGTCCAGCTTTTGTTGGGAGTAACCTTCAATGTGGCAAGTCTCTATTTATTCCCATTAATGATTGACAGACTTTTGTCGTTCAACTCTAGGCTCCCAATCTTGGTGCCATTCGAGACTCATATGTTCCAGGTATGCTCTTCAACCTGTGGGAGACTGGCAGGATAATGTTTTGGTTTGGTTTCTTGTTTTAGAGTGTAAATTGTTTTATTTTGTTTGTTTTGTGTTTGAGTCTTATGGTATAGTTCTGGCTAGCCTGAACCTTGCTATATAGATTTGGCTGGCTTTGAACTTGAACGAATCTTTCCGCTTCCACCTTTCTGAGGGCTGGGACTACAAATTTGGGCTACAGAACCCAGCTCTACTCTTAAAATTTCTATGTCCTTGTATTTTTCAGCTTCTACTGGTTACAGTCTTGTTGGTATTTGAAACGTCTTTCAAATTTGAATGTTTCTGGCATCAGCCTTTGCCTCCTGTTTGGTCAAGGCTGTAACCAGATCTTGATCTCAAGTCATTACCTAACTGAATTTAAAGCTTTCAGATATTTTCTGACATCATGGTATAAGTTATATTCCTGGGGTGTGTGGGTTCCCAGATGGTAGGCCCAACTCTCTAGACCCTAGCCCTCAGAGGCACATCTCATGCTGCTCCCCGGCAAAGCCCCAGAGATCTAGTAGCAACCTTCCCAAACTTGCAACTATCCTCCACGGCAGTTGGACATCTGTGGCCACCAGAGCCTTGACCATGACTACCCCTGGAGAGGTGAGTGTCTGGGTTCCCAGATAAAATTCCCTGCTCTCAAGGCCCTAGGCCACAGAGGAACATTCCATGCCCCACCTCCAACTACCAAACCCCAAAAACCCTGGAGCAGCCTCCTCACACCTGCAACCATCCCCTACTGCACCTATGACAATCTGAGCCTTGTCCCTGACTGCACCTGGAGAGGAGCCCCCAGAACCATATCAGTGACTACCCTGCTTGCACCAGGAGGAATGGTGACCACCTAAGCCAAAGGCTCCACCTGTACCAACTGGAGAAAGAGATGGGTAGGCACCAATGCAAGAATACATTCAACAACCTTAAGAGCAACATGGCAACACCTGAACCTAATGGTCCTACAACAGGAAGACCTGAATATCCTAACCCGGAAGAAACAGAAGAAAAAAACCTTAAGTATAACCTTATGAAGATAATAGAGACCCTTAAAGAGGAAATGAAAAATTCCCTTAAACAAATGGAGGAAAAGACAAACAAAACATTGGAAGAAATCAATACATTTCTTAAAGAAAGCAAGAAAACTAAGAAAAAACAATCAAACAGGTGAAGAAAAGAGTTCAAACAGTTTAAGACTTGAAAATTGAAATGGAGACAATAAAGAAAACACAAACCAAGGGAATTCTGGAAATGGAAAATCTAGGTAAATTAACAGGAACTACAAACATAACCAACAGATTACAAGAGATGGAAGAGAGAATCTCAGGAGTTGAAGATACGATAGAGAAATGAGATTCATCAGTCAAATAAAATAAAATTGGTTAAATCCAACAAATCTTTAATACAAATATCCATGAAATCTGGAACACCATGAACAGACTAAATATGTAAAAGGGATAGAAGAAAAAGAACTCCAGATCAAAGGCACAGAAAATATATTCAACAAAATCATAAATGAAAATTTTCTCAACCTAAAGGATATGTCTATAAGGGTACAAGAAGCTTACAGAACAACAAATAAATTGTACCAAAAAAGTATTTTTGCCATATAATAATCAAAACACTAAACATACAGAATAAAGACTATTAAGAGCCACAAGGGAAAAAACCCATGTAACACATAAAGGCAGACCTATCAGAATTACATCAACTTCTCAATGGAAATTCTGAAAGCCAGGCAGTCCTGGGCAGATGTACCAGACATGAAGAGACCACAGGTGCAAGTACAGACTACTATACCCAACAAAGCTTTCAATCACCATAGACAGAGAAAACAAGATATTCCATGACAAAACCAGATTTAAGCAATACCTATCCACAAATTCAGAGTCACAGAAAGGAATAGAAAGAAAACTCCAACCCAAGGAAGTTAACTGCACCCACAAAAACACAGACAACAGATAACCTCACACCTCACACCAGCAAGACCCATAGGAGAGAAACACACAAACACTACCCCTGAAAAATAACAGGAAGTAACAATCATTGGTTATTAATATCTCTTAATATCAATGGATTCAATTAACCTATAAAAAGACACAGGTTAACAGAATGAATATTGAAAACAGGATCCATCCATCTACTGCATTCAAGAAACATGCCTCAACCTCAAAGACAGACATTATCTCAGAATAAAGGACTAGGAAAAGATTTTCCAATCAAATGGACCTAAGAAATAAGCAAGTGTACCTATCCTAATATTTAACAAAATAGACTTCAAACCACAATCAAAAGAGATGGAGGACACTTTATTCTCATCACAGAAACAAACCATCAAGATGAAGTCTTAATTCTGAACATCTATGCTCCAAATACAAGAGCACCCACATATATAAAAGAAAACATTACTAAAACTTAAATAGCACATTAAACTTCACACCTAACCATGGGAAATTTCAGCTCTTCACTCTCACCAATAGACAGGTCTGCTAGATAGAAACTTCACAGACAAAGATGAGAAATAATAATGTCATGACTCAAAGGGACTTTACAGACCTCATTAGAAAACTTCACCCAAACACAGACAAATATACCTTCTTCTCAGAACCACATGGAGCATTCTCTAAAATCAACCACATCCTGGTAAGAAAGCAAACCTCAACAGACACACAAATAAAAATGGAGAGTAACTGTTGAGGACCGGCCTAGATGAAATCACCTCTTACCAGGGTAGGGGCATAGGAATTTTAGAAATCTAAATAAAGAATATGAAGACACATAAAAAATAACAGGACAGATACATATCAGATAAAGTATCAGGAGGGCATTCCAGTGACTGAAAACCTGAAATTAAATCACCTGCAGTTATTTTTCACAGCTTTTATACCCAACATAAAGGGGGTGGGGGATGAAGGTAAACAAAGACTTTATTAACGTGATACAAAGGATAACCCACACAGTCAGTTGCTTCAGTTGCTTTATCACTCTGAGACACCAAATCATTAGCATTTTGTTGTCTAGGTAGCCAAGGTGCACTAGATCCTGAAGACCTCCCCTCCCCAGGTGGCCTTATGGTTACAAAAGAAAAAAGCGAGAAGTATGTTAGCATATCCTGACCACCTGTCAGGATCTGACTGGATTTACCTAGAATAAGTTATTTTAATGGTTTTGTTTTTTTTTTTTAAAAAAAAAAAAACCAAGCATTCATGTTCTCAGTTGGGATGTGCAACTATGCTTGTTGGTTTTTTTTTTTTTTTTTTTTTTTTTTTTTAGCAACCTCCAAACTCTCTGCCCTTCAGACAAGGTGAAAATGGGCCCATATATCTGGGTAAGTACCCCCTGTATCTTATCAGATCACCATGGCTTAAAGCTAGAATTCAACAATAATACTAATTGCAGAAAGTTTACAAACTGATGGAAAATGAACAATGCTCAACTAAATCAAGGAAGAATAAAGAAAGTCCTTCCTAGTATCAACAAAAATGAATACATAAAATATCCAAACCAATGGGACACTATGAAGCAGTGCTAAGAGAAAGCTCAAGAACGAAGTGCTTACATAAAGAAAATGGAGAAATCTCCTACTAGTGACTTACAGCACACTTGAAAACTCAAGAAAAAAGCAGACTCACTCGGGAGGCGTAGACAACAGGAAATAATCAAATTGAGGGCTGAATCAATAAAATAGAAACAAAGGAAACAATACAAAGAATCATTGAAATGAAAAACTGGTTCTTCAGAAAATCAACAGTTAGCAAACCCTTACACAAACTAATAAAATGCAGAGATGAGAATATACAAATTAAACAAATCAGAAATGAAAAAGGGAACATAACAACAGACACTGAGGAAAACCAAACAACCATTAGGTCATATTCCAAAACCTGGTACTCCACAACATTGGGAAAACCTAAAAGAAATGGAACAATTTTATGAACAGGTATCACATACCAAAAACTAATCAATAACGGATAAACAATTTAAATAGACCTATAACCCCTAAGGAAATAGAAATCATCAAAAGTTACCCCCCAAAAAAGCCTGAGTCGGATTGTTTCAGCATAGAATTCTACCAGAACTTCAAAGAAGAGCTAATACCTATTACTCCTCAAATGTTCCACACAATAGAAACAGAAGGCACATTGTCAAACTCTTTTTATGAGGCTATAGCCACCATGATATCCAAACCACACAAAGACTCATCTAAGAAAGAAAATTACAGACCAATCTCCCTCATGAACATTGAAGCAAAAATCAATAATATATTGGCAAACTGAGTCCAAGAACACATCAAAAAAATCACCTACCATGATCAAGTTGGCTTCATCCTTGAGTTGTAGGGATGGTGCAACATATGAAAATCTGTCAATGTAATCTATCTATCTATCTATCTATCTATCTCTATCTATCTACTATCTTCTAGAAGCTGGAAAGTCTTTGACAAAATCCAGCACCCCTTTATGATAAGCTGTTGGAGAGCTCAGGATACAAGGAACACATCTAAACAAATAAAAGCAATAAACAGCAAGTCGAGAGCCATCATCAAATTAAATGGAAGAAACTCAAGGAAATTCCACCTAAATTCAGGAACAAGACAAGGCTATCCATTCTCTATAAAAGTTCCTAACTAGCCGGGCGGGGTGGTGGCGCATGCCTTTAATCCCAGCACTCGGGAGGCAGAGGCAGGCGGATCTCTGAGTTCAAGGCCAGCCTGGTCTACAAGAGCTAGTTCCAGGACAGGCTCGAGAAACTACAGGGAAACCCTGTCTCGAATAACCAAAAAAAAAAAAAAAATTTCTAACTAGAACAAAATTGACAGCAAAAGAAGATCAAGGGGATACAAATCAGAAGGCAGAAATTCAAACTTTCACTATTTGCAGATGATATGAGGAGTGTATATATATAAGTGACCCAAAAAATTCTTGCTAGGGAACTCCTACAGCTGAAAACACCTTAATAATGTGGCAGGATACAAGATAAAACTCAAGAAAATCATTAGCCCCTGCTATATACAAATCATAAAAGGGCTTGAAAATGAAATGAAGAAGAACACTCAACCTGTACAATAGCCTCAAATAACATAAAATATGTGGGTGTAATGCTAATCAAAGAAGTGAAAGACCTATATGATAAGAACTTTAAGCCTTTGAAGAAAAAAATTGATGAAGATATCAGAAAATGGAACAATCCCCCATGCTTGGGATAGGTAGAATCACCATAATAAAAACGACAATCTTATCAAAAGCAATGTACAGGATTCAATGCAATGCCCATCAAAATCCCAGCATAGTTTTCACAGACCTCAAAAGAGCAACACTCAACTTCATATGGAAAAACAAAAAACCCAGGATAGTCAAAACATCTTGTACAATAAAGGAACATCTGGAGGAATCACCATCCCTGACATCAAGCTCTATTATAGAGCTACAGTAATGAAAACAGCTTGGTAATTGGCATAAAAACAGACAGGTTGACTAATGGGATCAAACTGAAGACCCTGTTATTAATTCACATCACTTATGAACACCTGATTTTGACAAAGAAAGCTAAAATTATACAATGGAAAAAAGAAAACATCTTCAACAAATGGTCCTGGCATAACTTGATGTCAAACATGCAGAAGAAGGCAAATAGATCAATATCTATCCCCATGCACAAAAACTCAGCCCAAATGTATTAAAGACCTCATATCAATCTGACCACACTGAACCTTATAGAAAGAAAGTGGGAAGTAGCCTTCAATGAACCACTTTTTAAATATAACCCCACAGTAGCACAGACACTGAGAGCAACAATTAATAAAGGGGACCTTCTGAAACTGAGAGTTTCTTTAAGGCAAAGGACACACTTCAGTTAAGACATAATGGCAGCCTACAGATTGAGAAAAGCTCTTCACCAACCCCACATTGGGACAGAGGACTGATCTCCAAAATACATTAAGAAACTCAAGCAACTAGACATAAAATACCAAATAATCCAATTAAAAAATGGAGTAGAGATCTAAATGAGGATTCTCAATAGAAAAATCTCAAGTGGCTAAAGGCACTCAAGGAATTGCTCAAACATCCTTAGCCATCAGGGAAAGCAAATCAAAACGACTCTGAGATATCATCTTAAACCAGTAAGAATGGCTAAGATAAAAAACTACCAATGAAAGCCTATTGCTGGAAAAGAATGTAGAATCAGGGTGGCACTCCTCCATTGCTGTGGGAGTGCAAATTTGTACAGCCACTTTGGAAATCAGGTGTGGCAGTTTCTTTAGAAAATTGGGAATCAAGCCACCTCAAGACCCAGCCAATACCACTTCTGGTCCTATACCCAAAGGATGTACACTCATACCACAAGATATTTGCTCAACCCGTGTTCATTAGAAGCATCATTCTAATAGCCAGAACTTAAAACAGCTTAGATGCCCCCCAACCAGATAAAGAAATGGATAAAGAAAATCCTGGTATATTTACACAGTGGAATACTACTCAACAGTACTGCTCAATGTAAAAAAAAAAGACATATTGAAATTTGCATGAAAATGGACCAAAACTAGAAAACATAACCATCCTAGGTAAGGTATCCAAATCCAGAAAGATAAACACCAGTATGTACTTACTCATAAGTAGATATGAGATGTTTAAAGCAAAGAATAACCAGCCTGTAGTCCACAGCCCCAGAGAAGCTAGGTAACAAGGAAGAACCCTAAGAGAGACATACATGGATCTCCCTGGGACGGGGAAAGACAAGATCTTCTGAAAAATTGGGAGCATGTCAGGGCGACGGGGTGGGTAGAAGGAGAAAGAGGAAGGGGAAGGGGAAGGAAGAGAAGATCATGAGTAAACTGAATGGTCAAGATGTGGGAAGGGCAGAGAAGGAGAGCAATGAAAAAAGATATCTTGATTGTGGGAGCCAATATGGGGACTACCTTAAATCCTGGCACCACAGAAATTCCCAGCAATTCACCAAGAATGACCCCAGCTAAGACCCTAAGCAATAATGGAGAAGGTGCCTGAACTGGCCTTCCCTGTAATCACATTGATGACTACCTTAATTGTCATCATAAAACCTTCATCCAGAAACTGATGAAGCTAAGCATGGGACAAGCTCCCAGAGGCCAGTGTGAAGAGAGGAAGGAGTGGTACATATGAGCAAAGGGATCATGACTACGATGGAGGTACCCACCCAAACTAATGGGAACAGCAGAAAAGGAGCATAGGACCAAAGTAGTCCCTCTGAATGTGGGTGACAGTTAGGTGGGTTGAGCAATCTGTGGAGGACACTGGCTAGTGGGACCAGGATTTATCCTAAAGCTTTTTGGAGCCCATTCTTTTGGATGAGTTACCTTGCTCAGTCTAAATATAGAGAAGAGAGTCTTGGTCCTGCCTCAAAGTGATGCATTAGACTTTGTTGACTCCCCGTGGGAAAGAGTGGATGGGAGGGGAGGGTGCTGAAAGTGGATGGGAGCAGGAGGAGGGGAAGGAGTGGGAACTGGGATAGGTATGTAAACTGAGAAAGATCGTTTAAAAAATAAATTAAAATAAAAAGAGTTTGCATTGCTACTCGTCTTTAACACACACAGCCCTTGTTTATACACAGTCCTCCAGTCTGTCACCTCCACTGTCTCAATCTCCCCCCACCCTCTGCCCCCAGTCCCAAGTGTTCCCCTTCTTTGGAAGAGGAGTACCTGCTCAGTCTTCCCAGGGCTTCTTCTCAGTTGGTTTTCTTTCTCCACGATGTGGATTTGTCCTAGGTGTTGTTTGTTTGAGACATGTGTAGCCCAGGCTACTTCAAAATCATTTTGCAGTCAAGGAAGACCTTGAATTCTGATCCTCCTTCCTCTTCTGTCTGAGTGCTGGGATCACAGACATGTGCCACTATGCTGGTGTGTGTTGGTACGGGGGATGAAATCTAGGCCTTGAGCATGGTAGGCAAGTACTCTCTACCAATTGGTCTGCATCCCAGCCCCTATCCCTTATTTTTAACCAAAAAGTTTTAAAAGTGGAAAAAATAAAATACAAAATAAGAAAAATAGAAGAGTCTACCTGCCTCTTCACAAGCCCTTTGGAGTTACCTCTATATCCACAACTGTCCGTTCTCTATTACTCCAATATAAACTCCACAAAGCCTAGTAACATTCACCACAGAACTTCAGATTTTGTGTACTGAGTAAATAATCTTAGGGACCCTATATTAACCTCTGGGGCAAAAGATTTCTATGAGACAGTCTAGAGACAGCACAACCTTATGGATAAGAGTGCTAGTTGACTGTTTCTAGAATGAGTTTGACATTAGGGTTATTTAACTATGAAGGAGGGTGTGTGGGGGGAGAAAGAGGGAAAAGAGACCGGGAGAGGGGAGGGCAGTCAAGGAGAGAGGGAGAGAGTCTAGTTCCTTATTAGGAACTTACGCAATTAGTACCTTTCTGAGTCTGCTTTTTCAGTGGCAAACGTGGGTAATACACCACACACACACACACACACACACACACAAACACACACACACACGTTCAGGCTATCTAGAGAATTAAATAAAATTATACAAAAGCTGTGGCACAGTGCCTTGGTGCACACAAACAAGCTCAATAATTTGTGGTTATTTCTGGGCTTGGTGCCTAAAAAACTGAAGGGATGGGTAGTTGAAAGGTGATTGAGGTCTTCGCAAACATCCACAATTCTGGATCCACCCTGTCTCCTGTGCTAGGGAAACGCTGGCAACCTTTTCCTTTCCAATCAGCTGCTTAGAAAACCAATCAGGACCTGTGAAGCTCCAGGTAAGCCTCAGCGTCTTTCCCTGGAATAAAGCATCTGCTGCTCTCAGTTCTGATGAGCGCCTCCGCCGTCTCCAAATTACCACCGTACATCCATTCTTTGTTGGCAAATCTTGGCTCCAAAACCTCGCACTTGGGCACGTGATGTCCTTAGGCCCGCGGTTCATGCTTAGACCGCGCTTTCAAGTTCGAAGAAGGTACTGATATACTGGCGGGTGTGGTCCACACTCCCAGCCTAGCTTTATCATTCACCAGTAAATGTGCCTCGGTCCCACGCGGGGCGCCAGAGGTGCTGGGGTAGGTAGGGGGTGGGATCGCGGGAATTTAGGTTTGCAATCTGGGTGGAGGAATTGGGGCGCCAAGAGGTTCTGGTACGCGTACCAGCTTGCCATCCCTGAATCTGGGCACCGCCATTCGGAACCTGCGGGTCCCAAGAGAGTAAGGCGCTCCTCCGGCAACAAACGAGCGCCTATGTCTCGTCCACAGTCCCTCCCACTTCCCCCGCCCCTCACGCCCCCGGCGCATCTGCTTGGAGCCCGCAGCGAGCCCGCCCGCGGCTTGCACCCCTGACCGGCCCCGCCCCCGGCGGCTGCGAGTAGCGGGCGGAGCTCGGAGAGGCGCGCTGGGCTCTCGATGCGCCGCTCCACTTCGGCTCCGGGGGAGGGGAGGGGGCCGCGCGGGAGACGGAGAAAGCCCGAGCGAGCGACTAGCGGGACCTCTTGCATGCAACCGGTGGGAGGCCGGCCGGGCTGGCGCTGCGGCTCGGCTGGAAGCGCGGACCGGCCGGCGGCGGCGGCGGAGGCTCTGAGCTGGCAGGCGGAGGGCTTTCTCCCGCGCACAGCCTGCCCGGCGCGGTCCGAGGATGCGGGGGGGGCGATGCCCGGGGCCAGGGACGCGCCTCTGTCACCAGGCGCTGCAGCTGCTGGCCGAGCTCTGTGCCCCGAGGGGCCCTGGAGCACGACAGCTGCCAAGATTTCAATCTACCACCTGCGGGACCGTGCTAGACCCCGGCTCCGAGACCCAGGTAAGCGCCGCCGCCCGGCGCGACCCGAGGTGCATGGGATGGGACGTGGGGCCTGCGCCAGGGCCTGAGCCAGGAGAGGAACACAGACTGGAGGCGAGCAGGGGGTGACCATTGAGCCCAGGGATCTCTCCAAAAGCAGCGCACGGTGGCCTGATGCTGGAACTGGACGGAGGCTGCTGAGCGGAGGCCGAGCCGGGGTGGGCTGGGGCCGGCTTGGAGGAACCACGCCCGCCACCTGCACTTAGCTTCTGGGGGCAGCTCCTTAGCTTAGAGCTGTGCCTACCACATTACCAGCTGGCTCCAGGAGCTAAGGGAGGCCGCGGAGGCCTCGGAGCTGGGAAAGGAATCTAAGAGCCCAGGTAACTCTTGGAAGTTGGGAGCCAGGCTGCAACTGATTCCCACCCGGAGCTGCTTATCCTGAGTGCCCAGTTTTTCTCCTGCTCTGGGATGAGAAGGGAAAGATAAAACTGTGCTGTACATGGGGCAGGGCCCTGAAGCCACACGTCTAAGGTAGCTGGGCCTGAACCCTATTGCTGCATGTCGCAAGGTGTGCAGGTACAGAGAGGCCTTAGTTTCCAATTTGTCCTGCTGCTGCAACCTGGCATACTAGACTGGTGGGCTTGCTGGTGGTGTCCTATGCAGTTGGCAGTTGTCCTAGTTAGAGTTGGCAGGATCCTAACTTTGAAAAGTTCATTTACTTTGGCATTTGACCAATTACGATTAGAAGAAGGCGTTTATTTGAGCAGTTTGCTTTTCCCCCCACTGCCTTGGGTCCCACTCTCTTCTCATTCATCCACCGGTCACCAAGAAGATGCGTTCCTTTACAATGGTGCCTGAGCGCCTTCTCAGCTGGAGGACTCAAATTCTCAGACGTTTTCCCCAGTGTAAGTGCTTTAATTTTACAAGGCATATTGAGGTTGGGTTTGTTTTAACACGGGATGAGAGTGACCTGCGCCTGGAGGGTCACGTGTGGAGAACACTGCGATTCGCTACTGCTGTGCAAACTGTTTCTCAGTTTACACCAGTTCGTTATATAAAATGCATTTACCCCAAAGATACAGAAGTGCTTGACTCTCAGAGCAGTTGACTTAAACAGCCTACCTTTAATAAGATATTCTAAATGTGTGTGCTGAAGTCAGGTGTTAAAAGGTTGTCACATTTATCTATAGTCAAAGGCTTTATTTTTCCTGCCCGTGGTTACATTAATAAGTTTCTCAAATGATCGCTAAGGTTTTACTCCAAAGGGAGAATGAAGTGGAGAGATACCCGATATCCAGTGACTTCCTAGGAGGCTTGGTTGTCCAGTCTGTGTGTGCTCCTCAGTGGATGAGACTGTGCGTCTCAGACCACAGCTATGAATGGAAAGTGCCTCACCTCACCAACAGGAGTGGGGGATGTTGTGTGTGCGCGAATCATGACAAAGCACATGGTGAGTGCTGAAATCTCTGTGTTCCTGCCCCTGTGTAGTAGGTTTTCTTGTTATCCCAGACAGCTTTCATCTTTGGCTGTACAAGATTGGGGGAATGAAGCCAGTCTCTGAATTGGGGTGTAAAATGCCTCATCTTTTTGGCCAATTCTCTGCCTCTTTCCTTTAATGCAGGAGCTGTTTCCATATACTCAGGTTCCTCCAGTTCCCACACTGGGTGGGCCTGGAGGAAGAGTTTCAAGGAATACTCCTCACACGAGGAATTCTGGCTCCAATGGTTGGGAAATCGCTTTTCTGAAAGGACTGCCTTGCTGCTCCCTGACTTCCTGAAAGCAGTGTTCTGCTTAAACTAGGGCACATGGCTTAGAGGCAGCTCCTGCCCCTCTGGTTTCTTCCATCGGGAACGGAAGTAGCCTGAGCATGGGACAGGAGAGGAGCCCTGCAATTGAAAGATTGGAGGAAATAAAGCTGAATGGCATTCAACATGCCACCCTCTCCTTAAAGGCACCTTGCTTAGTCCAGATCTCTGTCTCCCCTCCCCCTTCCTTATCTTGCGCACAGTAATTCCTACATACATCACATGGATTTATATCCATTCCTCTGAAGCTGTTGTCCAAGCAAGAGTGCCCTTAATCTCTGAGCCGTATAAGCTGAGTGACTGGAGAGGCCACACTGCACAGTGCTAAATGAACAATCCCCTGCTGTTGGATAATGTGACCCAGAATATCCATGTACAGCTGCCTGATGGTCCCCAGAGGAGTCCTTTGTGTAACTGGGTGACTTCCTGTTCTGTAAAGGAATCCACCTGAATGCTATGTTCCAGCCTTCTCTGCCTATACCCTATCCCATGCTACCCCATGGAAGCTGTTTCCTTAAGCGCCATCCAAGATTTCAGCTATAAAAGGATGAAAACAAGTAATTTTGTATCTCGGATATTTTTTTTCCTTTTCCCGAGAAAAAGTAGGCTGGGTCCCAAACCAGTAAACTTGAGTTAACAGGAGAGGCTGTGGAAAGGTTCTGAGGCAGGAGCATTGTGGCTATGATTCAGAGAACACTGACTTCAAGGGTGGCTGGAGGTGGAGCGTGTTCAAGGATTGGATGGGTCAGATCATGTAGGGTCTTGTAAGCTCTTAGAAGGACCTGCTTTTTACTCTGAATGAGATATGAACATTAGAAGCCAGACTGCCCATGTAGGGTGAAGATGCATGGATGTGTCAGTGGTGCTGTTTCAGAAATCCAGGAAGAGGTGCAAGCTCAGCATGGTCTAATGGAGGTCACTTAGATGTAATGGTTGTGGACCACTGTGAAGGATCACCACTAATATTTGTTGGCAGGGGAATCAGGAGGATGAAAAGATCTGAGGAGGAGTTGCAAGCCTCTGACAGAGCAGCAGGTTCAGGAAGAGGGCTTGGAGTAGGGAGGGAAAGCAGGAGGTTCTCTTGGTGTCTAGCTTTTTTTGTACATAACATGGGACTATGCCATGGTGTCTCAGTTAAGCAAGCTGTCCTGCAGCTGATGGTTTTCCTTTGTAGGGAACTGAAAACTCTTTGAGCTTCTCCTCATTCAGCTGTTGTCACACTGGGGAATCGAACCCAGGGCATCTTCTGCACCGCTGGAGGCTACACCCCCAGCCTTCACTGATCTTGAATGTCTCATTCTTATTCTCCATTCTCCATCTCTGACTGTGGAGGAGGGAAGCATCAGAATTCTGTGCCCATTGTTTCTACAGCAGAAAGACAGGGTGCTTGGATGCACTTCCTAGTTTCAAACATTATGATTTTCCTGTCTCTGTTCTGTAGGACCCTGATGGGGCTGCAAGGATGTCTCGTGTAGGTCAGTTCCCTAGGTCCTCCTAACAGTCTTCTGAGATACTGCTGCTCAGAGCAGCCGTCTTGTGCCAGGAGCTTCCGGGTCCTTGCAAGACACCCCAGATCCCAGGCCTTCTCCACACTTGCTCAATATGCACCTTTGCTTTTGCAGGATCCCCAATTCGAGTTCAAGAAGCATAGTCAAGATGATTGGCATGTATAGGGAAAGTGAAATCAGAAACTTACACTAGCCCATGGCCATGCTCTCCACCTACAGGAAGAGTTGGGCTTAAGTCAGAGTAGCATGTTAATCAGTCATGTCATGTTGTCCCTCAGTATCTGAAGGACATTGGCTCAGAGTTCCCACGGTGCTAAAATCTGAGGATGTTCAGCCGTTCATACAAAATGATGTAATGTTTGCAGGTGGCCTATGCTCACTCTCCCACGAACTCTGAATAACCTGTTGGTTTTGATACCTAAGAATGTAAATGGCATGTCAGTTGTTACAGACTATACGGGTACACCCCTCTCCTGGACATTTTTGATATACAGTCGTTTATATCCATGGATGTGGAGACCTTTAACACAGAGACCTGACTGAACTCAGAACTCAGAAGTAATTGTCAGTGGCGATTTCTTAACTACTTTTCTGACAGCCATTCTTAGACCTGCTCTCTCTATTCTGAAAGTGTATAGTGGATTAAATCCCCCAAGTGTAGGTTAAATTGTATGGATTAGAGACACTTTACTATTTTGGTTATGGATTCTTTATCCAATATCAGTTTTTCATTCCTGTTCCACTGTCATGTTCTGGAGGATTTCCTGCATATTTTCATTATCTGTACCAAAGAAAGGCCTAGAAAATGTTTTTGTACTAGCTCAGGTATAGAGCAGTGCTTCTATGTCATGTTATCAGTGATCCTTCCTTCCAGCCAAATACTACTGTATTATGGGAAGCCCCACCTCCATGTTCTCTACTTTGGCTATGGATTAAAAATATTTAAGGGCTCTAACAGAAAGAAAAATAACAACAAAAACATAACAATGACTGAGCTGTATGCTAGACCAGTTAAACCAGAGTCCCAGGCGTGGTGGTACCTGGGATGAGTGGGATGAGTATAATATATTCCTTACATTTCTTGGTTGATTCTGACTTATGGTCAGGTAGAGGACAACTCTTGTGACATAGCTGAAGGTAAAGTCCACCTAATGCTCCTCAGCTCACGTTTCCTTTCTGCAAATTATGAAAAATGATTTTAAACCCAGGAGAATTGACTGTTGCCTTTGTATAGCTAGTACCCATATCAGCTGATCTATAACTTGCTTTTGATAATATTTTGCCAAGTTTTTTCTTGAGAACTTTTAATAAATGTCATAAGACGTTATCATGCCCATCCACTTTTAAGGGAAAAATCACATTAAAAATTGAATGTAGTGACACACATCATGTATTTGCAATCCCAGTAGTTGGTAGCTAGAGACGTGAGATCAAGAGTTCAAGGCCAGCCTCAGCTATGTTAATCAATTTGAAGCCAGCCTGGACTACTTGAGATCCTGTCTCTGGGCCAGAGAATGTAGCACTTTCACTGATAAAATCTTGTATTGAATTATAGTGAAATCTTTTATCAGGAGGTATGTGTGGAAAATAATAATTAAATATAGTTTTAAGGGAAAATCCTTGTAACTATTGTGAGTAATAATTACCCTTAATTCAAACCTTCCAAACTAGTAAAAACAATCATTCTTAAAATACTGACTTTTTTTTGGGGGGGGGAGATAGTTTTTGGTGTGATTATGCGTAGTGGAATTAGTTTTTAAAGGTTAACGTTAATTGTAATGGGGAAATAACCTTCTAAGGAGTGAGTGGCATTGGATATACAGATGTGAAGGTCTCATTTGCATTTACTTCAGTGACATTTTAGGGTTTCGTCATAAATATTTTATTTAAACAAGTGTGTTTTCATCTCTGTGGGATTCCTCTACATGGACCAGTGAGTGGTTTAGTCATGAGGTAATTATCAAGAGAGAAAAACAAAAGCAGAGCCTGCTGCAGGCACCACAGGCAGGCCCCTGACCAGGTGCCCCTTTCAGAATAAACAAAGGCACAGACTTTTTGATGTGGCCAGGGTGTGGCAGAAGAATGAAAGAATAAAGCTGAGCATGGAGAAACATCCCCTAATTTCCCTCCTCCCTAACCCCTTCTCTCTCTCTCTCTGTCTCTCTGTCTCTCTGTCTCTGTCTCTGTCTCTCTCTCTCTCTCTCTGTGTGTGTGTATGTGTGTGTGTGTGTGTGTGTGTATGTGTCTGTGTAACAGAAGTGATATCACTGGAAGGCATGCTGGCACTTCTGTATGGGTGTAGTGGGTTCCCATGTGGTTGGCTTAGAAGAAATATACTCACATTTTTTTCATCAAGTGACCAAGTTCAGAACTCAGGGTGCATTAAAAGGGACTAAGTCAGGAGGGCAATTGCACTGTGAGAGGTTAAGTGTGGAGTGTGTATTTCTGCGTTCTAAATGAAGTCACAAATTGTGCAGAAGTTTTCCCTATGGGAATTAATCTTCCTGGGATCACTCACTTTGTATTATGATATTTTTCTTATATTTCATTTATTTATTTGTTTTGAGGGGGATCTTAACGTGTAACTGATCAGGACGGACTTTGAACTGATGCTTCTGCACCGCCTCCTAGGTGATAAGATTATAAGCAAGCACCATTGCGAATGTTTCTATATTCGTTTTTGTGTACTTCCTTAGTTGACTCTAGGAATATGGCTTCACAACCATGCAAACACAGAGAACCAGACTTTGAAGGTGTCTTTAAAAGCCTTCATGCAACCCAGTTCATAGATTTTATCACAATTGTGCATGGTATTGGAGATGGAATCAGGACTTTTATGCCTTGCAGACAAACTATTGGCAAACTGGGCTGTATCTCTATAGAAAAGGATATTTATTTATGTGTTTGTTTATGTGTATATATTCCAAGACTGTTGTGGGTATCTTGATTAGTGTTTCTTGTTCATGGATGTCTGTGTGAGGATGCCAGATTCCCTGGAACTGCAGTTACAGAGAGTTGTGAGATGCCATGTAGGTGTTAGGAATTGAACCCTATTCAGATCACCCAGTACTCTAAGCACTGAGGTGTCTCTACATCTCTCCTTCCCCTTTTGAGAGAGGGTCTCACTGTTGTAGTTTTGGTCAGGTAGCTCTGAGGCTGACCTCAGACCTAGGATGATCCTCCTGCCTTAGCTTCCAAAGTGCTGACCATTAAATAAGTATGTGTCACTATGCTTGCCCTTACATCAAATGTTGTGTATCAACATTAATAGGACTGTACCTAAGGAACAACTTTAAGAAAACATTTCTATGATTATTATTAATTTCTGTCTCGTCCTCTGTCTCCTCTCTCTCTCCTCTCTGCTCTCTCTCTCTCTCTCTCTGTGTGTGTGTGTGTGTGTGTGTGTGTGTGTATGAGTTTATGTGCAGTGCATGCATGCAAGGACCCTTGGATGCCAGAAGAGAGTGTTGGACCCCCTGGAACTGGGGATACAGAGAGTGATGAGTCACCATGTAGGTGCTCGGGTCTTTTGCAAAAGCAATAAGCATTAAATGCCAAGCCAAAATAAAGAAGAAACAAAAGGACTACACCCCATGGAAATGGCGTGGTAAAATGGACTGAACAAGAGCTTTAGAGTCAGAATCTTATCCTATACTTGATAGTTTAGTGACCTTGAACAAAATATTTCAGCTTATTATTCATTGCTAAAATGGGAATGATCTGTTAAGAGAACTCCATGCTCAGAATAATGTTCAGGCTGTAGTTTCCTGCCTGGTTCCCTTTCAGTGGTGGTCCACGGACACGACTGGTTTGTTGTTTTCTGTTTGAACTCTCTTGCAGGCCATGTTTCTGTTCTACTCTTTTGTAAGCATAGCGTCTTCTTTCTTTCTCATCTTCTCTCTTTCTCATCTTCTCTCTCATCTTCTCACTTTCTTTCTTTCTTTTTTGCTATAGGCCTCTGAGAAAGTTTCTTCACCTCTATATTCTTGTTTTCTCATTGATAAAATGGACTGCTAATGTTTTGGTTCTCATTAAAGGACCCAAGTAAAGTTCTGAATGCCATTTCAATTTAAATTTGAGATAAATATGTGATATTGTATGGGTCATTCTTAGACAAAGTAGTTAGCTGTTGCTTTTCCGAAATTCAATTTGAATTTGTTGTCCTATATTTTCATTTGATTAGGTTGGCAAGCAAACTCAGTATATCGTAATTCATATCAAATACTTATATAAGTTCAGAGTAACCCTGAACCATTGATTCTGTGATTATTGTCCAGTTATAATTATCATTGTTGTTGTGATTGCTATATATACATTCCAAAAAAATGAATGTAATTCTTTTGGACGTCTTAGCTTCTAATTTTGCTGTCCCTCTTTTCCTTCTTCCTTTCTGTCTTCTTGTTGTATTGTTATTCTTTGTCTTTTGAGAGAAGTCTCACTGTGTAACCCAGGCTAACCTCAAATTCACTCTATCTCAGGCTAGCCTTTAACTCCTGGTATCCATCCTGTCTCCCCTCCAGAATGCTGGGATTAGAGATATGTGTCAGCATGCCCAGTGGTGCTTCTTTATTCTTTTTTAGTACGATAATAACTTCTATCTATACTCCTTTGCTTTCTTTTGAGGAGTTCTTGAAATAATAATGAGCTTAAATTGATTTCTAGTGGAACTATGTCATTTAGTCCTGTTACATATCAGCCGTAAATTCATCCCGAATGGGAGACACACATGAGCAGAAGCCTGCTGATTCAGTAGGCTTGAAGTGGCTACCTGGTGATTTTAATCTGTAGTTTGTTCTTGGTAGAACTGAGTGTTTTGACTATGTTAGACCTGGCTAGGCAGATTCTCCCAGATGAATTTTCTGTTTATTCTTGACAATGTGCATTTAAGCGTTGTTGGCTTTTGTTTTGTTAGAGAATCTTAATGCTTTTCTTACAAATTTTCATTTATTAAAATGTAAAGTTCAATCAAATTAGCTCATAGAGGGAGCACTGTATATTGACTTAATTAACTCAGATTGTCTGACTATAATCAATCCATTGTACTGTGCATCCCATTTTTTATCTTTGTATGTATGTTATATATGTGTGCATGTTTATGTATGTGAGTGCAGGCACACACGTGAAAGTCAGGATAACCTTGGTGTCTGTTCTTGCCTTCTACCTTGCTTGAGACAGGGTCTCTTTTTGTTCACTTCTTTACATTTTACAGACACATACTACCACAGGAGGCTTTACACAGACTCTGGGGATTCGAACTCAGATACTCATATGGCAAGTATTTTATCCACTGAACTATCTCCTTAGCCACTTTTTAATTTCTTTTGGGACAGGATATCCTGCAGGCCCAGCTGGCCTTGTGCTTACTCTATTACTGAGAATGACCTTATGCTCCCTGCCCTCTTGCCACCATTGTAACGCTCTTCCAGGGCTAAGTAGTGCTTTCTCTTATATGAATATGAAAGGATTATGTAATTATCTGTGACTTTACCCCACTTCACCCTTATGTCATGTGACCTCTATGTTAGCCACAGTGATATGATCACTCTTTTCCTAATGAAAATTAAGTTCAGAAACATTCATTGAGTGCCTCCTAAGTGCCGGTGTACCAGGTTAGCCATGAGTAATTGAAAGGCACATTAGACAAGTTTACTGCCCCTATGGAACTGAGATAGAATAATAACTGCAATTAATAAAATCAAGGCAGGGAGCCATGCACTGAATACAGTGCAGGAAAAGGGAAGTCATCAGCCGGCGTGAGTGGGTCTTTAAAGACTTCCTAGAGAATAGAGAAGTCTATTTGTGGGGGGGGGGATTCTAGGAAATTTCAAACTCATAACACAGGAGAGAATGGATCCTCTGTAATAGTAAGTGCAGTGCATGTTGGGAAGGCTGAGAGGTGAGACTGTTGTCCTTAGTACTGGTCCATCACAGAAGTCCTTGTGGACCATTGTCAGAATCCAGGGAGGTCAGAGCTAGGTGGGCTTGGGCACTGAGAGGCAACCTGAAAATACTTGGACCTGCTGTGAGTCCAAAGGATCCATTCTCAGCAGAGTGAGGCAGGAAGGTTTCAAGCTGGGGGAATTCTACAGTGTAGCTTTTCAAGTCTTGTCTGTCCTCTTGGGAGACATGTTCTGGTTGTCAGTTTCTTCTTCTCCAAGGTAAGGTCCTGACAGATAGGAAATCTTCTGCTAAATGATTCCAATTTTAGATTCCCAGTCATGTCCCTCTGAAATGCAAGTATAATTACCTCATATAGTTGTAAAACCTGCCTTTAGCAGGCTTTGACATCTGGTTCCAACATCTGGATTCCAGATATAATTTCCAGCGATGCCAACAGTGACATCTTGCTACCTTGCCTAGTTATTCAACAACGAAAAGGCTGCAAGTTCAGTTGCACTACAGTCACCTGGTCCATGGATGAGCACAGTCTGTTTTCTCTGTGTCAGAGCACCCAGGAGGGAGTGAGAATAGATCCACAAATCCGTGCTGTGGAGATGATTATTCTCCCCTATATGGGAACTACCTAGGAAGAGGCACTTTTTAAACAGTTGAATCGAATACCTACAGGTAAACAGGCTATCTCCTTTCCTCTCTGCGCTCTACCTCTACACAAACTTTGCTTTCGACACTTAAAGGACATGCCTAGTTGCAGAATACATTTCAGGTTGCATACATCATAGCAGTCAGACCCACTGAGGGTCTGACTAAAGACTGTCACCTAAAGACTGGCATAAAAGATTTACTTCTGCTTTGTTGTTTTCAGGATCCCCTTGAGATAGGCTCTTGCAGTGTAGCCCATCCAGGCCTGGAACAGTGTTATACCATGTTTGGCCTTGAACTCATTCCTATCTTCTTGCCTCATCCACCTGAATGCAGGGATCACAGGTATGTGCTGCCATGCCCAGTTCAGATTCACCACTTAATTAGATTATACTGGAATCAGGATGAAGGTTGAGTATAGAGGTTATTAAGGGTTTTGTTCATTTGTTCACCACTTCTATTGAGTTTCTTCTGTGTGTCAGGTGCTGTTGTAGGTGCAGTCACCTGTCAGTGATGGGGAAATGGTTGAAAAGTGCAGAGTTAGGCAGTTTCATTGTTTTGTAAACACAGAATAGATTCCTGTAAGTCTGATGGTCTGTTACCATGATCTCAGTGCAGTCAAGAGACAAGAGTTTTTCTCTCCATTATAACAATATGATACTATCATATATGTATTCTCTTATTGACCAAAATGTCACGCAACCTTATGACCACACGCAATGGAGAGATGTTTAGGTATTGCACACAGATGCATGCAGTTATATATACAGTAAAAGCATGCAAACACAAAACAGCTTTCCCTCATGGGACATGCATTATTTGTGGGAATTATTACATATAAATCAATTACAGGTATGTTAGGCATTCCTCCTGTGCTAAGGAGAAATAAAAAAATGGAAAGAGTGTAATTTGTTTATGAGTCAGGATCATAGAGAGACGTGGGATAAGGCACTCATCAAGGGAAAGAGCATCCAGGCAGGGGAATGACAGGTACAAAGATTCTGCTGCAGGAGCATGCCTGGCATGTCCAGGTGTCAGCCAGGGGTCAGTGGGGTTATAGTGACATAGGCAAGGAGGAGGGCAGCAGTGAATGAGGACAGAAAGATCATGACAGTTAGAGTATAGGCTCTAGGAACCGTTAGGGCTGAGTATGTAGCTCGGTTAAGAGATGACAGCTCACAGAGTTCTGGGGATTCATAAACTACATTAAAGTAGTGCATGCCTATGATCCTAGCACTGAGGTGGTAGAAGCAGAAGGATCTGAAGTTCAAGGTCATCCTCAGCTATATAGCAGATTCAAGGCCTGCATGGGCTACATGAGACCCTTTCTGAAAGAAGGAACAGACATTGGAGAACTAGCTGCCGGAGAGAGAGACCTGAGAGACAGTTTGTATGTGTGTTAGACTGGGAGAGCTCACAGCTCTTAGGTGATAGGGATAATCTGGTGTAGGAAGTAACAGTTCCTTATGGCAGACAAAGACGGAGGGCTGCTGGGGTGACATCTTATGTTGCCACATGGATGCACTTCCTAGGAGTCCACAGAAGAGGGTCTAGATAGCAGAAAACATATTAGGTGCCTAGCAACATGGGCAAATTTATAGCCGAGTGATTAGATGGGAGTACTGTGTTATTCTGTTAATCCCTTCGTAACAAAATTGCTCTGGATGAGGAGGAAGACTGCAAACACCAAGCATCTATGTTTTGTAGTTTTGGAGATCCAATTAGATCTTAGGTGTCAGTACCACCTGAGGTCCTGTTCCTCATAGATAGTTCCTCCCTGTGTACTCACACGGTAGAGGGACCATACATTCTCTCAGGCCTTGATCGGTAGATTGATTGCCTGAGACAGAATCTTATGTGTCTTAGCTAGCCTCAGCCTTGCTATATAGGTAAATAGGACTTGGACTCTCAATCATCCTGCCTCTTTTTCCTGAGTGTGGAAATTATAGGCATGTGTCAACCATGCCCGGTTTGACATGGCATTCTTCGAAAGTGGCTCTAATCCTATCTGTGTGTGCTCTACCTTGGTTTTTATATTCGGCAGTAGTGGGAATTAAACCGGGGACTTGTAATACTAGGCAAGTACTCATCCACTGAACTACAACCCCCAGCCTTCCATCCTTGTTTTTCTGATCATCTCTAAAGGTCTCCACTTATTATTTTCTTATTATTCATTCATTTATTAATTTTTTGAGACAGGTTTTTTTTTCTATGTAACCAGCCATGGCGTCCTGGAACTCACTTTGTAGACCAGGCTGGCTTGAATTCACAGAGAATCACCTGCCTCTGCCTCCTGCTTGCTGGGGATTAAAGGCATGCGCCATCACCACCTGCCAAGTCCTCTTTGCTTAATTTTGTCACTTGGTGATTCGGTTCAAGGTGCATATTTTGGGGCAGGATATGAATGAACATTCAGACCACAGCACTGAGAAAGAGCAAATGAATATAGGCCTCACACAACTTGTCAGAGATGAGGACCTGCCAACAAGGAACTGGGAAGGACCAGCAAGTGGGAGAGGAAGCAAGAAATGTGAGTGTGTGCCTAAACATAAAGAGAGACTTCTTGAGGCATGGATATGATGCTCTGCATGAAATACAGCTAGTAGGCCAAGCAAGGTAGTAGCCAAGCAAGGCTGACCATCACACTGAGTGATGGAGAGGCTCATTGGTAACCTGGAACTAAGTTATTTTGGGGAAAAAAAAGCTGGAGAATGTCTAAGTAGCATCTTGAAAAAAAAAGAGAAAAATTAAACAAGAAACAAATTTGTAACAGGAAAAAAGCAAAGATTGAAAAGATGACTTTTAATAGAAAGAGAACCATTTGTATGATGGAGGGAAGGAAGAACAGGCAGAAAGAAGTGACATGCTGGATGCGGGGTGTGCTCCTCAGCAGTTCACCCTTTGTCAGCGAGCTAAGGCAGATCCCTGGGCACAGTGGGTAGATTTGGGGAAGGGATGCTGTCGTCATTGGTCCTGTGATTATTCTTACCATCTTAGTGAATGAGGAGCAAAGCTTCTGAGACAGATGGACAGTCAGAAGTGGCGGGGGACTGGAAGCAGGAGTGTGATAAGAATTTACCTAGAAGGATGGGAGACTGGATGGATGCAATGACTGCTGACCAGTACTGAGGTCCTGCCTCAGGCTGATGATCATGAGTTTCAGGAAATGCGTCTGCATGTGTATGTGTTACTCTCCTACCACATTCAACTCTGTTTGTATAGACAAGGAAAATATTTGTGTTCATTTTTCTTGCATCTTTATAGTGTTGAACATTACACGTATGCCACAATATTTATGTGAGGTCAGAGGACAACTTTAATGAGTTGGTTCTCACCCTCTACCATTATGGGTCCTGGGGCTCTAACTTATAGGTCAGCAGACTTGGCAGTAGGCTCCCTTACCCTAAGCCATCTGCTACCCTGATATTGTGTTTAAACAGGAATATGAGTATTGCATCAAAATGAAAGGGTAGCAAAAATGTTGAGAATGCATAGCATGCAGTGATTTGACTGAAATTTATTGTAATAAGGAGAGAAAGATGCACATAGAAAAGGAATAATGGTGGGCTTGTGTAGAAGGAGCGGCAGGCCGCTTCCCGCCGCCTGTCTCCTGGCCACCTGTCTAGCTTATACCCCAAAATAACAACACACAAATTATATTCATTTAAACACTGCCTGGCCCATTAGTTCTACCCTCTTATTGGCTAACTCTCACATCTTGATTCAACCCATTTCTAATAATCTGTATGTCACCACGAGGTCATGGCTTACCGGGAAAGATTTAGCAGGTCTGACCTGGTAGCTTCATGGCAGGAGTGGGGGGGTGGGGGGGTGCTCTGTCTCTGCCTCCTTTCTCCCAGCATTCTGTTCTGTCTACTCTGCCTATCTAAGTTTTGCCCTATCAAAAGGCCAAGGCAGTTTCCTTTATTCAACCAATGAAAGCAACACCTTCCTACACCAGGCTGGGAATGTAGCTCAATCAGTAGAATCCTTGCTTAGCATGTGTGAAGCCTTGGGTTTGATCCTAAGCACTGTATAAGACCAGGCCTAGGGTACAAAGCCCATAATCTCAGTATCTCAGCAGAGACACGAGAATCAATTAAACGTTATTCCCAGCTGTATAGTGAGACGCCGGGAAATGCTATGTTAAAACAATTAAAAGAGGGGAATTAAGGATGAGAAAGATTAAACAGTCCAAGGCTCTGTCAGGGGATGGCTTTCGGGAATTCATTGAAGAGGGGGAGAGGGTGCAGTTTTTCAGGGTGATGGAAATGCTGGTCTGTTGGGGAGACCAGGATCCAAGGCATTTTCACCACATAAGGTTCTGAGAAAGGGCGGAGGACAAGATATTGAAAGAGAAAAGCTCAAAGACTTGCATCTAGGGTTTTGGAAGTGTTATGACTACACAGATAGAGAATTAACCAGGAGGTGTGATGACAGTGGTTTTAGGGAGAGTGACAGTAAGTCAGCAAGTGAATTGTGCCAGGAATGGGGGGAGCAGCCTAAACAACGGTGAGCCATGGGGAAAAGAATGGGCAGTTGAGGAGCAGTGGTGTGGTTAGTCATGCAGTGGGAAAGCTAAAGCTGGGAGATTTTAGAGGAAACACCAGCAAGTTATTTATCAGGCAGAAATGTTGACAGGATATTTGAAGGCAGTAGACAGATAACTTAGAAAGTATTTAAGAGGCAGAATAGCCCATGCATGACATAAAATAGAGGGTTTCTGATTTCCAAGTGTCTGGTGGCTGTACCTAGGAAGGTGATCACATGATATATAGGGCTTACTATAGGAAGTTGGGACTATTTTGTGTGAAAGAAAAATGAGAATAATTTTAAATACATCAAGTTCAAGCATGCATATGGCCCCTGCTGCAGGTGCCCAGGCCTATGGGGAGAAGTTAGAAGAGCATCAAAGTCTAAAGTCCTTTATCGTACAGAAATTCTATGGAGTAGGTCTCTGTTGGGCTTGGGCATCAGAATCAACCCAGGAATCTTCAAAGATACAAATTCCCTGCCCTGGTTGACTGAGTCGCAGTCCTCAGGTGGACCCCAAATTGTCTGTGCTCCTGAGACTGATGAACTGTCAGGGCTGCAAAGGTTAGTGGCCTTCACGGGTTGAAATGACTTTTGCAACCCAATTATAAAAGAAAAATATGCTCAAATCTCCTGTGTAAAACTTTTATAAAAATTAGGCAAAGAAATACAGACATCCCAATGCATTTATTATATAAAATTGGTAATTTGTAAAACTACGCTGGGAATTAATACACTTAGATTATGCATTACAGCCCCACTGGCAACATAAATGGTAAATTTTGAAGGAAATTTGGCTTTAGGATGTAGGTATAATATCCCAGCAATAAGGAAAATGTTGGCCTTCTTTATTACTAAGCATATAACATGAATAACATCTGTGCATAACTTAGTATAACCATACAGTAGACATGGTTGCAAAAACTCTGGGCTAGAGGAGTCTCGTCAGCTAGAAATCATCTTGGAATATTGTAGCTACAAATATTCTGAGTCCTGCTGGTTCCCCTGGACTGGGTTTTCTCTACCTAACTGTCCCCAAAGCCACTTATAAAATAACCACTCTGAGGCTTAATATTAATTGCATACTCTTTGGCCTATTAGCGAAGGCTTTTTTTTTTAACTAATTCTTAACATCTTAAGTTAACCTGTTTCTATTATTTTATATTCTCCCCACAAGGCTTATGGTTTGTTACCTCACTTCTTGCTTCTTGGATGGCTACATAGCATCTGTCTGACTCCGCCTCCTTTCTCCCCTGCATCATTTTAGTTTTCCCACCTAGCTATATTCTGCCCTACCATAGGCCAACACAGCTTCTTTATTAACCAATGGTAATAAAACAAATTCACAGCATAGAGAGGTGAATCCCATATTAGAATACCTTTTCTCCTTGCCAGAAATATTCCTGGAACAGAAAACAGATTTGACTGGATTGAGAAAGCCACTTTTAATATTTTATTCAGGAGATAAAGTGTTTCAGGGAATCCCAGGCTAAACATATTTTCAATTTTATTTTTTCAAATACTACGGATGTCAGATGCCAGCATAGCTGAAGTCACTCTGCAGGCTCCCCTGATATTTCCCGGGGAGTGAGGAAAACAGGCTGCCAGCTCTTCTTCAGTTTCCTCCTCTTGAATCATTGCTTTGGATCTCATGTTACTGCAATATCTGGGATTTATATGTCATTTTTAGTCTAGGGATTTAAGTCTCTTTTTTTGTGTATTGATTTAATTTTGAGGTAGCTAAGATTCATCACACCCTATTATCTGTTTCAGAGAGAGTCTACAAAGAGAACCAGAATATCCCTCAAAGTGTTTCTTTTCATGTGTTCTTGGTAAAAACACCCATTGACTCTAACTGGCACTACTTTGCAGAGATTTGTATGTGGATTATTAGAGCCTTCTCTTGGGGGGAATCCAATTCCCATGGGTTCAGTTTGAGAGGATCCACTCTGCAAACTGATGACGATTAAAGTTACAATTCTCTTCCATTGTTTTAAAATATCTTTTAATTTTTATAGATTTGTGCTTTGGTAACCCAATCATAGCTGTCTGCCCAGTGGTTCAGTATATGGGAAATTAAATTGGGGACACCGTTGTGCATAGACAGTGATGTTCAGCAGATTGGATCCAAAGAGGTTCCAGGAAGGGAGTGGCAAGTGCTGACCATCATAATGCCAGTGAAAGCATGGGGAGTTGTCACTGAGAACTTGAGTCTGACTCTTTCACTGTTCAGAAGTTTCATTAAATATATTGAATTAGCCGGGCAGTGGTGGCGCACGCCTTTAATCCCAGCAATCGGGAGGCAGAGGTAGGCGGGTCTCTGTGAGTCCGAGGCCAGCCTGGTCTACAAGAGCTAGTTCCAGGACAGGCTCTAAAGCCACAGAGAAATCATGTCTCAGAATATATATATATATATATATATATATATATATATATATATATATATATAATTAATAAGTAAAAAATACTTATCCATGGATTTTTCTATTGTCTGTTCTTTTGACAAAGCTTCATGCTAATTGAATTATCACTCCTATAAAAAACTGTATGCAAAGTAAATCATCACATAGAACCTATTTATATTCATAATATGAAAAACAAGGGGAATTTAGGAACCATAAACTTTTAATTAGTGGAGAAACAATTAAATGTGTAAAACTGAGTTTACTAAGACTTTACAACCTAAGAAAATCAGAATTGAGGACCTTCTGCAGTAACATGTCAAATAGACAAATAATTAGAGAGTAGAATTAACAAACAGTTAAAACTCTGATGCACTTTTGGAAGTGTCTACCCACTAAGAGAAAAGTAATGTTCAGGAATCATTTTAGAAACTGATAAGTACATGGCCAGATCTTATAAAGGAAACACAACCTTCAGCGGTGTGAATGTGTATGCACAGCTGGGCATGCTGCCCCATACCTGGAATCCCAGTAGTTGGAAGGCTAAGACAAGAGGACCGTAATGAGTTCAAAGCCAGCCTGGGCTACACAGTAAAACCGTGCCTCACCAAAAATATTCACTAGGGCATGTGTTCCACACCACGCCCTTCATCTCTTCTAAGTACGCAGTTTAGGTCTTTTCCAGAAATCACAGCTGTTCTGTTGGAGCATCACCATAAATCAGTTCTAGAAAGTCCCCATCACCCCAGAAAGGTTCCTCATGTATGTGTTCTGCTAATTCCCACCTCAGGAGGTCACTAGGCAACCTTTCATCTCTAAACTTATTTCTTCTGGATGTTGTAGATAAATGCTGTCTTATTACACAAGAGCTTGCTGCGGCAGGGTTCTTTGAGCATAATTTTGAAGTCCAACTATGTTCTCTGTATCATAGTTCTTTTTACTGCTGGTAGTTCATTATATAACTGGACTATGTTTTATTTATCTGTTTACCACTTTGGGGCATTTTTCCATTTTGGTGGTATTATTGATAATGGTATTTAGAAAATTCAAGTGCAAGGGAATTTTACTAAATTAATTTATGCTTTAAAAGTTTTCCAAACAATGTGTGTATGTGTATTTGTGTGTGTGTGTGTGTGTGTGTGCGTGTGTGTGTGTGTGTGTGTATGTAAGCATGCATTGGGGTATGTGCCCACACGTGTGTGTGTGTGTGTGTGTGTGTAAGCATGCATTGGGGTATGTGCCCACATGTGTGTGTGTGTGTGTGTGTGTGTGTGTGTGTGTGTGTAAGCATGCATTGGGGTATGTGCCCACATGCACAGGCCAGAGACCAATATTAGATATATTCATCTATTGCTCTCCACTCCGTTTTTTAAGACAAGGTCTCTCACTAAATCTATAGCTTGTGATTCAACTAGACTGACTAGCCAGCTAGTCCAAGTATCCTCCTTGTCTTAGTTACTTTCTATTGCCATGACCAAGGAAACCTATAAAAGAAAAAATGTAATGGGGCCTTACAGTTACAAAGAGTGAGTCTTTGACCATCAAGACAGAGAGTGTGAGGCAGGCAGGCATGGTGCTAGAGCAGCGGCTGGGAGCTTATATCTGGTCCACAAACATGAGGCTAGAGAGCTAACTGGAAATGGTGTTGGATTTTGAAACCTTAAAGCCCAGTAACATACCTCCTCCAACAAGTCCACACCTCCTATTCCCTCCCAAGCTATTCTAACCCCTGGGGACCAAATATTCAAGCATGAGTCTATGAAGGCAATTCTCATTCAAACTACCACACCCTTTTCCCACTTTCCTCATATTGTTAATAAGTGTGTGCCATTATTTGTGCCTGGCTGTTCCCATGGCATAAGGGGTATACTTGGTTCATTATGTTTGCGTGGACAGCAACTTAACGACTGAAACTTTTTCTTACTTCCCTAGGTACAAGTTTTTATATAGATATAGTTTTTTCCCATTTCTCTTAGCTGTGTGCCTAGAAATAGGATTTCTGGGTTGTACTGTAAATCTGCATTTGACATCTTGATGAACTGCCAAACTGTTCTTCACGATGACGGCAGTATTTTATATTTCAACCAATAGTGTACAAGGATTCTCATTTCAAAAAAGCCTTGTCAACATTTGTCATTATCTGTCTTTTTTATTACAGTCATTGCAGTGGGTGTGAAAAGCTATTTTACGATAGCTAAGATTTGGAGAAACAAATACTGTCTTCTCAGGAGGTAAGAAGAAAGCAATGCTACTCCTGATAAAACCTCCAGAAGCAGAGGCAGTGTCTGCATGTGAGAGGGATGCTGCTGAGAGCATGACAATAGCAATGATGCGTTCTAGGACGGTGTTAACCCTTCTACATAATCACTAATGCAGCAGCCTTGAGGTGGGGTCTACTGATAAGCATAGTTATGAACTACCATGTGCATGCTAGGAACTGAACTGGGGTCCTCTACGGAGCAGCAAACACTCTTAACTGCTGAGCCATCTCTACAACTCATAGCCTGCTCTTTTGGAAAAAATACTTCTGAATGTCCCACTCCGCCCCTTGCTTTCATGCCATTGATCAGATTCAGTCATGTGGTCCTACCAACCTATGGAAAAAATGAAGAAATGAAGTCTTTTGGCTTGAGAGATATCATTTCACATATAATGTTTGTTCTAGAAAACTGGAAAAACAGATTAGGTGGCAACTACCGGTTTCTGTCATATTTAAGGTATATAATACCTTTGCATGACCTCAGCACTAACAACTGCAAAATACAAAGTTGAAAGATTCAGACAGCTATAGCAATAGAAACATTTTTACAGAAGATGCTACAAACAAAATGAAGTATACCAAGTAGGGCATGTTACTAGAAATAAATGATAGTGAATTCACATCCTTAAAAGTGTACAGAAATACACTTACTAATAAGAAACGTGACTGTGTCTTTTGGAAAGAAAACACTGCAATTTTGATTCCTCTTTACAGGACACTGATTGGACAGACAACTCTTAGTCTTCTGTGTGCTTTTTTGGTTCTTATGAGTGTTTTAATTATAATTCTCTGCCCTCAAGGGCACATTCTAGCCTCATCTGTTAAATGCTTGCCTGTGTTACTAAACACACATATAGGGGCTGTTTGATTTAGGACTCAGCAAGATTACTGGAATGATCTATTAACTGCCATGGTGAGAATCGTCTGCTTTGAGATAGATAAGAAGATCAAATCATTGGCCATTCTCAGTCCAATGCTTTATCAGGAGTGAATGAAAGGGAAGCCATTAGTGCTTATTTCCCACATACTAATTACTCAACTTCAAATCCTAGAAAAATATTTGCACATTCTTGGTAGTTATTATAGATTGGAATTTTTTAATAGAGTTCGAGAGTTGGGAACATTGGGAGGGCACTATTTCTGGCCAGGTTATTTAGACAATAATAATTCTTCACAGTTTTCTGATAACATCTTTTGATTTAACAAGCAATATGGAGCCAAGTGATTCTGGCTATTTGGTATCCTTGGCAACCACTGTTAGATGGTAAATTGAATCAGTTAAAATTAATTTCTTATGAAAAATCTGCCTTCGTCAAAAGGGTACTAACTTTGATGCTTACATGCAAAAGAAGTACATATGTATACACACGTATGTGCAGTGCCATTGGATATGATATCATAGATGAACTTTTCAAAGCCTCATAACAAAGACCTAGCACAGAGTGGGGAGATTGAGGGAAGGTTACAAGGGGCTCTGCCTCTAAGTATTTTTGCTTCTGTTTGGAGTGGGAAGACTTACATAAATGCAGGAACCTGAGGCATGATAGCTGATGTGTGAGTGTTAACCATCATGACAAAGCTATTTTATTGTTACAAAAGTTTGCAAAGGACCAGAGAACACATTTCCCCAAATGTATAATGAAACAAAAAAAGAGGAAGAAACAAAGTAGCCTTTAAGTGTTAGGAAGTATCTGGCAAACTATTTGAAGGAGCCTGAGTAAGTTTAAGGTCAGCAGAGACAGACTGAGAAGTTAGACTATGTCAGCTTTGTTCTGATAGACAAAACTCAGAAAACTATGTAAGGGTCTTGGGGACCATGTTAGAATTACTTACTTTAAGGTAGTAATAGTCTATTTTCTAATAAAATCCATAGGGCATGGGCTGGAATAGAAGAAAGGTATAAAGACAGTCTGGGGCTTATTACTTAGCCAGGCTACTGGGTTGTTCACAATGCAGGGCCAGGACTGGGCTGAGGGAGTCACAGAGATTGTATTGAGTTTCTGAAATACAGATCGGAAGGGTGTAGGACTTACAGAGTTGAGTCTAAAATGAAAGAACTCTTTCAAGTATTATTTTGAAATTATAATAATAATTGCATTCCTTTGTTCCAGGCAGCATTTTCCTTTAAACACACGGTTCTGTTGCTTCTACACTCCCTCATGTTTCTATGTGTGCAGCGGTCATGGCTCAATTACATCCTCCAGGAGAGGTCACAGTGCAAGAATAGAGGCGAGGTGGGAGAGGGAGCCCACTGTGCACGTTCTGTGAAGGGGTTAGAGCAAGACAGGGTGTGTTTAGCCTACAGTGTCCAGGAGTGGCTTACAGGAACTCAGAGGTTGGCGTCTTTCCAAGAAACAGAAGTGCCATTCTGAGTGAATCTCAGAGCTGATGGCGGTGCAGGGAGTGTGAGAATGGGGTTCTGGAGGGAATAGTCAAGCCTTATCCTGAGTAGACTCAATTGCTGAGATTGCAGGGCCTTCCACATCACCTAATTTCAGAAATAGCCATGATTTTTCTCTCTTGTTCGATCTATCTAAAATCTCTTGGAGTCTATTTTTATTGCTGCCCTTTTAGATAAAGTCCTCTGATATGTTTATTGCCTGCTGTGCCATGTAAAACTGCTTTGATTCGCCCAAGCTTTATTTCTCCTTTGCTTGCAGTGAAGTGCTTCATTCCTGTATTTCAGGATGTGTTATTCAGACTGTATGGATAAGAAACAGCTTTTTCCTCAAAGGAGATAAGAGGTGGTTTATTCTGGAGCCAAATATGAGTGACCGCAGCCCAAGAACACAGAATCAGGTTATCCCAGATTCCATTTTCTGACATGAAGAAAGTTTCATGAAGTTTTATAGTAACAGGACAAAAGAGTCATAGGTCAAGGCACTTTTACATTGGTGGGAACATCAGGTAAATGCTTATATCAAAGTTGGGGAGTCTCTGCTATAGGCCTCAGATGCCTTCTTTGCCTTTGGGCTTGTGATACCTGGGGATCTGTTCCTGCATTTTAAGATCAACCCAGTATTCACAAAGGTGTTAGTTCACATGAACACAAGTAGGCAGCACCTGACAATTAAGGTGTTGAAGATGACACAGGATAATTTGTCTCTGAACTTACAACATCCAAACATGTCTACATCATTGATGTTCTAATCTGTCAATTAACTTTTGTGACCATAGAGTCTCTCTAGAAATTTTCATTCACAAGCCGGGCGGTGGTGGTGCACACCTTTAATCCCAGCACTCGGGAGGCAGAGGCAGGCGGATCTCTGAGTTCGAGGCCAGCCTCGTCTACAAGAGTTAGTTCCAGGACAGGCTCTAGAAACTACAGGGAAACCCTGTCTCGAAAAACCAAAAAAAAAAAAAAAAAAAAAAAAAGAAAAGAAATTTTCATTCACAAAACTCTGTTTCAGTTGTTCACCCCTGCCATGATTGCTTAGTTTTTACTTAGATCTCTGTTAGTTATCTTTTTATATTATTAGTGTGCTAGGTTATTTTCTCTCTATTTACTGTGCCCGTTCTCTCTATTATTGTTATGTTTTCTCTTACTTTATCCCGCTTGATGCATGAAACTAAACATGACCTTGAATTTCTGGGGCCCATGCTTTCTGAATGGATGGTGGAATGAGTTTTCCCTTGCAGGATGCAGCACCACAGGAAAGCCACCTGCACAAGAGACTTAGCAATAGGTTCCCAGCCCCCTTTCTATGGAAAAGCTCATCGCAATCATCCTATATCGTGACTACAGCACCTCCTATTACACGGGATCCCACATACACATCCGGACATAGTTTGCTGAAATTCTTACAAATCTGTCTGAGGAAAAGTGATAGGTGTCCCAGCTTTGCCATTCTGGCTTGCTCTGGTGGCGTCATTGGTTGGAACGGGTTTCCAGGAGCCAGTGCTGTTCATGATTAGCAGGCACAGTCAGCATGCCCCCTGCCCCAGTAATACGCACTTTGTTGGAAAGTGGGGCTTATGTTCACCCTCCCTGACTAGCCAGCTCTGATCTTCATGTGTATATTCTCCCTGCTTTCACAGTGATCATAAGGCACCTTTCTCTGACTGAGCATGCCCCCCCTACCATGATGTCACACCACTATAGTACAGTTCCCACCCCCA
Source organism: Arvicola amphibius (assembly GCF_903992535.2). Taxonomy (NCBI): domain Eukaryota; kingdom Metazoa; phylum Chordata; class Mammalia; order Rodentia; family Cricetidae; genus Arvicola; species Arvicola amphibius. The sequence continues at coordinate 109,151,837 of NC_052047.1, forward strand.
CAGCTCCTGAGGCTACACCAGCTACAGTTACCAGTGACCTGCTAATTGCTCACCCTGGAAGGCACATTTCAGTTATCAGGACTCTGCTGTATTTAAGATAGTGAACACTGCCTTCTGGCCTCAAAAACTATGTAACGGTGAATCCCGTGCTTTCTTTCTTCTCTCATTGGTGTCTTGTCTTCCACTTGTTCTGTAAATGTTGGCATTTTGCCCCTTGTAAGCTTGACTCATTGTCTCCTCATGTTGATATATCTACCAAGTTGTCATCTCCCATCTCAAGACTTGGGAGAGTCTCATATAATGGTAATTCCAAATCATATTCCAGCCTGGGCTCTACTGAGCTTCAAATCTCCACTAGGACAGAGTGACTTGCGATTCAACATGATCTCATCCTCACAGGTCCCATGTCTTTCATTAGCCTCATTGTTCAGTGAGTACCTTCCTAGAAAGGTCTTATGGGCCTTTTCTTTTCCAGGCTTTCTTTTTTTCAAAGAACATTATCAGCATTTTACCTAACAGTCTTTGCTTGTTTAGTGTGTGGATTCCCCCACCAGTATATAAACTGCCTTTGTCCTTCAATGTCCTCAGAACACCTAGACCAACTTGTGATACTCGAATACTAGGAAAATGGCTAAGGCATTCCTCCAATTCTGCCTTTTTCTCATCTCAGTGGGTGACCCCCAGTCACTCACATGATAAAGAGGGAGTCATTTCAGAGACATTGTTGCCACTGCCACCACAACTATCCATCCATCACCCCCTATGTCCAGTGGCTTAACCTTGTAATTCTTCCTTGTATTTGTCTTCCATCTCCACTGTTATAACTGTCACCCAATTTCACACCACCAGACCATTCCCCTAGCTATGGGACCTCCTACCTGCTTCCTGCATCTGTTTTTTACTGTCAAAATCTACCTCCATGGAGGCAAGAGTAGACTGTCTGAACAGCAGATATGACTCACTGCTTTCCTTTAGAAAACTCTTCAGCGGCTCCGGTCAACAACTGGACCAAGACCAAGGTGCTCTGTGTGATGCACGTTAGACTGGCCGGGTTGTGTTTTGTGTCACCTGTCATTTTATGCTGCTTTGGCTGCTGTTTCTTATCTCTTAAACTGCCCTAAGCCCAGGCTGATTCTCCTGGCCCACCTTCTTTCCTTTCTCATTCATTTTTCTCCATCACTCCTTAGTCCTCAGGTTCAGAGTCCCCTGAATTCTCTGTTTGCCTGTTCTTTCCTTATCCTCGCATTAGCTCTTCTCTCTGGGCGTGTATCTGCTTCCTTCTTTAGCCTGGGGATTTGCTGAAGGAATGTGATGCATATTTTCATCTTTTTACTCCCTCGTTTATTCAGCGCTCAAAGCATCATAGATGCTTGATAAATATTAAAATAGATGGATGAGGATTGGATGGTCTGAGTACATATTTGGTTTTGGCTGAATTCTGGTCATTGTCGCCATGTTATATCACAAATTACATTTTCTAAACCCGAAAGGTGAGAGAGACTTGCAAAATGAGACTTTCTTACATGTTGTATGGTAAACAGTATTGTGTTTACATTTGTCAGAACGTGTCCCTGCCTTACCTTCCTCATCAGAAGTCAATGATAACTACAGAAATAATGAGTGAGGGCAGGATAAGGCGAGACCGTTGAAAGGTTGCTCCTGTCATTATAAATCTGAAGGCTTTTCTCAAAGGGAATTTTTGGTGCTAAAGTAGCTTTGCTGCTATAAGTCTATGTACTGTATTGGACTCTGGGGAATACAGTTTATCAGACAGCTCCTTAAGCATCCTATGTGTTTAGCTGAAAGTTGATGCCTCTTCTCCCAGACTGCATGCTAGATTTGAGTTTTCAATGTTGAAAACCATGTGTTTGTTGCAAAACTTTATTATAGACTCACTGGAAATCATGGTTAGAGTATTTTCAGTTGAACAATTCTGTCACGGTGGTGTGTAAGTTCACTATGTAAGGCAGTGTGCCAAGGACTCTGTAGGTGTGTTTAAATCCAGGAATGTGACACAATACTTAGAATGTGGCAAAGGAGAACAGGTTCTAAACTGAAGTAAGTGCTGAGCTTTTGCATCTGCACAGTGGTTTTAAAACTCTTGTTTCACTCAGTCCTGGGTTTCTGCAAGATTGTCTTGGGGACACCTAAGTGCCTAAGGAGCCGAAGCTGAGCTTTCCCCTGCTGCCCCCACAACACCAGTATGCGTGCGACTCATAGATGGTGGTGGTTTTGTTTTTGTTTTGGCTTTCCCTTTTGGAGACAGGGTTTGTGAGCCCCTCTGCATCCTATAAAGGAACTTGGTATATAGCTGACAGTGACTACCCATCTTCTGAGTGCTGAGATCACAAGCATATGCCACGATGCCTGGTTTATGAAGTGCTGGGGATTGAACCTGGGGCTTTGTGTATGGTAAGCAACCACTGTACCAACTGAACTATATACCTCCAACCCCTAGAAAGGGACTCTACCATATTTCAATATTCGTTTTCCTGATTTGGCTGGATGGATGTAGCTCAGTGTATGTCCTGGAATATAGATGATTTAAACGAGGGTATAGTTTTCTTATTTAAAATTTTTTGACAGTTACCAAGTAAATAAAAGCTACTTTTTGTGCAATTAGATTCCAAATAACTTAAGAATGAAAATAATTTTTAAGATTTTAATATTCTTGGCCGGGCGGTGGTGGCGCACGCCTTTAATCCCAGCACTCGGGAGGCAGAGGCAGGCGGATCTCTGAGTTCGAGGCCAGCCTGGTCTACAAGAGCTAGCTCCAGGACAGGCTCTAGAAACTACAAGGAAACCCTGTCTCGAAAAACAAAAACAAAAACAAAACAAAACAAAAAAACCGATTTTAATATTCTTGAATTCTTTTCTTTTAAGGGGATTTGGAGCAATCCCACTTCTCTACCTGTAAGCACAGATTAAAATGCTTTAAGGTACACAAATGAAAGGGCCTCATTAACATACATCTAGAAACTTTCAGAAAGCATATGGTGTGGAGATACCTTCAGGAATTCTGATAGCTAGAATGAAATGGATTTTGGAAACATCCAAAGAATATTCAGGAAATGTTGATATTTTACTTTATGTTTAAACTGAAGAAGAAGATATCTCTTTCCCTAGGGAGAGAGAATAATGGTGACAGATGCTAGAAGACGTCCAATAGAGGCGGCTCCCCCAGCAGATAGCGTTGGGCACAGAGCCCAGTCCTCACAGTGGAGGAAACATGGAATCTAGAAATGGAAGGCTGTCAGCTCAGTGTCCATCCCTGGAAAAGTCTTCAGCCAGCTTAGCAGATGGTTTGTGAGCATTTGGAAAAGGTGTTGGAGATCCAAACCGAGTCATAGGGAACCTCCCATGCTTCTTTTCTGGTTCTGCCACCTTTGCTAGGTAGATTTTTCATAAGGCTATTAGTGATAGCCAACATATGTTTTGTTTTGTTTTTTAAGTTGGGAACAAAGAAACTTGGTTAGGGAATGGATGGGTGAGGGGAGATTCATGCCAGCTAAGGAGAAAAGCTAGAGAGACAGGAAGATATCTCCTATGGCCAGACTGATGGAACCAGAGTTTGCTTAGGAGGCGGGGGGGTGGGGAACTTTGGTACCGATCATGTTTATGTTGGGTGTGCCATAACACTGCCTTTCTCACTGTGAATATCAGGCCACCCACTGCCTTCAGGATACTGGGGGCTGTTTATTTAAGATGTAGATTCCTGAGCCTCATTAAGTATCCGTTCTCTGGAGGCTTAGCTCAGGAATCTACTTTGAGCAAACTTTTGAGGCAAGCATCAAACACACATAGATTTTGTAACTTTTCCTTCAATGATGACATTATTTGCCCTGAAGAAAGTTACCCAGAAAGAGAAGTGTGGGGATTCTTTAGTCATCTCATGAACAAATCAGGGTGTCTTTATTTATTTTTTTGCATATGATTGTGACTCCGAGATTTTTGATCCTCCTCTACATCTTACTGCTCAGGGTCATACCCAGTCCTGCTGCCATCTGGTAACAGCCACTGATGCTGTACAAGCCAGGCTACTGAGGCAAGTCTTGTGAGTTCTGAAATGGACTTTTCATTAGACTTAAAGAGCAGCAGATACATGAGAAGAAGCATGGTTTCATATGATTCTGCAGGAAAGTCAGACTCTTCACTTCTTGGATTGGGAAGGGGGATATACTAGTACTATGTAGCAACTAGCTCTCCAGAATAAAATATGTACATTTAAACACACCCCTAAGTTCATAGTAAGTATCTCCCATATAAAGAATCTGCAAGACAGCTTATAATAAAACACATTCCATTTTATCAATTATATTATAACTGATTCACACAGAAGGCTTTCTTCTTTCTTTTTTTCTTTTTCTTTTCTTCCCCCTCTCTCTTTTTCTTTCTTTCTTTCTTTTGGTTTTTCAAGACAAGATTTTTTCTGTGTAACAGCCCTAACTATTCTGAAACTAGCTTTGTAGACAAGGCTGACCCTGAACTCACAAAGATCAACCTGCCTCTGCCTCCTGAGTGCTGGGGTTAAAGGTGTGCACCTCCACCTTCTAGCTGCTTTCTTTTATTTTTAATCATACTCCTGTTTCCATAGCAACGTTTGATAGCAACTGACAAAGGAGTGTAGGTCTACCATATATACTGGTTGATAGCTTCATTTATGTTAAGACCAAAGTGAAACACCAGCACCACATGTGAAAACCTCTCTTGTTGGCTGTAGAAGGAACGGCAGGCTGTGTCCCACCACCCGGCTAGCTTTACCCAAAATAATTACATGGAAACTGTATTCTTTTAAACACAGCCTGGCCCATTAGTTTCAGCCTCTTATTGGCTAATTCTCACATCTTGCTTTAACCCATATTTAGTAATCTGTGTAGCACCACGAGGGGTGGCTTACCAGGAAGATTCTTAACCTGCATCCATCTTGGAGAAGAGAGCTATGGCCTGAAGCATCTGCCTGACTCTGCTTTCTCTCTCCCACAATTCTTTTCTCTCTACTCCGCCTACCTAATTTTCTGTCCTATTAAAGGGCCAAGGCAGTTTCTTTATTAACCAATAAAAGTAACACATAGACAGATGACCATCCTCCATCAGTTGGCGATTAATGTAAGCAACTTGTTTGTTGAAACAGAATTTTTTTTATCATAGAAGACAATATCCTCAATTTTCTGTGCAATTCCCAGTGTAATGTCTACAAGTGTGGCACAGTTTTTATCTGTGACACTATAATCCCTGTCAGTTTCATGGGTTATCAACAGAGCCATAAATCAAACCTTGCTTTTTGTTGTTGGCAATTTCATTGGTATCAATGCTTCTGTCATGGCCCATGTCAAGCTACTAGAACGATATCACTGGAGGTGGAACTGGGAAGGCATGCCTGCTTACATGTCAGCATCTAGAATTTCTACCACACAGACAGCACTGGTACTCTGAGTAGACAATAGAAACATTTAGTAAGGGTTAGTAGGAAATGATCATTCTAGGGTATTTATTGTCTTTATTTTCAATATCATTTATTTAATTAGAAGCTTATGTAATTTCATCTTTACCAATACCTGTGTTTAATAACCAGCTTTTAAAATTACTGAATATTTGATAATTGACTCTTAAGAGTTTCCATGAGCTGGCTATAGCACATCAGCTCAATAGAAGTGCATTTTCTGAGCACACACGTATGTGGCAGAGGTGTGTCCTTGCTATTGTGCAGGAAGAGAAATAAGTACTCTGGTACATTTTCATAGTTGCACAAGAAGGCAGCTATTCAATAACTAACACATGTGCCCCTCTGCCAGGCACCAGAGTCAGGAGGGATTCCTAAACAGGTTAAGTCAGATTCAATAGAGAATCCTCTGCTTTGTCTGGGAAACTAGGATTTAAACAATTGCTCAGCTCTGTTTTGTGTCAGTGGATATGCTGACTTGGACAGGTGCCGCCCTGGTGGGGCTTCCTACAGACTTCAGCCAGCTGGTTTCTGATGCCTTTCCACTCTCCACAGCTTTCTGAATACAACAATGCTGTGATATTGTTGGTTTTTAATTCCCCTTCTATACTCTGTCCTGTGAAAGGACATTCAGCTTCCAGTTAAAATTTGATGGCATCGTGGGTGCAGTGACCACAAATTCAGCCTTCTGGAACTCTTTGTGAAATCTCTATACAGAACTAACGTAATTTTCAGGAGTTAAAATTTGAAGCTCTCTGACACATGAAAAAAATAATAGGATATAAGCCGCAGTCTTTCTGAAAACTCTTGTTTCATACAGTGCTGCGTAAACTTTATTTGGAAAGGAAGTTTGAATAGCCACAGAGTTAGCAGTACACCGCTAATGCACTAGACTCATCATGTTTTCTTACTGCTATGCTTGCATGCAAACTGTTAAATAACTTCATTATGTTCCCTGGAACATTTCCTGAAGTATGTTTGAAAATCCCACTCTAGGTATCTGGCCTCTGTCAATACTTTCTGAAATGATCCCTGTAATTATGGCGTGGGGGCCTATTTACACAGAACTTTGCTTGCTGAATGACTGTAAACACAAAATTGCTTCAAGTTGCTAATTGTTTTTTCCTGCTGTGGACATTGGCTATGACCCAGCAACTTGGCTCTAGTTCAACTATATAAGCTCTCCTGTTGCAGGCCCTTCAATATTACCTCAAGGGAAAAAAATGCTCTGAGGTCCACTGGTTCTTAATTGCAGTAAAAGAGGTTCTCTTTTTAATATTTTCATAAACATTTGCACTGAAAAGTGAGCAAAGGAACTTTTAATATCTTAGAAAGCAAAACCAACCTTGGGGCTAGAGAAGATGAGGAAGCCATTTGTGAGCATTTCTGATGCCATTTTCCTTCTTTTTCTCCAAACCACACTGGCCCCACATGGACAATGTATCTTTGGTGGAGCTGATTCCATGTTTCTGCATCAATCAAGGGAAAATTGGGACCAAAACTGAGGACTTCCATTCAACATCCCATGGCCAGGTAGAAAAGAAGTGTGCATTCTCAGGTGCACACAGGCACCCAGATGGCAGGCTGTGCACATAGGCTCTGGGATGCCCCTTGGTAAGGCTTGCTTTATCACAGTTCCTCAGTGGAGCACACCTCCCAGGACACTCTGCACTTTCTTGGACTCAGGGACCCTTCCCAGGCCATCTGGGTGCTCCACCCTGTAGTAGCCTGTGACTCTGCTGGGCAGAAACTTCCAAGAGCTTTCCTGTACTTTAAGGCTGCAGTTTCCCAAGGTGGAGCCCTCCTGAGCCCTTTGCCGTCCTTATTGGTCAGAAATTGTAATGGTTCAGCTTCCCGTTTTAAAGCGTGTTGTCTGTATAGTAATTTAACCTCTGTCCATTTTTTTACAAGTTTAAGTATAATAATACAAGTAATATATATGCACAGTGTTTGTGAAAAATGGAGAGGGACAGACTTCAGTTCACTCTTGTGAGTCTACTCACAAAACAACCATATTTATTTACCCGTGCCTAATTTCAGCTTTATGCTAATTCACTCCTTACTGTAAACAATACTTCAGATTGTGTTTACTGGCACTAGACTCTCTACATATACACACACACGATGAGAAATCTTCCCAATTCTAGAGTGTGTGTGTGTGTGTTTGTGTGTGTGTGTGTGTACACGTACAAGTGGTGGGGCAGCACAGGACAGCCTCCAGTACCATCTTTAGGAATACCATTATTTGCAATCTGAGCTAATGTAGCTGTCATAATATTGCACTTTTGTATAAAGGTACTCATTACCAAACTATGAAATATGTTGTGACCCTCGAAATGGAAACAGTTTATGCCCTTACTCTTGAACCTGTTGAAGAATTCAGTCACTTATATCCCAAGTCTTCAGTTATATGCTTTCGAGAGATGAACGTAACATTACATCGTCTCTGTCTTTGGCCGTTGCTTTCTTTTATGGCGTCGTGTGTCTCTTAAATTGATGTATAATATGTTATATCCCTATACTTTGCAAACAAGCAAGCAGGTCTTCCCTTATTTCCAATGTAGCCCACTCCCAGTGGATACATCTATAAAACACTCCCATACTTACATTAAGGAAAGATTATAAGAGCCAGAAGATCAGGAAATTTGCTGTAAGACTGTCTCCTAGAAATGTGAGACTCTACACCCATAAAGTCTCACCAGTGTGACTGCCCATATGTGAGCTGAACAAGGGTGACACCGAAGGACCTGCTGAACTGCACAGGGAAAAACCCATGAGGCCTCAGCCCTACAAAGAGAACTATGGGCAACTAAGGAAAGCTGGGAGCAGTAGTAAGGAAGAGCACACCAAGTGGTTGTTGAGTGCCAAGTGGTCAGCCCTGAAAACATACAAATAAGTAACTTTATATGGAACCAGAAGATTATATTTAAGGTATATATGCATGAAATAAATGGTTAAAAAAGAGGCCATGAATTTGAAAAAGATTGTAGAGGGTTATATGGGAGGACTTAAAGGAAGGGAAGAAAAGGGAGAAATGTTATAATTATATACTCTTAAGAATAATTTTACAAGTAAATAGTAAATAAAATTATATAAATTAAAGGTTGAAGGGCACTGGGTTTTATGGCAAGAGTTAGAGGGAAGTATTCTTTATAGTTAATTTTTCAGCATTGGCTAAGGGGCTTTTGACAGGTTCTTTGAGTCACAGCAGTATAATTATTGTGTAATTATTGTGGGCCTAGGACACAAATGGATCTCCTGGATGAGTAACTAGTCTTTAGCTGACCAGAATAGGAAGGACCCCTGGCTTGTCATGCATTGTACTTTTCTGATTCTGCAATTGGGCCTGTGGGGGAGAATAATATATTACATAAAAGAAATATTTCTGTGGCTTTGTTGTGTTATGACTAAGACTATAGCTTTTCTAATACGCCCTTATCTTTCTTCTCACTGATGTTTCTGCTTTTCTTGAGTTGGCTTCTTGCTTAGACCTGTTCTTTCTGAAGTCTACCTTCTAGCCTAATGCCAGCAATATGGCCTTCGTTTCTTCAAGTCCTTGCTCTCTTCTCATGCTGTAGGGAGTCCTCATTACTCCTGTCTATAGTGCTCACATTCCTGGTATGTAGAGAGCACCTCAAACAGTCTTTAGATGGCATCTCATGGCCATAAATGTTTGGGTCTCTCTTGATATAGGACACTCATGACTGCCCACAAGGGTGTGAGCTCTGTGTAACCCCACAAGAGAGCATGTTTACATTCAGGGTGAGAGGATTGGGAGACTACTAGTCATCTGTGTATATGTCATATACCCGTGTCATTTGGGTTGTGCCCCCAGAGTCCTTCTTTACTTGGTATTTGTGCAGTTTCTGCCATCCAAGTGGTGCCTCCTTCCTAGGCATCCTACTGTCCTGCCTGTGCCCCCTATCTATAGGGTACTCTCTCATCTTTCCTATACTCTATGGCTCCAGTCCTTTTCTGTGACCCTTTTCAAAGTTAAGCTCTTGTCTTGTGACTAGCTGTCATTCAAATGATTCAAAACACTTGGTTCACCATAGACATAAAGTATGCAGTGCTTACAGGAGCTTAGGGTTGTGGGAAATGCGGACTGAAGAGGTAATGAGTACTGAGATCCAGTGTGGGACAATGAAATAGTTCTGCAAATAGGAGCAGAGAGTGTTTGTAATGCCAGTGAGCTATGTATTTTAATGTGCGTCAGTGCTACATTGTATGCTATGTATATTTTACCATAATTTTTTAAAATGTAGAAAATACTACCAGATATGAAAAAAGACGAGATTGTGGAAATGTCACAAGTGAAACTGTCATTGCCTGCTTACAGCTAAAGTTCTGCCCACTGCCTGTTTCTGAAGTGACTACAACTCATGGAGGACAGGCCTCATGAGAGCATTGTGAGAACAGCTGGTATCCTTGTACCTTCCTGTGCATGTCAAGAATAGCACTGGAATCTTAACCATTTCTTCTTTTCCTGGTTGGTGCTCCTTAGAACAATTCCTATATTTCTGCGTCTTCTTTTGGCCATTCACTTAATTATACTGTTAGTAGAAATGAGTGATTGAAAAGATTCTGCCTTTATTTTAATACCATTAAATATTATTAAAAGAAAATTGATTTTAAATCATATAATTTGTGGAGGAAAGGTGATAAATACATAGCTTTTAACTAGTTACCAGTAGTCTAAAACTGAATTTGGCATAGGCACATCAATAGTTTAGGAGTACATTTGGAGGCCGGGGAAGGCCACATTGGTGAAGGTTATAGATTAGACTGTATCTCACTGTTAACCATGCATTAGGTGATGGAGGAGAGTTATCTGTCTATGTTTCTTTCATTGGTTAATTAATAAAGAAAACTGCCTTGGCCCTTTAAGAACAGAAAATTAGGTAGGTGGAGTAGACAGAACAGAATTGTGGGAACAAGGAAGTAGAGTTGGGGAGACGCTTCAGGCAGTCGCGTGGTGAGTCTCCATGCTGCTCCTCTCCGAGATGGACGCAGGTTAAGATCTCTCCTGGTAAGCCACACCTCGTGATGCTACCCAGATTACTAAATATGGGTTAAAGGAAGATGTGAGAATTAGCCTATAAGAGGCTACAGATAATGGGCCAGGCAGTGTTTTAAAAGAATACAGTTTCCGTGTAATTATTTCGGGTGTAAAGCTAGCCGGCGGCGGGTGGCGGGACGCAGCCCCGCCGCTTCACACTACACATTAGGGTTAAAAACCAAATGGGGAATGTGGACAGAGTGTGAAAGGAATCTCCTATGCTTACACTCTGGGAAATCTTCGAGAGTAAGTTCTTCGAAGGTTAGTCTTGACCATAGAAGCAAGGTTATTTGATGACATCTACAGTCCCCAACAGCCTATTTTGAAGATGTCATTCCTCTAGCATCTTCTGAAGAGGTCACAGTACCTCTGGTAACGTAGTATCTTCCTGAGAGGTACTTCAGTATAGTGTGTTGTGAAGTTAGTTTAAGAAATTATGTCTTTCCCCATGGCCCATGCTCTTCCTGTTATATGCTATTTGAAGTATTAAATGTTCAGAAAAGAGTGAAATATTGTCTCATTTTAAATAATGAGAATGAATAATTTTTTTATTGCTTTAGAGTGTCTCATATAGCCCAGGCTTGCCATGAACTTGCTGCAAAGTCTTGTCTGCCCTCAGACTCTGGATCTTATTCTCTCTGCCTCCTGACCCATTTCACCATGTCCAACATCAATAAGTGATCTTATTGATGATTCTGTCTTAAATACTCAATCTTGTACTGAGTTCTTAGAAGTTTCTTTTCCTTAAACACATTTTTAGTGGAGTAAGAATAGATATAAAGTAGAAATGATATATAGCTTATGATTTTATCACTTATCAAACAAGAGTGTGTCTTGTGAATTGATGCAAGCTGGGTCACGGAGATTTAGAAATGGAAATTTTCACTTTATTTGAGAAGATGAGATCTGGAAGGCTCTTTCATCTCAGTGTATTTTTGTTTTACATATTAGGAGTCTCCAGATAAGTTTTCTTGATGTTATCCAGGCAGCCAGAGCTAGGGCCAGGCCGGGGATAGAAAATAACCAGTTCTACAGTGAATTAGTCTGGGTCCTAGTGGAAGCAGGCAACATGATCAAACTGGGTAATTAAACACAAGGATTCTCTTCAGTATTAAGGTCAACATTCAAGGAAACCATTGAGAGACAATGCATCCTCTAGGGCCAGTAACAGAAGGGAGCTGTCATCAACCTGTGGATTAAGAAGGACCTAGAGGAAGAGCTATGGCTTGAGCACCAGGACACACATGACATGCTGGCAACAAGAAGACAGCCGAGGGATCAAATGCCTTAGCGTGCAGTCCCCCGCCATCTGGTTTTCCATTGGAACTTCCTATTAGCTAAAATCAGCTGGAGCAAAAGGCATGGGGGGATCAAGCTAGAGTGATCGAAAGCAGTGAAGAGAATGGAGGCCAGTGCATTCAGGAAGGCGGAATTTCCAGTGTCTCCCATTGAAAGAGGTGAGGAAAGGGTTTCATAAGCAGGTGTTAAGAGAGGGCCTTTGACTATAAAGAACTCTGAGGTGGCTAGAGCCTAAATAACCATCAGATAGTTACACATAAAATCCATGGCTCATTGTCTCCAAAGTTTCCTGGAACTCACCAGGAACTGTGCTCTCGAAAGGATTAGGAGCAGCATGTGCTTAAGTCAAGTCTGCAGACGACAAGTCTGCACACAGTCTCTAGGTTGTTTCCTCATAACTTCCCTCCCCACAGCACTCCATTCATATGAATGAAGCATCTGAGTCCTCCAGCCACACCAGAATAAGCCCAGGCAGCAGAAGGCCAAGGCATAGTCTGCTTTCAGCCAGGCCAGATGCCTCAAGGGCAAGTCTCTGTTTTGATGGGGGTTCAGCCATGTCTGATGAAGGACTTTAAGAGAAAGTCTGCTTAGTGCTGGCATCTAAAGCCCAAACCAACTTCCCAGTGTTGCACCTTATCCTGTGCATGTGGGCAGATGCCAGATAGGAGTGGGAGACAGGATGAGTCTGGGGTTCGTGGTCAGGCAGTCCACTTAGTTCTGAATGGTGATGAGCTGGGAGAAGTAATCATGTTCACCCAGGGGAGCCCTGCTTCTCCTGCAGAGCCTAGTGGGAAGAAGCATTCCCAGACGTTGGTCTATGATTTATGTTTAGTATTTATGTCCAAATACTAGTTCAGAACGGTGCTTGTCAGCAACCTTTTTGATCTTGTTTCCCAGTGTAGATGAGAAATTTGAACAGAAATTGGAGCAAAGTGAGAGCAGATCTGGCCTAGCAAAGGATTCTGACTGAAAAAGCTTTGAAAAGGGTCCATGGGCGGTGTGGATCATTGGGAAACAGAATGGAAGCACTATGTAAGCTGTTGTGCAGATGCAGGTGTGCAGCCAGGAGAAGAGGAATGTCTCCCCATGGCAGAGGTGACACTGTAGGCTGCCAGCAGTCTCTGAGTCTCTAGGTAACTCCCACAGGGTTCTGGTGTGTGTGTGGGGCGGGGGGGCTGTACCGTCTGTCTTGTGAACATACCAAGGAGGGTTGTTAACTCCTTCAGTCTAACTTTGTCACTGCCTGTTATATTTCAAGAAGTTCCCTGCCAGCCCTAGGCAGATATTTCTGCTCTGTCCCAGATCATCTGCATATCAATCTTCTGTGACCTTTTTCAATAATTCTAGCACATCTGAATGTTTCTGTTTATTTTACATGTGCCAGAATCCCAATATACACAAAACATGGGAACTGGACATGGCGGTACAAATCTGTAATCCCAGCAGAGGTAGGAGAATGGATTGCAAATTCAAAAATAGCCTGGATGCCCCTCCTCCCCTACCATACCCATCAATGCCTGAAGCAGATGGGAGAATTGTCCCTGCCCACCCCCCCCAACCCTCACCAACTGCAACACTCAGGAGAGCAGGCCCTACACCTCACCTAGGGAGCAAAATAGAGCCAACCATGTTGGTGTAGGTGTGGGTTAGCCAGCTCCAAGGTTGTGAGCATGGGAGAGAGAGCTGTCCCCATTACTAATCTGCCACATGGCAGTATGCCTGGGGAAACACCCCCCCCCCCCCCCCCCCCCCCTGTCAATGCTTGAGGCAGATGGGAGTGTTATGATGTAGCGAGAGGGGACTTTGTATCGGGTGACAGAATATGCCATACAGACAGAGCTTAAGTGTAGCTTTCATTGAAGGGGGGAGGGGGAGAGGGAGAGAGAATAACAGAAGATAGAAGAGAGTGGGCGGGGCTTGTCTCTTAAAGGGACAGGGCACCGTCTACTATGCAGGCAGGTATGAGCGGGCACAGGACATGATTTACTGAGCCAGGCTGTGCCTGAATACTGTCAGGGAGATCTGTCCCTGAGGTCATAAGAGAAGGAAAGCTGCCCCTGCCCCTGCCCCTTATCAGCTGCAGGCCCCTACACCTCAGCTGGGCAGCAGCACAGTAGAGCTGGCCCTGAAGGTATAGGTGTGGGAGGACTGCTCCTGCCCCCTGCTCATCACTGCAAAGGGTGAATCAGCAAGGTCAGTCCTTGAGAGCTCACCCTGACGGAGAAGACAGGGGAGAACTGGTGGACTGAAAAACCCTGCAACTACCCAAGCCCAGAACCAACATCCATGTCATCTGAGATCTGTTGGGGTGGGGAGTGTCAGCCCTGTGGACCCAGAGCTGCAGGATCTCCATGACAGGGCAGCAAAGGGTTTGTCTAGGAAGGGTCCCAGTGAGGGCCCAGCATTGATGGTGCAGCAGAGACCAGGGGCCTTGAACCAGAACAAAGATTCTTTTCAATAAATGCCTGCACTTAGAATATGCAAATAAAGGGGTTTACTTTGTAGCTCACTGTCATGCTGCCATTCCATTCCATGTTGTTCCCCTTTGTTTTTTCTTTTCTTCCTTTCTTCCTTTCTTTTTTCCCTTCTTTTTCTCTTAAATTTTATTTTGGTGTGGGGAGTGGGATGAGTGGGATTGGGAAGCATGATGTGAAAGACCCAAAGAGTAATAATAATGAAAAAAATCTGGATTACGTAGTTCCATGCCAGCCAGAGCTACACATCTTGTGTATGTGTCAGAAACTCAAAAGCAAAAGCAAAAGAAAGTTCAGATTCTACATGCAATTTTTTCCAACTAGGTAAGTGGTAAGATATAAGTAGATTTTCCCCACAATCAAATAATTTCTAGAGAGAAAGTACAAAGAGAATGGAAACACAATAGCCAAACATACCATGGTGACTGAGCCTTCCTGTCATGCAGACAGTGAAGGCTTGGGTACAGCAAGCTTTGAACGGGAGCATCATAAACACAGGTGCTGCAGCCCAGCTGTGAGTGCTTGCACCTGCAGTCCCTGTGTAGCCTCATTTGGCTGAGGCAGACGTGACAATGGTAGTGTGAAGAAGAGCTGGTCACACCCATGAAACAGCACTTTGCAAATTAAGGTGCAAAAGAATATGTCTCCCCGTGCTAATTTTAGGCCAGCTGCTTAGTTACACAGGCAGAATCATCCGGGCAGCCTGCTAAGGAAGGCATCTGTGGACACGGTCTGGTTACAGACAGACCACGCTCTGCATCAGTGACAGGAAAACAGAACTGCAGTTGACGCCATTGGCTAGGCTCCGTGTTCTAACTCATTTCACTCAAGGTCTTCTTAGAGTTAAGACAGCTGCGTGTTCTGTTTACCTGGCTCAGCACCTTAATAATGGGCCTCTGTGGGCCTGAGTTAATGCTCCTTAATCCTTGCAATTTTCACCATGAGCTAGAGCTAAGAGAATCTCATGTCTGCTGCAGGAATAAAAAGCAGGAATGGCCATAAATTGTAGCCTCCAGTTGGATAGCACTCTGATGGTTATAATGGGAGCTATTAGGATGACTTTAGTCAGAGTTTAGACAGAGGCAGTCTTGTGAGCCCAAAGACAGTTGTCAGGCTTCACAAGCGCCACAGAATATGTAAGTGTCGTGTCTAGGTCAGAAGACTGTAGTAAGGCAAAGACTTAGCCATGGTCACAGTGGATAAATGGTGCAACGTCAGGTCCCTTAGAATGTGAAAGCTCCTTCCTAATCACTGTACACGTGTATGTATGATGGTTTGAGTGAGAATGGCCCCTATAGGATCATGTATTTGAATGTTCGGTTCCCAGTTAGTGATGTTTAGGAAGGATTATGAGGTGTGTCACTAGGGTGAGCTTTAAGGTTTCAGAAGTCCTCCAGGCCCGGTTTCAAGCTTGCTGCCTCCTGCTTGAGGTTTAGATATTAAACTGTCAGCCACTGCTCCAGCACCATGCCTGCCTGCTTCCACAGTCCCTATCATGATGGTCGTGAATTCATCCTCTGAAACTGTAAGCAAGCACCAATTAAATGCTTTTTTCTTTACGCGGCCTTGTTTGTACTTTCTCTTCACAACAACAGAACAGTAAATAAGACATGCAACCTATAGTAGAAATCCCTGGCCATTATTTTCTCCTGATATTCTACTGAAAACATAATCAGATGCTGTGAATTTGGTCTTATATGTGAAGTGTGTACATGTAGAACTAGGCTTATTGGTCTTAGTCCGGGAACATTATGGTCTTATCTCATTAAGTGTAACTCTGATAACTTTCCATTATTCCTTCCCATGTATTCCTTCTGTGTTAGGTTGTCACCTATTCAGCTGAAGTCACTGCTCAAGTCCGGCTCACACCTGTATTAATTCCTTGCTCATGGACTCGCTTAGCCACAGCCATTGTGTTCTCAACATGCTTTTTCATTTTCTGACATTTGAAAGACTAAGAATTTTTCAAATTTAAGCTTCATTCCTGTTGGCTGTCATTCACAGTGCTGGAAGGTGCTTTGCACGCCACCAGAGAAGTTATTGCCCATTTCACCAGCTGTGAAACCTATGGTCTACAATAGCTACCTGTGTGCTAGTCTCTGTGTGCAGTGGTGCCACGGATGCTAAGGGAACAACCAATCATTGTTTGATTTGATTTAAGATCCTCCCTCTCCACAAGATGGATCTGAGCCTGACACTGTGAATGAGGCTGCGGAACTGTGGCTAAATAGGTCATTGATCTTAGAAGAAAAACCTGCCACTATTATTCACTAAATGGACATAAAATGACCCCCTAATGACTTACAGTTTTCAATTCTCATCAAACAAATTTCTTCCCACAGTAAGTGGCAATTAACACAGATGCCTACAACTAATCAGTATTCAGAGAATAGGAGAAATTGTAATGATCATTTTGAAATAAGATGTCTGTATTACTATTCTCAAGTCTTAGGGATCTATGCAAAAAAGGGGTGAAAAGGTTATTAAGAGTCATCGGCCATAGATGACTGAAAGAAACATTGTTTCCTAGACATAACAGGGTGGAACAATGCACATGTGAACTCACGGTGATGGGGAGAGCAGTCATAAGGCCCGGGAAAGCTCAAGACAGATAAAATCCCAGCATGGAAGATGGTAAGTAGGCGTGAAGTCCAACCCATAACTGGGGAGCTAGTAATAGTTGATTGGCGATAGTAGAAAGAAAGATGGCTTTCTTCAATGGAGTGACACACAGTACAGCAACCACACTACAAAGCAGACTCTACTCCTAAGGGGAGTTGGTCAGCAGAAACTGGACTTGATAGGTTTGCAAAAACAAAGTTATAAGAGAATGAAAAAGATGGAGTTGGGTAAGCAAGGAGGTGAAAAAGGAGTTGGGGGCAAGCTATGAATATAATCAAAATACATTGCATGAAATTCTCAAAGAATAAATAAAAGCATTATTTTAAACAAGACTTTTCCAAATATTTAAGTTTTATCTTTTTTTTGCTTAATAAATTTGTCTTCAATTGATTTCTATCATCTTTGAACTATTGACAGGTTTCTGTCTTGCCCAGTCCCACAGCCGTTAATTCCAAAGAATCACACAGAAGTCTACATTAATTGCAAACTGATTGGCCTATTAGCTCAGGCTTCCTATTAACTCTTATAACTTATATTAGCCCATAATTCTTGTCTGTGTTAGCCACGTGGCTTGGTACCTTTTTCAATGAGGCAGTCACATCTTGCTTGCTCTGTGTCTGGTTTCCTCTGTGTCTGGGAGAAAACTTCAGACTCTTTCTCTTCCCAGAATTCTCCTGTTCTCATTGTTCCGCTTTTACTTCCTGCCTGGTCGCCCCACCTATACTTCCTGGCTGGCTACTGGCCAATCAGCGTTTATTTAAAATACAAGTGACAGGGTACAGACCATTTTCCCACAGCACTGAAGTTTCTCTTAGCCTTTACCCGGGAGGAGCCAACTTTCAATACATTACTTAGAAATAACTGGAACTAAATTTTGTTGTTTGCACATTCTGTCTTCCACAAAAATATTGTATATGAGCACAGCTTACCCAGTTCTTCACACCATGCAGCAAGGACCATCTAAGTTCTAAAATCTTAGTTCTCGTTACCATCAGAGACACCAAGAAAAGAGTCTTTACCTCCATGTGCCTGTCAACAATCCATCCATGGCCACGTGGGGATTCAGTAAGAGGGACTTTGACCAGCTCTCTTTTCATTCTCAGGTATCGTCAGAATAACCTCAACAGTCCATTCCTAGATCTCTCCAAGCACCCATGTCAAAACTCATGTCAAAATTCAGCCTGTTGCGCAGCTCGAGAGCTGCTCCATAGCATTCCTGCTTCTAGATCCCATCTTCAGCCTTAGGCTTCGGGGAGTCGTCTGAATCCCAGATTTGGTTCCATGCCCCAATTTCCAGCATCCAGGAGTACCCTGAATTGGGGATAGTAGTACAAGAATCCTCCTGGCTAGTACTTTCTTAAGGACATGGACTAATCTTATTTTAAGCTTCCAGTTTAGTGTTTAGTATATTTCAGTTGTGAGGGAAGTCCCTTCTCTTGTCCTCAGAAATTAAATGCACTAGGCACTGATCAGGCTCTTGGTGTGTGTTGGTAGCTGGACCACCTCATAGAGTCCGACTGTTTAACTGCAGGGGTCACTTCATTGTGGCAATAATAGATCTGACCATGGAGCACCCTGATCCTAGATACATCATTTAAAAAAACAAAATAATTTATACTTATTTAGCACCCATAAGTTTAATTTTTAAAAAGAGAGTTTTGGTGTGTATTGTGTGCTGTGTTTTCTATATGATGTATTCATGTGAGTGTGTGTGTGTGTGTACACATAGAATCCAGAGCAGGGTGTCTATATCTTTTATCATCCTCTGCTTTATGCCTTTAAGACAGGGTCTCTCACTGAACCTGAAGTTCACTGTTTTGGCTTAGCTGGCTAGCCACTGAGTTCCCAGGATCCACCTTTCTTTGTTTCATGATACTGGGGTTCTTCCCATGTGTAGCCATACCCTGCATTTTTTTTTTTACTTGGATATTGGGGATTTCAACTCAGGTCCCACTGCTTACACAGCAAGTGCTCTTACCTACTGATCTATTGTCCCATCCTGAGCACCAGGAACTTTCATTACAGACAACTCCAAGATGTGCAATATTACTATGACAAAGATATAGAGAAATTAACCTAAGATTACTCAATCAGTGTTGAGAGAAAAGTCATTTTTGTTGTTGTTGCTTTGAGTCGGGGTCTTGTGTATCCCAGACTGACTAAGTAGTGGAGGGTGGCCTTGAACTTCTAATTCCCCTGTTTCTGTTTTCCAAGTGCTGAGATTCCAGGGTGTGTCTCCACACCCACTGCAGAGACACAGAGCATCACTCACTCCTCACTGCCTGCTGGGTGCCTACAATTTAATCACACAGCAATATCTTTGCATGATTGCGTTTTCCAGTCAAGTTCAAACATTTTAACATCAAAGCGTTTAATTTTAACCTGTTATCTATGACATGTGTCATTTTTAACATGCTATTCAGAAGATGCCCTGGAGCCTCCTGCAGTATGGAGCTGAGTTCCTCTGCACTGGGATTTCCAGAGGGCTGGGATGTTTGAATGCACATTTGCCCTCCTTCTCCCCTTGTCCTTTTCCTCTTCTTTACTTGTGTTTGAGAAGGGTTTTAGATTCACAGTAATATTATCTCTTTAAACTGTAACAGTTAGAAAAGAGTCCATTGTATTAACTTACATATATAATGAAATGTTAAATGTAGCAACATGAAAGAGATGTTGATAAAGGAATTCTCACATAAAATTTTCTGCGTGATGCTAGAGATTCATTTTCATACAGAATATCCTCGTTGGTTCTGTTCTCTGAAACTCTTTTTTTTAATTTCTTTTATTAAAAATTTCCATCTCCTCCCCTCCTCCTCCTCCTTCCCTCCCCTCCCTTCCGCCCATACCCCCACTCCCTCCCTCTCCAGGCCAAAGAGCCATCAGGGTTCCCTTCACTATGTTAAGTCCAAGGTCCTCCCAACTCCTCCCAGGTCCAGGAAGGTGAGCAACCAGACTGACAAGGCTCACAGTGAGCCCGTCCATGCCAAAGAGTCCAAGCCCATCGCCATTGTCCTTGGTTTCTCAGTCATCCTCCACCGTCAGCCACATTCAGAGAGTCCGGTTTGGTTGCATGTTCCATCAGTCCCATTCCAGCTGGGCTTGGTGATCTCCCGTTAGTTCTGTCCCATCGTCCTCAGTGGGTGAACGCACCCCTCACAGTCCTGGCTTTCTTTCTCATGTTCTCCCTCCTTCTGTTCCTCATCAGGACCTTGGGATCTCAGTCTGGTGCTCCAATGTGGGGCTCTGTCTCTATCTTCATCCATCACCAGGTGAAGGTTCTATGGTGATATGCAAGATATTCATGAGTATGGCTATAGGATCTGGCCTTTTTCGGCTCCCTCTCCTCAGCTGCCCAAGGAACTACCTGGGGGCATCTCCCTGGATACCTGGGAACCCCTCTAGAGTCAAGTCTCTTGACAACCCTAAGATGGCTCCCTTAATTAACATATATGCTAATGTTTGAGTCTCTTCTAACCCCAAGCTCACAGATTCCACTACCCTCCCAGGCCAGTGAGCCCTGGGGATTTGTCCTCACATGGTCTCCATCTCCTCAGTGCTAGGGATACGGATATGCATGCTCACACCCAGCTTTTACATGTATGCTGGGGACCTGAACTCAGGTCCTTGTGTTTGCAGAGCAGCAGGGAGTTTACTCACAGACATCATTATTTCAGCCCCTGTGTCTTTATTATTTTTATCTCAACCTTATGGCTTTCTCTAATCTTTACTTATTACATTTAATAATAAAAATATCTAAGATTATAGTGTCATATTCTAGATGCTTGGTGAATCTCTACCCATTTGTCTTTCAGTTTTAGGGAACTTAAGCGCCTTCCATCTTTGATTTTTGCCTTCATTTTCTGTGTCTTAGTCTTTCAGTAATTTTTAATATTAGATCTTTGAGGGGTAACACCCTCTGTCATTGCTTGCATTTTTGAGAAGGGAGTTTTGTTCTTGCTGGTTTAAGTTTATTTCTAATCAAGTTCCTTGGCTGTAGTGTTGCTGCGTTGCTCTTCTGTCTGAGGAATTGCCTTATGTTATTTCCAGGGATCTCCAGGATCCTCTTTGTTGGTTAATGCGCATCCATGCTTTTTAATCTGCACTGCTATTTCATAAATCTCAGTACAGAAATAATTTGTCTCCGGCTCTAATTCAGTTCATATGATGGGCCATTTGTTCTAAGGACTCAGCTTGGCTGGTGTCTTTTGAGTTGCTGACCTTCCTGTTTGGTTTCATTCATTGTTCTTTCTGGCCTGTAGTGGTTGGAATGAGAATAGCCCCATAGGCTCATATGTTTGAATACTTGCTTCCCCATAGGTGGAACTGTTTGGGAAGGATAAGGCATGACTTTATTGGAGGAGGTGTGTAATGAGGCACAGGCTTTTGGTTTCAAATGACTTATGTCATTTCCAGTGTCTCTCCTACTCCTTCTTGGAGATCAAGATGTAAGCTCTCAGCTGTTCCTTAGAATCATGGACTAAATTCTAAATCCTATAAAAATCATAAGTCAAATTAAATGTTTTCTTTTACAAATTGTCTTATCCCAGAAACAGAAAAGTAACTAAGACAATGGCTGATAATCTTTAGTCCATATATAACCAGTGGATAAAGAAGTTCTTTTTTTCATTGGTCAGTAGTACTTGCCACTTATTAAATTTTGCAGCTATCCTTTAGGATTATAATTGTCTAGCTGGGATGCTGTGCTGCAATATTTTGCCTGGTGTGCAGCCACCACCGTTCTAGTACATCAAGGGCCATGGTGAAGAACTAGTTGCAGGGCATTGTTCTTTCTATCTCTACCCTTGAGAAAGTGCCACATAGCTCATGCTACACTTTAATAAACAGCCCCCTGCCTGTATCACTGCCAGCCTTCAGGGAACTGTAGCATTTGCCCAAGCCCCAAATCACCATCTAATTACTTTTTGTCCCATGGACAAAAGAAATGATTACACTGTTCTTATTCTTTAGGAAATATATGTCAGTATATTTTATCATTATTCTTTTCCATTTCTAAAATATGTCATAAATGCTACTGAGGATGCGTAATGAATATATATGTAATTTAAAGGTTATAAAGCAAATGACCACATACCTACCACCTACCTTTAAGAAATAAATTATCTCTTTAAAAATATTCAGGTATTCTAGACTGACTTCCCAACCCTACACCCCTTTGCTCAAGTCAAGTTATTAAGAAATGGGAGTGGAGTTAGTGATTTGTCCTTCTTTTTGGCAGGAGAGAACAGTACAAACACAGCGTCTTGAGCACACATGAGCTGCAGGTAACAGATACTCAAATGCTGCACTGGAGGCTGGTGAAGTCGCATAGGCTACCAGTGCTTTCTGGGAGTCTGGCAGGTATTCTGAAGCACTGCTCACTCACCTGGTGTTTCTGTATAAACATGAAATTTTTACTCCTGTTGGTTGCAATAACTATGTGTACACACACACACACACACACACACAAAACCATGTGTGAATCCATAAGATTCTAGCCACCTCAAGAAAACACAGATAAGCAGGGATCCAGTTTCCCCTTCTAACTGTACCTGAAGGAAGGCAGGGTATTCTGAATCCATTAGAGCCTTTCTTATTTAAAAATCTAATCAGATGGTTTTGCATTTCTTTAGGGGAAGTGATTTCTTTTATTGAGCCTTTTGTTTACTCTGCCATTCACATTTACTTTTTATGTTTCCTGTTCCAAATACAGTCTGTATTAAAGAATTTTAAAATGCCAAAACAAAGCAACAAAAGATTCTAACCACCTGAGTTTACAGACCTACCCTTCCATAATTCAAGGTTGACATGGAGGATGCAGAGCTCCTAAGAGGGGCTTCATCATTACCTCCATACTCACGCCAGGAATTCTTCGAAATGCTTGGCATCCAGTGTTGAGTTGGAAAAGCTCTCTCCTTTCATGTTCCTTGCTCCATGACTGGAATTAAGAGCAAGTTTGTTTTTGGCAAAGCAAAGCCTAGATGTCATTTAGCAAACTGGGACTGTTATGAACTGGGTCAGAGGCCTGATGACTACTAGTAACAGTGGGTTAGGCTCCATGCTGTTCCACATGTCGTGGATCATGTTCCACATGTTAGAAAGTGTACTAAGGCAAATGAGCTCATGTGGGATTTATTATTTATTTTTTGTTTTAAGATAATATCTCACTATGTAGCCCTGGCTGCCATGTAGACCAGGGTGATGTGTAAGTATGATGTTTCTCTTGATTCTGCTTCCTGAGTGCAGAAAGTAGACGTATTAGTCACTATTCCTGGCCTGTCATATTGAGTTCAGTCTTTAACCTTTATCTGTGTGTGTATGATTGTATGCATGTATATGCATACCTGTTCATGTGTACAGAGACCATAAGATGTCATGTCTTCTCTCCCCTTTTACCCTCTGTATATTCCTTTGTGGCAGTGTCTCCTCAAACCTGGGCATCATGTTTCCTCAGCAAGCCAGGAAGCCCCAAGGATTCTCCCATTTCTCCCCACTCAGAGCTGGATCAGAGCTGTGCGTGGAATGCCTGGATTTTACATTTGTGATGAGATCCAGAATCTTGTCCTCACAATTGCAGAGCAAGCATTCTTAATTGTTGAGCCATTTCTCCAGCACCACATTAAATTCCTAAGTTCAGATAACCATATTCTTGGCTTACACTGAACAATCCGGGGTTAACGATCTTAACCCCATTTAGTTATTATGATATAACACTTTGTTTTTCTTTAAAGCATCCCAGCTCCTGCTGGTAATTTATATGGTCATATACATTAGCCAGCTCTTTTGTCCTGGCACCAAACCCTTTTAAAATCCCAGAGACTCTAAACGCCATAGATCTGTGCCTCACTTGTAACTGTGTCACAGGCTGTGAGTCTGAGTTAAATTTATTCCTCGTTCTAGACTTAGTGCTTGTTCCATAAATCATTTTTTTAGGGTGCAAAGGCTTGAAGATCAGCCTTGACATGAGGGCTCGCTCTTACTGTCAAAAGAACCTCCAGTCTGAGGTTGATAGTTGTATTTGTCTCATCTTCCATTGGCAAAACAAGTCAGTGTCCCAGACCAACAAAGAGAATTGTGATTTAAACCGGCTCCATGGAGGAGAGTGTTATGACATGGGAGAGTGATCAGTAAATAATACACAGTGACCACCTCACAGTCCTAACCCCACTGTCTCCTACCATCCCCCTCCTCCAGCCTTTGCAGCTGCTCTCCTTGTGGTGTTTGTCAAAGCAAAGCTGCAGTTGTTAATGAAGGAGTTCTGGCTGCAAATGGAGTACAGACTGTGTCAAGAGATCTCACTATATGTGTAGGTTGGTTTGTGCTCAGATTCTGCTATGGGGGGGGCTGGGGTTTGATGTTTGCTGTGCCTGTAAGTGTGACCCCAGCCAGCTGTTGTAGAAGTCAATGGAAACTTCATGCCACAGCCAAGTGGAGCCTGAGGTCACACCTTTTCTTCAGTGCCCCAACTATGTTGGGGATCTATGAAGCAAGGTGACTTTATTTTGCCTCTATCAACTGTGCAGCCTACTCTCCCCACTTCTTTATCTGGGAACTTTTGTGTGTGAGAGAGAGAAGGTTTACGGCAACCTAAACCATCCTTGAAGTCACAATTATACCAGGGATGACATTGAAATCCTGGTACTGCTGACTCTACCTCTCCAATTGTGGGATTACAGGCATGTGCCACTATGCTTCATCTATGTAGGACTGGGAATCTAGTGCTGGACCACCTGCATGCTGGGTAAGCATTCTGCCATCTAAGCCACTTCCCCAGCCCTGTGCCTGCGATTTTTCATTTTTGGTTTGATTAGTGTCCCCTCACTGGTTGATGTTAAGTGGCACCTACTGGTTAGCTTTTCTACAACTCAAGAAATTCCTTCATGTTACTCAGTGGTGATGCTGTTCCTCATAGAAAATTGCATATCTTGTTTCAGTGAGATTTTGAGCCCAGTTGATGAACGGAAACAGGAATCCCAGTGTTATAAGCAGAAATGTAATATTGTTTTACCACAACAAAGATTGATGGGAGACATAGGGGTATCCATTTGATCCATCAGCAGCCTGGCAGCTTGTTCCTTTCAAGAGCAATTTTCATGACAAAATGATTATTATTTCAGAAGAACAATCAAAGTCATGGTGAAAA
This sequence comes from Arvicola amphibius, assembly GCF_903992535.2. Classification (NCBI taxonomy): domain Eukaryota; kingdom Metazoa; phylum Chordata; class Mammalia; order Rodentia; family Cricetidae; genus Arvicola; species Arvicola amphibius. The sequence continues at coordinate 109,176,871 of NC_052047.1, forward strand.
TCATGGCTGGTTGTTGATCGGCTTTATTCAGTGGGTAAGTAATGTAGGTCCTACATGATTTAGCAAATCAAAGAACACTTATGGCTATTAATTTTTTAAAATTTCTCCAGAATATGAACCTATGAAGGTATGAAGACTATTATCTTACTGTGTCTCCAAAACGTAGCATACTGTCTGTGACATAATAGGCGTTCAGAATACTGTAAGGGAGCAGTGCAGTTTTAAAAAACGCCCGGTAGAGACAAAACCTGGGGAGAGTCTTGCGGGGCGGGGCAACACAATGAACATGTGGGAGCATCCTTTAAAGTGTGGTGTCAGGGATGAGAAGAGGCTCCTGATGCAGTCTCTCTGACCTGACCTTGAGACAGGAGACTACGTTTTGCCTTGAAAAGTGTGAGCATAGCTGTAGAATACTGTGAGGCCATGGGACCTGTGGCCCACATACAGTCACCATCATTCTCGGCTGTGTCCCCTTGCCCTTGTGGCACACCTGCAGACCTCTACTGTGGCTTCAGCATTGGGTTCAATGTGGGATTTTCTTCTGGCCATTGAAGCTCCTTTTTCCTCCTAGGCTGTATGCTGAAGTGCTGGTATGGGATGTTCTTTAGAACTTCCCTCGAGTTAGTGACTAACAGGGGTGGGTGGAGGAGCCCAGGATCTTCACTTCTTGGGTGGGATAGCCCTGAGGTGCACAGAACTCCTTCAGCAGCTTAGCCTGCAACGACCACTCTGATAACTGGATTGAGTTGCACAACATACTAGGTCCCCAACTTTGTCTGTCTGTTTTTTTTTTTTTTTTTTTTTTTTTGCCTTCTAAGAAACCCTCCTGCTCTTGAATAGATGTCCCAGGCTTCACTTCTGGGGTAACTCAAAACTGTGACATTCTAAGTTCTGAAGACCTAAGTGGTAGGTATTTTTGATGCTGCAAAGCACACTAACCATGTGAGCTTAGGCCCTTAAAAACTTAATAGAAAGATAAGTGTAGTTGAATTCCTAAATTGAATGGATCTTTGAGATGACAGGGTAAATCTAAAAGACAGTTAAAAGTTCCACACTCAGAAAACCTTAATGATGGTTGTTTCCTGTAAGATAGTCTTATGCACACTGCAGGGCCACTCAGTCTCCTTAAATATGTGTTGTATGTAAACTCAATTTGCATGCAGTGTTATCTTCTTGCTCCTTTTGCTCCTGGAACCTCTGGTTTGTATCTGCATCCTCATTGTCAGGTAACACTGCAGCATCTCCCAGCCTGGCCTTCAAAGTTGGGTCCTTTAGAATGAGTGGACGAGATGGTCCTTCTGCCTGGACTGCACAGTGGGCAGCCCTGAGAACCATCATTCCACTGACTGACTTTTTCCATTTCTTCTTTGCAGATATCTCTGTGAGCCTGCTAACCCTTGTGGTTACCGCCTGTGGTCTTGCCCTCTTTGGTGTCTCTCTCTTCGTGTCTTGGAAACTGTGCTGGGTTCCATGGCGAGAGCGAGGCCTGTTCTCTGGTGGCAAAGACAACAACCAAGAGCCTCTTAACTACACAGACACAGAGACCAATGAGCAGGAGAACAGCGAGGACTTCCTAGACCCACCCACACCCTGTCCTGACTCCTCCATGAAGATCAGCCACACTTCCCCCGACATTCCCCTTTCCACCCAGCCAGGTGACCAGGAGAACTGTGCCCATGCCATCCGTGTTCAGCGACAAGTCACAGAGCCAACGCCATCAGCTCGGTCAGTAATGCCCCTTCCTTTATGAATGCAAGGCAAGGAACACCCCACCTCCCCGTGTTTTGCCTGACTAGCTGAGGGTCCAGTAATCATCGAGATGTTCACTCAGTCTCAGAAACATGAAAATAGTGCAACTCTGTGGCTCTTTGCTGGACTGAGTTCCAGAGCTCTACTTCGTTTCCATGTAATCCATAAAAGTAATGATTGACATTACTCCCTTGTCATATACTTATTATTTTTATAAACAGTTCTAACATGTATACTGTTACTTTAATTTTTCAGTAAGGGAAATTTAGAATTAAGGAGAATGTATATTAGCATGTACCCAGATCATGATTTGGGCACTAGAATCTGAGCTGTTAGGTATTTTTCTTATGGTGTCCTCCTAAAGCCATAAAACTGACTCACTGTGCTTCTGACCTGTGCTAGCATTCACAACAGGCAGACTTTAGACGCCACAGTAGACCCGGAGTCTTGTCCACCCCCAGGCTTTCTAACTGTTGCAGACTGCTGGGAATGGGGATCCTATCGTCTGCATGCTGTGCATTCCTCAGCAGTGGATAGCAAGAGTATACTGATTAAAACCCTGTGGGCTCTGGGATGTAAAGAGCTGCTTTGTTTACCTTTGTCGTGGTGTTGAACAAATTGCGTGACCTCCGTGTGTGTCCATTTCGGCTTCTGTAATAGAGGGGTAGTAGAGATACCAACGTAGGCGTGGTTTTTGAGTACAGAAGGGTAGCCCACTCTTGCACAGATTTGCACTGGTAGCACTGCCACGTTGCCTTCTATGCCACTGTTTTCACACAACTCTCACTGAATCACAACTCTCCCGAGATGCTGAGGTTGTACAAAGGTAACCAGGTTAGTGACTGCATAGAAAACCCAATTTTAAAAAGGGATTTTAGGAAAGAAGACATGGAATCAGCCTTTTTTTTAAAAAAAAAAAAAAGCTAAAATATTTGCTCGAGTGATAGCCAGGGGAATAACATGTGCAATTATTTTTTTGAAAATATGAATATAGTTTGGAATATTTTTAAAAAGTTCTTTCTGTTCTCTAGAAATATGAATGATAATGAAGTTTATCCTAGAGACTGTACTCACTCACATTAAGTGTGGTAGAATATGACAGTTTATAGTCTGATTTTTTTCCCCCAGAAACTTATTTTAGCATTATTTCCAGTTTTGTATAAAAAACCAAAACTTAAAATAGTCTTCTTTAAGGAAGCTGCTGTGTTTTCCTCTTGACTTCAGGAAAACCTCAGACTTCCTCACAAGGATTTCTCTTCGGACAGCTAGAGTTGATATCACTATGGAGTTCACACAGTGGGACAGACTTATAATAAGATCTTTTTAGTGTCCCCAAGACCTGGAGCGGGTCATGTGGGTCACTACTCATGCAATTGCTCCGCCTGGGTTCCCTGGGATACAGAGTGATAAAAAATGTTCCTAATGGATTCGATCTGTACATAGTGCCCGATAACTAAGAAGCTGTCATCAGTGATATCCCTGGAATTATCACAGTGTTTATCCTAAAAATATTTAGATGGACTGGATAAAGAGATGTGTTTGAAAGAGAAAACCCATTGTTTGCATCACCATAGATCTGTGGAAACTCAGCAGAAGAAATTTAAAAAGAACAAAAGATTAATCCCTATAAAATACATTTTATGTGATTTGAAGAAAGCAATTAAATTATCTTTCAAACAGTGAAAACTGGGTTCAGTAACAGCTTAGCTGCCATCAGCTAAACACTTTTTGGCTACATTTGACCCAGTATTAAGAATTTGCATTGTTATGCATTTAAAACATTCATACCTAAATTACGACTGACCTAGTTCCTTGCGTTCTTCCTGGAAATGTGTCTTTGTCTAGCGCTGATCCTCAAATTCATTCGCAACTGTTTTTAAGAATGTGGTGCACACCTGAGCTCCTGGAAGCACAAGGACTCTGAATCAACAGCTAGGGGAGCCTGTGTGGGACCAACTTAGGCCCCCTGCAGTTTGTGACAGTCCTGTAGCTTGGTCTGTTTGTGAGGCTCCTAGCAGTGAGATCAGGACCTGTCCCTGGCACTTTGCTGGCTTATGAGAACTTTCCTTGTGGAGAACCAAGGTCTCATTCTGTCAGTGTCTAACTTGAGGAATCAATGAGTTTACTTACAGGAGCATGAGTGACCCCAAAGCAGCCACACCAGCAGAAAATCTCACTTTAGCATGGACGGTAACTTCCCATACCTACATAGAGGGGTTATAGTTCCCATTGCTCCAGTTAACCTGCCATAGGCTAAATTCTAGGACCTTGAGGCCATGTGGAATTAGGTTAGAATTGCATACAAATGGCCAGAAGATGCAGAGGGAGGGGCAGGAACCTCTTAGGGTTCAAAGACCCTCTGTGTCTTCTCCTATGAGGAAGCCCCAGTATTTAACAAGCTGGATTTTAGGGGCCTTTATCTACTAGTCATATCTACTCTGCTGAAGATGATGTCTGTGTGTGCTTAAAGGAAGTACTCTACAATACACACACACACACACATACACACATATACACACACACACACTTTTTACTGACAAAATGGAAAAATGAATGAAATTTCCTTCATTCATTCAAAAGATTGGTATTTCTTTCGGCTCTGAGGACCACAGGAGCTTGACAATGCTAGGCGTTGTCTTATCACTGAGCTACATATGTAGCCTTCTAAACCATTTGTAACATTCTGTTTAAGTACCATGGTTGTGGGGATAGGGGTAGGTTCTACTAAGATGGCTCAGAATCATCTTCTTTTCCTGTTTTGACCCCCTCTACTTTATCCCATGGTTTCCAGGACAGCTCCAAGGCCCAGTACACACAGTGTTCATGGTATCCTCCACGTTGCCATGGTTATCATAGCTTCTGCTATAGCATTGACATAGGAAATCACCATTTTACCTGCCCTCTTCTCCCTGGGAATGCTGGGCTCACCTCATTGTGTAAAGATGAGCTATGCCTTTATCTTCTAAGAATGTCAGCCAGGCAGTAGTGGCATACCCCTTTAATCCCAGCACTTGAGAGGCAGAGGCAGGTGGTTCTCTATGAGTTCCAGGCTAGCCTGGTCTACAGTGAGATCCAGGACAGCCAAGGCCAAACTTGTTAAAATGCTGTGTCTGGTTAATTCAGTTACTGCTGCAACAACCCAAAATTCCTGTTAATTTTTTTTTCATCTGGGTGATGCCCTCCTTGAAGTATTGACCTAATAATATCTTGGGAATGTGGACATCTTACTTTTCTCAGGATTGTTCAATATCAAAGCTTTATAGGAAAGCTGGAATATATGAAACTTCCTGGATCCCCAAAGTAGAGGAAACACAAATGCGATCTGCTCAGTTTCCTGAATCATGCCGCATGATGAAAGTCCAGGGTATTTTTATAACTTAAAATTCTCGACTAACACTTTGCCTTTATAACAACAGAACTGGTTACTCCACAACCTCTCATCAGGTCTGTGAAGGTCCTGCTTCCTCCTGCCAGGGCCACCATGACGCACAATGCTGGAAGTTACTGTTCACTAGGGCCCAGTAGAAAGCTCAGTGCTCTCAGCTACACATGCCTTCCCGGCTCCCTGTGGTATCTAAGCTTGTTCTTGCCTAGAGTCCCTGGCACACGCTGTTCCCTCAGCCACTGGTGCTTTTCCTCTTATCCTTACCATCCTTGCCTTTGCAGTGTTCGTGCCCAGCTTAAATGGGCACCCACCTGAAGGATATGTTCTCTCTGCTGCCTCCCATGTTTTGTTTTTTCTCCTTCATGACATTCAACTCTATTTCCAAGTTGTCATTTGTTTCTTTATCACCCATCTTTCCTCTGAGAGCACAAACCACATCTGTTTTGTTTCTTTTTCTATGTCTAGTCCCTGGAACAACTCTGGGAATAGCAGACCCTCTTCTGTGAATGGCTGACAGAATACGTTGGCCAGTAACAGCCCACATTTTTTTGACAAGGATGGCAAAGATCAGAAGTATAGATTACGTAGGACCTTTCGTAGTGTGAGCTGGTCATTCACCTCAGGCTTATGCTTATTAGAAGCCTTCCATGTCGACCTTTGAACTTATCTATGAAGTAAGCAATCCATAGAGCCTTAGAAATGCTCTGCGGGGATTAAAGATGAAGATAACCCTGAGCTTTCACAGTTGGATCCCTTTATTGGCGACAACCCCAGTAAAGAGTACTGAGGCTGACGTTGTCATAACTCTATGTGACATTCTTATTTTCATGGCTGGGATCGAGCCCAGAGTCTCACGCCTACTAGGCAAAGGCTCTATCATGGCATTGTATCCCCAGCTCTAAGTGGCATGCTTCTAGTAAGTCCTGTTTTGGTATTGAGAACAAAAAGATTTTGCATCACTCTTAAAGTTATTTCTATGAATTTTAATAAATCGATGATTTTGAAAATGGAAGTTGCCTAGACCTCACTGAATTCCCACGAAACCCCAAAACTATATTTAAATGTATATTTCCCTGCTAGTAATTATGAGAAACTGTTTTATTCATGGCAATAATGCATTTACTGTACATAAATATGCACATTAAGCATCTGTTATAAGGAAAATTCTATAGTGGGTACCAATATCTTTTCTAACAGGGAAAGAAAACTCTCTCCTCGTAGGCCCCAAAGAAGGCCAGAAATCCCACAGGTTGGAATGCTCAAATTCTTAGAGGTTAATCTGGTAGGAATGCCAGATCTGTGGGATCTGTGGAGCCTAGGCACCAGGACTGATACAGGCCTGCGGTGGTGAAGCCATGTCTAATCTGGGTACACTTGGGAAGGGAAAGAGATAGTTGATAAGAGCTATGTAAGAAAGAAAATGTATCTAAAAGTGAGATCAAGGTTTCAAGCCTGGGTCACTTGGGAATGGGTGGGAGGGGAAAAGCCACACTTCTAAGTATCTACTGGCTCAAAGCAGATCCCTTCATCTTTACAATCTCATTCTTGAGAGAAGCCTGACAACCTCAGATTGCCACACCTCCTTCCCTTGCAGTGTGTTGATGTATCTCCCCCGTCTAGGGTATCTCTTGTCTGTACGGTTAAGAACAAGCAACTCTTCTCTCCATTAAACAGTTTCAGGGGAGACTGAGGCCTTGTCTCACTATTTCTTTACTTTGTTGCCCACAAAGGTAGTTCTGAAGTTCAATTTGCCTCCCCTTTTCTCCCTTTGGTCCCTGAAGCTTGTGGGGAAGGTCGATCAGGTTTCATCTCTGAGATGAGGTCACCAAGATGAAGGAACAATGAAGAGTGTGTCCAGGTTGCTCAGGAAATACGAAATGGGTCCTAAGCACTGGATGCTATGCACGGTAGGCTTAGCAAGGGGCTTTGGAGAAAGCTATTGGGACCACAGAGCTGAACATCCTTCCGAGAGAGCTGGGACCATGTTGAAAATGCAGTTGTTTTCTTTTGAAGTCTCCAGTATCATTGAGAATACAGCTGGGGCAAAGCCAACTCAACTCTTCTCTCTTCCTAGTTTCCTGAGCCAGAGCCTCCTTATCCTCTTTCTGTTCCTGGACTCTAACCTGTAGTCCGTACTTATCCCCACCTGTTGTACTTCAGCACTCTTGCAGAACTGTGTCTTTGCCTCTCAGGCCAGATGTCACCTTCAGGACCTGGACTGGACTGTATTGTTTTTCTGCACCTTTTCATCCATTGTCTGTCTGTCCACATTCTTCTCTGTTAAATTACAGTAAAGTCCTCTCTCCTTTCTAATGAAAATGGTTGGCACTGGGGATGATACTTCAGGGACTGATCTTAGAGCTGGAACTGGTTAGTTTACGTTAAAGGAAAGGGGAGGAAGAAAAGCCCCTTTGCCCTGAGAGTTCTTTCCCCTCCTGCCTTATGGCTTGGGCTCAGTCCAAGGCTCAAAGTCCTTCAGACATGGAAATATGTTTGCTAGTATATTACAGAAAAACTGTTCTACAAACTGTTCTAAATATCTTTGAATGCAGACATCTTCGACACTCAGCTAAGGTCTGGGATAGCCAAGGGCAGTTTTTAAGTTACTTTCCTTGCCTCCTCTATGAAGAGAAACAGCATCTTCTGGCCCTGAAAGAATCAGACCTGGAGAAAGCTGAGAGCTGCAACCCTGGCAGCCAGCTTCTCAGAGTCAGCAAAGCTTGTTTACAAAGGAGGCTGTCTCTCAATTCCTGGACCCATCATTCTTGGAACTTACCTTTTCCTCCCCATGTTTGTGTGTGAGTGCATGCATGCGCATGTGTGTGTGTGTGTGTGTGTGTTTCATTGTTTAAGATTATTTTATGTGTTTGAGTGTTTGCCTTCCTGTATGTATGTTCACTACACATGTCTTTGGTACCCACAGTCACCAGAAGAGGATGCTTGACCCCCTAGAACTGGAGTTATAGATGGTTGTGAGTCACAGCAGGGGATCAAGGAACTGTACTCTTCAAATGCAAGTGCTTTTAACCTTTGAGCCATCTCTTCATTAACTATGTGCATTAAACCCTGAGTACAGTACTCCTCAGATCCACTCAGAAGACTGTATTTTAGACAAATTCTTCCTTACCACAGCCACTAAATGTTACAGTGTCATGCAGAGACTCTTCCTGGGGAACCTCTCATTTAGTGTACTGGACATTACTCGGAACCAGGGCACTCGGTGTGGGTCATGTGGGTCAGAACACTGTCCTCTGTCTTTCCTATTTGTTTTAGACTTGCCTCTTCTCTTGCTTCCATCTGAGTACCCCATGAGAGCTATGGGATATTGATTTTCCATTTCCTTTACCTCATCTTCTCCTCTGTGTCCCCAGGGCAGTCTTCCTGCTCTGATTTCTCAGCCCACAGAGTGCCATCAGTTATGCAGAGAAGCTGTGAATTACACCGCTTCTCTGGCTCCTTGGTCCTCTCTATTCTGTGTGTATACCACACAGACACAGAGACACACACATCCAGAGACACATACATACACACAGATGTACACACAAACAGGTATGCATACACAGAGACACATAAAGATAGGCACACATGAACTCATAGAAACAGAGACATATATGATATATTTGTAATATACACAAAGAGAGAGATTTAATCTACTACTTTGCAGTGAGATTCAACTCTTTTTCCACTAGTAATCTGGGAGAGAAATTTTAGCAGGCATGAATTAACATGTATTTGTTGTGCAATAATATTCATATTTATGACTGACTTTTTAGAAGAATATTTAGAGAGAGTGTATGTGTAATTTTTTAGGATATTTAGAGAGAGTGTATGTGCATGTGTGCATGCTTCTGTGTGTGTGTTTGTATGTGTGTATGTATATACCATGTACATGTGTGGTACCTGAAGAGGTCAGAAAAGGTTATTAGAACCCCTGAAACTGGAGTTACAGAAGATTATTGGCTGCAACATGGGTGCTGGGAATCAAACCCAGGTCCTCTGCCAAAACAGCCAGTGCTCTTAACCACTGAGCCACAGCTCCATCCCCTCAACTCAGATTTTTGTATGTTCAAAGCAAGCCCTTTACTGATGCAATTTGTTTTGGAATTTGGAATAAGGAGCTTCCTGCACATTCTCAGGGAATGAGATTTTGCTTCTGCCTCTGAAGCACAAATGTCTCCATAATGCCCTCTCCAGCCCATTCCCTTTGCCATCTGGCAATCCCTTGTGGCTAGGAAGAGCCAAACATGTAATACTAATCTCTCCAGATTTCATGTCTAAGAGAACAGGTATGTTGAGCAGAATGTGCTTCACTGCTAGTTGCTAGAAGGCAACTCCGTTTATCTTAAATTTAAATTAAAATGTGCTCCGTATGTTAGTTCTACAGACATGGGTGCAGACAAAAATTTTTTCTGTGATGACTCTCCATCCAGAACCATAAAAGCATGAAGGTAACCTGCTATGCACAGAGTCTTCTTAGCAGAAACCCAGCAAGAGTGTAGCACAGTGCTGCTCAATCAGACTCAAGTCCTGAATAGAAGCCCTCAGTGGCTGTCTCTGAGAAGGAGTCTCATGTATCCTACACTGGCCTCCAACTTGCCATGTGGTCAAGCATGATCTTGAATTTGTGAGCTTCCTAACCTCTACCTCCTGAGTGTTAGGATGATAGGCATGCCCCACCGTACCCAACTTTAAGTTGTGCTTAAGATTGAACCCAGTGCTTGGCATGTGATAGGCAAGCACTCTATTCACTGAACCATATCCCAAGGCCATATCCACTGTCTCCTAAGAGAGCAGTTTTATTTCATAAACAGTACCACTAACTATTATCACCTATTAGTCCCATGAACTAGTCCTTGGCCAGAATGGAGTAAAGTAGCTTTCACTGCAGTATGGACTTCTGAATCTAACTTGGAAAGAAAGATTAAGAGCAGATAGACATGGGACTGATACCCTCATCTCTTCTGGTTTCCGTTTAGGGCAGGATGATTGTTACTCTGTGCCTGTCCCTCTTGCACACAAAGGCCAGCAGGGCAAGCTTAAAGCTCTGTTCTTGCTCCACGGTGGCTCCACTTCTGGATAAAGGAGTGACCTGGCTACACTAATGGACAGCCAGGTTGGCCACTTAAAAGCATCTCCTGTCTTTCTGACCTCCTCTAAATCACCTTTAGCACTGTGGATGTCTCTAGAAGAAATCATAATCTGCAGCAGTGCCTTCAGACTGTACAGTCTTGTATGCTTGGGAAATGTTGTGCCTGGGATATGTCTGCTCGCTGTGCACTGCGCTGAGTGACAGGTACAAGCTGGCAGTTCTGTGACAGCAATCTTGGGCTGCTATGTGGGTGATTAGTGATCAGGGCGCTTTGTTAGGATGCAGCAGGATGTCTGCGTAACAACATCTGAGCTATAAAAAGGAGAATGATTTAAAACATGTTTTGGATCTATAGATCCCATTTTCACATGGTTATTTCATGAGGGAGTCTCAGGGAAGGGAAGGGAAGGGAAGGAAAGGGAAGAGAAGGGACGGAAGGGGAGGGGAAGGGAGGAGGGAAGGGGAGGGAAGAAGGGGAGGGAGGAGGGGAGGGGGAAGGGGAGGAAAGGAAATATGGATGTTTGCTCCCCTCCAACTAGTCACCAGTCCCTTAGGGACAGCTCAGCTGTCCCTGTAGCTTTCCACTAGGGACACTATTTTAATTCAGGTTAAGACTGACTATTTAGCATATAGAATGCACTCTGAGTTAAAAACAACAAAAAGTAACCTTTAGTATAGCCTTGTTCTAGTCCTGTTGATGTAGACCTATAATGCCAGCTAGTGGGGCCGACCAGAGGCTGAAGCAGAAGGATCACACTTCAAGGCCTACGTGGCCTATAGAGTGAGTGTAAGAATATCCAGAGAAACTTGAGAGCTTGTCTCAAAAGAAAAAGGAAACTGGGATCTTAGAAGTCAGTTTGTGGAGCATTTATGGAGCAGGTAGGAGGCCCTGTATTCACTCCCGAGCACCACATAGTTCAACAAATAACCAGCCATATGTGTAATGATTGCTTCTTTCTCTGTGTGAGGACCAATTCAGATGAGACAGGATTTAAAGGAAACATTAGGGAAACTTCTGTCTCACAGTTTAGAGATGAAGACTGACTCCATTAGCAAAGTCTAATTTGCTAATATCAGTATCTAACCTCCCTTAATTTATCTCTAATTTGTGGTAGCTCATCTTTAAGTTATTTTCTCAATGGTGTTTATTTCAGAAGTGAAGCCTCTGGGGCATAGAGAAATGTGTCAGCAGTTAGAGTACTTGCTGCTCTTTCAGAGGACTGGAATTTGGGACCAGCAGCCATACTGGGTAGATGTCAACAACCGACAATTCCAGCTCAGAGGATGTGACACCCTCTTCTTCTGGCTTTTCTGGAGACCCTTAGACATGTGTACACACATACAAATAATACATTTTTGGAAAGAAACCTCTCATTTGTTGATAACCCACGTGGAATAACAGACAGTGTCTTCTCTGTCCTGACAGAGGCCCCAGTCACAACAAGCACAATCCCTCGCAAGCATCCATACTCCTGTGCTGTTAATCTTTACAATAGTAAAAACCTCTGTTTTCACAATGAAATAATTTTTCTGAACCAGTAAGAATTTGTGTCCTTATAAAGCTATAAACCGGTAGTAGACAATTTCATGTAATATAGAGAAAGATATCTTTGGTTTGGTTTGGTTTTTGCAGCCTAGGCTGGTTATGAACTCAATGGTAACATTGCATCTCTGCCTCCCAAGTGCTAGAATTACAGGCATCAGCCACCACTACACCTAGCTTGAGAAATATCCATTCTTTCTAACATGACACATAGCCAGTTGTTTTGGTGATATTATCTAAAGGTGAGTGATTTTCTTCTTCAAGAAGCTTGTTCATGCAAATCTTCACATCCTACCAGCCAGATAGGCTCTAATGCGCCTTAGACCATTTAGAAAGTACATGAAAACCTTTAACACTCTTGGGTCATGTGTTCTTAAGTTTGTTTCCTGATACCAAGCCTCAAATTTTAGCTGTAGGAAGCAGCTTTGCTCACGTCAGTCCCATGATGAGCATTTTGAGTTTAGGACAAAAAGACAAAGAAAGACCAATAGAGATAAGACACTTCTCAAATGTAACAGCACACTGACATTCCAGGCACACGTGTCTGAAAGACAGACAGCAAATGAGGTTATAACTCTGCTGTGTCTGCTCTTCATTTAAGGCACAACTCAATCCGAAGACAACTCAACCTGTCGAACCCGGACTTTAATATCCAGCAGCTTCAGAGGCAAGAGCAGTTGACTGGGATTGGTAGAATTAAACCAGAATTGTATAAGCAGAGGTCACTGGACAATGACGACGGGAGGAGGAGTAACAGCAAAGCTTGTGGGAAACTGAACTTCATTTTAAAATATGACTGTGACTTGGAACAGCTTATCGTGAAGATACACAAAGCCGTCAATCTGCCTGCCAAGGACTTCTCTGGGACTTCAGATCCTTATGTCAAGATCTACTTGCTTCCTGATCGGAAAACAAAACACCAGACTAAAGTTCACAGGAAGACCCTGAACCCTGTATTTGATGAGGTGTTTTTATTTCCTGTTCCTTACAATGACCTTGAAGCACGGAAACTTCACTTCTCTGTGTATGACTTTGATAGGTTCTCTCGCCATGACTTGATTGGTCAAGTGGTGGTGGACCACTTCTTCGACTTGGCTGATTTCCCCAGGGAGTGCATCCTTTGGAAGGATATCGAGTATGTCACTAACGTGAGTCTAGCATTCCTTCGTTTGGGGTGGAGGGATTGCTTCTTAGTTTTCAGGGAAACAGACTGCTTACATATTTCTCTAGACGCTCTTTGTGTGTCTGGAGCCATAGGTTTTTGAACAACATTGATTTTGATATATACAAGAATAATTCGCAAAGACCTGTGAAGGAATCACTTTTCCTGTTCTCTGTCAGTCCTCACAACATGTTCTTGAGAGCTCTCTCAGGTTCTACTAACTGGGTCCTGGCATCCTGTTCACTGTATTGTACAGCTGACAGTCCATCGCCTGATTGGCAGCAACAAGTCCATGCCTGGGTTCTCCTACTGGTTCAGCAGTGCTTCCAAGATCAGATCCTCATTTTTAATCCTGAGCCTGGGAGTGCTTGAGAAGACTGAGCATTGTACTTTCAAACGTAAAACTCATTAATTAGAATGATAAGAAAGCCAGTCTGAAAAGATGGCTAAACTATTGCACAGATGGTCAGGTTTCGTGTCAGACTTAGAAGAGGAGGCAGAGAGTCTATGTAGCCATGTTTACATTTCGATGGTGCATCACTATCTGGCTCAGGCACTGATCCAACTTGGGTTGAGCCTTGAGGGAATGAAAGACTCACTCTGCTAAAGAAGAGCATCCCCAGATCTTTACCCCAGGACCAAATACCTGCGCTGTACTCTTCAGGCCTCAAATATATTTATGATCTGGGGCCTTCCTCACACCTTAAAAGTCCCCTCCACATGCCCTAAAGTACCTGTGCCAAGTTTGCCATGCTGTCTATGTAAGGAAAGTGTGGCCAAGGTCATGGTGACTCCATCTTCCTGTCTGGAAGGAGGAGAAGGTGTAGAGAATATTGAGATATTGTGAAAGGAACAGACCTCTTCACCTTGAGAATGTATACCATTTGTAAACTCAAAATTGCATGCTGGGGAGAGCAAGGATTATCTTCAAATCCCAGCTGACAATATCAGAAGGCAACTGAGGAAGCTTAAACAAATGAAATAGAAAGGGTATTCATCATAGGGAAGATTTATTGTCTCCAGAATAGCACCTCTTGGGCCATTTAACAAATCTCTATGGGTAGAGAAGCCAACCATGATGATGAGCCCTGATGAAGTCTTGATCTCAGGTTTGAATAGGGAGGCATTGTTCACGCCATCCACACAGACTCTTTGTAAGGTTATGGCATGAAGAGTCATTACCTAGCCAGAGAAGTTCTGGGAAGCACAGTGGGATCTGGATGTTCCCATCTAGGTGTTTTGCAAAGAGAGCATCAGCCTGTACACAGAGGCTGATCACAGTCCAGGTGAGGCAGGTCCCTGGTGGAAACATCTCCTCACTCCTGTGGGACAGGAGTAGGGTATCAGGCTGCGGAGATCTTCTAGCTATGAGGTTAATACCATTGTAGCCTTCTTTCAGAGCTAAAAGTTTCTAGATCATTGTTGGAAAATTCTGGATGGCAAAAGAGTTAAGAAGAATGCGTGGCTCATCACTGAAATATTTACCCAGGCTTTAGGATGTCCATGGGAGAAGGGACGTGCTGTGAGTGGAATTACAGACTCCTTCATAATCTGCCTCATATTGTTTAATGTAACTGTGTCCAGAAACTGAGAACAGAGATTCTTTTTTTATTTTTTTATTATTTTTTATTGAGCTATTTATTTTTCTCTGCTTCCTCCCTTTCCTTTTCCCTCCTCTCCCTTTAGCCCCCTCCCATTGTCCCCATGCTCCCAATTTACTCAGGAGATCTTGCCTTTTTCTACTTCCCATGTAGATTAGATCCATGTATGTCTCTTTTAGGGTCCTCATTATTGTCTAGATTCTCTGGGATTGTGAGTTTGTAGGCTGGTTTTCTTTGCTTTATGTCTAAAAACCACTTATGAGTGAGTACATATGGTATTTGTCTTTCTGGGTGTGGGTTACCCCACTCATTATGATGTTTTCTAGATCCATCCATTTGCCTGCAAATTTCAAGATGTCATTATTTTTTTTCTGCTGTGTAGTACTCCATTGTGTAAATGTACCACATTTTGCTTATTCATTCTTTGGTCGAGGAACATTTAGGTTATTTCCATGTTCTGGCTATGACAAACAATGCTGCTATGAACACACTTGAACACATGTCCTTGTGGCATGAATGAGCATCTTTTGGGTATATACTGGTATATAAACTGGTGTATAATGGTATTGCTGGGTCTTCAGGAAGGTTAGTTTCCTAATTTTCTGAGAAATCACCATACTGATATCCAAAGGGGCTGTACCCATTTTCACTCCCACCAGCAATACAGGTTCACTAAGACTTTGCTTAAGTAATGCAGAAGCATGAAATGCCATATGTATAATATATGCCGCGGAACAATGAGAAAATAGTTAAATAAGCATGCATGAAACCACCAGTGTGAAGAAGAGCCCATACCATACTTTTACCCTTGGTGTTCTGTTCCCATAGTGCCTTCCACTACCCTGAATTTTACTTACATTGTGACAAGTGTGTGTGTGTGTGTGTGTGTGTGTGTGTGTTGAAATTTTGTTCCTACTTTTCATAGATATTCTTTGACTTAACATTATTTACGCTCAACATTAATTATAACATTTAACAATAGAGAAGTATGCAGTGGATGTAGTTTCATAGTATACAACATTTCATTATTCTAACTTATGACAAATAAATATTCTTTTTGTAAGGATTTTTATCGATTGATTTTTATTTTATGGGTAACTATTTTGGTTGCACGTATGTCTGTGCCTGGTACCTATGAAGGCCAGAAGAAGGTGTCAAAACTGGAGGTACAGGCAGTTGAGAGTCACTATGTGGGTCCTGGAAACAGAACCTGGGGGCCTCTGAAAGAACAATAAGTGTTCCTAACTATGGAGACATGGTTCCAGCCCTTAGCATTCTTACATTGATGACATTCAGGTTATTATGCCTGTGATTCAGAATAGAATATCAGAATGGTTTTATGTTTGTCTAATGGTTCACATGTACCACAGTTTATTTTAGAGTGTATTCCCTGTTGAAGTTAAGATACAGGTGTTCAACATTTCCAAGTACTTACAAGGCCATTTCCATGGTGGCTCCTCAAATGGATGCTCCTGCTGGTGAGATGTCACCATTTCCAGTGCTCTACTTTCTCACCAACTCTTGCTGTCCTCCTGCTGGTTTGGGTGTATGTGTGTCCATGTGAAGTGGCATATGACTGCTTTCTTCTTGGCTGCAAGGTTGACCATATTTTTATGTGTTTGTCTTCCTTGTGAGATGCTTATTTTGCACACTCTTCTGCTGTTTTCTCTTCCATGACAGTCTAAGTTCTTTGTATAGCCTGGATGCAAGCCTGTGTTAGCTATATGCACTGTAGTCCCTGTCAGTTATGGCAGTGTGTACACTTACTCTGTGGTGACTTATTGTGATTTTTATTTGTGTGTGGAGGCTTGAATAAGTATTTCCATTTGCCAACTGCAGAGGTCAAAGAACAACTTTGAGGAGCTGGTTCTTGCTTTATATCTATTAGGTAGAGCAAGATCTCTTTGGTTTTGTGTCTGAGCTTCATACTCTAGGCCTGTATGTTAGTCTGCCTTTGAGAGCCTGTCTCCCATCTCACTGGAGAAGTGTTGAGACTGCATACACCTTCAAATTGCATGTGTTGCCAATTATTCTTATTCCATAATGCACCTTCTTTTAGTTCAGTTTCCACTGATACTTGATTTTTTGCATAATTTTTAGAGCTGTACTGTCAAACAAAAAAATCTTTCTTTTCGTATCTTAAACCATCAGTATAAGAACCAGATCAAAGGAAAATATAGTTTTGTTTTTAAATTTAGATTTTCTCCCTTTCATTTTCCGTTTATTTTAGCCATATGCTGATACAGTTCTGTAGTCTTCGCAGGCACTCTGGATCCTCAATTCAGCTGAAAGTATTTCTGAAAAACATTTGTTCAGCCCTGTCATGGCATTGCCTGTTTTGTTCTGGAGACACTGGGTAAAGCATTTGCCTAGTATGAGTAAAGGTTCGTTCTCATCTAATTTCGAAGTATGTGAAATCCATGGGGCAGTTTACTGATGTGGATGTCCTTTTGTATATGTGTTGCTTTTATTGGTTGATGAATAAAGCTGTTTTAGCCAATGGCTTAGCAGAGTAAAGCCAGGCAGGAATTAGAGAGAGAAAGAGTAGGTGGAATCAGGGAGACACCATGTAGCTGTTGAAGGAGAAAGAAGCTGAATCCTTACCCATAAGCCACAGCCTCATACTGCTACATAGATTAATTAAAATGGATTAATTCAAGATTTAAGAGCTAGCTAAAAATATGCCTGAGTAATTGGCCAACCAGTATTGTAATTAATATAGTCTCTGAACAATTGGGAAACCAAAGAGCAATGTCCTCCTACAAAATGGCACCCAAATGACTGGGGCTAACACACATGGCCTGCCACCCACTTTGGGTCCGGTTCCTTGTATACCCACTCAGGGTTAGTAGGAAAGAAGCTAAGCACTCTCTGCATGGGCACCCATCCAGATCAGGTCTGCTAAGCATGCACAGGCAGGATAGCATGGCAGATTCCCACCACCATACACAGAGATTTTTCAAGGCTGTTCAGTGCACTGCATGGCAGATTCAACTTTTACTCAGATAAAAAGGGTTTATGTGCTGCACAGTCCTTCCCAGAGTTGAGTTGGTGAGCATGGCTCCTACCTGGCGGTCCCAGAGTTAAAAATATGCCTGAATCATTGGCCGAACAATGTTGTAATTAATATAGTTTCTGTGTGATTATTTGGGTCTGAGCAGTTGGGAAACAAAAGAACAGTCTGCCTACAGCTTACAGAAGTACACATCACTGTATTGACAGCTTTCTTTCCATTTATGTAGTCTTTATTTGAAGCCTGTCCTCAGACTTTGTGGTTTTCATACCACATAAAGTTCTTGCTAGACTTCTGTTGGATTTGTTGTTAGCTATGCCTTTTTGTTTCCTTAAGTGGTAACATCTAAAATAGCATTTAATGACTACTATAGATATATAAGTGAAATTTTGTATGTTTCTTTTGTAAAATTCTTATTTCTTATAGGTGCTGCTGAATTTTATCCATAAAAATTACTTATATATGAATTATGATGGCTTTCCTGCTTCCTGGTTTATACTATTTATATCTTATACTACTATTTTGGTTTTGCTGTCATTTGTTAATGAACAAACTAGGTTATCCAGTAGAGTATGAACTAGTAAATATGGGAGCATACATCTTTGACTTGTTGCATATTTCAGACAGAATGTCTTTACATTCCTAGAGAGTATGGTTTTGCCTAGAGGAATTCTGTGGGTACCTTCATCGTATTTAGAATGCATTCCTCTGCCAAGGATGATATCTCACA
Organism: Arvicola amphibius; assembly: GCF_903992535.2. Classification (NCBI taxonomy): domain Eukaryota; kingdom Metazoa; phylum Chordata; class Mammalia; order Rodentia; family Cricetidae; genus Arvicola; species Arvicola amphibius. Next base: position 109,195,143 of record NC_052047.1, read on the forward strand.
CCTTCAATTCCAGCATGCAAGAAACTAACGCAAGAGAATTACAAATCTGAAGCCACCTTGTGCTGCATAGGGAAACCCTGTCTCAAATGAAAAGTCTCTCATTGTTCCTAGTAGACTGAGTTACATCAGAAAGCATGTCCCTCTCTCAAATGCTGAAATTTTAAGAGACCCTTTAATCTACCATTATGGTCAATTATAGTGACCAGTTTTCTAATATTCACTAATTGCTAATCCTACAGTAATCTGAACTTGCTCTGACGTGTTGTCTTTTTTGGTATGCTGCTGAGTTCAGTTTGCTGATGTGTTCTACATTGTTGCATGTGAATGGTTCGTGGAGTTTTCCTCATGTGCTATTCTTGTTTGCTCTGAAAGCAAGCTAGTTTTTACTTCATCACCTTAATTGGAGGATTGTTTTGGACCTTCCATTTATTCCTGCTTCGTGCTTCTGGAGGCCTTGAGGATTTTTCTCTCTCTCCACACTGGAGAGACTCCCTTGCTGTCTGGCATCTCCTGAGGATCAGACCACAAGGAAACGAGGAGAGTTAAACTGGGAGGTCCGTTTCTTGGAATGACCTTAGACTAGCCATAACCTTTTTTTCAAACCTGTTTCCCCCAAATGTGTCTTCTTTTACATATTATTTTTTGAAGGTTACTTTTCAGGAAATAAAAATTTAGGAGAATAAAACTCTCTGTTACTTTGATTTGAGCAACATGAAGCTGTCATTTCATGGTTTCCTAACTTCCTTTTTAAATTCAATATTTAGTGTGCCATTTTACTTTGTATGTCAATTTTCCTTTTTTTATTGATCTCCAGATCTTCCTTTCCTCCTTAGTGTTCTATACTTTATTTACAACATTGTTAATTGGTTATTTCTTTTTGTTTATTCTGGTCAGGATATAATCCTGAATCTGAGCATGTTTTCTCAAATCAGTTTTGAAAAATTTTTAGCCATTTATTTTTTTCATTATTTAAACATTTTATATTTGTCTAATTTATTTGATCACTATCCTTTTCTTTTATATATTTATATACAGACCCATATATAGGTACTATACATGTATAAATGTATACATGAATGTATTTCACTGTTTCATGTGTATTTCCTTTTGTATTTTGTTCCTCATGGCTCCAATTGAGATCTAGGCAGCCCTGGTTCTTTTCCTTGGTATTTCTATTGACTAACAACTCATCAGGTCTTACTGCCTATTTTATTTGTAACTATAAGTTTGTCTGGCTTAATACTTTACAGAAATTTCAATGTGTGCATTTAAAATACATTCCTTCAACCATGATTTAAGATTGTGCCTGTAAGATGTCAAAATGACCACTTTAAGCTAAATGCTGAGCTTTACAGTTTTGAGTGGTAGGCAGTTTGTATTATCACTTGGAAACTGTTTATAGCAATGGTTTTCCTCCTTTTCTAGGTGAAATCCAAGACAGGATATATCCTCACTATCTACTCTCTCAGTCATCTTAAACAATGTGACTCTCGGGCTTTAGGAACCAAGCCTTAGGCAGGACTGTCTCACATTCCTTTGAATCCCCGGAGCTAAACACTCGAGCACATTCCACTCCTTCCAACCTCTAGGGCTTACTTATGTCGATGGATTCAAAGTTATTGTTTCTGGTGACTAAAAAAATTCTATTTTTTCCTCATTAGCTCTGCTGCACACTGAGAAGGATTTTATAAGCTAGTGTTATTACTTACCTGGAGGAGTTTCTGTGAATATTTGCCTTAATACTGGGAACTGCCATACTGCTTGAAGATTGTTTTAAAAATGCTTCTTAGCCGGGCGGTGGTGGCGCACGCCTTTAATCCCAGCACTCGGGAGGCAGAGGCAGGCGGATCTCTGTGAGTTCGAGACCTGCCTGGTCTACAAGAGCTAGCTCCAGGACAGGCTCTAAAGCTGCAGAGAAACCCTGTCTACGAAAAAACAAAAAAAATAAAATAAAAAATAGAATATCCTTTTGGGGCTGGAGAGATGGCTCAGAGGTTAAGAGCATTACCTGCTCTTCCAAAGGTCCTGAGTTCAATTCCCAAGAACCACATGGTGGCTCATAACCATCTGTAGTGGGGTCTGGTGCCCTCTTCTGGCCTGCAGGCATACACACAGACAGAATACTGTATACATAATAAATAAAAAATATTTAAAGAAGTTTTTTAAAAAAAATAAAAATGCTTCTTTTTTGCTTATACTAATTGAATATCTATTTATTATGTTCGTTTTGCCATCTAATAAAACTATACAAATCCTACAACCTAAACTGTTAATTTGGCAGGTGAATCTTAGAAAAATGCCCCAGCGAGAGATTTAACCAGGGATTTATAACTGGACAGCAGCTGAGTAGGAACTGGGATTCCTTCACAGCGGTCATTCTGTTTAGTTCACATGATTGGGATATGTTGGTTTGCCTCTCTGTCCTCTTTGCCTGCTAGCTCCACCAAGCTCTTGTGTCCCTCCCATCTTAAAGACGAACGTTCTAAATCCTGGATTAGGAAAAGTCTTTCTGTATTTCCTTTCCTGGTCACGCTGTACTTCAACCATTACATACACTGTTTTCTTCTGTGCATTTGTTCAGTTGTATTTCTTCCTGGTCAACCATGACATTAAATGCAAAAGCCAGCTTATTTTTGACTGCCTCCATGATAGTGTCTAAAAATAAGGTCTATAAGTTTGCTTTCATGAACTAGGATCTCACTATGTAGACCAGGCTAGCCCAGCACTGGTAATCCCCTGCCTCAGCCTCCTGAGTCTTGTGATTACAGGTGTGTACCACATGATAATTCAAGTCCATCTTTTATCTCACTGGAATAGTGAATAAAATGAAGTTCCCGTGCAAGCTTCATTTGGTCAGGCTCTAGGGATACTGGACTTGAAGGTGTTATGTAAAGGTAAACCCATGAACCAATTAATCTCTGTTAAGTTTTTATTCCTTTGGAGAGAGTGTGAGCTTTATAAATATTCACATTAAAATAAGACTTAATCTTCATGCTTTCCTAGATGGAATAAAATTGAAATTATTGAATATAAAAATGATAGGTTTTGATCTCAGCTATGGAAATCAGATCAGTAATAATATAATGGACCATGATGGAGATTTTTCTTAGTTAAGAGAGAGAGGGCAGATCCTGGCAGGAGGTCAGAATTCAGGGAGCCTGAGTTTGGTGCTCAGTGACTGTCAGGCCCATGCCCTTGACACTTGACTCAAAGGCAAATAGGCCTGAGACACATCAGAAATCCTTGGTGCTCTGCTTCTTAGCTGGTGACTCAGAGGTTTTCTGTGGTCTGCTCAGACTCTTCCTAAGAGAGGGTGTCATAGATTTTTACCTGGTGACAGAGAAGTTAGGAGAACCCCATTCTGCCAACATGGATAGATGGCATTCAGAAAGGGGCATATTACAACATAGGTCATTAACTCATTAATTCTTTAAAGCCTATGTTTTCATTAATTTTTACTTACTAAGCCATTTTCATTGGGAATTTCCCTATATTTCCCATGAGCATCAGACCATTTCCAGATCTGGGAGCGATGGGTATGTAATTCTGCTGAGGCAGGAAAGGATGTCAGGGATGTCTAGCTGTGTGTGTTCTGTGTGGCTGAATGCAGGTGAGGCGGGCACTCTCCAATCAGAGCTTACTAGTGGGAATGTACATCATCCCATTTTTCTGCAATACACAGGCAATGATCATATGATTTTACAACCATGTGATATCTAACGGTATGCTGGTAGATGGTGTCACCAGGCTGGAGGATGGGGCCCAGGGGAGAAAGGATACCTGACATGTAGCACTTGCTGATTTTTGTGTTGTAGTTACTCCCACCGAGCCTGATTTCAGGTTGCCAGTGTGCCATCACCAAAGGCAAGGTTGCCAGGAAGATTGGCTTTTCTAGCTAGTTCCAGATGATGACACCAGCTCAGGATATCACCACACATGGGACTAAACACCCTAAGCACTGCTCGGTTCACTGATGTTAAGGACTGAAAAGCCCTATAGAAAGCCCTGGTTTGCACTAGCTGCCTGGGAAGCCACGTTCCATCTAAGTGGCTCTCGGGAATCTGGCCATTGCTGGGGTCTCCTGAGCTGTGTCTCCGAGAATCCACTGACTCTCACTCTGCATTGTTTTTCTACTCATTACCCATCTCATGCATAATCACCCTGCTGTTTGGACTGCTTAAGAGAGAGACATGGCAGGAAGAGCTGTGGGAGGGAGCGAGCGTGAAGCTCCAGGCCTCTTACAGACAGACCTCAGGAGCTTTCATGATAGCACGATTGTTGGAACATAGCAAAGCATCTGACCTTTCAGATCACTAGGACTTGACCTGTGGCCCATGACCCCCAAATCCTTTCAGAGGGGTTGCACATCAGATATCCTTCATATCAGACATTTACATAATGGTCATAACAGTGGCAAAATTGCAGTTAAGAAGTAGCAACAAAATAATTTTGTGGTTGGGTGGGTCACCACAACATGAGGAACTGTATTAAAGGGTCTCAGCATTAGCAAAGTTGAGAACCTCTGTTTTAGATGGAGTTGTAATGCAGACAGCAGAGTGTATAATGCATGCATTTGCTTTTTAAATAACAACAAACGAACACTGGTTAGTGCAGAACTTCTCTCAATAAGGAGAATATTATCAGTCTTTTTGCAGCATTGTGTGTGTCCCTTGACTGTCCCCCAAACTTTCTTAGAAGTAATCAATATACAGAAATTTAGTTCCTTTGTTTTTTTAATAATTTACCATATAACAATAGGGTGCCCAGTTCTTCCTACTTTTGAAATTTATTTGAAAGAAATAACATTCACTATATTATTCTGTAAACTATGTTAACTATGATATTGTATGAATAATTGATGTTTAGGTATATATCATTAGTCTTTTGAACTTAATTGTATTTATTTGTTGTTTTGGGTTTTTGTTTGTTTTTCTGAGACAGAGTATCTTGGAACATATATTGTCTTTAGTCTGACTGTGGAACTGAGATGACATTGAACACCAGATTCCCTTGTCTCCAACACTCCTATGTTAGGAATGTAGACAAGAGCTCTGCCTAGCTTTATTTTCTGTAGTGATGTTTTCACAACTGTTGTATGGCATACCATAATTTATGCAGTTGATACGAAGTTTGTTTACTTTTTTTTCAAGACAGTGTTTCTCTGCAGCTTTGGAGACTGTCCTGGCACTAGCTCTTGTAGACCAGGCTGGCCTAGAACTCAGAGATCTGCCTGCCTCTGCCTCTCGAGTGCTGGGATTAAAGGCATGGGCCACCGCCGCCTGGCTACTTTGTTTCTACTTTAGGAACTATTGCCATTATGCTTTCTTATGCATACTCCTACTCAATAGGAGCAAGAATTTGTCCAGAGTTTATATCTGAGAATTGTCAAAGAAAATTCTAAAGTGCTGTACTGTACCACCTGCAGGACTTCTCCTTCCATACTGTATTCTCGCCAACACTTAATATTACTACATATTGTGTCTGATACTTTAATCATAGATGGCTTACATTTTATGCATTGACTGTTGTAGCATATATGGATAAGGACCATTTTGTTATTCATGTGTGTGTGTGTGTGTGTGTGTGTGTGTACATGTATATGATATGTGTGTACATGATGTGTGTGTAAGTCATAGCACATATGTGTAATGGGGGACAGAGGTCCATGTCAAGAGTCTTCTATCCCCTACATCCTTGTTTTTTCTGAGATGGGGTCTCAGGGTCTCTCTGTGAACCTAGCACTCACTGACTGACTAGCCTTTTTGGACAGTGAGCTCCAGGGACCTACCTGTCTCTGCCCCTCCCCCATTGTTAGGATCACAGACATGTGTGAACACACACAGCTTTTACACGGGTGCTAGAGATCCAAACTCAGGTCCTGGTGCTTATGTAGCAAACACTTTCCCCATGGAACTACTTCTCCAGTCCCCATTTTGTTAGTCCTTTCCTTTCTCTTGCTGTCTCCTGTCACTCCATCTTTATTACTTGTTTGAGCATCCTGCAAGATCAGCATCTGAGAGATGTGCATACCAACCTTGTCAAGATCCAAACAGAGCATGGTGGCCTGACAGAAAGATGGGAAAGGGACAAGAAAATGAGGATACAGGAGGGACTGTGTCCCACATCACCTCTGTAGTGGAGGGACATGATGGGAATGTTGAGAAGAGACCTGATCACCTCTTCCCCCATCCCGCCTCCTACCCTATGCTCTTCTAGGCTAGTCAACTTGCCTTGGGGTGAGCCGGCTAGTCCTGAGAAGGAGGCTGCCGAAGACACAGGATGAGTGGAGAAACTTCTTTAGATCCTGCAACAACTCAAGGAAAGCTTAATAGACTTGTCAAAGACAGCAATTTCATCTCTGAAGAAAGGTGACACCAGTTGGGTAGAACTTCCCCCTGGGACAAGCTTTAATGATCTGCCTTTGGAACCGTTACTGTCCAGAACAGCAAGACAGCTTCCTGACAGAAAGCCTCCTCCCCAGGATCGGCGTATGCTTGCTTGGAAAATGAGTTTTGAGCTTTTGGAGAATCCAAGCAGTCTGTGGTATTTACAGTACTGCCTTACTGTCCAGTAGCTAAGGGTGGTCTAATTCTGACAGATGGCTCTCCAGGGAAATGTTCCTTCAGATTGGATTATGCCTGCATGCTGCAATGCTCTAATTAAGGGGAGTCTAAATAAACATGGCGGGGGCGTGAGGGGGTGAGCTGTTTCTTAGGAAGCTGCTTTGGAAAGCAGCCATGTTTGCAGTCTTTACATCCCCAGCCCCACTCTCTGGCTACAATGGGAAATCTAGGCCATTGCTCTAAAGACAGGGAGCACTGGGTCGTTGGCCAGTCAGGCTTCGTTTCTTGCAGAGCCCATCCTCTCCAGCAGGTCCCCATATGGTTTCCTCTTGGTTAACCTCCACAGGGAAAAACATCCAGAACACATTAGTATTAGGATGAGCTTGGGTGGCTTTTTAAACATTCCAACTGACCTACACATTCAGCTACTCACACATCATGAACATTTCTCTAGGTCTCTAGGAACTGCAGTACTTGCTTTTAAAGGTATGCTTCTTTTTAAAAAAAAAAAAAACATTTCTCCCCCTACTCCCCTACCCCCCCCCCACACCTCCTTCTCTTACTGTTTTCTTCTTCCTTTCCTTCCCATGGCCTCCCTTCATCTTTTCCCTTGTTCTAGGAATAAAACCCAGGGCCTTGTCACATGTCAAGCTGTACCCCAAGCCTTCTATTGTGGTTCTTTAAAGTGTGTGTGTGTGTGTGTGTGTGTGTGTGCGCGCGCGCGTCTGTGTGTGCGTCTGTGTGTACTGTGGCACACATGTGGAGGGCAGAGAAAATCTTATGAGAGTATTTTCTCCATCCACTGTGTAGGTTCTATGGATTGAACTCAAGGTCTTCTGGCTTGGCAGCAAGCACTCTTGCCTGCTGAGCCACACCACCAGCCCTTCATTATGTTTTGCAGTATTAACCAAGTTGAAAGCTAAATGTACAGGGGAAGTACATCCTGAGGTTGAATACCTGTAATGGATTTTTACATAGGTGGCTTGTGAAAAAAGTCTACTTTGGAAGTCAAGAGTTGACTGTTGAGTCAGAAAGGAAACCCTCATACTGGGCGGTGGTGGCGCACGCCTTTAATCCCAGCTCTTGGGAAGCAGAGGCAGGTGGATCTCAGTGAGTTCGAGGCTACCCTGATCTACAAAGCCAGTTCCAGAGCATCCAAGAAACACAGAGAAACCCTGCCTCAAAAAAACAAAAACAAACAAACAAACCCTGGTCTTATCTCTTACCCTTCACTCATTGTTTCTCAGATGGGAGGCAGCGTTCTAGGCATTGAGGGCACAGTGGTCCCTACTGTCTTGAAGCTTAGATGGGATGGATCATAAGTAAATTACACAGGTTTCTTACATGTGTGGCTGGCACTGTGATGCCAGTGAATGCTCCAGGGTTCTCAGAGGAAATAGCATTAAAGACTAAAGGATGGATTAGGAGTTTGCCTAGATACGGGCAATGTCCCCAACAAGGAAACGGTCAAATAAAAGCCCTGCAACAGGAGCAATGTTGTCAAGTCCAGGAGCAGATCATACAGGGTGATTAAAAGGAGAGAAGCAGAAGGGAAGGGAGACTACAACTGGAACAGAAACGATAGGGTGGGTTGTAGGCAAGAGTAAACATTTAGATCTTGGAGAGTCATTTTTGAAGGATTTTGAGCTACATAGTAACATGAATAGAAACATTTTCTTAAAGCATTAATCTCTAATTACAGTGCAGAATTGGCTCCTGGTCTGAGAAGGAAAGGTCAGCCTATTGTCAAAGCCTAGAAGACGGTAATTCTCACCAGTGTGGTGGTCCTAGACATGCAGAAAGGTGACAGATCCTAAAAGCATTTCAAAGTAGTTTTATTGAGCGATAATTGACATACAATAAAGTGTATGTTTGAAGTGTGCAATTTGACAGTATATGACATGTGTGTACATTTGTGAACTCATCATCCATAATCAAAATAATGAACATGCTCATTACTCCAAAACTCAATTGTGCTCCTTTGTAACCTTCCTCCCTCTGCTGCCTGACTCGTATCTCAGAGCCCTCGGGCAACAGAATCTGTTTTCTGTCGCTCTGTGTTAGTATGTGCTTCCTGGAATTGTATGTAAGTTAGAACCATACAGTGTGTGCTTTAGCATGTCCAGCCAGCATAATTATTGCGAGTTTGATCTGTTCTGATATGAGCATCTGTCGTCCTATCCTTTTCTGCCCAGTGCAGTTCTCCTGCAGAGATGTGCTGCTGCTGGAGGGCCTTGCCTGTGGGTGAGCGCTGGTTCATTTTCAGTTTGGGATGCTACAGATAAAGTTGCCATGAGCATCTTGTGTTTGATGGACATATCTTTCACTCCTCTCACATACTCTCCTAGAACAGGATGAATGGGTTGTGTCATAGGCATGTGGGGTTTTTTGTTTTGTTTTGTTTTTTTTGAAAGAGCTGAACTGTTTACCAGTGCCTGTGCTGGTTTGGGCTCACTCACAGTATCCGTGTTTGCAGATCCTAGCTCTGTGTCCCCACCTGTTATTGGTGAACTGGGCCTTAAGTTTTAAGGCATCCTAACAGGTATGAAAGAGAAGCACATTGTGGATCTGCTGTCCCTGGTAATGTATGCTGCCGAGCATGATTTCATGTGCATAACCACTGTTTCTTCATCTTGCATGAAATGTCAGCACAACTGTTTTGTCTGCTAGATATGAGTGGGTTCTGAGACTTCTTTATCTATTCTGGGTACCAGTCTTTATCAACGATCTAATGGGCAAACATTGTCTCCACAGCTATGGCTTGTATTTTTATTCTCTCAGCATTGGGTTTTAGAAGAGGGAATTATGTATTTAAGTCTATTTTATTAATCTTATCTTTATTTTGGGGGTACTGATTTAGTAGTGTATCAAAGATATTTACATAATCTAAATTCATATAGTATGACTTTATTGTCTTATTGAAGATATCTATTCTTATCTCCTACATTTATGATTTTGATCTATTTGAACTAATTTTGATATGTGGATATAGTATGAGGTGTGAAATATTTTTTGTATGTGTATCCAATTGTTCTAGCAACATTTCTCAAAAAGATTATTCAAACAATTTATCCAGGTAATTTCCTTTTATGTTTTTGAAGGAAGTCAGTTGAGCAAATATTTTCTTCTGGACTCTTTTTTTTTTCATTGTTCTATTTATCTAACTTTATTCCACAATAATTGAATTGTACATTTGTTGAGTCCTAACGTCTGCATGCTCTAACTTTGCCCTACTTTTCCAGAATGGTTTTGGTTTTCCTACAATCTTTGCATTTCTGTATGTACTTTTATAATCGGCTTATATACACATAATCTTTTGGAGTTTTCATCAAGGTCGCATCAAATATAAAATCAACTAGAAAAATTGAAATTTTAAAAAAACTGAGCCTTTCCAGTAGCATTGAGGTATATCTTCTTCAATTCTCAAGCATAGCCCTCTGGTAGGTCACATTTCTTCTTTCTGGTGCTCTGACCTCCAAACTCTGACTGGAGTTGTCTCTGTAGATGCTCAAGACCATTTCTTCAGCTGGATGGGCTCTCTGGGCTTTGCCTGGATTCCCTTCTACCTATGTTGTGTCTTGGATACTCTGGGTATGAACTCCACCAAACTATTTCATCTCCCATCTCTCATAGACCAACTCTTCACTGTGTGATTCTGTGTTTTGGAAACCATTGTATCACCAATTCAGATTTAGAAAAAATGTGATTTTCTGGTTTCCACCATGAGCAATGTAAAGAAAGATGTTGTGTATAGTGAGGGTCAGTCCTCAGGAAAAGCATAGGTTGGGTGTTCACCACCTGCCATTTAAGCCTGACAATCTGAGTTCAATCCCCAGAGCACACATATTGGAAGGAAAGAACCAACTCCTAAATGATGCCCTTTGAGTTCCACATGTGTGCACCCACACATAATACACACATCCACTGTTAATGCTATTTGGATACTAGACGTTCATGAAATGACTTAATATTAGAATGTAGAGTGATAAAGAAAACATGTGTAGGATGAATTCCTGAATAGTACTAATGTATAGAATTTAAGTGAAGACCTTAAAGTAACCAGAAGTGGGACAGTGCAAGACGTGAAGTGGTCAACTATATTATGGAAGTCACTAGAGGGATGTTTCAAGGAAACATGAGAAGGTTGATGGTTTAAAAGCTGATCTGATCTTGGTTTAAAAAGGCTCAAAAAGAACCCTCTGGATCCTGTGCCAGGAAAGTGTTCAGTCACTTTAGTAAGATCCCCAAAGACAAGGCATAAGCTAAGAGAAAGAGGGGAGTAGAAACCAGAGAAGATTTTTTTTTCATAAGATGGTAGGGACTGGATTGTCTAAATATTGAGAGGATTCTGAAGATGAAGGAGGAGAGGGTGTGAAACAGCAGATGAAGGCCCATGGATGGGAACCTGTTGGAAAGTAAGAACAGGTGAAGTCCACGGTGGAGCTGGGGAGTTCACTTTTGATAAGATGTTCTGCCTATGCCCTAAGCAAAAAGGAAAGGACAGCTGTGTTAGCAGAGGCTGCTTGTTCATTTCCTGTCTGCCCAGACCCAAAATAATCACACAGAAACTATATTAATTCCAATATTGTTTGGATAATAGTTTAAGTATATTTCTGGCTAGCTCTTAAATCTTAAATTAACCCATTTCTATTATTTTATAGTTTACCACAAGGCTCATGATTTATGATACCGGCACTTAGGCATCTTTCTCCTCTGGTGGCTACATGGTGTCTCTTTGACTCTGCCTACTCTCTCCTCCTCTATCTGCCTAGCCCTATTCTGCACTACAATAGGCCCAAAGCAGCTTATTTATTAACCAATGGTATTCACATCCCACATCACAGCTTTATTTATGAATTCAAGCAAGAAGGATAATGAAGCCCAGGTGCCATCTTTTCTCCGAAGCATGACAGGGCTGTGGACTGAGTCTGTGATGCCCCCACCTGCAGAGACCCTACCTTCAGGGAGCTTGTGGTCCTATGGATACTTGTATCTCTGAGTTTCTTTTATTTAACTACTATATACCTTTCTTTCTTTCTTTCTTTCTTTCTTTCTTTCTTTCCTTACCCCCCCCCTCTCTCTCTCTCCTTCTATCTCTGTCTCTCATCTGTCTGTCTATCTCTTTCATAGAGTCTCCCACTGTAGTTTATCTGTCCTGGAACTTCCTATGTAGACCTCATTGGGCCTCAAACCTACTTTAATTCTTCTCCCTCTGTCATCAAAGTCCAAGGATTTTAGGCATGCATCATCATGCATAGCTTCAAAATATGACATTTAAACTCAATCTCACTTTAATTTTGGTCTTTTAAAACTTTGTAATATATTTTGCTTTTCAAAATAATATGTTATCCTTTCCTTTATTAAATAATCTGCTTGTTTAAAAAAATAAAATGGAAGAGTAGATCATCCTGAATGTCTTCCATAATCACTCTGTACAAAATATCCATCTCTAAAGTTTTGCCTTTCCCTAATTTAGCCTCTGTCCATGGTACTCCATTTGCTTTTATTTTGTTGTTGTGTTTTAAGACAGGGTTTCTCTGTGTAACAGCCCTGGCTGCCCTGGAACTAGCTTTTGTAGACCAGGCTGGCCTCAAACTCACAGAGATCTGCCTCTCTGTCTCCAAAGTGCTGGGATTAAAGGTGTGCGCCACCACTGTCCAGCAGCACTTTATTTGCAAAAACTGTCAGTGGTTCTCAAACTTCCTAATGCTTCAACTCTTTAATACAGTTCCCTTTAATACAGTTGTGTGGGGTCCCTCCATCATAACATTATTTTTGCTGCTACTTTTTATAACTGTAATTATGATTACATTAGGAATCATAATGTAAATATTTGATATGCAGGATATCTGATATGTGGCACCTGTGAAATGGTCATTGACCCAAACAGAATTATGACCCACAGGTTGAGAACAGCTTTGCCATGTGAAGCAGAACAGTTGTGTGTCTTTGAGGATGCTCTGTCAGCGGATGAGAGAGACCCCTGTCCTTGAACAGCTGGGCAGACCTTGTTTCCCCTCCCAGTCGAGTATTCCCATGCTACCAAGTGCACACAACCTTCAAAGAAGTTTCTCTCAGTTCTCTTTGGAGGCTGATCTTCCTGTCTGGAGCAGTAGCTGGCCACTGATCAGTTGCCCAATATGGCGTTCAAATAGCCTTCATTGATCCTTTCCAGTGAGAGCAGGGCAGCAGTCATAAGGCTGAGGAAGCTCGTTTACAATGTTAGCGACACTGGTTGCAGCACCTCTGCAGTAAGGCACACTGCAGGTCCTGAGAAGTGGAGGACAGGGCAGACGAGGCTCCCACTGGCCTGGAAGGGAAGGCACCGACCTTCTCTGTTGGCACGTGGGTAGCAGCTTGTCAAGAGGATGGAAAGCATAAGGAAGAGAAGTCTGTTGTCTTGTCACGGTAAATGGAAATGAGAAACTCAGTTAAGGTAGAGCTTTGGCGAGTAAGCCAAAGGCCAGCAGTGCATTTGTTCTTTAAAAGCTCCCCCCACACACACACATTGGAGAAGGGAATTGCAGGCTGCCAGGACAGTGATTCTGGATCATTGGAGCAGGATGATTTCGTGAAGAAGCAAACTGGCTCTAGCTGCATTTATTTTCGTCGTACCCTGAAGCACTGAGGCAGGATATTTATAGTTTCCTAACAGGGATCTTGCGCTAATACCCAGACTTTATGTTAATTGATACTTCAGAATTAAAAGAAACTCCATATTCCCTGATGGAGACCTCCCTACAGTCACTGAATAGTTAATATTTAGTGTATGACCACATTCTCATAGAAAAAAAAAACAAACAAACAAACCAGGACCTTCAGAGATGTGCTCCGCTCCATGGAGCCACCTGAGAATCTTATATTGGCCCCTGCACCAACTCTAACACCCTCTCCAGTCTCTATTAATCTGTTCCCAAAAAGAAATGTCACCAGATGGTCATGCAAATGTCACCTGGCCATCAGCATGGCTTTGCTCAAAAACAGGGCAGTGCTAGAAAAATCTATCTACGCCATAGTTCATTTACCTACATTGCAGATCCGTTTGACACCCTTCAAAGACTTCTTAACAAACTGGGTTAGGGAGGAAGACCTATAATTCTGCTGCTATTGAAGAATATTACTTTAGGTTAAGTGCAGGAAGGTCCCACTGAATTTCTGAAGAATTCCTCTCTCATTAGCATTTCATGCCAGGTTTTGCTGCCCCCTCTTTCATGAGCTGCTCACTCCCTGCATGTTCTTAATGCCTTGAGCTATTTTTGGCATAATCCTTTCCAGGTATCAGGGCCATCAGACCTCCTGTTTGGTTTAAATTCACACACACAAAGAAAATCCCCTGTATTTCCAGAGTGTGGCTGTATGTTGCTTAGGATTAAATTGGTCCATTTTAGCAGTGAGTCTCTCCCCCACTGTCTTTTAGATGTCATGTCTGCCCACTTGTGTACTTAGTCTCCATCCTAATGTGTTTTTTAAAATGCTTTTATTAATCCATATAATTTTATATAATACATTTTGGTCATATTCAGTCTCTTTCCCTACCTTCTCCCAAATCTAGCCTCCCCATCCCACACCCAACTTTGAGTTTTCTTCCTGAGTCCAATCAAATTCAGTTTATGTTGCCTTACTACTCTTGTACATGGAGCCTGCCCTAGAGTGTGGTCACCCTACCAAGGTCACAGCATTAAAGAACATCTACTCTCTCTCTCCGCCAGCAACTATCAAATGCCAATGACTACACAGCTAGTGGTAGGGTTTACTGCTCTGTGCCGGGGTTTGAGCTTGTACAAATTTTGTACTTTCTGTCCCAATCTTTGTGAGTTCACATATGCTTTGTCCAGAACAAGATTTCCTTGATGTCATCCACCATCTCTGTCTTTTACAGTCTTTCCTCCCCCTATTCTAGAATTGTATTTTGGAAGTAGCTGAAGTTTGTTTGACTGACCCTGAAGAAAGAAAAAGAGGCTGATGTCCATCAACAGAAGAAATTATAGGGCCACAGCTGGGCAGCAGAACCACTGGGCTGTCAGGCAGAACGGACAAACACTGTTGTGACTGTGAGCTGCCTATACCTTATAGGGAGTGACTTCCATGGCTGTCAGAAATTCACAGTGGGTTGCCAGGGAGAGGATGGGAAAGTTGTTTAATGGCTCCAGCGTCTGTTCAGCATGATGGGGTTAATGGAGAGGGAGAGTGCCGGTAACCGCAAGTCCTGAGTGTGCTAATAGCCGCTGAAATGTACACTTAGAAATGGTTGGAGTGGTGAGCAGTGTGTCATGCCTCCTCTACCACAATGAAAAACACAAAACAAAACTTCCCTCGATTCCCAGAATCCAGTCCCATTATTCTGTCGTCACCTGACTTTGCAGAGTCCACCTACTTCTTTCTCTACCCCCTGGTTCTCCCATCTCACCACCCATTTGCAGAGTTACTTCCTGAATACACTTGCTTGAAAAAAAATGAACAGAAGTCAGGATTAAACGTTTCTCCAAGCTGAGAGACTCCATCGTTTCCAGTGGAACTACTACCTGGGAAGGATTCTCAAGCCTACAGGAAGGAGAAGTGAGAGTCATCCACATGTTCTCTATTCCAGACCCCAGTTTCACAGTTAATTTACACACCTGTGAAATGGAAAGAGAACTAAAGTAGACAGAAAGGGACCCATGACCTCAGCAAGTTTGTACCAGTATTAAAATGTGAACCCAGGTTTGAATACTGGTCTATTTAAAGTCTGTGTTCCAAAACCCAAGCCTCTCATTTTCTGTTCTATCACTCTGCATGCTATGTGTCTTGGCATGGTGCTTTTCTCCTTGTTGCTGTTTTGAGATGGGGTTTCTGTATCCCAGGCTGGTTTTAAACTCACTATGCAGTGGGGGATGACCTCAAACTCCCCATCGTAATGCCTTTACCTCCCAAGTGCTTGGATTACAGGCATGAGCTACTATGCCCTGCTTTTTACGGTCCCTTCATCATTCTGAATTGAGACCTGTGACTGGATTCTGTCATACTTGTGAGAACCACTCAGCCGTTCCCATTACACTCTACCCACTGAGTCACTCATACCAGTAGGACCCACCTCAGTATCTTGTGCCCATAGTCTGTTTTTTGCTAAAATGGATGTTACATCAGAATGAGAATAAGGAACAGGCTGGCCAGACAGCTTTCGAGAGACCTAATCAATAATGGTACTATAACATTGAAGTGGAAAGAACTATTAATCAGTGTTCTTTCTGGGAAAACATTACCTGTGGTTGGAAACAATACTTTAATAAGCCAATTAGGAAGAGTGATGACACTCTGCTTAGCTCAAGTTGCAGAGAGCTCAGCCAATAAATCTTTTGACAGTGTAGCTTCAGGTTTGGGCCACCTGAGTGGACAGAAGAAAATAACACTACTTCCCCAAACCCCTCCCTCTACCAATCAGAGGAATTGACCCCTGTTCTAATAAGTACTGAAATAGTATGTAAATAATACCAGTTTGAAAGAGGGCCAAGGTTATCGCTGGTTTGAGTTGCCTGTGTGCTCCTCTAGTCTATCCCATAGACCATAAATCTCCATCCCTTCTTCTCTGTGTCTCCTGTGTCTCAACTCAGCCTGCCACGTGGAGTTTCATGGAGTGCAATCTGTGGCCTGGCCAATTTTACCCTTTTCTCCCTTCTCCGCCTTTCCTCCCTCCCCACCCTTCTTTCTCTCTCTCCCACTTGCTCAACCTTCCTTAATTTTCTCTTTCCTCTCCTCTTCTCTTCTTCCTCTTTCCACTCCTCCCTCCCTAGCTCCATCTCCCTCTTGTATTCCTGGCTGGGCTCTCAGCTTCTGTATATCTGAAAATGGCTTCGAGCTTCTACCTCTCATACCTTCAGCTCCTTCAGAGTGGATTATCAGTGTGTACTAGACTCAAACCCAAGGCTTAACCCATGCTAGGCAAGTACTGTATCCCTAGCTCCAATGCCTACTTTTTATTGACTGAGCAACATGAAATTTGGTGGGGAAAAAACTAAAAGCTCAATTATTCCCAAAGTCTTTATAAGAAAACTACTATCAGTGTGTCCTTTGGGGCAATGGTTACGTTTTTGAGAGTCTGCCTTCTGTGCTAATTGATCAGAGATGTGGCTAGCCAGGGTCATGCTCCCACAGTCAGTGCAAAATGGCCTTGAGGCTCTGGGCAGCCTGCCTCACGGCAGCTACCTAGTGCCCAATGCAGTGCCGAGCCTGGCCTACTTTAGAGAGCAGGTTCTGAGTGGCACTGCCCATGTGGGAGCTGTGTGCCCGACTGGGAGTCCAGACTGTCCATTCCAGTCCAGAGTCTTACCCTGTCATTATTGATTTTACGAGGCAAGCATTTCCTTTTGTAAACACCAGCCATCATCTTCAATAAAAATGATGTAATGGGATTAACGATGCACTTTCCAGAATCCTTATTGATTGTGAAGATGGAAGTAGAAACTTGAGATGGAACTGAGCTCTGTTTTGTCAACATTTTGCTGCTCTAGTAAGCAGAATATTCTCAAACACTGGGCTAACCTGAAACACAGGCTAGTGTTTGAGTACTCTGGGATGGGAGGGTTCTGTCTGTAAATATCATCTCGGGTGTCACTGTCAGGCATAAGAGGATGGAGACTGGAAGGAAAAAATAGTAAGTGGCCAACTCTTGTGGAATATTATTTTAACTAGGCAAAGATGTGTTGCATTGTTTATGCTGCAGACTATTACTTTAACTGTCTAAAAATGTGTTACGTTTGTTCATGCTGTATGCGTTTAATTTTGTAAATGTATGTTGCATCTGTTCCATCTGGCCTACCTAAGGCCTCTGATTGGTCTAATAAAGGCTGAATGGCCAATAGTTAGGCAGAAAGAGGATAGGCGGAATTATCAGGGAGAGAGAATAAATAGGAGGAGAAATCTAAGATAAAGAGAGAAAGAAGAATGAGAGAAGGAAGAAGAGAGAACTAGGGACAAGCCCAGGGCAGGAAGCCAGGCAGATACCAGCCAGTCAAACATAGAGAAGCAGTGGAAGTGAGATGTGCAGAAAGAAGAAAGGTAACAAGCCTTCAGGCAAAAGGAAGATAAAGAGAAACAGGTTAGTTTAAGTTAAAGAAAGCTAGCCATAAATGTGCCTAAGCTAGGCTGAACATTCAGTGATAATAATAAGACTGTGTCATGATTTGGGAGTTGGTTGGTGGCCCAAAGAAAAAGTCTGGTACAAGACACAACTGTGGCAGGATTTCTTAGACCATCAGTCCTCAAATCATGACACCGACTTATTATTACTTATGAATGCTTTGCCTTAGCTTAGAATGTTTCTAGGTATTTTTTATTGTAACCCATTTCTATTAATCTATGTGCTTCCCCAAGGCTCATTTACCCCATCTATGTACTGTCCATCCTGTTGTCTTGCTTCTTCTATGGCTGGCTACCCTATCCCCATCAGCTGGCTGCCATCCCCCTTCTCTCTCCCTACCAGCCCTGCCTTTCCTTCCTTTGCCTAGGATGGCCATTGGCCAGTCAGCTTTTTATTAGACCAGTCAGATGCCTTAGGCAGGCAAGGTGAAACAGCAAAACATTTTACATAGTTTAACAAATGCAGAAATAAACGAAAGCAATACATCTTTACATAGCTAAGCAATTATTCTGCAACACAAACAAATGCAGCACATCTCTACATAATTGAACAAATATTCTGTTCCACAACAAACAACTCCATTCCAGAACCTGTGAGTGGGTGATCTGGCAGAGATTGGTTTGAGACTGTGTTTTCTGGGAAATAAACTTTCCTATATGAATCAGGGAAGGCAGGTGGGGATGGGGAATGCTTCTAATACAGCAGAAGGTGCACATCTGCTCTCAGCCTAAGGGGGGCCCAGATGTTGGGCATGCGTACTGTTTTGCCAAATTTCAATTAGTTTAATAGACCATTGTTCACCCTCCAAGGGCTGGAAAATAGATGTTTTATGAGGTGATGGGATATCTTATGCAGAGTAGAGCCCTTTCTGCCTCAGGAGACTTCTGGGTCACATGATTTCAAAGAAAATAGTTTTTTTTCTTCTAGGAGCAGTGTAGACACGGGAGCTTCTATGCAACTGTTGTCTATGTAAATCAGAGACAGAGGAGAGATCAGTCTCTCCTCAGAAAGGTAGCTGGGCTACACAGCACCGAACATTTGTGCTGTGCTGACACACACAATAGGAAGATGTGACAGTTGTCGTGTAGAAAGAAGTTTGTTGCTGGTCTTCAGGGGCCTTGGTTTGGGTGGGAGAATGACAGACTTTAGAATAAAACATTAACTGTTCCATGTATATTTTAATCAACTTTATTTCTCTTGTATTTGCCTATATAAACGCAAATTGATACACGTGTTCACTTTTATAAATCAAGATGCATTCATGAAATGGTGAATTACAGGCAGTTATAAGCCACCTGTTATGGGTGCTGGGAACCACACTCCAATCTTCTGGAAAAGCAGTAAGCACTCTAACTGTTCAGTCATCTCTCCATCCCTTGCTTTGGTTTTTTGAAGCAAAGACTCATGTAGCCCAGGCTGGATTTGAACTGTCTGTGTAGCTAAGGCTTACTTTTAATCCTTCCGTTTCCACATCCCTAGTGTTGGGATTTTCAGCTTATGTAATCAGACCAGTCAGGATTTAATTCGTCATGTGAAAATAACCAGGCTTTTCCACTTCATTAGTATGCAAATTTGCTTTTCCTTGGTTTATGTGAACCAAATGATTGTTTTAAAATAAATTTTGTTATGATTTAGTCTCAGTTAATGTTTTTTTTTCATATATTTATTTTAGATGCCTCTACTCAAAGTATAAAAAATTTCTTGGTATAAAAGTGTCACAAGTGGAAAAGTTTAGAAGCTATGATTAAAGTCACTTCCTGGTCTTATTGGTAGTCTGTTCTCTATTCCGCAGCCACAGTGATTGCCAGAAAAACCATTCACCTTCTTCCTTGAGGACTTTGTTCACTCCTTGTTGCTCTTAGATAAAATAAACAGCTCCCTGTAGACCATTTTGAGCTGGCTGCCTGCATACAGTCAGCCAAGTCCTTTGGCTACAGAGGATCAGATGTATAAACCCCAATGGGATCAACCTGTGTCTTCTTCAACAGTCTTTTTGCCTACTCTCCCTCCTCCCCACAAACATGTGGAATTAGGGGGATATATTCTGAGGACTCGTATACCAGTGTGCTTCCTGTTGGAACCCAGATCTAGGGTTTAGGCTTCAACCTTCTCAGCTCTTCAGTAAGTTAAGTGTCTTTTGGTTCTGCTTCCCATTTCTCTTAACAGATGGGTATTCTCTGTTATTTCTTCAGCGGGATGCTTTGGTGCTTTCTGTCAAGAAGATGCTCACAGACCAGGCCACTGTTGTGCTTTCCAGTGTGTTCTTGGAGGTGGGGATGCCATACAGAATACACCCATCGCCTTACTTGATACTGTCACTCAACACCCACCAACAGAGACACAGCTGCCAAGTGACGCCTCCATAAATGCTCTGGTGCTGTTTCTTTTTGAGCATCACTAATCTTGTAAAGCTATTAATAGGTGTATTTACCTACGGAGTTGTAGAAAATCAGTCAATGTTTGGGCTAGTACCTGTGGTGGACCAGGGATTTCAAGAAAAATGGCTCTCCTGTGTGGTCCACAGGAGCATCAGTACACTCATATGTCTTCTCCCTGTTTCTCATCTCACACATGTGTACACTTCACTGTACTTGAAAATTGCTATGGGACTCTTGACTTTGAGCTTCCCAGCTGACATAAGAGTTCCAGGCATAGAACATATCTGTGGCACACATGACCTCCAAATATGCTAAAATACTGATTGTTCCTCATGCTTTTGGGACTCAGTGAGCTCCCTTCATTCCAGCCCCACTTCTTCACTCCACAGTGTACTGTAATTGTGATTTTCTGTGTTTTCCTAAAATCAAAAGTAGGAGGAACATTCATACACAGTTCACTTTTTCTTCTCTTTCTCTTCTCTTGATCTTTTTGGACTCCAATCAGATCCTACCTTCCTCTTGAATTCTTCCCTGCCTTCCTCATCTAGAAGGAATACAGACACCCATCTGATCCTGGTCAGTCTGCCTTCCTCCATAGGTTCTCTTGCAGTTATTATCTGATGTAGTGAGTCTACAGTTAAACAGAGACTTAGCTCTGGCCCGTGGTTATCTCTTATATGTTATTACTCTGTTAAAGAGTGGGAGGAGTCACTGAGATTGAAGAACGTAATCATAAAGCCCAGAACTCAATTTCTCCAGTGCTCTATAGACAGGGGAAAGGATCCTTGTCTAGGTTAATTTACCCAGTGTCACTTGGAGTTGAAATCAGTGTTCCTGGATTCGTGTAACTAGTCCACAGACAGGCTACAGGTCTTCTCTCCCATCCATACCAGGAGCCCTTTGAGGCTCCATTTCTCCTGAATGACTTTTGTTTTACCCTGACCCAGGGTCCTGTACAGAGAAGGAGGTCATGAAATCTTTCTTCTTTGAACCTAATTGGTCACATCTAGCCCTTGACTTTCACTTGGGAATAACCTAAGTCATCTAGAGGTAGTAATTTCTTCTCTGCTTATCAGCTATCTCAAAGCCTAGGCTGGGAACCAGCTAGGCTGGGAACCACCAGTGAGTTTTAGCCTACCTGGAAATTGATATTGGCTACCATAGTTAAAGTCAAAAAGTGGAAAAGAACCCCTCACAGATGGAGGAAGCACCCCCAAGAGGCTGTCTTTCTGGATCCTCCTTACAGCCTATTGCATCCTATAGTGAAACCTGGAAGATTCTAAGGAGCTTCTAATTCTTACAATAGTCATTCTTGTGTCACTCTTTAGAAATGCATTTTAAATTTCCAAGTCTGATTTTTTGGTTTTTGTAGATGTAAAACACACTTAAGGTAAGCATCCTTGTAAACCGCGAAAGTGAAGCAACTGTGGGTCCCTCTGTAAGGAGAGGGAGGCTGGGTTCTGATCCTCCTGCTTCCACATCCCAAGGGCTAGCAATATAGGTTTGTACCACCACATCTGGACTTAGGCCATGGTCTAATAATAACAACAACAATAATAATATTGCCTAAGGTTTTAGAGATTACTTAGGGGATAAAAACACTTGTTGCTATTATAGAGGACCAAGTTTAGTTCCCAGTACCCACATGGCAGCTCACTGTCTATAACTTCAGTACCAGGGAATCCTATACTATATTCTGACCACCTCAGGCATCAGGCACACAAATGATACACAGACATACATGTAGGCAAATTATACACATACATAAATCTAAACAATACAAAGAATGCTCTCCTCCTATCATCAAATTCACAGTTATATATGTGTCACCTTGATCAAACTTGATAATTATGTTATTTACATTTTGATATTATATTATTTACATAATCTATATTCTCATGTATGTTGTCTGCTTAGGTTATCCTTTACTGAAAGAGAGAGTAACTTCTATCACCGTGGAACTGTTGACTTCTCCCTCTACTAAACATCTGCTGGATCAGGGTCACTTCCTACTGTCATTATGTCTGCTGAAAATGAGATCACTTGTATGGTCTAATAAGTTAACAAGTGACTGACTGATTGAAAATATTTTCATTTATCTCAAGAAATAAGAAGTCTAGTAATAGACAGCTTAGGACAGGTCATACCAGATAAGTAAATGTTCAGTGTCAAACATTCTTCTCATTACCTATTCCTCCGCCTTACAATCTTATTTTAAAGTCATAGCCACTAAATTGCCTGCTCCCTTCCAGTAGCAATGTGGTATAACAGATAGATATTACTAGAAGGTGGAAGGAAAAGCAGCCATATGCCTACTGCTTCTTTTATTCAGGAAGATAGTGGATGTCCCCAAACTTGTCACTTGTTGGATTTCCACCTACACCTCGCTGGCCAGAAATGCTCACTGCCTATCCCTTAGAGAAAGTGGACCTAGAAAACTGAATGAACTGGTGTTCTCCTGGCTGGGAAGAAAGAGATTAATACTGGGTAGACAGAAGTGTCTACCATATTTTCCTGATCTTTAATAATCCTTTTTTACCACAAATCCGTGTTGCCCAATATAACATCTTTTAGTTTATATTGGTCACATATTTTACATTACTTTCAATGTTAATATGCTATTATACTTTAAAACCTGCATCATATAGGTCTACATTTACCCCTGTTCAGTTTTCATCTTTCAAGTGGCAGTAGAAGTGGTTTATATACATTGGTAAGCATATATGACTTTATGTTCGCCATGTTATCATTTTGCCTTCTAGTTAGCACGCTGGGGTTTATTATTATTATTTTGAAGGGGTGGGGTAGTTTTTGCCTGTTATTTTTTCCTTGTTATTTATTGAACTGATCATTTTATTGGCTGACCAGCTGTGATCTTGTTAACTGTCAACTTACAACAATTAAACTCTCCTGGGAAATGGGCCTCTTGGGTATGTCTGTGAGGGATTATACTGCCTGCTTCAACTAGGGTCATTTCCTAGGCAGGGGATCTTGGACTGGAGAGAGCGAGCTGAGCATGAGCATTTGTCATGTACTGCTGTCCAGCTAGGATGAACGTGATGTGACGAGCTCCCTCAAGCTGCTGCCGCTGAGACCCTCCCACTGTCGTGGACTGTAAACTGCAGCTGTGAGCCAGAAGAAACCCTTTCCCCTGTACATTGTTCTTTTCATGGGATTTCATCACAGCAACCGGAGTAGAACCTCAGATACCGCTGTACCCTCTTTCATTAATTTCCATTGCTACTACCTTAGTCCAAACTATCATTGTACTGAGTAGGTTTGTTTTTGTGTAACTATCTTATGAGCCTTCTGGCGTCCTTTCTGCTTTTTTAATGACTTTTCTGGGTGAGATAGTTTTATTAGGAAGACTTGGTCCAATCAAATTGAGAGTTCTTGTTATTCTATCAACATCAGTAACCCATATGAGGAAAACAGTGATAGTAATATTTACCACATTAGCATCCAGGTGAATGGTGACTCATTGACAGAATCCAGACTACTAGAAGTAAAATACTTTTAAAATTTCAAGGTTGCAAATTCGTCCTTGTACACAGGGAAGGTGAGGCTTCTGTGAGTCACTGAAGTAGTGGGCAAAGCTGAATAGACCAATAGACACATGGTTCAGAAACTTAAAGACAGGGCCAGTCCAGACACACTGGAGAGACCGTGCTAGATGATGTGAGGGAAGCTGCACCTGCCACCGAGCCATGGAAACATCTTGCACTGAACGAACGTGGAAGAATTTTCCTTAAAGGAAAGGGGAAATGGAGAGGAAGGAAGCAAGAGAAACAGGTATGGGATCCAGAAGTGAGTATATTCATGAAGAAGAAGTCACCTCCTCCTACAAATGCCTCTGAGAAGTCCAGATGGAGGGGATCTTTCCAGCAAAATGGCAAAAACTTTGTCAAGACAGAGCCCAGGTGCATAAACCAGGTAGAGGTAGCTGAGAGTGGGCAGGGGATAAGAAATTGAATGAAGTTTCTTTGTTCACATAATCCTTGAGGGAAATTTGACCAGATATGAGGAAAGTGACAGGCTGGAGGAGAAAAAAAAACACCTTTTTAGTGAAGAGGCTTATTTTTAAGATACAGAAATTAGGGTAAAATTACTAATACAGAGACTCCATTGAAGAAGGAAATACTGAAGACTGAGGAGGGCGGAAATAATCCATTGGGTTTCTGAGAGATCTTAGTGGGATTGGGTGTTCAACCTGCTAGATAAGTTGAGGGATACATCTTCTCAAGCTGGAAGGAGGATGCCAGCGTCAGCCTCTTCCTAAAGATGCTGGCTCTCTCTGTGTGTTCCTACTTAATTACACTGACTTTCTGTGTGAAGTATGAAGCAAAGCCATTTTCTCATAGACAAAAATAAACACAGATCTGGGAAGGAATAGGAGGCCTGTTCAATGGGGAGATAATAGCTAAATTTTGTTGAGTATCTAGTGTCAAAAATATGACTTTTCATATACCACAAAAAATGCTGCTTTTAATCACTGTATACACAGAAATAGCTGTTAAATAAATTACTCAAACTCGCAAAGTTGAGATGTGTGCCACAAGTAGCAGAACTGAGTTTGAACTCTAAATGTACTTGATTTTAAAATTAATACTGATTTGAAAAAGTTAACAGTGTGACAAAGGAATATTTTTCCAGTTTTTCACTGAATTATTGAAAAATTCTTCATTTTCCCTTCATAATCATTCTGTAGTTTGTACATACACTTGTGTGTGTGTGTGTGTGTGTGTGTGTGTGTGTGTGTGTGTGTGTGTGTGTGTGTGTTGTGAGACAGGATCAGGCTGGTTGAGAACTGGCTATAGAGCTGAGAACTTCATGTGGATATTTAAGGTCTCTTTATGACCCAGGTGAAAAGTCTAAGCTGCCTGAGCAGAGATCGTTGTCTCCAGTAGTTGCTTATGTCTCTGATAAATGCCAAGCATCACCAGGACTAAAATAGAATTTGGGGTCAGATCCCTTCATGGCTGGGGAACTCTGCAGCTGTCACAGATGAGAGAGCCAGTGCTAGAGGAAGAGAAGAAAGAGAAAAGATCTGTCCTAAACTGAACCTTCTGTCCAGACAGGGAAGACTTGCCCCCTGACAGGCTTGAGGGTTCCATTGCCAGGGCTTCTTTGCGTTGCTGGTGTGCTTGGGTGAACTTGCTCCTGGGGCATCTCAGGTTTAAACAGCATTCCTCCTAGACTCACTCAGCCCTCATCCCCACCTCACCCTTCCCTCCTCCTCTGCAGCCCTTCAGCAACCACAAGGCCTATGAGGAGCTGTGATAATGCTATCCTCAGCTTTTTTTTTCTTTCAGCACTGAAGGAAAACAAAGTAAGGATATTCCTTAAAAATCCTCATGATGGGTGGGAAATGGGCACAGATGACTCTGTGGGAAAATAAACACCCTAGCCTTATAGAGTCTTTTATTCTCTTCCCACTTCCAGAGAACAGTTGATTGTATCTTCTCCACAAAAGGTGGAAAACTCTCTTTTCTGTCTGTTATGTGTCATATTCTGACCGTGTGTGCTGTGTTTGACTGCTTTGCGCTTATGTGCACTTCTAAGCAAGCTGAACAGGGACTCTCCTGAGGCAGGAGATGGTTAAACTCACCGTTGCTCGTCACAAACTGTGGGACCTGATGCCCAGGATGGCCTTGTTTGCATAAATGAACAAGCTGGCTGAGCAGTCTGCCCAGCGTCTTTTTACCGACTACCCCCACAGCTTTCTGTTTTCTACAATTTCCAGGGAGCTGTGTACCTCTTTTAGGTTTTTCTTTTTCTAGTTTCTGGGGTTGTTACTTTGGTTACCAAAACCACTTAAGAGTCTGAAAATATGTGAACAGAGTTAAAAGTCACCAAACATCACACGTGCAGTTGGTGCACTGTTCTTATCCAACTCCAGCCCACAGTTGGTTTGGTCAAAGAGCACACTGGTAACCCTGTGTCTCTAACTTGGGGTGCTGGCCCTAATCTTCAACTCCTGCTCTGTTGTGTCCTGTGATCTGGCAATCTCCCCTGAAGGAGGCACTGCTGGCTTTGGTGTGTTACCAACCCTTCAAGCGTTGTCTCTAACTGGATCATCTTCTGAACACATGACTTTTGAGAGACCATCTCACATAACTCATTGCTCTTTCTGATCATGAGAACATGCTCTTACCTCCTCTTGTTTCCTCTATGTCTAGCAGGTTCTCTGAAATCTGATTATCTCTGAGTCTTGGTGCTTCATCTGTAAATGCATCTTTCCCTGACCAGGCTCCCCTTCTACCCTGCTAGATCTTAGGTGCTGGCCTCTTACTACCTACAAAGTGATTATATATATATATATATATATATATATATATATATATATATATATATAATCATTACTCTGAGAGTTATGGCATATATATATATATTCTGAAACATATATATATATATGTTTCAGAATTTTTTCAATGCTTAAACTTAAACAAATTCTTTGAATTTTTCCATATCAATTCACAAAGGTGCACATCTTCAATTTAGGTTCTACCTTTTCTGACTATTGCTGTCCCATTGCAAATGCAGATGTACGATAGTCTATTTTAATCAATCTCCGATTGAGTGATAGTTAACTATTAATTTTTGGCTTTATGCCAAGATTTCAGTTCTCATATATGTACTTTTTACATTATTCAGTTATTCCCTCAGGATTACTTCTGATAGAGGCATTTTAATTTTTTTTTTTTTTGTTTTGTTTGTTTTTTCGAGACAGGGTTTCTCTGTAGCTTTGGAGCCTGTCCTGGAACTAGCTCTTGTAGACCAGGCTGGTCTCGAACTCACAGAGATCCGCCTGCCTCTGCCTCCCGAGTGCTGGGATTAAAGGCGTGCGCCACCACCGCCCGGCTTAATTTTTTTTATATGCCTTGTCAATTTGCTCTCTAGATTTACTATTTTGTTTTTACAAATCATGTCTAAATGCCAGTTTTGTCATTCTCTTATAATTTTATTATTAAATTAGCTGTACTGTGGGTATGAATGTTTGTATTATAAATGTACATGTGCTGGTTTTATGACTTATGGAAATTGTCCCTGGCATATAGACATTACAGTCTCTGCTCTAATCCACACCATAAAGAAGACAGTGCCCTTCAGTCCTCACTTCTCTCTTGGGACAAGATTATCCATGGTCTCATCAGTCTTTTTGCTAGCTGTAGGTACTATTTAAGCTAGTGTGGCCCTCTCAGAACATTTTCTAAAAATATCATAATAGGCTAATATGGGATAATAATGCTTGCTTATTTAAAAGCAAAGATCTTTTGTTGGTAGGATGATTTTGATGTGATTTCTGTTTATTTTAAATGTTGATGAAGTTAAACATTGTTTTATAAGTGTAATGACCATTTTGTTGTGACTTGCTCTTTAGCTTTTATTCATTCTTATATCATCATGTATTGCTTTTTTATTAGTCATTTTTAGATTTCTTTGAAGTTAAAACTGTCAGCATTTATTGTGTTATTGTTTCTGAATTCACATGTGTAATGTTCTCCTCTGGGAAGTTCTACCTTGGCAGTCATCTTTGGAAAGTCCTTCCCACTCACGCCTTCATTTCCAGGATAATAAAAACCACCTAAGAACTAATATCTACTTAGTGAGTTTAACCATTTGCTAAGTGCAGCTCTAAGAAATTTGTATGCTTTGTCTTCTACATTCCTCATAAAATCCTCTGAGGGTCAAGTGATTTCATATAGTGAGTACAGATCTTAGAATCTGGATAGTCTGACTCCGAGAGTGGCAACCTAAAATCAGTCTCTACTTTACAATGTGAAACCATTAGAAGCTAATTGGTGTGTGTATAAACTAATGATCTTAAATAAATTACCAGAAAATAACCAGTTATCTCATTTCTATCTGAATAAACCATTTGCTGAACAACCAATATTATCATTTAACAGATTCAGATATTTTTAACTTTTGGCACAGTCATAAAGTAGAAGCCTGAAAATTGCAGTAAAATTAAGATAAATATGGAAATAGTTAGAATATAAAAGCTGTTCATTGTTGTCCTCAGACAGACGTTCTCTTACTCTAAGCCCATTGGTCGTGGGACGTACTAGAATGGAAGACTATGTACGAAAGCTATTATTTAAAATTGTGCAACTGTGTTGGAGAGATGATACTTGGGTACAATAATGAGGCCTGGAGTTTGTATCTCCTAAACCCATGTGAAAGATGAGCAAGTGTGGAAGATGCTTTAATTCCAGGACTTGGGAGGCAGAACCAGGAGACTCAGTGCCAACTTAAATCGGTTAGCTCTAGGTACAGTGAAAAACTCTGCCTCAGTAAATAAAGTAGGCCATGACCTCAGAAGATTCCTGACTTCAACTTCAGGCCTTCACATGTCCATGCACACACATGTATACCTATATAAAAGCAAACACACATCATACATGCACACCACACACACATACACATGTAAATGGAAACATATTGTGCTACTAGTATGTAGTTGGGGGTAAATAGATTTAGATTTGGAGAATAAACAAACCCCTGAGTATGTTTTATGCATTTTCCCATATGTTGTTACTATGAGACAATCATGTACCAAAGTAGTCAGTATTTGCATACTTTGGCCACATTTTGCATTTTAAGTTTTTTCCTATTAATCTTTACATTTCTAATAGCAATAATAGCATTTTATAATAATAAACTTTACCACCTAACTAGACAGTTTCCCAATCTTTGAAATAATATGTTACTAATTCTTTGAGAATTTCATACTTGTGTGCAGGGTATTCTGTTCATACTCACACCATACTCTTCCCCTTAACTTCACCCCTACTCCTCTAAGATGAACCTTCACCTCCTCTAAACTTTCTGTCCTGTTTCTAAAAAATTAAAACCCACCAGGTCAAATTCCGACTGCCTGTACCCTCATTGCATGGTTGACCTCTCAGGGGCCACACTGCCAAAGAAAAGTGGCGTCCATCCCTTTTCTAGAATCAGTCTCACCAGCACCCTTCACCTGGGGATAGAAACTCACGAGTCTCTCTCCAGTCCATGATAGAGCGATGACGGCTTGTTCTGGTGCAGGCCGTGTGCACACAACCACACCTGCTGTGAGGTAATGAGTGTAGCTGTCTTCCCGTGATCAGATTCTACACAGTCTGTACAGAAAAAGATTTCATGTGATGATATCTGGGATCTATATTAACCTATGGGTATAGGTTATAATTACAATAGGTATAGATTATGGGTATAGAAAGTATATCCATTTAGCACAATAGTAATATGTTCACCCCTGGTGCCTATGAGCTTTCCAACTCTGTGTTTCTGACCTTATTTTCAATCCTCCTGTTGAATGGGTCTTAAATTTAATCACAAAGCAGTTGGTTTCCCCCATAACATTTATGCCACTATTATAACAATGGGAATTTTGCCATGTCCATCATTATTTTAGCTTATAAGGTTAACAGATGAGTAAGACTGTTGATGACTTATCCCCCCAAACCCTAAGTACCTCCTTCAGGTGCTATGAAAGTTAGTCAACAGGGAGAAAGCCAACTTGATCTCTTCATGTCTTGTATCTAAAGTAGTGTTTTCAGCAATAGAGTCTTTTCCTGTTTCTCCTCCTCCTCCCTTCCTGGAGGAAGAGTGTTTTTGAGACACAAGCTCACAGTGTAGATTAGTCTGACCCGGAACTCACTGTAGGTAGGTTGAACTTAGTCTCATGGTCTCCTATTTAGCCTCCTGAGTGCTAGGATTAGCCATGTGCCTTCCCTGCCTAGCTTATAAACCTTTTTTATCTAAGGTTCTTATATTGTTTTTAAAGATATTTTTCCTTCATACTTTTTCTTTTGGCTGGCATTAAGAAGTGGAAATTTTGTTTTTAAAATATTCCACCTTTCTGTTGAACATAGAGCCTTCTATTGAATTGAAGTATAAATTATATTTAATAAATAGCATAGATCTTCAGTGCTTAGTTCAATTTGAAGAGTTTGACATTCATGGCAATCATGTAAGACCAGGTATAGTATATTTCTGTCTCTGCTGAAGATTCCCTAGTCCTTTGCTCCCTTCAAATCCTCCAAGAACAGGTACATTCTTGATCAACTGCTCTTTGCCATGATTAACTTCTCTTGACATTTGTCCCCAAGATTTCCTGCTCTTTATTTCGTGTTAGTGTGTGTGTGTGTGTGTGTGTGTGTGCGCGCGCGCTCGCGCACGTTGCACACAGGGAGAGTTTCTTTGCTTGCTGTGGTGTTCTTGATACTTATTTGTGCTATGGAGTGTGGCAGTAGCTTTGTTGGTTTTTTTTCCTTTTCATCAAAGCAATGTTATACTCTGTATCTTTATTCTGCTCTTAGACACTTGGATTGCTGATTACTGGTTAGATGAAGTGAATAAATGGATAGTCTTGTTTAAGTCTTTGAGTTTATACTTCTATTTTGACTAAATGCCCAGAAGTAGAGTTTCTTGATCTTGAAATAGATTTGTGTTTATAAAAAATAAAAACCAGGGGGATGGAGAAATGGCTCAGTGTTAAAGTACTTGTTGCTCCTGCAGAGTACCAGAGTTCAGTTCCCATCACGCACATCAGGCAGCTCCTAATTCCAGCTCTGGGAGATTTCTTCTTGCCTCTATGAGAACCAGAACACAGGTGCGCATTCTGTGTCTCTCTGTCTCTCTTTCTCCCTCTCCCCACCCTCCCTCTCTCTCACACACACCACACACACACACACACACACACACACACACACCATTTGTTATGGCATGGTGACACATACCTGTTATAGAGGCTGAGGCAGGGTTGTGAGTTTAAGTTCAACCTCGGTTATTTGTAGTATATTTTAGAACATCCAAGGCTACTTTGCAAGACTCTCAAAACAATCTGAAAAACAATCAAACAGAAAGGAAAATGAAGGCAGTTTTTCAAAGCACTGCTTTATATTCATGCCAGCTGTGCATGTATGCTCCAGCTGCTTCACATTCTTGCCAGTGTTGGCTGTTGCCATTGTTGCTTTGGCGTTTTTAGTGATGCCATCTTATTGTGATTTTCTTTATAACTAATGATTCTGAGAACATTCCTATATATATTCTTTTATTAAATTTACAGTTTAGTTTTTGCTGTTGAGTTTTAATTGGGTTGTTTTTAATCTTCTTATTTGTAGGAGCTCTTTATTTTTGCCCACTTGTAATTAGCCACCTGCCTCATTAGCTTCAACAGTTTTTTTTTTTCTTGGTTATCTTGGATTGTCAACTAAGTTCTCATTGCCTCTTTGAATAATTACAAAGAAACTACTTTTTAAAATCATGTGTGTTTTATTTGTTTTACATTTTCCAGTGTTTCATAGAACATCCCAAACTATTTAAAAGGTGATTGGGTAGCATCTTTGTTTACCTTCCACTTTCTTGTGCCCTGCCCTCCCCGCCCCATGTGTGTGTCTGTGCACGCACACGTGCATGTGTCTGTGTGTGTCTGTGCAGAAGTGCTCACCTATATGTGTGGGTGTGGAGGCCAGAGGTCAGTTCCTAATATCTTCCTCTGTGCTCTTCACATCACCACCATCACAGCCATCATCATCATCATCATCATCACTGTTTTGGTAGTAGTGGGAATTGAACCTTGGGCCTCACATATGTGAGGCAATCACTCTGCCACTGAGCCACATGGTCAGCCCTTCCACTTGGGGCTCCAAAGTCAGGTCCTCCTGTTTGCACAGCAGATACTTTATTCACTCAGCTCAGCCATCTCACTAGCCATGTTATCTTTTCTATTCAGATGTTTAATTGTATTCTTCCTCTAGCTAGTCATGTGATTCATTACACTCTTCATTTACTAATTTGAGTCACCATATGCCTGGAATTAAACCTACTAGTTCCAAGTATATTAATACTGGTAGATTTCATTTGTTAATATATGGGACTTTCAACCATTTTTATTTAAGAGTCAGTCTCTTGATTTGCTTGCTTAGTATTGATTTGGTGAAACTGTTAGCTTTGTGAATTTTTGTCTCATCCTGGTTTCAGGGCTAGACGAAACTCAGTGGAAGAGGTGAAGTGGAAGGATATAGTGTCTTGTTCTTTGCCACAATTATAACTAAAGTGACTACACTCTGTCATTGCCATTCCTGTCTGCTTTGCCCTGGAGTCCTTTTTGGCTACTTCAAATTATATGCTTCCTTATTGTGCTAAGCTCCAGTCCCTCGTGGCAACATCCTTACCTGCAT
Source organism: Arvicola amphibius (assembly GCF_903992535.2). Lineage (NCBI taxonomy): Eukaryota > Metazoa > Chordata > Mammalia > Rodentia > Cricetidae > Arvicola > Arvicola amphibius. Next base: position 109,227,382 of record NC_052047.1, read on the forward strand.
GGGCCCTGATTCTGCAAGTTTAGCTGTCAGAAACATTGGCTGCCTGGGTTTTTCAGGGTCAATTCTCTTTGGGGATAAGCTCCCATCAGCTAAGCTGGGGGCATTTGATGGCAGCATCGAGGGCTGCAGTCATCACAGCCCTCACCTTGAGCTGTGCCATCAGTTGGACAACACAAAATTTACAGGACGCTATTTTCAACCTACAAAAAAGGCAGCTTCACAGAATTCAGGCCATTTCCTCTGAGATATCTGGAGGCTCCTGGAAGCTGGGAAAGTCTTTGCTTCCTGATTGCTGATGATCTGAAGGGGCGGCCTGCAGTGGGTACAGGTGGACACACAAAATAAAGGAACGGCTTCCAGGTGAATACTTCAAGCTCTTTCTGTCTCACGCTTTTGTTTTGTTTTATTGGTTTAACTTATTTTTAGCGTGTGTGTGTGTGTGTGTGTGTGTGTGTGTGTGTGTGTGTGTGTGTGTGTGTGTAGAGGTATGTGCATGTGGTTGGAGATGCCTGAAGAGGCTAGAAAGTGGCATCAGATCTCCTGGAGCTTGAATTAAAACTGTTTGTGGGCTGCCCAACATGAGTGTGGAGAACCAAACTTGGGTCCTCTGGAAGAGCAGGAAATGTTCTTGACCCCTGAGCCACCACTCCAGCCCCTTAGTATTTTAGGGTAGAATCTTACCCCGGAAGCTTGAGAAATTGCTCAGTGGTTAAGAGTGTTTATTGCTCTCGCAGAGGTCCTTAATTCAGTTTTTAGCACCCAAATCAGATAGCTCACAACTTCCCCTAACTTCATCTCCTGGGGATCTGATGGCTGTGGCTTCTGCAGGTACCAGCACTAATATGTACATAACTCATTACATAGACCCATACACATCATTTAAAATAATAAAATAAACGTTGTTATAGAGGTCCTTTGTGGACCAGCGTCAAGGTCTTCTTCAGGGTTCAGATCTGATTTGACCAGAAGCATAAGAAACATTTTTCTTAGGGCATCTAAGGGTGAGTGAACTCTCTCACACACATGCTATTCTGAACAAGTCTCTTTATTCTTCTGCTTCTATTCTAGTTCTGTCCTCATTTTAATTCCTTCTAGCTTCTCCCCTAGTCTAAAAACTCTCTTTCTTACAGGCGCCTTGGAGCAATAAAAAAAATTGCAAGAGTTCCCTCTCATTGGTCAAAAGCACATTCCTAGGATAAGCAATAAGTTGCTGAGTCATTTACTATTGCAGCACAAGGTTCCAAGGTTTAAGGAGTAAGACCGTAGTCAGCGTCAGGTAGCACAGGGTCCATAGGTCTTTTATCAGATAGACTTGGCAAGCGAAGAATTGGCGTGCTTTCCTTAGGGTGATTTGTGTAGCAACCTTGTTAGACACCTGTGACTATGACCTTGTGCATAGCTGTAAGGTTTTAAACTTATCATCTATTTACACAAAGTCTTTAGTCTAGTTTGAACTTGCTTTGAGGTAAAAGTGAACTAATTATGTGCAGTTAGTGTAGACAAAAGGAACAAAGCAGGATTTGTAAGTGTCTACAGTCCTTGTGGGACAAATAGATCTAGTTATGAAGCATGTCTTAGTGCGTGTATATATGTATGTATATATATATATATATATACATACATATATATGTCAAAATTATACAGTTTAATGAACAGTCATTTTCCCAACCACTCACATAAATGTGCCCATAAGATTGAGTTGTAATCATGAGATTACTTATACACATTACATGGGATTACACATGCAGTATTAAGTGTAATACTACACTACAGTGCAGGTATTAAGGAGAGACCAAGCTGCTTTAATGAGCAGTGGTTGATGGTCCTACAGATCTTGCCAGGACAAGATTAACCTCCACCAGAGAGTCACTCCTCTGGTGGGTTGACATCTGATTATCAATCTGATTAAAATGCTGTGTATTTCCATGGCTTCTGACACCTTGTACTTTAAACTGACTTGGAATTTAATATGTAGCCTAGGCTAGCCTTAAACACAGTCCTCCAAGTGATAGAATAATACACATCTTCTACCATATCTGGTTTCTCTTACACTTTTCTATATTGTCCTAGACTCAGAAGGTCAATTGCTTTGCTATCCCTGAGTTCCGGGGGAGAATGTTTTCTTAGTCCCCATTTACAACTCTTTCTACACAAAAGTAGCCCCCTTCCATATGCCACATTATCTAATACAGCAATACTTTCTAACAACTAGAGACCTTATAAAGTTAAAATAATCTCAATAATTTAGCTGAAAAGAACAGTACTTGAATGTCATAAACACGGTTCTAATTTTCTCTTCTAGCCCTTAATCTGTTACCTCTATAGAAGCTGAGGTGATTATTTTCAATTCTTGGTTGAATCTTATTCTAATTTGACCATAGTCCTCAAGTGGATCCTTCATTCAATAGAGTAAAACCAGAATTCAAGCAGGTAGAAGCTCCTGGGTTCATCCCCAGCACAACATAAAGTGGGTATTGTGATGCTCATTTGTAATCCCAGCATGAGAATCAAGTCCAAGGTGATCCTCAGTAATGCATTCAAGGACAGTAGGGTGCATGACACCCTTCCTTAAAGGACAGCCCAAAGCCAGAGTCCTTCATGACCTCCAGGACAGAGACCTGCCACTCCCCACATTTCTCACCTTTCTGCCACCATCCTGCACACTTGACCTCCAGCTGTGCCAGCCTCCCGCCAGTGTTCAAGCCTGCTCTTGCCCAGGACCAACCACTTTCTCTAACAGCTGCTTCCCTTGTCTGAAGCTTCACCCTTAAACTTTGGCTTCTTTCAGGGCTTCTCTCATACAGCGCCTTTTCTGAGGGCTCCCTGGCTGTGCTATATAGATTTGCATTTCCCCTCACCAGCTCTGATCACCCTTTAGCTTATGAGTTACCTCAGTCAATCTGGTAGTGTTACTTAGTTATCTGGGTGCTACCATGGCAGTATGAATGGCTATTTCAATACAGCCAGAAAGCTTTCTCTTCTTTGTATTCCCAGCACCTATTGTAATGCCTAGAACATAGAACATATCCAGCAAGGAATTGTAAATACATTTAAATGAAGGGGTGTGAAGCTCCATGTTAGAGTACTAGCCAAGCATGCACAAGCTCTGGGTGATGCACGTGCGCGTGCATGTGCGCGCGCGCGCGCGCACACACACACACACACACACACACACACACACACACTCACACAATCAACAAAGTCCCATGTGTATCAGAGTTCTAAATGGAGAAAGTTCTGGTCCTCTTATCCCACCCAAGTGTGTCATACTGGAAAGGTGAACTAAGAAAATTTTTTTCGAAATTCTACTAGTATTATTTGACACATTTTTAAAAATCATCTTTTAATGAAGACATGGATCTCATGGAGATGGATCAGAAATATGGTATAGACCCCTTCTTGACATGATCAACTTCGTGGCTGTGGCCTACCTACTGTGGGCTGATGTTTAACAATGGCGGATTGTCGTATGTCCTGAGAAGTTCTGTCTGTTGCCAGGGGAATTTTTCTGGCACACTCATGTCTCCCTTATACACACTGAAGATCAGACTGTAGAGTGTCTTTGACGAAGAGTTGAGCTGGAGGAGAAGAGTCCCTGCCTGAGCTGTCTTCTGGTCAGTCTGTCTGTCCTCATGAAAAGACTGGTACCACTCATCCACTGGTGTGCTCCCTTTCTGTGGGCCCACTCTGTGCCAGGCCTTGCTCAAGGAGGAGCACTGTAGAAGACAGTGAGTTGGCATATGTATACCTGCTGCAAGGTAATTGCCTGGCACATCTTAGCTCAGAGAGTGGGTTCAGGCACAATCTATGATTGCCCCTATTTGAAGTGTCCCTAAGAAGGTCCCTTACTACACCTTCCTAAAACTGCCCTTTATTGGACCAAATCTCCTCTTTCCTCAGTGGTGTTAGAAAATCGGACACAGAGGAGAGTGGTTTGATGTTCGCGCTTGGATGAAATGTAGATCCTCTTTGGCTAAACCACCATTTGCCCCAGTTCTCAAAGTGGATTTAGTCAAGGTAGTGCTTTTCTCTGTTTCTCACCACTAGTTGAAAAGGCAAAAACAGTTCCTTATGGTAACAGATGGGACACAAGGTCATTCCTGAGTGTGGGGATATGATGTGGCAAAAGGAAGAATCGAGATCCTTTTCTTGTTAATATTTTTCCCTCCTGGTCCATCTTTTCCATGTTCCCCCAAATCTTCACTATTCAAGAAAGAATGTCCCCACCTTCCCTATGACCACCTTCCCTATGAGCTCCAAAGAGAATGTTGGCTGTTACAGGGCCCCCTTCATGGGAGAACTACAGGATCTGCAGTCAGTCTGCCTGGTTGGCAGTGTGGCTCCCACAATAAGTAGCCTAATGACCTTGAGAAAATTAATCTCTCTTACTTAACTTCCCTGGATAAATGTGACCAAAAGAATGCCTTGCTCTTGCCTCTGCATCTCAGACTCACAACTATCCTTTCTTTATTCTCTCATACATTACATCCCAATTGCAGGTTCCCCACCACCACCTCTCCTCCCAGTTCCTCCCATCTCTTCTCTCCACCCCACCCCAGATCCACTCCTCCTCTATTTCCCTTAAAAAGAAAATGGAAGAGTAGGTGTCCCAGGAATCTATTAGTTGATTCTGTGAGCCCTCTTCTCATGATTTCCTCAAACCCTCTGGCTCCGATATTCCTTCCTCCCCCTCTTTCATGCAATTCCCTGACTTTGGATCAACCATCGGTTGCCCACATCACCATAACCCCAGCATATCTTGCAAGCAGGGCAGATTGTTTTTGTGTGTGTGTGTGTGTGTGTGTGTGTGTGTGTGTGTGTGTGTGTGTATTTGTTTATTTATTTATTAAAAATTTCCACCTCCTCCCATTTCCCTCCCACTCCCCGCACTGCCCCCCTCCCTCTCCAGTCCTAAGAGAAGTCAGGGTGCCTTGCCCTGTGGGAAGTCCAAGACCCTCCCCCCTCCATCCAGGTCTAGGAAGGTGTGCATCCAAACAGACTAGGCTCCCAATAACCCAGTACATGCAGTAGAATCAAAATCCGGTGTCATTATTATTAGCTTCTCAGTCAGCCCCCATTGTCAGCCATGTTCAGAGAGTCCGGTTTGATCACATGCTCATTCAGTCCCAGTCCAGCTGGCCTTGGTGAGCTCCCATTATATCAGTCACACTGTCTCCATGGGTGCATGCAACCCTCGTGGTTCTCCCTCTTTCTGCTCTTCATCTGGGCCTTGGGAGCTCAGTCCTGTGCTCCAATGTGGGCCTGTGTCTCTTATCTTCATCCATTGCCAGATGAAGAGTAAGGCTCACAGTGAGCCCGTCCATGCTGAAGCGTCCAAGCCCATTGCCGTTGTCCTTGGTTTCTCAGTCATCCTCCACCGTCAGCCACATTCAGAGAGTCCGGGTTGGTCGCCTGTTCCATCAGTCCCATTCCAACTGGACTTGGTGGTCTCCCGTTAGTTCTGTCCCACTGTCTCAATGGGTGAACGCACCCCTCACGGTCCTGACTTCCTTGCTCATGATCTCCCTCCTTTTGCTCCTCATCAGGACCTTGGGAGCTCAGTCCAGTGCTCCAATGTGGGGCTCTGTCATTTTCTCCATCCAACGCCAGGTGAAGGTTCTATGGTGATATGCAAGATATTCATGAGTATGGCAATAGGATCTGGACATTTCTGTCTCCCTCTCCTCAGCTGCCCAAGGAACTAGCTGGGGGCATCTTCCTGGACACCTGGGAACCCCTCTAGAGTCAAGTCTCTGCCAACCCTAGAATGGCTCCCTTAGTTAAGATATAGATGCCCTTCAGTGGAAGAATGGATGAAGAAAGTGTGGAATATATACATATTAGAGTACTACTCGGCGGTAAAAAACAATGACATCTTGAATTTTGCATGCAAATGGATGGAAATAGAAAACACCATCCTGAGTGAGGTAACCCAGGCCCAAAAAGATGAACATGGGATGTACTCACTCATAATTGGTTTCTAGCAATAAATAAAGGACATCGAGCCTATAATTCGTGATCCTAGGGAAGCTAAATAAGAAGGTGAATCCAAAGAAAACCATATAGTTATCCTCCTGGATATTGGAAGTAGACAAGATTGCTGGACAAAAAATGGGAACTTGGGGGTGGGGGGGATGGGGGGAAGGGAGGATGGGGAGAGAAAAGTGTTAAGTGGAGGATGGAGAGAGCTTCGGGGAATAGGATGGTTGGGATATAGGAAGGGTGGATATGGGAGCAGGGCAGATTGTAGGCAAAGATTGTTGTGACTGGGTTGATTTCCAGTCCCACTGCTGTGAGTCTTGCCTGGTGATAGAAGACGGCCAGTTCGGGTTCTATATCCCCATTACTAGGAGACTTCACTAGGTTCTGTTTTGTAGATTCCAGGGAGCTCCCTCCATACTAGGTTTCTGCATTGCCCCCCAATACACTTACTCATAGTGTTCATAGAAGCCAGAAACTGGAAACAATATAGATGTTCCTCAACAGAAGAATGTATTTTTTTAAATGAGGTATATTTGCAAGAGTATTACTCAGCTTTTAGAAACAATGAATCGTAAAATTTTCAAGCAAAAGAATGGAACTAGACAAAATCATCCTTAGTGAGGTAACACAGACCCAGAAAGACAAGCATGGTATATACTCACTTGTAAGTGGACATTAGTTTTTAACTAAGGATAATCATCCACAGATCTAGAGAGGTTAAGTAATAGGGAGGGATCAGGCAGGGATGTGTGGATCTCCCTGAGAAGCAAAAGTAGAATAGATTTTATGGGTGGACTGGGAGCAGGTGGGGATGGGAACAGGAAGGCTCAGGTGAGGGGTGTAGTGTTAATATGGAGAGATGACTAAATTGGGGGACATATAGAATTGTTTTAAAAGACAGAATCCCAGCCGGGCATGGTAGCACACACCTTTAATCCCAGCACTTGGGAGACAGAATCAGGCAGATCTCTGAGTTTGACTCCAGCCTGGTGTACAGAGTGAGTTCTAGGACAGTCAGAATTGCATTGAAAAACACTGTCTCAAAAACAAACAAACAAACAAAAACCAGACAGGATCTCATGTAGTCCATGCTAATCATGAAATTGCTATGTAGCTGAGGATGATCCTTCTATCTCTGTTTCCCACTATGTGGTACTGGGGAGCAAACACAGGGCTTCATGTATTCTGTGCAAGTACTCTACCAACTGAGTCATATTGCCAGCCCTATTCATTTCATATGATAATAGAAGTATGGACAAAGAGTTGCCAGAGCAGACAGCACAGGCTTGGAGAGATTCTGAGTACTGAGATAAGGAACACAAGTATTAGGCTGTCAGGGTCATGTCATTGGGACGCAAAGCAGTGGAAGATGCATAATGCTCATCTCCAACCACAGATAACACCAAAAACAAACATGTCCTATGATTGTCATTGGGCCAAATCTCACCCAAGGTAGAATAAAATGGGCTTTTCTGTGTGACTGTTCACTCAACAGTCATGTTGGTTTGACTCATTTTCCAGCATGCTTCTCTCCACGGGCCATCCTTACTGGAGTCCCATCTTCAGTTTCAATAAGCAGCATGACTTCTCAGATGGAAAGTTTCAGAATGACAAAGTGCTGGGGATGCAGGGTGAATTCAAAACCACTTTCAGCTCGTCTTAACGTTTTCTTCAAAAGCCAGTGAAACATGCTGTACCCAACCAAGCCAGCACACAATGCTCAATTCTGAGTTTGCTCTAAGATTCTCACAGCCTTTAAACAAGAACAAATTTTCATCAAAATTTCTTTTGTGACTTTTTTTTATTGAGGATGGAGAATCTGTTTAAAAAAAACTCCTCTGAATAGTTATTGAACATTCATATTAAATACTAGAGACTTTGGGGGGCCCTTAAATTTTGAAAAACAGCTACTTTTGTTTTATCCAATGACCTTCTTTAGCTAGACATGGCCCCTGGAAAAACAGAATGAAAAAAATGGAATCTCAAAGCATCAATATTCAGAAGAGAAAGGGAAGGGGAGAGAAAAAAGGAAGATCTCATACCTCAGATTCTGTTGCCAAGGGCACAGAGGGTGGGGACTCAGCTGCATATTACCATCTCCCTTTATGCTCCTAGGATGTGGATTAGCATCGTTAAGCAATAGACTTCATCTCCATCATCCCTGCAAGACAGTCACACATTCTACCTAACCATACCTCCTTAGTTCTGATAACACAACAACAGTGTTGGCCCAGAAATCTATCATGTCTCTTACTGTCTGGGCCAAGTGTTTCCAGGTTCTCGGTCTTTTATTTAAAGAATTGTCCCAAAGGTGCTCACAGACTGCAGAGTAGCAAGTAAACTTTATTTAAAAGCAAAACAGTAACGCAGATGAAAAAGAGATGCCCTGCCAGTTATGACACCAGGCTGTGTGATTGAGAGTACACAAGGGCCTCTGGTTGTTGTCTGTGTCTTCCTTGACAGCGTTCAAGAAAAGGAGTTAGATTGTGAAAGCACTTCATGTCCATGTTTCTCTGTTTTGATTGACTGGCATGGATTACATAAAACTGCTCACTGCAAATGCCTCTTGCTGGGATACATCTGAATTTAATAATATGCATATCAAATTATGCATAGGCATAATATGGCAAACTGGATGTTCCCTATAAGTTTATTCAAAGGACACAGTTTGTCTTATTGAACATGCAGCCAAAACTAATTCAGGCCAGATGGACCCATCTCCCTTCATTTCAGGATATGCTGTAGGACATTTTTTAATCAAACAGGACATTATCAAAGAGTTGTTAAGGGGAATAGCATATTTACATTGTTTAAAGCAGATATACATGCAGGTGGGGCATTCCAGAAGGTTTCCTAGGTTCATCATTAGAAGAGGAGTGTGCATAGCCAAGCCAAATAAACTCAGGTTGCTAAGCTTGCCCCTATGTTTGCCTGCCTCATTACCTGTCCCCTTATGCCTGTGACTGATCCAGGGATTAGAGGGGATCAGAACAGCAAGAGAGAAGAGCCTTTCCGTTTGTTTAACTGCCTTATTGATACTTGATTCTTCTCTTACACATTAGAACTTACCAAACAGATGGGGACGCACATCACTTTCAAAGACAGCCCATGGTTTGGGATAGCAATAGAAGAGAATATTGCAGATCTCCTGTGGTTCTCACTTATGGATCCCAATTCTTCTTGTTGGAACCATTTAAAGAAAATCAAAACCCTCTTCTGTGTGACAGCAATTCTTATTCATGCCAACAAGAATCTGTGCTTCCTGGTTATTCTTTTTTCCTTAAGGCTTACTGGTTACTCCCTCTCCTGCTATGATTTCCCCATAGTGGCTAGTCTTATCTCTGTTCACATTCCAGCTACTTCCAAATCTCAGAAATCTAGATGTCAAGAACAGAATGTGTATTTGAAGAGGAAGGATGCCACACCCTTCCTCTTCAAACTATACCTCTGTTGGCATAGCCTAATGCTAAATTAGTTTCTGATAATTATACCACATTTTGGCTAAAATAATAATAAAACCTGTGATTCTTACATGCATTAGGTTACATCTACTTTAGAAATTGTACCATTGACTTTTTAGGTCCTCAAACAGTTTATCTTAATAAATTTATTTTTTAATTGAAAATAGATTCTTCTCTCACACAATACATCCCAATCAAAGTTTCTTCTCTCTCAACTCCTCCTATCTCCCTCCCACCTCCCCTCACCCCCAGACCCACTCCCTCTTTATTTCCTCTTCAGAAAAGAGACGGTCTTCAAGAGAGGACAGCCAGATAAAACAAAACAAAGTACAGTAAGACAAGGTGAAAGCCCTCATATCTAGGCTAGACAAGGCAACCCCATAGAAGAAAAAATTTCAAGAGCAGGCGAAAGAGTCAGAGATGCACCCATTCCCACTGTTTTAGGTCCCACAAAACACCAAGCTAACAGCTATAACATATTCGCTGAGGACGTGGTGCAGACTCATGCAGGTCCCATTTGCTGCTTCCATCTCTGTGAACCCTACATAGTCGATTCAGTGAGCCATGTTCTTTCAGTGTCCACCCCCTCTGACTCCTACAATATTTCTTCCCTTTCTTCTGCACTGTTCCCTTCTCCCTCCCCTCAGAGAGATAAAGGCCGATAGAGACCCGATAGAGGCCTCCAATTTAGACTCTGTCTCCCTGACCCTCTTCCATCTGCTGCTAGAGGAAGCCTTTCTGCTGATGACTGCTGGACAAGACATCAATCTATAAATATAGCAGAATATCACTAGGAATCATTTCATTGTTTTGTTTTGTTTTGCCAGTGTGTTTGGTTCTACCATAGGTCTCTGGACTATCTAGTCTCCAGTTCCCTACCATCCAGGCAGTATAGGGCAGGGCTCTCTCACGAGGGGTGAGTCTCAAGTTAAACCAAACATTGGTTAGCCATTCCCATGTGTTCTGCACCACCATTGCCCTAGCACATCTTATAGGCAGGACAGATGGTAGATGAGGGGTTTGTGGCTCGGTTGGTGTCTGGGTTTGTTTCTCTTTCTGTGGCCTGCAGAGCACCTTCCCACACCAAAGAAAGTAGAACATAGGGGTGAAAGCTCCAAGCCTGTACCAGATCGCCCTCGCTATGTTCAATGAGCTAAGTGGTTCTTTTCCTCAGCAATGGGGCCCCCACTGTTAGTTTTCAGAGGGTGACCTTCTGTCCTAGCATCAACCTGGGTGTTTCAGAGATCTCCATGGAACCTCCTCAGCCAACAACCAAATGTAACCCAATCCCACCACTGGAAGCCTTGCCTGACTACAAAAGCTGGCCAGTTCAGACTCTGTATCCGCCATTACAAAGAGTCCTCACAAGGTCACCCACAGATTCCAGGAAGTTTCCACTGCACTGGGTTTCTACACCACTCTCGCAATGCTCCATTTCTACTTCAGGAATTGTGACTTTTTAGGTCCTCTAATAATTTATCTTAATAAATTTATATTATTGGCTTTATATATCTCACCTAACAAGATTTTTATGGATCATGAGTCTGGATTCCCCCATATTCATGAAGTCTGCTGTGTTATATCAAATTCTGACTCTTCTTGACTATTAAAGAAAATTGGAACTGGATAAGACCCGGGTTATTGAATCATTCACTAACACCATTTATATATAGTGGTCCCTTCAGATATGAATTCACCTTTAGGCTAAATCTTCTAGATCATTTGCAAGAATTTCAGGAGAGGACTCATGTCATGCTGAGGTCACACTGTGCCCACGCAAACTTTCTGTTCTGAGTCTGGTAGCTTGGTTATAAAAGGAAGATATATTTGTTTGATAGCAACTGTTTTGAATGAGCCCATTAACTAAATGAGTTCTGGTATCGGGGTGGTGAATACATATTCAGGAGTACATGCAGGTGTGCGTGTATGTGGTTCTCGTGCTTGTATAGCAATTATACTCAATAATTTTTTTGAAAGATTTGGAAAGCACCCATCAATAACGGCTCCTGATAGCATACCTGAGATGAGAACCATGTTTGATTTTCCAGGAAAGTGGCTTAGATTTTTATATTTGAGAAGATGGCTTCCCTTTGCCAGCTGGGACCCAGGACTACTGCCCTGTGGAGAAGCTCCACTCTGTGTTCCCAGTTGGTTGGTTTCAGTATGACAGAAGATATTTGCCTTTGGTACTGAGAAAAGCTGTCTACCAAGTAGGCCCTCTCATGGTGAGATACTGCCACCTAATATGTCACAGTGAGTGCCTGCCAGATTCCAAACCAAGCGCAGCCATTGTTTTCTTATAGGGAGGGGATGCGGCTCCATCAAGTTCCTCTTAGTGTTATCATCATCATTGGTCCCATCTGCCACTGTAGCACTAGGATGCAGCTGGCTTTAAGTGTCCATAAGTGAGATGAGAGCTCTCCAGCTACCTCACAGAACCTTTGAAGGGAAAGCCCTAGTCACATGGAAGGGTCGGGCACCCTGGTGCCTCCTCACGTATCCACATATACAGTCCTTTTCTGATTCAAACCCATCTGACTCCTTGCTGATGATCAGAGTGGACGGAACCTGAGGCTCAGAGCCATGCAAAACGGTGTTGCCTTGCAGTGGGGTAGCACCATAACAAAGGGAATTGGGAAGAGCTTGCGGTAGGGTAACACCATAGATGAGGGAATTGGGAAGATTCTAGATACTTTTGAAGAGAGAAATGTCATGACTTGCAAATGTGGGAGGGTGAGGGGAGGAATATAGATAGATGCAGTGGCAACTAGATTTTAACTTCAGCCTTTGGGAGGTTTTGCCACACTAAATTGGAAAAGTGCTGGATAAGAAGGCTGGGGGCAGGTGAGGGAAATGAGTTCCATTTGTAAAGGATGATTAAGAGTAAGATGCCTGTTAGACAACTTGCCAGGGATCAGAAGATGACATTGGATGTATGAATCTATACTGCAAGGAGGAAACTAGACTAGATATCTAAACATTGGAGCTATTAAGTGCCATAGTAAGACCAGATAAGACAGTGCTGAGAAATTTGTTATTGACCACAAGGAGCATTGCACAAGTGTTGTGTTAATTCCCTTGTCCATTCCTAGGGACAAAGAAAATTCTTCCTTAAAAGGAACTATACCTAGAGTCCTTTGAGAACATGTTATATGGGGGCAAGCGTGGGCTGATCCCATCCTCCCCCATTACCCAGTGAGGGCTGCTGGTTCACTTGAATGCCAGCAGCAGCTCAGAAAGTGTCATCTCCAGGCACATTTCCAATGCAGTTAATCATGTCAATACCTATAAATAAAGTGCAACCAACAGTCACTTTAACAGCGCATGCTAATTATCAGTAGGATTGTCGCTGAAAAAGGGCCTCTTTCTCTTCTCCCCCCTTCCCCCCTCTATCTCTCTTTCTCTCATGCTTTTTATTTTTTGCCCATTTTGCCATGTCTTGGGGGTAGTATCAAGAATGCTATCAGAGTGTCTGAGAAGATGGGGTGAGCAGATCATTAACAGAAGCCATGTTAGAAAAGGATTACATTGGGTTTGGACCCTCAATGTAATTGTTATGGGTGACAATAAAGGACATCCAGGAGAAATCTTACAACTAGGGTTGCACTTGGTGCTGTTTCTTACAAGGTTTTATTTTTGAAAGGGGTGCTTTAAAAACAGGGTTTCTCAGAGAGCCAGACACAGTCAAGAATATGGTGCTGGGAAGAAGAATAGACAAGAGATGAGAAGTTCCACAGCCCTGTGGCTCATTGGCCTGGAGCTCCACTACCTGGACAGCAAGCCCCAGGCCCCTGCCTTGTCTCTCTTTCCACAGTGCTGGGGTTACACGCTAGTGCCAGCACACCAGGCTTTTCGCGTGGGCTATGATGATCTGGACTACACTGCCTGAGCAATCACCACAGCCCCTATGTATGATTTAACTTTCATTATCATCAGCCCTGAAGAGAGAGAGAGAGAGAGAGAGAGAGAGAGAGAGAGAGAGAGAGAGAGAGAGAGAGAGAGAGAGAGAGAGAGTTTAGGTTTTTTAAGACAGGGTTTCTCTGTATAGCCCTGTAGACCATGCTGTCCTTGAACTTGGCGATCTACCTGCCTCTGCCTCCAGAATGCTGAAATTAAAGGCTGCACCACCACCACCCGGCCCATGTTCAGATATTAATCTCCCAAAGGAGAAATCTGAGAAATGACATTGTTCATCTAATGTTAAGTGGGCAGTCAAGGCTTTAGTCAGTCACATTGTATGTCCAAGCTTCAGGGATTTTTAATACAAAGATTTAGACCATTTATTTTTAATGCCACTATTGAGATAGTTTTGTTTAAATTTGTCATCTTATAATTTGCTTTTTATTTCTACTAGATTTTTCTCTTTGACCCTGTCCTCTTCCCATGGTTACCTGTCTTTTTTTAATTACTGAGTATTTCCACACGCCTATATTATTTCATATTTTTACTTTTTAGCCACAAACTTCTTGTATTATTTTAGTTCTTTCTTTAGGGTATGTATTACACATCCTTAACATATATAAGTCAACTTAAAGTGATGTTATTGTACTTTTACTATACATCATGAAAAAAGCACATGATTTTAGTCTTATCTTCTAGTGAATAACATCAGTAAAATGAGAATTTTTTAATATTTAGTTATCAATCCTAGGGATGACTCCAACAACCCCCTTGGGTTATGTACCCATTTTGTCCCAACAAAGCCCAATGTAGCGAATATAATATTGTGCTTAGCAATTTCCGGCAGCATTCTTTAGGATATCACAGAGTGGAAAAGGAATTCACTAGGAGAATGCAGGAAGAATATGAAGTGCACTAGCCAGCCGGAAAATACAGCTAATATTGACTACTACAGGCACAGTCAGAGAAAAAAGATTAAGGTTTGGCAGACAGAGAACTTAGACACACTTCTGGGCGTTTCCCAATGTACCCTGCTGACGGTGCTGCACTTGACCACACCAAGCAGGAGCAAATGAGGTGTTTCCCTACATGGCATTTCCTTTCCCCACTATCCTCCAGGGCACTCAGTACTGGTGATACTTCTGCATTCTGATTCTCTCTGGCTGAAATAGAAGGCAGGTATTCCACCATTTCTTTGTATTTGGCTCTTCTCAGCATTCCGGAAAGATGTACTAAGAAACTCCACACTCGGATACATGTCTTTCTCGACTCTGGCACCACTCACATTGGACTGGATAACCATGGCTTACCTGTGTACTGTTCTTGCAGTGAACCTGGACTATATCTATCTGTCTGTTAGATGTCAGTAACACATTCCAGTCCTCAAAGGTGACAACCAGAAGCTCTGGATTGCGTCAGATATCCTCTGAGGAGCAAATTCACTTCTGATTGGGAAGTACTGATTCGAATGTTTGTGAATATAGAGATTCTACAGGTTCTTGACCCCAAACCTGCATCAGCTTATGGTGAGAAAGGAACATTACCAGCAAATGCCAGTGGTCACCTGGCCCACTGCCTGGGAAGCTTATGGCTCCTCAAGGGATGGCGACTCTGGGTTACTATTGCAGATTCAACCCCAAGACAGTTCTTCTAGCCAAATAAGACATTGTAAGAATAAGGAAATGAGGGCATGGAAAGATGGCCCAACGGATACAAGCTCTTGCTGCTCTTGCAGAGGACCCAAGTTCAGTTCTCAGCAGCCACGTGATGGTCCACAACCACATACATTTCCAGTTCCAGGAGATCTGCTGCTTCACTTCTGATTTCTGTGGACACCAGACAACACGTGGTGCACATACATATTCACAGACAGAACACATGCATAAGATAAAATAGATAAATCTTATAAAAAGTAAGCAAATGAATAGATAAGTGAATGAATGGATGGATGGGATCCCTAACGATTGTTCAGTGTTACTCTGAGGAAGAGTGGCATTAGGTTGTGTATATAGGAAGGGGGATATTTTATTGCTTTACTTAAGTCTTTCAATATTCAAATTTGACTGTCATTTTACCTATTAATACTTAATTTTCTGTATTGTCCAAGAGTGTCAATATGTACACATGAATGCAGGTGCCAGTAGCATCAGTTCCTCTGGGGCAGAAGTCACAGGTGGTTGAGCCTCCTGATGTGGCTGCTGGGAAGTGAACTCAGGCCCTCTAAAGAGGGGTCTGCACTCTTACCCAATGAACCATCACTTCAGCATCATTTTATTTCTATTTAATTATTTTATAAATAAATTACTTCTATATGTAAAATTTTAAAAATTGTTTGCAGGATTTCTTTTTATTTTATTTTTGAGACATGATCTCATGTAGCCCACTCTGCCTTTGAACTTTGATGCTGCCAAGGAAAACCTTGACCTCCTGATCCTCCTGCCTCTACTTCCCAAGTGCTGTGAATGTCCACTATCCCTGGTTTATTTGTTGCATGCTAGACAAGAACTGTACCAACTGAGTAATCCCCGCCCCCCCCCAACACACAAAATTTCTTTTTGAATCACTTGAGGGTCAAAAACATTCATATTGATGGTTATTTGTTTAACTTTTGTGTTTAAAGGATACACTTAGGGATTTTAGTCTTAGAATTCTGTTGTTGTTTTTTCTTTAAACTCATGAGTATACAGTCTTAAAGTAGAAATATTTATGAATGGAACTCATAGTGGGGAAGAAAACACCACCACATACTTAGTACATAGGACAGAAGGAATCTGACACTTCATATTTAACTATGTTCTTCAAGAAGTAGAATAAGCACATTTCACATCTTTCAGAGTGGGGTACACAAGAAATAGATGCTGAAAGAATTGACTATGGTACCTTCATGGGCATGATTTTTGCCAATTTCAAATTGGGATTCTCTGGGCAAAATGAGGTAGGACAAGAGAGCAAGTGCTGTGGAAAGGAAGTCTAGAAATCAAGGACACAGGAGTGGACTTGAGTATAAAAAGCAAAGAGAGGGTTAGGCCTCCTGCAGAAGGGAGCACAGCATCACACAGCAACATGAACCTGCCAGGTGTGAAGCCTCTCTCCTGTGCAATGCCCCCTAGTAAGACTGGCCACCAGGGCTCCTGAGGTCAAGGTTCCAGAAACCAGGACTGCTTGGCCTGCAAGGTAAGGTGATTTTGTTTGCATGAGCCCGGCAATGCTTCTAGACACAGACCAATTCATCTGCCTTAGCTACCAAACAGATCCTTTACCTCCTCCTCTCTGTGGAAGCAGTCAAGCCAGGTTGTTGGCAAGGTGACCTTCCAAAGCTGATCTGAGCTTCCAAAAATAGAAGCATCCTCCAAGAATCCAGAAGGGGAGGGGAGGGGAGGCTGTGGATGTTGAGGCCAGAACCCAAGTCCCTGGAGCACTGTCAGTATGAAACCGTATTAATTAGACACAGGCACCCAGATCCATAACCTCAGGTGTCTCACAGAAATTGCAACTAAATGAGCTGGCTTTTTCCCTCTTCCTAGTTACACTCTCCCGGGCTTTAGAAGAGGGCAGAGGGCAGGAGAAAGATTCCTATATTCTGACCTATTTGGATCGGCTGTACAGTGCCCAAGGAGATGTCTTCCATGGGATCCCAGTAGAGGGAATGGACCTCATTCAGATACACTCAAAATAGGATATGGCTAAGTGAGACCTTGAGAAGCAGACATCAGGGCTCCCTAAAGTCTGGGTTTTGAACTTTTCTCCCTGCATGGACATTGTGCAGGACGAGGTTTGTGTCCCAGTGTGTCTGATTATGTGGGAACTGAGGTCAGAGGTTGTCACTACCATACTCATGCAATATTCTTGTCCAGAGTTAATTAGGAGCTAGAAGATTCCATGATCTGATGGAACCACGTGTTACTGATCTGCAGAGGTTGTTTGCAATACTAAGGGTACAAATGGCAGTGAAGAGTGTGGAAGAGACTGACTGGGTTATCTGGAGTGTAGGGGGATAGTGTGGCTCATTTGACCACTCTGTGTAAATGGGCAAGCATATAGGTCAGAGTGAAGCCCTGCTGGAAAGGTCACAGGAAGTTGAGTGGGGTTGCAACTAAGTGTCTGAGCTCTGCTAGGGTGAAGCCCTGTTAGGCTTCTCTTTGCATGGCTTTGTCCTGAGAGCTCCCTCTGGATTGCAGCAGCCATGTAAATAGAGCAACGTGGAGGGGCACTCTGAGAATGCTGTGTTCTGGACTATGGGAACCTGTGTGAGGCTGGACATGTGGGCTGGGTGTGTGGCAGCTTCCTGCGGACAGCCTCTTCAGCTCTGCCATCCTAAATATGAGTTGTGCCATCCCAGCAGAGGGGTGGTGTTTGGGTGTGACATTAGGACCTCATGAGCTGACCAAGAGGAGCAGAGAGTAGCCTTTCAGACCTGCCTGCTGCTGAGCCTCCTGCACACGGGCTGAGGACGGTTTCTAATGCATCGCTCTGTGCTTTCTGAACAGGACAATGTGGATCTGGGGGAGCTTATGTTCTCACTCTGCTATCTTCCAACGGCTGGCAGGCTGACCATCACCGTGATCAAAGCAAGGAACTTAAAGGCAATGGACATAACGGGAGCATCAGGTGGGACATTCATCAGTTCCTCACCTAGTTCTCATTCAGTACACTGTCAAGTTGCTATTGTGGTACCTTGGGTCTGGAACCAAGTTGCCAGGTTTAACCACATTCCTGACACCTCTAAGTGCTGTGTGACCTTGGACCAGTCACTTAACCACTCTAGGCTTCAGATTCCCATCTGTAAAGTGAGAGTAAGATTTGCCCCTGTTGAGTTGTTGTATAATGAACCATGTTAATATGTTTAAGATGTGGCATATTAACATGCTACATGATGTGGGCTGAATCTTGAGTCTTTTACTACCCGCATCTGGGACTCAACCCACAGTTTGCATATTCTGAGGTGGTCTACCAAGTTAGGCCTTTTCTCAGACTTCCCTATCTTGGGCTCATTGAAAACTGGAGACAATTCTGACTACTTATAAAAGTGAACTATGGCTTGGAATTTGTTTTCAGTGAACCAGGCATGTGCCTTTAAATTGTAAACCCTGACTCAAGATGTCTCAATATGCAACTCACACTGCACATTCATACCAGTCTTGGCCAAGTAGTCACTAATGCACAGACCACTGGTACACAGACTGACTGAATTCAAAGAGCCTGAAATGTAGTGTATTCATTTGTTGTTGCTGGTGTGTGTGTGTGTGTGTGTGTGTGTGTGTGTGTGTGTGTACATATATAATATAAGCATGTACATATAAAGACCAGGGATCAATCTCATATGCCACTCCCCAGGAGTCATTTACCCCCTAGTCCATCACTACTGTCCAGCTCAAAAGGGATTCCTCTATCTCTCTGCCTAACCACATGCCACCGAGAACTCACCCCTTCCAGAAGGTACTTTAAGCCAGAGAAGCTATATCATTTTTCCTTTCTTAGAAACAGCCTAGAGTATAGAACATAAACTATAATAACACCTTAGAGTAAATGTCATCCTTGACTTTGGTTTTTAAGAAAGGTTCTCCCATTGAGACCTGGGCTCACTGGTTAGATCATAACTGGGCAGCAAACACCAAGGATCCTCTTGTCTCCACTTCCCTTGCACTAGAATTACAAGTGCATGCCACCCACCATGCCCAGATGTGTAAATGGAAGACAGTATGTAACTCAAGTCTTATACTTGCATGGCAAGGTTGTTACTGACTGATTTTACTCCAAGCCATTGATACATTCTATGTTCTACCCTCCAAGCTGTTTGTAAGCAATAAAAGAGATATACAGCTCCTCTTACCTTCTGTACAGCTTAACATGCCTTCTGGAAGGGGTGAGGAGTGAGGGCAGATGTGCTGAGGAAGAGAGATACAGGATTGCCTTTTGAGCTGTATAGTAGTGAGGGTCTAGTGGGACCAGAAGTGCCGCCTCCAGAGCACAGCCAGCCTGGTCACCTGTCACTCTGCCATGGTCACCTGTCACTCTGTTCATGCTATGAACAGTCCCCTGTCTTCTCTCTTACTGATTAGTGAGCAGCTTCTCCCTTTGCAAACAGACTTACAGGAGCTCCCAGTACATAAGGCCATCCACCCCTACAGACTGTCCCATTCTCTAGAAATTTAGAACTCATAAGGCTAGAAGCATTCTCCTTCTTAGAGGCCCATTCTTTAAGCAAAGAGCTCCATGGGTATCCCAGAGTTGGGGTGCTGAGTCCTGTCTCCCACTCCTGGGAAATGTCTGTTTCTCTTCATTTCACAGGCAGGCGGGTCCTGAATTCTGGTTGGAATATTTTATAATTTGGCAACAGATGTGTTCACCCTATTTTTAAATTTCATGAATTTTGAGGAGACAGTGTCCTGTGTTTTTTCTTGAAGGAATAACTTAATTATTCTAAGTAATTGCTGCCCACATCACATATCACATGAATTAAAATCCCCCAATCTAGTCTCCAGACAGAGGAAGAAAGTTTCCCTTCTGGTCATGCACGCCCAGCGTCTGCATCTGTCCTCACAGTGCCCTGTTCTCATGCCTGTGCAGATCCATACGTGAAAGTCTCACTGATGTGTGACGGCCGGCGACTGAAGAAAAGGAAAACGTCGACCAAGAGGAACACGCTTAATCCCGTTTACAATGAAGCCATAGTCTTTGATGTCCCTCCTGAAAGCATCGACCAGATTCACTTGTCCATAGCTGTCATGGACTATGACCGGTGAGATGCCAGGAGCTCTCTCTCCCTCCCTCTCTCCCTCCCTCCCTCCCCCAGCCCTGTGTGGGTGTGTGCCCATGCATGCACACACAATCTCTGGGCAGGAAGAGTGGATTAGGGAGCAGCCATTATGCAAGGTGGGGTTCCAGGACACAGGAGGTCACACTGTCCACACCATGCTGTCCTCTCACTACAGAACTTCTAACATCTTCGCCCCTCGCTCCCTGTTTCTTATCTTTCTTCTTCTCCGCCCTGCCATGTCCCACTTCTTTCCATTCCCCTTTCTGTTTACATCTTGGTATCTCTGTGTGTCAAACTATGGTCCCACAAGTCTTGTTTTCCATTGAGCAGCCTGACTCCTTTAGTGGAAAGCTTCTATCCCCAACACAAAATGATTACTTTAGCCACGCCACCAATGTTTCTAAATATATAACTTCAGTCTTTTTTTTTCTCCTTGCACTGTGTTTAATAAAGATCATTTCCATCCACTTAAGTCTGAAAGCAAACACAGAAATGTTCTCTTGAAAATGCTAGGATCAGTATAGATGACAGGGTACATTAAAATGTATAAGATGCTAGACTTTTTAATTAATACAGCACAGAGAAGATATTTATAGCCTGCATTGTAGCCAATTGTGTATTTAAAGGATAGATTTGAAAAACAGACATTTTAATATGCAAAGGAAGTACCAACAGGGAATTATACATGTTAAACCAGTCATTAGACTGAAATGCAAAGTCTCTTTTTAATTAGAAACCTCCCACGTGGTCTGAGCACAATTATAAAAGAAAAAAATCAGTCTGGCTTCTAATATAATCTCACAAATATTGCTTGTAGCTAGAAATTTTTCCATCTACCTCTGAAATGTTAGCACAGCGACATAGTGACCTCAATGCTTTCCCAGTAGATCCTTACAAGAAACATGCCTTGTCTTCAGACACATTTGTACATGAGTACGACAGCCCATGCGGGCCATAGGCCTTGTCCTGTCTTCTCTGGACACACACAACACCACAGTGCCAGGTCCCAGGAGGGGATGCTGCCCACCAGCTTGGAAGCGAGGCTGGTATTTCCCAAGCTATTGCCAAGGTTCCTGCATCAACAAATCTGATTATGTGATTTCTGATTTAATTTAATTATCAGTAAACTCATAAATCTGGCCTGGAAAAATCCACGGCAGTAT
Organism: Arvicola amphibius; assembly: GCF_903992535.2. Taxonomy (NCBI): domain Eukaryota; kingdom Metazoa; phylum Chordata; class Mammalia; order Rodentia; family Cricetidae; genus Arvicola; species Arvicola amphibius. The sequence continues at coordinate 109,248,645 of NC_052047.1, forward strand.
CCACAGGGTCTCTGCATGCATTTGATTTTAATGAGCATAGACTTAAATATCCCAAACAATCCTTATCTCTTCTCCTTCTCCCCACACGAACTGAACAGAAGCCACTCCTCTTTGTTGGGAGGACAAAGAGATTATCCCAAGAGTCGAAAAGTGGGCCACATACTTTCAATTATTTCAAGGGACTAATTTTTATTTTTTTACTAAGGGAAAAGTAAAATGACAAAAAGCAAGACCTGCTCACAAAAAGTTTCAAACTGTTAGCCCTAAGTTAAAGGATCTGGGTGCCTTCCACAGTTGAGAACCCAAGTTGGCTCAAAGAACCAAAGCCGAGAGTAGAAAGAAAGATGTGGAAAAGATGACAGTGGTGGTCCCTAATGAAGTAAGGAACAAGAAGATCCAGTAACCCTCCCCGCTGGGCTCCTCGTTGGCATCTTTGGTTGCCTCTTATGGAAATTGGAGTGGGAGTTACATCAGTCACTCCTTCCTAAGGGCTTCCTTTCCATTCGGTATCTCTGGAAGCCGGCTTAGCCTCCAGCCCCAGAAGTGATATCATTACCACACATCAGGGAGTTCTTTGGACAAAGGTTCTCAGAACCAAATGAACCCATGTCAGTGTGAGGAAAGTTGGATACAGTCTTGCACCCTAGATCTATCTGCTGTTTAGCCTAGACTGTAGTTTAAAATTAGATAATTATTTTTTTAAAAAAAATAGGCCACTACTTTTGAATTTCTTCCACTCATTTGAGTTGTTGATTTTACTTCTGCATGCCAAAATTTTAAGAAAAAACTATTGTGGCCCATTTTCACAGTGTAGGTCATAATGAGGTCATTGGCGTGTGTCAAGTAGGCAACGAAGCTGAGCGGCTGGGCAGAGAGCACTGGAGTGAGATGCTGTCATATCCTCGGAAGCCCATTGCACACTGGCACTCTCTGATGGAGGTAAGATCTACCCAAACATGCTCCACTCTGTGGATTGCATGGTTTGCTGCGAAAGTGTAAAGCTGTTGACAGCATAAATGTGCCAGGCTCTTTTGTCACTAGCACTGTCCCTGGTGACATTTCCCAGGACTGATGGAACTTGCATGAAATCTGAAACACAATTAATAAAAACTCAGTGAGAGAAATCAGGGTTCAACCTAAAGACCCAAAAAGCAAAGCAGCCAACCACTGGTTCTTACCTTGGCCTCAGTCCGAAATGATGATTCTGCCTCCAGGAATTGCAGAATGAGATTGTGTCTGAGAGCTATCTCCTCCCGTTTTATAATCCTCTCTAGGACTGAGATTAAAGTCATGCACCACTAGGATTAAAAATATACCCCACTGGTTTTTATGGCAAACTAGCATGGCTGCTGGGATTAAAAGTGTATATTATTGCTTTTTGGTCTGTAAGGCTGACCAGTGTGGCTGTTTAACTATCCCGATCACGAGGCAAGCTTTATTTATTAAAATACATTTGAAATACAACTATATTTCCCCTTTTGTCTAAAATGAAAAAGAAGGCTATAACTAATATAAGTACAATAACTATGTACAATGTATACAGGCAATAAATATATCAACAATATAGTCCATTTTCATTTGACAAATTCAGAGAAAATATTCCATATCTATCCTATCTTGGTGAGTCCAAAGTCTTGTACCTAATTTACTTTGTATCATAACTTACTTTTTGCATCAGGTAAACAAGGAAAATTATAACTATCTAGTCATCAAATCCCTCAAAGACCCAAGAAGGAAATAATATTAACTGAGTAAGCAGGATGTGCAAGCAAATGACTTCCAAAAAAAGTCAATGACAGAAACAGCTGGCTGCCTGGACAGTCACCTAAAGTTCCTCTGCAACAATGGGGCATGCATCTTCGCCCTATAGGCCTAGCATATCCAACAAACCTTATTTACTCTCAGATCTTCAGGCAAGCTTTATTTATTAAAATACAATTGAAATGCAAATACAGAAATCTGAGGTTCAGTATATTCTTCCCACCAGCCTAGGGTGTTTGGGTCAAGGATCATCCCTCATTTTTATTGTCTTTTTAAAATTGATTTTTAGTGAACTCTACATTTTTCTCTGCTCCCCTTCCTTCCTCTCCCCTCCCCTTCAACCCTCTCCCAAGGTCACCATGCTCCAAATTTACTCAGGAGATCTTGTCTTTTTCTTCTTCCCATGTAGACTAGATCCATGTATGCCTCTCTTAGGGTCTTCATTGTTGTCTAGGTTCTCTGGGATTGTGATTTGTGGGCTGGCTTTCTTTGTTTATGTTTAAAAACCACTTATGAGTGAGTACATGTGATAATTGTCTTTCTGGGTCTAGGTTACCTCACTCAAAATGTTTTCTAGCTCCACCCATTTGCCTGCAAAATTCAAAATGTTATTTTTTTCTGCTGTGTAGTACTCCATTGTGTAAATATACAATTTCCTTATCCATTCTTTAGTTGAGGGGCATTTAAGTTGTTTCCAGGTTTTGGCTATGACAAACAAAGCTGCTATGAACATAGTTGAGCACATGTCCTTGTGGCACGATTGAGCATCCTTTGGGTATATACCCAAAAGTGGTATTGCTGGGTCTTGAGGAAGGTTGTTTCCTAATTTTCTGAGAAATCACCACACTGACATCCAAAGGTGCTGTACCAGCTTGCATTCCCACCAGCAATGCAGAAATGTTCCCTTTATCCCACAACTTCTCCAGCATAAGTTGTCATCAGTGTTTTTGATCTTGGCCATTCTTACAGGTGTAAGATGGAATCTCAGAGTTGTTTTGATTTGCATTTCTCTGATGACTAAGGATGTTGAACATTTCCTTAAGTGTCTTTCAGCCGTTTTAGATTCCTCTGTTGAGAGTTCTCTGTTTAGGTCTGTACTCCATTTTTTTTTTTTTGGATTTTTATTGTCTTTTAAAAGGAACAGGATTTTCTGACTCCATGCTACTTCTCTGGGCTGACTTTTGGAGGGCATCTGCATGAGGCAGAAAGGGAATCCTCTGTTCTAGGACTATCTCTGTGAGTCTTCTATTGGCTGACATCAGGCTCAGGTTTATTTAATAAAAATAACAAAGCACAAAACAACAATGTGTGGAAAGGATATGCCTCTCTTCCTTACATATACCAAGTCCAAAGGAAGACAGTGTAGGGGGCGGCACCATGGTCAACAGAAGCCTAGACTTCTCAGATCTTTCTTGTTAACTGTCCCAGAAATTACTCATTATGCAATGTAGCTGCTAAACTCAAAAACATTTTGTCTTTTATGTCACAAAAATATGGAACAAGGCAAGGGTCGAAAGAACACACAGTGCTTCTTACTGAGTTCTCTTTGAGATCTCACAAGACATTGCTTCTCAGAGCTTTGGACATGTCCAGTTTCAGAGGAGCATAATAAATGTATTTTTTAATTATGTGCCTATCTAAGAAGTAGGGCTTTATTTTCCATGAAAGGGAGAATGCATACTGGCCACCATCCTGCCACTTTTCCCTCCCCCACCTTCTTCCCTGTCCCTTCTCCTTTCCTCTTCTGTGTGTCCTTCCTTATTGACAAAGATATTTGGGCATTCTCCTAAAACAAATTGTGATTGAGGAGCATTTCTGAGGATTACATGCCATGTAGACACGTGAAGCACACACATGAGCGAGAGGCCACTTTCTTCTTAGCTCCTATAGACACTGCAAAACAGAAGTGTCTTTTGAAAACTAAACTTATTTATTCATTTACTGATTGGTGGTGCCCATGAAAAGGCATATGCGTGAAAACCAGAGCACAGCTACGGGGAGTTGGCTTGTTTCTTACACCAAGTATGTCCTACAGATAGAACATCAAACTTGGAACCAAGAACCTTAGCCCACTTGCCATCTCATTGGTCCAGGAGAGGAAATGGAATGTGAGTCATTAAAGTGCATAACCATAAGCTTTGTCCTTCACAGAAAGAGCAGAACACGTAAGAGAGGTGCCCCTTGAGCTTGCGGGAGGCCAGAGCTGCTGGGAATGGGAGCACCAGGAAACAGGCAGAGGCCCCTGACCAAGGGTGTGTGGGTTTCAGGCAGAGAACTTTCTTCTGTTCTCCCAGTGTAGGCAGCTTCTCCCCACATACACACCCGAGAGGTCTCTCTGCCCTTGACAGTCACATGAATGTGACGGGGTAAACATGCAGGCCACCTGCGAGAAAGAGGAGCTCTAGCCCAGGCCTACAAACAAGGGCCACCGCCTCTGCGGGAATGCTGCATGAAAGAGACTCCAAGCATGACGGGGACTAGTTATATGCCATGATAGACTAGGATCCCCTGATTTTCAGGTTCCTGAGTATATCTCTGCCCCTGGGCCACAGAAGCTAAACCTTTCTTTTCTGGCATCAAAATTAATCCCTAAGGGAGACCTCAAGACCTGTGAGCTGCTTGAGAAAGAGCCAGGGGACCTATGCCTCATTTCCTCAGCTCCTGGTGGAATTCTCAGAGGAACCCATACACGGACTTAGTAAATTGCCCAGTGATAACTGGTGAGTGGCAGTGAGAACCGCTGTAGTCTACTTCTTGTACCCTTGGAAGTCACTTCTGACTTAAATTCTCCTTTGCAATCAGAAATGTCAAAGCTCTGTGACAAAGATTGGGAGAGGAATAAGGTCTACAGGGGATGAGAGATGAGTCCTGATCCAAGCAGGACTTTCTCGGTGGCCTTGGCAGACAGTAACCCTTGGTGGGGTGTGGCATGTCAGCTGTGGGATAGGAGGCACCATAGAGCTGTCCTCCACTTCAGAGGGAAGAAGGCTGTGCAACTTACATCCCTGGGAGGAGCTCCTTAAACCCTTAGCTCTCAGCATTTTGCAAGCCTGTATTCAACAGTTATGTAACTGAGAAATAAGCATCATGAGGGTTAAAGTAATGAAACCTGGGAGTCATTTCTACAGTGGCTGGAATTACTTCAGCAAACACAATGGCCATTTTTCAATGGTTGCAGCGGAACTAAGGAAATGAAATGCCTATGTCCCCGATATGAAAGGCAAGTAAGGCTGCTCATTCCCTGTGGTCTCTTGCCTGTCTTTGAAGTCATGTCTTGAACTCTGTGATCCATCTCTAGAGGGGCAATGCTGCCTTCCCTTTTAAAAATAAACATGTAGCTGGCAAAATTAGGGCAATGGTACCAGATGAGATTAAAGAAAGTGGAAGATGAACTGTTCTCTGTCAGCCACCGTATGGATGGAGGCGGTCACAGGGCAGGTCTGGGAAGTATGTGTGCTGGAGTTGGATGGACCTAGATTCACACTGCTGTGCAGCCATGTGCTGGTTAATTGTTCTTCACTTTTTCTTATCTGTAAAGTTGCCATAACTGCCTATCTGTAAGAATCACTGTAAAGCCGGGCGGTGGTGGCGCATGCCTTTAATCCCAGCACTCGGGAGGCAGAGGCAGGCGGATCTCTGTGAGTTCGAGACCAGCCTGGTCTACAAGAGCTAGTTCCAGGACAGGCTCCAAAGCCACAGAGAAACCCTGTCTCGAAAAAAAAAAAAAAAAAGAATCACTGTAAATATTCAAGTTTTGAAGGGGTGGGAGAGTTGAGGTGGGGCTCACATAGCCAAGGCCTCCTTTGAGCTTGGTATACAGTCAAGGATGACCTTGAGCTTCTAATCTCCTTGTACATCATAGGTGCTAAGAATATAGGCACACACCACCAAAACCATTTTACACAGTGTTGGGGATCGAACCTAGGTATTTTTATTTCTGAGCAGGCACTCTAGACACTGAGCTATACCCCCAGCACAGGTCAAGTTAATCTATGAGAAATGCACCTCCATGGCTGGCATTTAGCCAGTGCTTGGTAAAGTTCTCATTATTGTGCGTCATATTCTGGTGAGATACTGTGTGCCCTCATGGGACTCTATAACATAAGGAAATGTGTTTTTCTTGGTGACAGCTAGGAGTACCAGTAAGCATCATCCCAGGTTGGAAGAGTGGCTCACTCAATACTTGACTGGACATGGATTACAGATTTTTTTGTTTTGCTTTTATTTTAAGACATGGTTTTTCTGTGTAGCCCTGGCAGACCTGGAACCCACTCTGTAGACCAGGCTAGCCTCAAACTCAGAGATCCCACCTGCCTGTGCCTCCCAGATGCTGGGACTGAAGACATGTACCACTACCACCTGGTTCAGGTGTACAGATTTAAGGTCTACTTCCTTTCTCCTTTAACTCTGCTCTAAAGATAGCCTGCTATTATGCTCTCCTAAACCAAGACCTGCTTAATCCTAGGCTTCTTGGTGTGTGTGTGTGTGTGTGTGTGTGTGTGTGTGTGTGTACATACATGTATGTATGGATCACAGGGTGGAGTGAATAAGAGTGAGCATGTGTTGGGATTTCGTGTGTAAGAGGTTGGCCTGACAGAAACTCCATGCTGCTAGGGACCAAGGGACTAGGTTAGAAATGAATCCCGATAACTGCAGATACCTGGCTGTCTTCTCACCGCTGTATCCAACATACCCTGACATTGCCAGGGCAGGTAGCAGATGGAGTCTTCAGAACCAGTGAGTTCAAAAATCTGTTACTCTCCCTGGGCCTCGGTATGGCTTCACTGGACACCCAAAGGTCAGCCAGTACCTTTCTCTCTCCTCTTCATAATGTCATCAGCTTAGAAAGCTGTGTAAGCTCCCCAGAGCAGTTTTCCCGGTACTTAGAGGTAAGAATGTCCCTTCCGTGGGACTGCAGGAGATGACAGAATGCTAAGGGCTCCCTTATCATAGCATCTTCCTCTGTGTATCCATGATAAGACGGTGTTGATCAGGTTATGTCTTCACCCCTTCTCACTCTCCTGACAGTCAGGTTCACCTGCATCCAGAGCTTTAGGAGATTAACATGGGAAAGTTCCTTGTTTGCATGGCTTCCCTGTGAAGTGCTACATAATGTCTGGATTAAGACTTGGAATTATGGGAAACCAGATACCATTTGGTTAAATTATGTTTTACTTTTCTGAAATGATAAAGAGAATCAGAATATATTGTGAAGGTTTTATATTGATTCATAGGATGCAATAATAATGTAGAAAGGAGCGGCGGGCTGCGTCCCGCCACCCGGCTAGCGTTGGGTGCGATCTGTAGATGGAGCGGCGGGGCCATGTCCCGCCACCCGGCTAGCTTTACCCAAAATAATTACATGGAAACTGTATTCTTTTAAACACTGCCTGGCCCATTATCTGTAGCCTCTTATTGGTTAATTCTCACATCTTGCTTTAACCCATATTTAGTAATTTATATAGCACCACGAGGTGGATCGCTTACCAGGAGAGATCTTAACCTGCGTCCATCTTGGAGAGGAGAAGCATGGCGACCGCATATGGCGACTGCCTGAATTGTCTGTCCCACTGCCTTCTACCCAGCATTCTGTTCTGTTTACTCCACCTACCTAATTTTCTGTTTCTTAAAGGGCCAAGGCAGTTTCTTTATTAATTAACCAATGAAAGTAATATAGACAGATAACTCTCCTCCATCATAATAACACCATTTATATTATTGTAATACATGTATTTATATAATTATAATATATGTTAATAATTCTATACTAGGGTGCTCATTGTGGATCCGTCTTTCTCTTCCAATTCTTTGTCTTTGTACAGACAAGTTCATCAGGCCAGAAAGGTTATATTCCAGTATGGCTGACTGCTGAGATCACCTGATTAAGCCTGCTACACCTTTTCCTCAGGACAATGGGATAGTGTAGGGCATCTTGAAATGACCAGAGTCCTCTTTGTCTTCCTTAGATTCAGTGAGGCTATATAGAGCTTTGAAGGACCCAAAGCAAGCATCAGTAACCAAGTGAGGCCTTAAGTTCCATGTCCCCCTTTAAAGCATATCTAGAAGTTTTCTATCTAGTGTTCAACAAAGCCCACATGGAGTCTTCAGTCTACATATTCTCATGGAAAACATCTCATTTCTCAGATATAACCCACTCCATCAACAGTGTAGGGAGTGTAGTTCTTGAGAAAGGTATTGACAAGACAGGGACACTCATTAGAGTAACCATGCTGCTTCCCAAAGATGCATGAGACTTAAATACCCTGGGAAAGTTGCTATTCACGACAGAGCCAGACAGTAGGATCAGTTTTCAAGAAAGGATGTGAATGGAAAAGACACGTGGAGCTGTGGAGTCGGGTGCCATCACGGGCCGATACAGACCATCTTCCCTCTTGTTCCTGTAGTTCATGGTAATCCAGGAGCCACGTTTGCACTTAGTTCCTCCTTCAGTCCATCTGAACATAGGGTTTCAAACTTAATTAAACTAGAATCGCTTCTCCCTGCTCCCAGGCTTTCTCGTCTGGAATTGGCATGTCTTCACTGCATACCCTCAACTAATCTAGGAGAAATGAAGCTCCATAGCTGGTGTCTGACCAGCACTCAGTGAAATTCTTATGATTAATGTGCGACCTACGTCCTGATGGGTCCCTCTGTGTCCTCATGGAGCTCTGCTAAAGATCCTCAAGAAACTCCCCTTCTGACATAGCATGATTCTTCCCTACCTAAGAATTATATCCCAGATGCCACAGTGTCACCTGAACATGTAGAGGAGATATCTGGAGATTAGTAGGGTTTTTTCCCTCAAGGAGGCCCATCTTTAAGATTGTTTACTATTATTTGCCTTCGTTTTGTATTAATTCAGTGCAGGGGACATGATTCATAGACAAGGAAAAGCTAAGATAGTGAGTTATGTCTGATGAGTGAGGAAAATAAATGAGGTGTGTAGTAGTTGCCTGCGTGCTGAAACTGCAGAATCTCCGTTCAGTGGAATCCAGAGTAGAAACAGCCAAGGTGTCAACGTTCCTGAGAGTGAATCTGTAGAAGGCGTTTAAAGGAGCTGGATCTGAAGTGCTCACCACAAGCTTTGATTACTTCTCCGTTTAGACGTACATGAACAAAGATCATTTCCTCCATCCTTCCCATTTATCAGCCGGTCACCATGGCTTTGCATTTTGACAACAATGAAGATAATATTCAGTACAACTGAGAGTCCTTAGTAAAGCATGAGGCTCCCCTTGAATTGATATGACTGTCTGGGTCCTAGAGTATTTGGTACTTGCTTCTTAAGAGAGAGGTTGTGCCCGGCAGTGGTGGCACATGCCTATAATCCCAGCACTCAGGAGGCAGGGGAGGGTGGGTCTCTGTGAGTTTGAGGCCAGCCTGGTCTACAAGAGCTAGTTCCAGGACAGGCCCCAGAGCAACAGAGAAACTCTGTCTCGAAAAATTAAAAAAAAAAGAAAGAAAAAAAAAAAAGGAGAACGTTAACACACAGACACTCTAGAGGCCAGCAGTAGTACCCTGGGTGAGAATTACTGGAAAATGACAAGGACATTATCCCTTGAGTTGGTTTTTCTCACAAGGAAAACATTTAACTTCCAGTTTTGTACAAAGGCGTGACTTGATGCAACATCTATGGAGATGCAGAAGAGGAAAAGAAAGGGGCGTTTTTAGACAGTAGGAAAGACCTTCTTTTGAAAATTTTTGAACTAAAAATTAAACTTTTTTAATGGTAGGATATAGTGTAGCAGTGAACAGGAGCACTTTGGGAGCTCTTGTACCTACACCGACTGCAGTGACTACAAAATGGCACTTCATGGTTGGGATCTCAGAGCGGTAACTCACATGTTAGAACCTGTGCCAGTGGGTGTTACACGGTCAGAAAACAGTTTGGATGAGTGGGCACAGCTAATGTTAGGGAAGCACTGTGTTTCCAGCCAGTGGAAGAGTGTGGTCAACCAAGCCAAGACAACTGAGACTTTCACAAGCAGCTCTGACTTCTTCTATGGAACTATTTGGAAGGAGAAGGATGTTGAGTATTTTCTCATTTTTCAGAGAAGACACAAAATCAGAAGCATTCTCAAAGGTCTGTAGAGACATGGTTCACACAAAACACAGGAGCCCTCAAAATAAACAGTACAGCTGTAAAAGGTGATAGCCGTTTGATGGAAGCTGACACTGCTGCTGAGGAGAAAGCTAACTGTGCCTCGGCAGCCCTCTTTTTCACAAGTGGCCTTGCTGTGGCCCCTTCTGTCCACTGCGCTATGATCTAAGTTACTCTACAGAAGGTAGATGACAAGACGTTTACGCTTCCGCAATGCCCACTCCAGAACAGCATTCAGAAGGCACTCGCTGACACATAGGGTGAATGGCTTCTTTCTTCCCAGACGAAGTTAATCAGTGATTCATGACACTCCTGAAAGAGCCGCTTGCAGATGCTAACCTGGTAGTCATTTGGGGGAGGACTGTCCCTTGCCTGGGACAGGAACCAAGGGCAAAAGTGGAGCACCTGACACAGGTCATTCCAAGAGGCTACTGTTCCTAAAAAGGAGGCTTCCAGGAGATAACCCTGTCAAATGCTTCTTCCCACAGGCCACCAATATCACTGGCTGATAGGATAAAGCTAAACTTGTTTCCACCAGTAATGGAAGAGCCTGATTTCTTGTTGTCCTAGTTTGGGGTTTTATTGCTGTGAATAGAAACAATGATCATGGCAACTCTTATAAGGAAAACATTTAATTGAGGTGGCTTTCCTGCAATACAGAAATCCAGTCCATTATCATCATGGCGGGGAGCATGTTGTTGTACAGGCAGGTGTGGTGCTGGAGCTGAAAGTCCTACATCTTGCAGGAAATAAGGAGTGAACTGACAGTCACACCGAGGGAAGCTTGACCTCAAAGCCCACCCTCACAGTGACACACTGCCTCCACTAGGGCCACACCTCCCAATAGTGCCACTCCTTTTGGGGGCCATTTTCTTTCAAACAACCACAATTGTTATTCCAAAATCTGACAAAATGTGTGAGAGAAATGGCGCAGGTGGTGTTGGTCGCCCTGAGATCCATTTTCTGTCACTGGTGTTTGCCTAGTCCTAACAAATCTATTGGCACATGGTAAACCCTCTGCAAGCTTTCCTAATGAAATAATCATTGATATGCAAGTAACAGCTTGCATTTGACACCAACATGGCTAAAAGCAAGACATCCCACTCTCAGGAAACATGAATGTTGTTTACAGTTAAGGAAAAACCAGTTCTCCTTTTGTTTCTGTGTGATACTTTTCAGGGGGAATTCAAATCATACATGGTTCTGAAGGGCGTACAGAAGTTCTCCATTTAGGATTGCTCCCTGTGTTGAGAAACGCAGTTTCTCAGATCAGTCGTGTGCCCACTTTTCTCCATCCCCTTCCCCATATTTAGAATGAAAGTGAAAGATGAGCAAGCAAGATAGCTTAGCTGGGAAAGACACTTGCTTCCAAGCTTGATAACCTATGTTTAACTCCCAGGACACAACCCTCAGAAGGAGAGAATGAAACTCTTGTAAATTGTCTTCTCACATCCACAAGCATGCTGTGGTACGTGTATACTCCCTATTCACTTAACACATACATGCACACACGCACATTCACACACATACACACAATAAATGTAATTAAAAGTTGAAAATTATTCAGCATTAGTACCTTTAGTAACTTTCTATTTTACTCCTGTCGCTTGATTTTGAAATAAATCCCTGCTGTGTTGAAAGCTGGCCATCGGGAATGGTAGAAGAACACCTTCCACGCATTTTAGGTACAATTTGGGACATGATGTCTGATAACATTTACAATTTAAAATCTTAAAGGAGAGTTTCCTCAAAGCCAAGTAAAACTTCACAGATTGTGGCCAATTACATAAAGCGATCTGCAGTTTCAGGTGCCTGCTGTGCAATGGTGCATCACACGCTGACTGCCCAAAACAAGCATTCTGTATGACACAGGAAACATCAAAATAGCTTTGCTCCATGTGGCTGAGGATCTGAATGTCACCTGCTTACATACTTTAATATTGACAAATAAATGTTCAGATTGATAGTTGACTAGAGAAAGGTCATAAAACCAATCAAGCTAGTAAATGCCATCCAAAAATATTAAGACTGACTACAAACTGTACTATGTAAACATTCAGGATTTTCCTGAATGTTATTAATGCTTAATGAAGTCTCTGCAGGGGACATGGAAATTTGGATCCAAAGAAACCAACATCTGTTTGTATTTTTCTCTGGGCCTTATCTACATTTTATCTCTGTCAGGGACTAAATGTTTGTTTTTTCAAAAAAAAAAAAGAAGAAGAAGAAGAAAGAAATCTTGTTAAAATCGGATCTCCAATTCAGTATTGCTAAAAAGGTAGGGGTGATAAGTGAGGGGTCTCTGCCCCCGTGGGTAGAACTAGAGCCTTACAATAGAAGTCTATCACATAAGGACACAGCGAGAAGGTCGTGGCCTTTGAAGGCTTAGAGCTAACCCTCACAAGACACCAAAGCACTGGATCCTTGATCTTGAACTTTGTAGACTCCAGACTATGGGTGGTAAATTTCTGCATCTTAGACATGGTACTTTGAAGCCGAGAAGACCAAAGAACCCTCCTTATTATTTGTGTCCACAGTCACATTAAGAAACAAGGATGACTTGGCTAGGAAATAACTCCTTGCTAAGAGAAAGTTGAATTGCTCTAGATAGACATCCAGAGTTCATCAACACAATACCGAACATGATCCTTTTGTAGCCTATTTCTAGACCTTTCTTTGCAGGGGGATGAGTAAGCCTCCTTCTAGAAGAAATGACCTCCTAGAAGGAGACAGATGACCTTTTTGCTGCACACTCTAAGGACCTTGCATAGAGGACCCTGGCCTATCAGGCTGGGTCACCCTGGATGTAGAACTGGACTGTATTGGAGTGCTTCTCAGTTTACTACACAAGGTCCAGGAATGAGTTGACCATCAAGGCCCCTGGGCTATGGAAGATTATATCACATGACCCCAAAGCATGAAGTGTAGCATAGGAGAGCAGCCCTCTCTTTCTACCTTGAGCCTGCAGGGCAACATGTACCTGGGTTTCTAGTAGAGGTCATAGAATTTAATCTCTCGACTGTATTTTAAATTTTGTGTTCAAAGGAGTTGCAGAATAGTCACTTCTTGGATTAGAGCCAATGGTTCTTACGTTGTTACTATTTACAAATAGCGTGGCACTTGTTACTTTTCAAGTATTAGACCAACATATGTGACTACAGGCATACCTAGATAGAAATCTCATACCAGATAGAATTTCTCATAGGAATGAGAAAGAAATCATAACTGAGTGAAACCCTATACTCTCAGTGTAACAAAGGAAAATCAGACCCATAGACATCACTTCTTCAAGTATGGCAAAATCTAAGTCCTTACCCATGGCGTACCGCCACATCAGCTTTTTGCTTCTAACACAGCAGTGAGCATAAAAGAGTTAATAGCAAAGACCTTGGGAAAGCCTCTCCTTGTTATAGGAGAATCACTTTTAGCTCCAGTTGCTGCTGTCAGAGGAGCTGCTTGAAATGTAAGAAAGGGAATAATAGGGAAGAAAGGACTTTTGAATCACAGGGGAGTATTTCAGGACTACTCAGTTCAGAAGATGGTCCTCTTACTGCTTTCAGCCAATAATTCTCTCAAGCCCCAAAGCACAGACATAGAGCCTCCCCATCATCACAGATTGTGTCTTAATTCATGGGTGCCCAGGGCACTGCCCTGTTAAGTATAAAGCTTCATCAATAGCTGAAATTGAGCAAATAAATATAAAATAAATAAAAATAAATGGTGCTGAGCTCTATAAACAGCGCTAAAGGAGGAAAGTCATCAACAGCTGTGAACCCAGAATACAGCATTGGCCTTCCAGGCAAGTAATGCTCAGTGGTGCAGTAGTGGCAACTCTGTGATATGGGTAACCAACTGCTTTCTGATTAGAACTAAGGCAGCTCCATCAGTTAAGATTCTGTGCTAAGGACATCACAGGCCCTAGTGATGAAGCTACAGACATTGTTCTGTTACATGATTATGATGTGCTTTAGTGGAAGTAGAACACTAAGAAAATACAGAGTGGAAGAACCATAAGTTCCACAAATGAGCCCTCTGTTAGATAAGGTAATGTGGAAGCAAAGCATTGAACAGTAGATCTGGACCAGAGTCCAGGCTGCACTCAGTCCCATCCTAGAAGAAATGAGAAGCTGAGCGCTGATCTCCCTGTAACTCTAGCCCTTCCGTGCTCAGAGAACAATATATGCCCTCTTTTGGGGGTGGGGGAAGGTTATGTGACTAATGGGATTCGTTTGCTGGGTAGCTATTGTGGTGAACTTGGGGTTGCTACATGAGACTACTTCATGTGACTGAAGAAACTGAAGAAAGAGTAGAGTAGATGTGGAAGACAGACAAGGACTAGAACAGCCACCAGCCTCAAGGCATGGAATTATTTAAATTTGTATTAACATATATTAATTATGTAACAATGTGTTTCATTATATTTATAATATAATATATAAAAATAATATATATAAAACACATTTTGATCATATTTATCCTTTCCCCAGTTACCTCTCATGTACCCCTTTTGTTCCCACTAATCCTTTCTCTCTCCAATGCCTTCCTATTTTCAGTATCTATTTAAGTGACTCAGTGAGTTTGATTAGGACTGCTTACCAGATCATGGCCATCTTGACAGTGGGTATGCCACTGAAGAACATACCCCTCCCATTACCTAACCATAACTGTTTAGGTTCTCTTTGAATTCATTCCTAAAGTCTGATTTGAAATAGAAATGTGTAAGACAGATCCATGCAATCACTACTGTGATTGAAGCAACTAGAAACTGAGAACATAAACTCATTTAATCAGAGAGAAATCCGTGGCCCAAAAAAACATCCCGGTGGGCTACTCCGTATGCTGTTGTCACTGGTGTCTAACAGGGAGAGTCTTGTGCCAGCTCTGCCACTTAGAGCTGCTGAGCTTGAGCAAGTTACCTGATTTCTCTGAGGATCAGCTCCGTCCTGTCAACAGGAGCATTAGTGCCAAGCTGGAAGCACCCGTTGTAATTAGATGGTGCACATAGGAAAGGGATTGACAAAGGATGTGGAAATAAATTATGCTCAGCGAGTGTCTTTCCTTTTTCAGCCCAGGAAATATAATTTTTCTTCTCCTTCCACCCACTGGTTTTTCAAGACAGTGTCTCTCAGGTTGACCTTGAGCCCATGATTCCCCAGGCTCTGCTTCCTGAGTGCTGAGATTGACTACAGGGGTGTGCCACCACGCAATGCTTACGATTTTTATGTTTTTATTTTATTTTTCTTCGGTGATAAAGATCAAGCGTTGAGCCCTGCACATGCCAGCTGGGTGGGAGCTTCGCCAGCTCAGCTGCATCCCTCACCCCAGCAGCTAATCTTCTGCCCACGGTGTTACTGCAGAGCACTCAGACAAGGGCGACTTCCTGGACTTACTCCAGGGGTCTCTTTCACTCCCCTCTTCCTCCCCAGCTCCTCCGCTCCTTACATCCTTCCCCCTTCCTCTACCCCCTCTCTTTTCCTGCTCCCTTTTGGAGTTTTCAGTGGTTCGCAGAGAACTTAGTCTCTGAAATGTAGGCTGTAGCACAATGTTGGAGCAAGTTTCCATCGCACCTGGAATAGAGTGAGATATATCTGTTCCTCAGTTCGGCTTGCCTCTGATCCACAGTGAGAGACACATTTAAGCAGGGCATGGTACTATGCGCCTATAGTCTTATCTGTGAGGAGGCTGAGACAGCCTGTGCTAATAACGAGCTCCCCCCAAGAAAAGTAAAAGAAAAAATGAGGAAGAAAAGGAAAAAAAGAAATATTTGACATTATTATAGATACATAACTATCAAACATTTTTAAAGGTTCAGTGAAAAATGTTCATGTATGTAGTGTGTTTGGGTTCTTTGCATTTTTATTTCAGTTTTAAAAGGAATGCTTGTTAGAATCATTAAATGAATTTCACATATCCAGCAATGGGTAAATATTTTCAGTGCAAAAATTGCATACATTCGGAGAAGCAGATTCAGTTTTGTTCCTAAATGGGCCTGTAATGGGGGAGATGAGGAATTGAATCATGATCAAGTGTATATATACACCTGGAATGGGAACATTGCACGGTCCTTGGTTAGATCCCCAACAACAAAAGATAGAATGCACACATTTTTGATGCTGTGTTTTCTAACCTTTCCTAAGAAATTCCAAAATTCCAGGCTTTGCATCACAGGCATTCACCAAGAATCAACATCATCTAAATAGGATGCTGCATGCCTGTATTTGTATTACCAACTTTTCATGAACTCAAGTAAGTTGTTTTACCACAAATATGAAACCTTTGCTGTGGGGCTGGACTTACTACATCAGTGGTTCTCAGCCTTTCTAATGCTACAACTCTTTAATACATTTTCTCATGTGGTGGTGACCCCCAGCCACAAAATTACTTTCATGACTACTTCATAACTAATTTTGCTACTGTTGTGAATCATAAAGTAAACATCTGATATACAAGATATCTGATATGTGGCCCTTGTGAGGGTCATGACCCATGGTTTGTGAACGTTGGCTTAGATGTCAAACAGCATAGAGATACCAACTGTGTGTTTGTCATTGAAGAAACACGTTTTAGAGCCAGAGAAGGAAGAAGTGTCGATTTCTGTTGACGTTACTCCCTACCTGCTATGAAAGAGCTCTTTCCACAGGTCTCCTTCACCCTGCTAGGGTCAGACAAAACACTGAGTGCTGAAGCTGCAGGGGTGAGGACTAAGTACTGGCGCTCCAGGAGGCTGGGCAGGTAGATGGGCAGTAAACTGTTCCAGTGTAATATGACCAATTACATAATGGGTGTGTTCGTGGTGTGTAAGGGAGGATGGGGAGAGCTGTGAGCAGACATGTGCTGACACTGTTTGAGCAGGCTTTTGGAAATGTGTAAGAACTCTGTTCAGCAAAGAGGAGGGAAAAGAGGGATCTTTCCATTCAGAGGCAGAGTTTTGAAAGGAGAGGAGCAGAACCTAGGACGGCAGATGAAATGACTGAACACCCGGGTTGTCGAGGGGACACAAACAGTACCAGGAAGGCATGGTGGAGTATGTACTTTCTGTTGGAACTTTGGAATGATTTTTAAGGTGAATGATGACATGCTTTCTTAATGGGACCGTAGCGAGCATGGGGAGGAGATGGACAGGAGGCTGGAGACAGATGCCAGCAGCATCGAGAGGGGTGTGCTGAAGCCGAAGAAAGGCAGAAGTAGACTGCCCTTGATGGCGATGAGCTGACATCAGATGGAAAGTCAGAGAGAGGGGGAGTGTGGGATAGTAGCCAGATCTCAGTGTTGGCCAGATGGATGCTCCTGCTGTTTCCCAGACTACAATGGCAGGGATGGGGGCCGAGAGTAAAGGTTGAAAAGGGTGGAAGTGACTGACAGGAGAAAGGGAAGATTAAGGAGGATTGGTGTGTTGTCCTTCAAAAAGATGCCCCTCTCCAGATTGAGAAACCAATAATGGCACTGGAATTTGTCTCTACTGCATGTACTGGCTTTTTGGGATCCTAGTCTATTTGGATGCATACCTTCCTAAGCCTGGATGGAGGGGGGAGGGCCTTGGACTTCCCACAGGGCAGGGTACCCTGACCTCCCTTAGGACTGGAGGGGAAGAGTGGAGGGTGAGTGAGGGAGCAGGAGGGAAATGGGAGGAGGGGAGGAGTGGAATTTTTGAATGGTTTATTTATAAAGCAATAAAAATAAATAAATAAAAAGATGCCCCTCTCAAAGACACATCAAGTACATACAAGTTACCTAGATTTTAACCATCACCTTCTTACAAAGACACAGGAATATGCACACACACACACACACACACACACACACACACACACACACACACATACAAAGTGCTCCATACAGTGAGTGGCAGGCTGGTTCACTAATTATTTTGTTTCAATGAAAATGTGCCAGTAATCAGCTAACCAAAGACCAATTAGGCTCTAAATAAGATCCCTTGGCAAAGAGCATGTCAGAAAGCTGAGTACTTGGCTGGAAAGCTTTTCCTGAACTAAGAGAGACTGTGGTTTGTTTGAACAGCCTGTGTATCAGTGCTAGATGGCTTCCGACTCAGCTGTGGCCTTAATGTGAAGAGAAAGGACCTCAATTCAGACTGGTATGGGCCAGATCTTGCCACCTCTCCCAGATGAGTACAAGAATGTAGACTAGAAAAAATTCTGGAAGAGCATCAACAATTCTCAAGATCTTAGGCAGACAAGACTGTCATAGTTGGTAAAAGAGCAGAGGCTAGGGAAAGATACACAGATTACATTAATAGTACTATACACAAAAGACGATGCAAATTAATAGCCTGAAATCTGCTCAAGTAAACTTCTATTTCAGTTTGATATTTTAAAATCATCCATGGGCTAATGAAATACCTTAGTCAAATGTTTGCCCTGAGAGCATGAGGACTGTGTTTGGTCCCCAGAACCCATTTAAATGGCTAGACATGGTAATATGTGCTTAGGATGCCAATGCTGGGGAAACTGAGACAGGTGGATTCCTGTCTCTGGCCAGCTAAATCTAGCCTACTTGGAAAGCTCCAGGCCAAATGAGAGACTATCTCAAAAGAAGAATGGGGGAAGGTGGCCAACAAAAAACAAAAACACCTGAGGTTGTCTTCTTGCCTCCGTATGCACGATGCATATGTGCTGGTGTAAACATGACTGTGCATGTACACACATAGTACCCTCACATACACATAAAATTATTCCTCAACATCAGGTCCTATCCTCAAGCCTCTTGTCATCCTGAGCACAGGCTGGACTGACTACAGAAGTTCGGTGGTCTGGCATTGGATGGAGAAAATGACAGAGCCCCACATAGGAGCGCCGGACTGAGCTCCCAAGGTCCCGATGAGGAGCAAAAGGAGGGAGATCATGAGCAAGGAAGTCAGGACCGTGAGGAGTGCGTTTACCCATTGAGACGGTGGGACAGATCTAACGGGAGACCACCAAGTCCAGTTGGAATGGAACTGATGGAACAGGGGACCAAACCGGGCTCTCTGAATGTGGCTGACGGTGGAGGAGGACTGAGAAACCAAGGACAACGGCAATGAATGTGAACTCTACAGCATGGACGGGCTCACTGTGAGCCTTAACCTTCACCTGGCGATGGATGGAGATAGAGACAGAGCCCCACATTGGAGCACCAGACTGAGCTCCCAAAGTTCTGATGAGGAGCGGATGGAGAGAGATCATGAGAAAGAAAGTCAGAACCATGAGGGATGCGTTCACCCACTGAGACGGCAGGACAGAACTAATGGGAGACCACCAAGTCCACTTGGAATGGGACTGATGGAACATGCGACCAAATCGGACTCTCTGAGGGTGGCTGATGGTGGAGGCTGACCGAGGAGCCAAGGACAATGGCGATGGGCTTGGTCTCTACGACATGGACGGGCTCTGTGTGAGCCTTGTCAGTTTGGTTGCTCACCTTCCTGGACCTGGGGGGAGTTGGGAGGACCTTGGACTCAACATAGTGTAGAGAACCCTGATGGCTGTTTGGCCTCAAGAGGGAGGGAGTGGGGGTGTGGGTGGAGGGGAGGGGAGGGAAGGAGGAGGAGGAGGGGAGGAGATGGCAATTTTTAATAAAAAAAAATATGAAAAGAAAAAAAAGAACTTCGGTGGTGGCCTCTCCTTGAAGAGTGATGGTATCTGCAGGCTTCATAATTGGAGAGTGAGAGACAAGGATGTGGAATTGGAAAGTGAGGAGGTGGAGTCCATGGCTATCCGTAATTCCTTCAGGTGTCTTGATGGGAAGAGGACATGCAGGAGATGGGTTAGGAAAAAGGGTAGTGGGAGAGAGATGAGTTTTCCCTCACGAAAGTAAGAAATGTTAAGATTACATTGAATAAGAAAAGACCAATAGGAGAGACTGGGTTGATACAAAAGAAAGAGGGGATGCTTCTGTGTGGTTCTACCCAGAGACTGCTCATTTCTCTTTACAGTGTGTACGATGCCCTGCCCCTCCCCTAACAGGCCCATCGTGATACCATCTTGCTTCCGTGGCATATGTAACTGTTATTCTATGAGAAGTTTTAGGATGTACCCACTCTGCCTCATCTGACCCAGGAGCAAGGAACTCAGCATTATGTAGTACCTACCTAGGACTTCCCCAAGTGCTGGACTAGGATGCCACCTGCCTCCTGTCCCCCAGGCTTCCTAGTTACCTGGGTTATCTCCATACAATTACTACACAGTCTAGTGTCATGGAAGCGGCTCTGTCCTCTTCCATCTAGCACTGAAAGGGCTGTTCTGCCTTGGTCCTACTGGGCCTTTTGCCAGCTTCTAGACCAGTGGTTCTCAACTTGTAGGTCATGACCCCTTTGAGGGTCACATAGCTGATACCGTGCATATCAAATATTTATATTACGATTCATGGTAGTAGCAAAGTTAAAGTTATGAGGTAGCAGTGAGACTAATTTTGTGGCTGGGGTCACCACAGCATGAGGAACTGCACTAAGGTATCTCGGTATTAGAAAGGCTGAGAACCACTGCTCTAGACCTGCCTGCACTTGTTTTCTCATGTGCCTTTTCATACTGTCTAGAATGACCCATCTCTCCCATGCTGCACTCCTCAGTCAAACCTCATGTGCACTGTGGTCCCATGGACCTCCCACACCCCACCCCTCACTCTTGGATGTCACATTTTTGTTCAGACTTCATCTCTGATTTCAGCATCAGCTCTTGACACAGAAATGTTTTTCCTGCTAAGTCATCTCCTCCCAGGTCTGCTTCCCAGCCCACACTTGCATTCATGTTCAACAAGTCCAGCTGTGCGCAGGCTTTGAGCATTTGTTCTAAAATCCTAAAAGCCTGGTGCTGATGCAAGAGACAACCTTCACCAGTTATAAAGCAGCCATTGGGCCTCTTGATTTCAACTGGATAACTCCAAAGACATTCAGAAGAGGAATCAGTCTGAAAAAAAAATGTTTATGAAACTCCAGTTCAGTAGGGAGCACAAGATACCAGCGGAGAATGGAAGAAAGCATATAGATTGGATTTATACTGACCAGTAAGAGCCTGCAGGCAAATATATTTTATAGAAGAAAGGAAAAAAATCACTCAGTTCACTATTCTCTGATGATATGAGACCTATATATAGTTTAAAATGTGAATATCAACATCCTGAGAAACCAGAAAAGTGGCTAAGGAGAATCCTTATGGGGGCCAGGTAGAATTAAAGCAACCTTCTCATCTCAAGGTTCCTATACCACTCAGGAAGCAGCCTCAGAAACACTGCTCTGGAACACTGGACCATACAGGCTGAGGCTACTCTAGAAGCATTTTAGGAAGCATTTTAGACATCACACTCCACTGCAGGAACTGCAAACAACATCAAGTCAAAGACAGGCTTAACACTGAGATGAGAAACTATGAGCTACAGAATGATGAAGATGAGCAGGGGAATGAGGATTAGTGCACAGAGAATATGAGAGACGAGTCCATCCTGGACCATGTGACCCACAGTACCTGCTCAGCCTCTCCTGTACATGGCAAGACCTCACTCTCCTGGATGAAGAGGCATCTCTAAACCTATCTCTAAACCTATCTCAAGTATTGTGCCTGACCACAGATGAAGGGTCACATTTCTAGCAGCCACTTTGTGAGCTTCCCTGTGACTTATGATACAGTTTGATACCCCATGGCTCATTGAGACAATTGTGTTATATCAGCAAGCTTTGGAAACATCATGAACATGACCAATGAGGCATCAGCAGAACCAGAAATTGAAATCATTAGCTTTACAGAGAGAATTGAAAAGGCTTAAAGGTCATGATGGAAGATAAATTGCAGACATCACAGAACTATAATGAGAAGAAATGTATAAAAACTAGTGGATGAAGAACATAAGAGGTAGAAGGAGGACAGAGAAGAAATAAACTAGGAAAACTTAGTCTTCTTAAGAGCAGAGGCTACTTCAGAGCACTACAGGTTCTGATGCTAAGGTCCTGGAGATGATCTTGGATGGCAAAGAGAACTCCTGCAGCCATTTCCATCGTGAGTCCTTCTGTGAGGCTTCTGTAAGAATCACTGCTATTATTATTAATGAGTATTTAAGTCATCTTAACCAAGCCATCCAAATGTATATTAAGCACTCATGAATGAACATGTAGTCCTTGCAACCCAAGCACTCACCAGAACTAGTGTGGGTTTGGGCATGTCCAGAAGCCAAAGAGACACAAGTGTTTTCTCTAGACACTTGTTTATACATAGTATTCTGTAGTCTAACTATGCTGAAGATGAAACCTTCAATGATGGTGATCTCATGAGTAGGAAAAAAACTAGAAAAAGCAGAATAACACAAGCAGAGATGAGATTCATCATATTGTCTGCAATAGCAGCAGCTGAGAGATCTCCACCACAGTGGGAATAAAGCTGCATGGAGACAAGCTAAAAAGATCTCTACTAATAATGTTTTGTTGTGATACATGAAGAAACTCTTGGGAACTGGGTATATGGCTCAGTTGTTAGAGTGCTTAGCTTACCTCCTGTACAAAGCCCTGGGCTCCTCTCCAGAATCTTATACAGAAGCAGGGTATGGTGACAAATGCCTATAATCCCAGCACTCAGGAGGTAGAGGCAGAATCAGGAGTTCCAGGATCAACCTGGGCTACAAAAAAGGAAGGAAGGAAGGGAATAAAAAGGGACACAGAGACAGAGATGCAAACTAACTGTGTCCCAAAGCAAGAAGCCTTCCTGCTGATGAATAAGTACAGTGGAGTTTGCTAAAACTGGTCATGCTCACTGCGTATTATAGACACAGAAAAACCCATAGGAGAGAGCATGAATGTGTCTTCAGAGGTGGGGTTGGATTGGGTTTGGCTTGCTTAGTTTCTGTTGAACAATGATGGATTCACAATACAGTTGAAAACATGACAAACTCACGATGCAGGTGGTATTCTCATTCTTCCCGCATATCGCCCTTTGCAACTCTGGAGCACTGAGCAGTAATCAGAGATGATGATTTGTGGCTGTAGGGTTTCTTTTGAGAAATGTCCTTTTCATTGGGCCACGTGTAGCTTGGCAGATGTTATTGATATTCTGTTGCTGAATTTTTGCCGTTCTCTATAAATTTTGGATATTAGCTCACTTTCCAGGTATACATTATGCATTGATAAAAACTTTCTTCCATTCTGTGGGCTATGTGCTCTGCTGATTGTTATAGTTCTGTACATGAACGTTTTAATTTCATCAAGTCCCGTCTATCGAATCTTGGGATTACTTCCTGTGCTGCTGGAGTTCTGTTCACAAAGCTTCCTCCAGTATCTTGACTCTCAGACAACAAAATGAATCATTGGTATCCAAGAACACAGATCATATTACAAAGACATAGGACTCTGCTTCTCAGAGATTGGTCAGCTCACTTCATCAATATTAAAACCTGATATTAGGAGATAGGGAACCTACAGAATCAAATAACCCATGATACCATTTCATATGAATGTCATTTGTAACACAAATGGGGCCTGCTTGTTGGGGTTTATGTCCTTCCCAGTTCCCCACAGCCGGCAAGCCCCAAAGAAAATCACACAGAGATCTCCATAAGATTATAAACTGATTGGCCCATTAGTTCAGGCTTCTTGTTAATTCTTGTAGCTTATATTAACCCATTGTTCTTATCTACGTTAGCCACATGGCTCAATACCTTTCTCAGCCGGCAGGTTCCATCTTGCTTCTCGGTGGTCTGGGCAGGAGTGGTGGAGGAATGGGCTTCCTTCTTCCTAGAATTCTCCTGTTTTCATTGCATCATTTCTACTTCCTGTCTGGTTTTCCCAACTATACTTCCTGCCTGGCCAATCAGAGTTTATTTAAAACATGATTGACAGAATACAGACAATTCTCCCGCACCACTCATTAAGGTGGATATGGGGGAGAACCTTAAACAAGAAGTGTCCAGTAAATGACAGGAGATAAGACGGAAAGCTCATCTATTTGAAATATGTATGAATGTGTTCTTCAGAGAGAATAGGCAGAATATCCCAGGGCAGTGTTTCATCCTTGTAGGCATTACTAGTGTTCAAGCAAACAGGCCAGCAGACCATTTAGAAATACACATGTATGAATGGGAAGTACTTCCTAGAAAGATATGCATCTGATGTTGAAAACTCCTTGAAAAGCTGAAGTGTGGGGCTGAGCAGAAATTATCCATACGAGAATATTCAGGAAAAATTTAAATTCCCAAAGCAAGCCATCAGTCTAGTGCAGAGAACCATCTAGTGAGTCATGACGAAAAACAAAGTTCCTGGAAGTTTTCTTTTGTTAAGAATATGGTATCTGACAAGTCATCTATTTGGTTTTACTGTGAGATATAGTCATTGGGTTACTTCTGATATAAACAACAGAAATTCTACAAAAAAAAAAAACCCATAGATTAAGCAAGGAGAAAATGTATTATCTTGCCAGAGAGATAATAAGAGCTGAGGGGTGGAGGATTCAATAGCTGAGGATGATGGCAAGATGATGGACATCTTTTCTTTGTTTCATCTTCAAACGAGTGCTATTAACAGTAGACATCAAGTCCAGAGTAAATGGTGATACTATACTTCCTGGAGCTCTCACTTAGGAACCAGGGAAAACCTCCTCAGGCCCCTGTCAGACTTTGTTTTTACATTTCATGGCCATGAACTTGCTGGTTATTGAAACAATGTGAACAAAAAAGACCCAAACATGAAGATGAATTGCCTTCTTAGACACCATTAAAAGCACCTTCCCTGGCAAGACCTGTTGAACCTTCCAGCTGATTCTCCCTGTCAATTCAAAGTTTACCCTCAACTTGAGAGTCCATCATGGCATCCCAAGAGACTCAAGCCAGCATGGGTGCCATGTAGCAGCAAGTAAAGGAAAGATGCAAGCCCCTCCCATACCGGTAGGCAGGTTCCATGGAATCTTTTCAGACAAGAGATGGCTGTTGCCCACTGCCTGTCACCTCTCTGCATATGGCTGTCAACACTCTTTCCTCTGGTGAATATGGAAGACAGAAAGCTTTTTCTCTAAATCCCTGTACTCTGTCTATGGAAGAGAACCAAGCCTATAATGCTAGCCTACCTCCTGTGGAATTCTGGATTTCAACTCCCTGCATATCTCGGCACTGGACACTGGCTTCTCCAGCTTTCACTCAAGTGGTTTCCCTCCTTTATAACACTAAGATTCAATGGACGCTTGTGAGCAGTTTTTCTCCAGTCCTAGCACCCTCAATGCTGCAAGTAGTCAATGTTAGTTATGGGACCCTTGCATCAATGCTAAGCATCTATCTAAAAAAGAGCACAAAGCTGGCAGGAAGAAGCAGAGGTTGGGGAGCCCTGTTATGTTCACAAACTCTACTACCCTTTGCTGCCCTCCCCTGGCCATTGATACCAGTGCAAGTACCTTGGGATTATGAATGCATTCTTCCAGTAAATATTAAGGGCCAATCACTACCATTCAAGGTTCACACACTGAGGAATAAAATATGTGACCCAGTAAGAAGAAAGAATAAAAGTGGCTGCATAAGAGTAGACAAGCTGGATGGATGGCATGAATGGATTCTGCTGGAGTACCTACCTACCCCTGAAAGCTGAGATTTGTTCAGTGTTTTGTCTCTTCTCACCATTCTACTGCCCAAAATCCTGACTTAAAAGAGAGAACATGAAGTTGGCCTCCCTTTCCCCTTTGAGGGAGGGTTTGAAGTCCGTGGCGTTCCGCTATTCCATGTTTATGCTCATCATAGCGGCTTCTTCCTTCACAGCATTTTCAGACTCATTTCTTGAATAAAGCAAATATCTCTGAACAGGTGTCTGACACTCTGCCAGACTAAGGCACATGCTGATTTCATCCCGATAGCTGAGTAGACAGTTTGTTTAATAACAGTTCTGATGTTACCTTATGCTGTGTTCTATCCAATTCATACCTAGCAAGAGGTCTGTGTGGCAAGGAAAGAACTCAGAACCCATATTTGGGGGTATGCTATGAATAAATCACAGAGAAGCACAACCTGTAACCATGGAAAGTACCCCAGGAATGCTGAATGCCTGCGGGGCTGTAGGGCTGACGGGGGCAAGCGTCTCTGTCCAGCTCAGCTATTGTTAGTGGTTCATGTGCACTCTCTCCCACTGTAGCATGTTCACTTAACCCAGATTATTCACCTCCAGATGAAGCTCCTGATTTCTCAGACTGGATTGCTGTTTAATTAAAAGTCAAGTGCAGGATAACCCAGAAGCCACAGGCCAGTCTGATTACAGGCACCATGTCTGCTCTGTATATTATAGAATTACCTGGTCTTTCATATAGGACCTTGAACATTGTTTTATACATAAAAACAATTCTTAAACTGCTAAAGAGGAAAAGGGCAGTTGTGAGGAGCTTAACCACTGACTGGAGGAAAGTCAACGATGTCCAATTATGCAAAGTAGAAAGAATAACCAGTTTCAAGGACTGGGTTTTTCTTTTAAGTTATTAGGTGTTAGACATAAAGATGTTAGGCGTAAAATGGTGAGAATCATTAAAATGATGAATCAATACCAGATTTCATAGACAAACCAAAAGAATTCATTCATTTCTATTCATTTCCAGATTTCTGTGGTTGGGGTTGAATGAACACATAATGGTTTGCATAACTATCCAAACAAGAACTAAGTTTTTGAAAAGAATGTGGTCATGATTGGACTCACTGGATCTTTGGAGGCAGTCATTCCTGTCTTTTCTGACCAAATATAGACAGAGAATCTAATTTGACTTATGGATCACCAGCAAGGAGCAGACTTGGAATTGTCATGCTGCCACTGATCTTCCTCAATGTAAGGGGTCCAGCACCATCACTGTGTTGACTTACGCGTGACCCACCTTGTTGATTCTACTGTCCAGCCTCTAGAGCATAGTGTCTGTAATATCTACTAACTGATCGGAGAACTCTTCCTGGAAAAAGAAAGAGGAGAGGAAAGGTTTCCTGTGGCAAGGAAGAGAGAGCAGAGCAGTGCACAGTAACAGTGATGAGCAGGGATTCAGAAAGTCTATGACAGTATGACAGTACATCCCCTTTCCAAGGCTCTACACCTCCATCGACTGGCCCTATGGGGATGCCTGTACTGATGGTGACCAACTTTTCCTTAAAGATTCAGCAGAGGCTGCAACGTATTTTGCTTAAAACTACAGCTGGTTTGTAATTTTGGCCTCAGACAGTAATTACAGCTGCCAGGGCTCCTCAGAGAGATAATTATGGGAAGGATTCAGCACACTCATTTTATCTACACACTTAACCATCAATTAAATCATTACCATCTAATCCTATCCTAGAGTCTAGAAATGTTCTGTGAATATATAATTTTGAAGACATCAAAGTTTGTTTTCAGATGATTTTAAGTGAAAAATTGCTCAATTTGCATAACCCACATAGGCCCATGTGTTTGCTATCCCTGTGAAGGCAGAGCCAGTATCCCTTAGCTTGTGGTCACTGCCTCTGGAGGCCGATGCCACATAGAGGACTGAGCCTAAATGACCTGGCAGGCAATAGTCCTGACTTTGCCTTTGATATGTACTGGAGTTCATGCTCTCCAAAGCAAGGTTGCTATTGGTACTTAAAAGTCAGTAGTTAGGCAGGCGGCAGGCAAGAGGTCTGTTCTTCAAAGAAGTTTCCAGAAGGGCCTCCTCCTTTTTGGGTTTCTGAAGGATCCCTAGGCGACTCCCCACTGACTCAAACTCAGAAGTGGGTCTTTTCACATTGGAAGCTCAGGACTCCAGAGCCTAGTCACTGAATTCATGTTTTGCCCGATTCTTTCCGAGCTCTGTATCCTTGAACAAGTTACTAAATTTATTTAAGTCATATTAGTCAACACTTTAGACACACAGTGATAGATCCTACCAAATAAGAATATCAGTCTTACAAGAGACCATAAATGTAATGTTAGTTTAGCACAGGATTTACTAGATACTAGGTAAATTTTAATGCTCAGTGTTATTCAGTATATACAGGGAGAAGCAGATGGAGAACAGGAGGGTCCAAAAAATATGACTCAAGACTCTGCGAGCACTCGGACTGATGGGCTGACTAGTGCTGACACTGGGGTGGTGCTTTGGGCCTCTCTGTCTAGCCTTGGACTTCACAGCCTCTGACCTGTTGGTTCTTACCTTCTTCAAGGTGGCCCAGCTGAAATCCCTGACTGCTGTCTTTCCCTGTACTTCTGTTCTGGGTAACTGTATGTCAATTTAACAGAGCCTAGAGTCATCTGCAAGGAGGGAACACCAATTGAGAAAAGTTTTCCAATCAATCAATCAAATTTGGCAAGCCTCTAAGGCATTTTCTGAATTAGTGACTGGTGTGGGAGGGCGCGGCTCATTGTAGGTGGTCCCAACCCTGACCTGGTAGCCCCGGGTTCTGTAGGACAGCAGGCTGAGCAAGCCATGTACATGATGAGTAAGCAGGACTCCTCTATGGCCTCTGCATCAACTCCTGTCTCCCTCCAGTCTCCTGCCCTAACTGCTCTAGGTGATGAAGTGTTGTATGGGAATGAAAATGAGATCAGTACAGTCCTCCACAAATTACTTTTGATCATGGTGTTTCATCACAGAAATACTATCCATACTAAGACATCCCATCTCCCCTGACCCAGCTGCCCATCAACTCCTACCCTGATACCTTCCCATGAGCCTGGAGCTCTGCTGCCTCCCACAGCAGTCTGCTTTCTTACATAGCTCTCTCGCCAGCTTTCAGGGTCAACAGTCAAACATGGCCTTGCCCCATAGTTTATTCTTTTTGCTCTGTTTTCTCTACATGACTATGTTTTCAAGCAAGGGGACTGATGATCCATGAATATACAACTGTTTCCCACCCTCCTTACCCCAGAGAGACGAGCTTTAAAATACATATTTCAGTTGACATGCAGTAATTGCATGTATTCATGAGTTATATAACATTTTAATGCATGTATTCAGTGTGTAATGATCATATGAGGGTAATTGGTATATGTGTCATTGATTTGTGTTAAGACATATCAATTTGTTATTAGCTGTTGTCTTCTAGTTGTGCTGTGTAATACAAGAAGTTATCCCAGAGCTAATTCTTCCAGTAAACTGGATGTTTGAGAAAACCAGCCCCTTAAAGTCAGTACCTAGCTCTGGGATCTCAGAGATGCTCTGTACAGTGAGGCCATAGGAGAGTCCTATATTTTTCAGCCAACTCTTCAAGACTGCCACACCAGGCCTCAGCTAGTGTGTGGGCTCCGTCCAGCTTGCTGAAGTCTAGCTTTTGTAGTTAGTTTGGAACTAGCCACCAGACTGGGTTTTCTACTAGAATGAGCAATAACACTGTGGGAGTCTCAATCAGGGAACAAAGTCCAGGCACAGCATGGATGTCAACTAGATACCAGGCTAGCCTGAAAATCAGACATTAGATGTTACAGCCGAGCTTAACTGAACTGGGTGCTGCAAAGTAAATGAGGAGCCTCCAACCCCTGAAATCATGATCTCAGGAATGTCCAGTGACTGTGCTCATAAATATCACGATTGTCATGGAAGGAATATAAAAAGGATATTGGATTTTAGCTGCTTTCAAGAATTATAAGAATTGAATAAGTTAATATTGCAGAAGACCTACAAAGGTGCATAGTACTTAGTATATGCTGCATGTATAATAGTTACAGTTAGTGTAGTCATCATGATTAAAGGAGGCTGAGGAATCCTAGTCACAAACTCTGATTCTCTTCCTTTGGGAGTTCCCAGGGGGTTCCCTTTTAGGCTAGCCCTTTGATATCACAACTTCCTGATTTCTTAATGAAGCCTGGGGTAGTCCCTTAAGAATCAGATCCTGGCTCTGTCCAGAGCAAGGAAAGGCAAAGCCTTCCCTGACATCTCCACTGATTCATGGTGATTCATTGAAGGGAAAGCAATTGGGGCAAGAGCTGTAAGACCAGCTGGTGTACTGGTACATTTCAGCATCTCCTCCCTCCCACCCCTGAAAAGTGTGGGTTGGCAGTTCTTGCCCCTCCCTTCTGTGAATGAGCTCACATTGGCCCAGGTGCTCCCAAGAATGTTCAGAATGAAATGGTGTCTGGCAGCGGACTTTAAGGACTCAGTCCTTTAGAGAAGTACTGAAGGAAACATGAGGCACCTCTGCACTGCCTAGCATTATCCACTCTGGGGATCAGGAACATCCATTTCAATGCCCTCTTGTGCTGATGTGGAGTTTGGCAATACAGAAACTTGTGGGTCTGCAGAGAGTGGGTTATGCTCTGTGGCTAAAGAGCCTCCGATGCAGAACAGCACTCTGGGACAGTGTGAGTTCAGGTCTGACCAGTCTTGACCTTGATCTAATCCCTCTCAACAGCACATGGCTGCTGCTGGTTCCCTCTTTCCACAGGGGACGACAGTCCATGACTAACTCCAGCACCTTACCCCAATTCTGTTGTTCTTTCTGCCTCTCCTCAGCGTTTTTTTTTTTTTCCCAGCTTTGAATGCAAGTTCCTTACAATGTACACAGAACCCTCCACAGCCTGGTTAACTCCTGTGTGGAGTTCATACCCTGTCACTGCGTCTTGGCATAATACTTACATATGAGCTACTTTCAGGACCTTTGAGTTCTTTTTCTTCCCGGTGGTCCTTTGGCCACAGGGCCATGAGGGAAAAGGAGCAGAAGCAGCAAGCAGCCTTTATCTGTTCTGTGAGCACCTTCTGGGAGACAGACAGCTTCCGTGTTACAGCTCAACTTTAATCCAGAGTGAGGGAGATATATAGGACAGGGGTAGCAGCTGGGACATCTCCTAATTTGCATGAGGCAGCAAGCTCCTATCACAAAGCTCCTGGTTCACTGTCTAGTTACCATATCTGACAGCGCAGTGGCTCCTAGCACAATGTCTGATTACCATATGTGCAGCAGGGGAAATCTTTTGCGGAAACTGTGTCAAAGCCACCTTTGAGTTAAATCTAGCATCCAGGCCTAGAGACAGTCTCCAAATAAGGCTAGGAAGAGAGCAGGAAGCCCTCACTGGGTGGGGCAGGGAGACCTCCATACTGCACCTATCTCTGAGAAAGTTCTCCGGACATGGTAGAATGCCACCTCTGACCAGCAGGTGTTGACAGAAGTTTCTGTCCCACCCAGTCCCGCAGCCATTCATCCCAAAGAAGCACACAGAGGTTTACATTAATTATAAACTGGTTAGCCTGTTAGCTCAGGCTTCTTCTTAACTAATTCTTATATCTTAAATTAGCCCAATCTTCTTATCTATATTAGCCATGTGACTTGGTACCTTTATGAGTGAGGCGTTCTCATCTTGCTTGCTCTGTGTCTGGGTGACAACTGCAGACTGACTCCTTCCTCTTCCCAGAATTCTTCTGTTCTAGTCACAGCACCTCTGCTTCCTACCTGGTTGCTCTGCCTGTACTTCCTTCTGGCTACTGGCCAATCAACGTTTTATTAAATACAAGTGACAAGGTACAGACCATTGTTGCACAGCAATCAGGGACTCCCAAGAGTCCCTGAGAATGTGGCAGTCTGTGGAATCCCTTTGCTGTTACACGTGTGTTTTGCTTTTCCTGGGCTACGTCCAATGCGTTCTAAATTCACTTCTTTTTTTTTTTTTTTTTTTTTGAAATCAAGAAACCTTTATTTAGATTTTTGGTTCTCGGCATAATTAATACTTTTTTTTTCTTTCTAATGGTTTATTTTTTTTTATATTTAAAAATTTCCATCTCCTTCCCTCCTCCTCCCCCTCCCTCCGCTCCTCCTCCCCCTTCCCGCCCCTCCTTCTCCCCCTTCCCTCCCCTCCCCTCCACCCATACCTCCCCTCCCTCCCTCTCAAGGCCAAGGAGCCATCAGGGTTCCCCACTCTATGCTAAGTCCAAGGTCCTCCCAACTCCCCCCAGGTCCAGGAAGGTGATCGACCAAGCTGAGAAGGCTCCCACAGAGCCCGTCCATGCAGAAGAATCAGAGCCCAGCGCCAATGTCCTTTGCTTCTCAGTCAGCCCCCTCTGTTGGCCACATTCAGAGAGACGGGTTTGGTCGCATGATCCATCAGTCCCATTCCAACTGGAGTTGGTGATCTCCCTTTAATTCTGTCCCACCGTCTCCATGAGTGAACGCACCCCTCACGTTCCTGACTTTCTCCCTCATGTTCTCGCTCCTTCTGCTCCTCATCAGGACCTTGGGAGCTCAGTCCAGTGCTCCAATGTGGGGCTCAGTCACCTTCCCCATCTGTCGCCAGCTGGAGGTTCCCTCACGGTCCTGACTTTCTTTCTCATGTTCTCCCTCCTTCTGCTCCTCATCAGGACCTTGGGAGCTCAGTCCGGTGCTCCAATGTGGGGCTCTGTCATTTTCTTCATCTATCGTCAGGTGGAGGTTCTATGGTGATATGCAAGAAATTCATCAGTATGGCTATAGGAACTGGCCTTTTCAGGCTCCCTCTCCTCAGCTGCCCAAGGAACTAACTGGGGGCGTCTCCCTGGAAACCTGGGAACCCCTCTAGGGTCGAGTCTCTTGACACCCCTCAGGTAGCTCCTTAAATTAAGATATATGCTTCCCTGCTCCCATATCCACCCTTCCTATATCCCAAGCACCCCATTCCTCCGAGCTCCCCCCATTCTCCCCTTCACACTTTTCTCTCCCCATCTTCCCTTGGCCCAGTCTCGCCCAACCCTCAAGTTCCCACTTTTGCCTGGCGATCGTGTCTACTTCCAATATCCAGGAGGATTACTATATCTTTTTTTGGGAGTTCACCTTCTTATTATCTTGTCAAGGATCCCAAATTTATAGGCTCGATGTCCTTTAATTATGGCTAGAAACCGATTATGAGTGAGTACATCCCATGTTCATCTTTTTGGGTCTGGGTTACCTCACTCAGAATAGTCTTTTCTATTTCCATCCATTTGCCTGCAAAATTCAAGATGTCATTGTTTTTTACCGCTGAGTAGTATTCTAGCATGTATATATTCCACAGTTTCTTCATCCATTCTTCCACTGAAGGGCATCTAGGTTGTTTCCAGGATCTGGCTATTACAAATAATGCTGCTAGGAACATAGATGAGCATATGCTTTTGTTGTATGATTGGGCATCTCTTGGGTAGATTCCCAATAGTGGAATTGCTGGGTCCTGGGGTAGGTTGATCCCGAATTTCCTGAGAAACCGCCACACTGCTTTCCAAAGTGGTTGCACAAGTGTGCATTCCCACCAGCAATGGATGAGTGTACCCCTTACCCCACAACCTCTCCAGCAAAGGTTATTATTGGTGTTTTGGATTTTAGCCAATCTGACAGGTGTAAGATGATATCTCAAAGTTGTTTTGATTTGCATTTCCCTGATAGCTAGGGAGGTTGAGCATGACCTTAAGTGTCTTTTGGCCATTCGAACTTCTGTTGAGAATTCTCTGTTCAGTTCAGCACCCCAATTTTTAATTGGGTTAATTGGCATTTTACCGTCTAGTCTCTTGAGTTCCTTATATATTTTAGAGATCAGACCTTTGTCAGTTGCAGGGTTGGTGAAGATCTTTTCCCAGTCAGTAGTCTGCCTTTGTGTCTTAGTGACAATGTCCTTTGCTTTACAGAAGCTGCTCAACTTCAGGAGGTCCCATTTATTCAATGTTGCCCTTAATGTCTGTGCAGCTGTGGTTATGCGCAGGAAATGGTTCCCTGTGCCCATTTGTTGTAGAGTACTTCCCACTTTCTCCTCTATCAAGCTCAATGTGTTCAGATTAATATTGAGGTCTTTAATCCATTTGGACTTGAGTTTTGTGCATGGTGATAGACACGGATCTACTTTCATTCTTCTACAGGTTGACATCCAGTTATGCCAGCACCATTTGTTGAAGATGCTTTCTTTCTTCCATTGTGTGCTTTTAGCTCCTTTATCAAAAATCAGGTGTTCGTAGGTTTGTGGTTTAAGATCCGGGTCTTCTATACGATTCCATTGGTCAACTTCTCTGTTTTTATGCCAATACCAAGCTGTTTTCAATACTGTAGCTTTGTAATAGAGTTTGAAGTCAGGGATGGTAATGCCTCCAGAAGTACCTTTATTGTATAAGATTTTTTTGGCTATCCTGGGTTTCTTGTTTTTCCATATAAAGTTGATTATTGTCCTCTCAATCTCTGTGAAGAATTTTAATGGGACCTTGATTGGGATTGCATTGAATCTATAGATTGCTTTTGGTAGAATTGCCATTTTTACTATGTTGATCCTCCCAATCCACGAGCAGGGGAGATCCTTCCATTTTCTGGTATCCTCTTCAATTTCTTTCTTCAAAGACTTAAAGTTCTTGTCAAATAAATCCTTCACTTCCTTGGTTAGAGATACTCCCAGATATCTTATGCTATTTGTGGCTATTGTGAAAGGTGATACTTCTCTGATTTCCCTCTCTGCTTCCTTATCCTTTGTGTATAAGAGGGCGACTGATTTTTTTGGAGTTGATCTTGTAACCTGCCACGTTACTGAAGGAGTTTATCAGCTGTAGGAGTTCTTTGGTGGAGTTTTTGGGGTCGCTTATGTATACTATCATATCATCTGCAAATAATGAAAGTTTAACTTCTTCCTTTCCAAATTGAATCCCCTTGATTCCCTTATATTGTCTTATTGCTATTGCTAGAACTTCAAGCACTATATTGAAGAGATAGGGAGAGAGTGGACAGCCTTGTCGTGTTCCTGAATTTAGTGGGATAGCCTTGAGTTTCTCTCCGTTTAATTTGATGTTAGCTGTCGGCTTGCTGTAAATAGCTTTTATTATATTTAGGAATGACCCTTGTATCCCTAATCTCTCCAAGACCTTTATCATAAAAGGGTGCTGAATTTTGTCAAATGCTTTTTCAGCATCTAATGAGATGACCATATGGTTTTTTTCCTTCAGTTTATTTATATGATGGATTACATTGATAGATTTTCGTATGTTGAACCAGCCCTGCATCTCTGGGATGAAGCCTACTTGATCGTAATGGATAATTTTTCTAATATGTTCTTGGATTCGGTTTGCCAGTATTTTATTGAGAATTTTTGCGTCAATGTTCAT
Source organism: Arvicola amphibius (assembly GCF_903992535.2). NCBI lineage: Eukaryota > Metazoa > Chordata > Mammalia > Rodentia > Cricetidae > Arvicola > Arvicola amphibius. The sequence goes on from NC_052047.1 coordinate 109,283,445, forward strand.
GAGTGAGATTGGCCTGTAATTCTCTTTCTTGGTTGAGTCTTTGTGTGGTTTAGGTATCAGGGTAACTGTAACTTCATAGAAGGAATTTGGCAGTGACTCTTTTTTTGTGTTTCTATATTATGAAATACCTTAAGGAGTATAGGTATTAGGTCTTCTTGGAAGTTCTGGTAGAATTCCGCATTGAAACCATCTGGTCCTGGGCTCTTTTTGGTAGGGAGGTTTCTGATAACAGTTTCTAATTCTTCGCGACTAACAGGACGATTTAGAGCATTTACCTGGTCCTGGTTTAACTTTGGTATATGGTATTTATCTAAAAAACTGTCCATTTCTTTTACATTTTCCAATTTTGTGGCATACAGGCTTTTGTAGTAAGATCTAATGATTCTCTGAATTTCCTCTGTGTCTGTGGTTATGTCCCCCTTTTCATTTCTGATCTTAATAATTTGTGTGTTCTCCCTCTGCCGTTTGATTAGTTTGGCTAAGGGTTTGTCAATCTTGTTGATTTTCTCCAAGAACCAGCTTCTTGTTTCATTGATTCTTTGGGTTGTTTTCTGTGTTTCTATTTTGTTGATTTCTGCCCTCAGTTTGATTATTTCCAGTCTTCTACTTCTCCTAGGTGAGTCTGCTTCTTTTTTTTCCAGAGCTTTCAGGTGTGCTGTTAAGTCACCAATGAGTGCTTTCTCCGTTTTCTTTAAGTGGGCACTTAGTGCTATGAACTTTCCTCTTAGCACTGCTTTCATTGTGTCCCATAGGTTTGAGTATGTTGTGTCTTTGTTTTCATTAAATTCAAGAAAGACTTTAATTTCTTTCTTTATTTCTTCCTTGACCCAGGTGTGGGTCAGTAGTTGACTGTTCAGTTTCCATGAGTTTGTGGGCTTTCTGGGGGTAGCATTGTTGTTGAATTCTAATTTTAATCCATGGTGATCCGATAAGACACAGGTGGTTACTAATATTTTTTTGTAACTGTGGAAGTTTGCTTTGTTACCAAGTATATGGTCAATTTTCGAAAAGGTTCCATGAGCCGCAGAGAAGAAGGTATATTCTTTCCTATTTGGGTGGAATGTTCTATAGATGTCTGTTAAGTCCATTTGGTTCATTACCTCCATTAAGTCTTTCAATTCTCTGTTAGGATTCTGTCTGATTGACCTGTCCATTGGTGAGAGAGGAGTGTTGAAGTCTCCAACTATTAGTGTGTGTGGTTTGATGGCTGCCTTGAGTTCTAGAAGTGTTTCTTTTACATAAGTGGGAGCTTTTATATTAGGGGCATAGATATTCAGGATTGAGACTTCATTCTGATGGATTTTTCCTGTTATGAGTATAAAGTGTCCCTTTCTTCTGATTGATTTTAGTTTGAAGTCAACTTTGTTGGAAATTAGTATGGCCACACCCGCTTGTTTCTTAGGGCCATTTTCTTGATAAACCTTTTCCCAACCCTTTACTCTGAGTAGGTGTCTGTCTTTGTGGTTGAGGTGTGTTTCTTGTAAACAGCAAAATGTTGGATTCTGTTTTCGTATCCAGTCTCTTAGCCTGTGCCTTTTTATAGGTGAATTGAGTCCATTGATATTAAGTGATATTAATGACCAGTGGTTGTTAACTTCAGTCATTTTTAGTAGTAGAGTTTGTGTGTTTCCCTTCTTCTAGTTGTGCTGGTGAAGGGTCGCTAGATGCCTGAGTTATTGTGGGCGTTGTTGGACTCCTTGGTTTGTGATTTTCCTTCTATTACTTTCTGCAAGGCTGGATTTGTGGCTGCGTATTGTTTAAATCTGTTTTTGTCCTGGAATATCTTGTTTTCTCCATCAATGGTGAATGCAAGCTTTGCTGGGTATAATAGTCTAGGCTTGCATCCATGTTCCCTTAGTGTCTGTAGCACATCTATCCACGCTCTTCTGGCTTTCATGGTTTCCATTGAGAAATCAGGTGTAATTCTGATAGGTTTCCCTTTATATGTTATTTGACCTTTTTCCTTTGCAGCTCTTAATATCTGTTCTTTATTCTGTATGTTTTGTGTTTTGATTATTATATGGCGTGGGGATGCTTTCTTTTGATCCAGTCTATTTGGTGTTCTGTAGGCTTCTTGTACCTTCATAGGAACATCCTTCTTTAGGTTGGGGAAGTTTTCTTCTATAATTTTGTTGAATATGTTTTCTGGGCCTTTGAGTTGTAATTCTTCACCTTCTTCTACCCCAATTATTCTTAGGTTTGGTCTTTTCATGGTGTCCCAGATTTCCTGAATGTTTTGTGTTAAGAATTTGTTAGATTTGTTTAGTTCTTTAATCTGTGAGTTTATTTCCTCTATAGTATCTTCAGAGTCCGAGATTCTTTCTTCCATCTCTTGTATTCGCTTGGAAATACTTGTCTCTGAAGTTTCTGTTCGTTTACTCAGAGTTTCCATTTCCAGTCGTCCCTCAGATTGTGTTTTCTTCAATACCTCCATTTCATTTATCAGGTCTTGTACTGTTTCCCTTACCTGTTTGATTGCTTTTTCTTGTTTTTCTTGTTTTTCTTGGGTATCTTTGAGAGATTTATTTATTTCGTCTACCTTTTTGTTTGTCAACTCCATTTCTTTATGGCAGTTTTTTACCTCCTGTTTAAGGTCCTCTATTATTTTCATAAAGTACTGTTTAAGGTCGGTTTCTTCTATATCTTCTGGGTTAGGGTGTTCAATTCTTGTTGTTTCGGGATGTCTGGCTTGTGGTGATGTCATGTTGCCTTTCATGTTGTTGGAGGAGCTCCTGCATTGGCGCCTGCCCATCTCTTCCTGGAGGCCAGAGTCTGATTCCTCTGGGTGGATGGCCCCAAAGAATGATGGATCCTCTAGCAGACTGTCAGGTCCCCTTGCAGGCCAAGCAGCTCTCAGACAAAGGCCTACCTTGCCCCGGGCAGTCAAATGAAGGAGGGGACCTCCCACCGGCCTGGGTGCACTCAATTCCAGGTCCCCAGAGCCCAAACAGGCTGAGCTGTGGGATTTTGTGGCCCCAAAGACGGGAGGATGAGGCAGGGGGAGGGGGGGAGGATTCTGGGTGCAAGCTGGGAAGCGACAGGAAGAGAGAGGCAGTATCCGGGGAGAATAACCCCTGCAGGAAGAGCAGGAAGTGTGCCGGTGGCAGGGGGAGTTGTGGAGTGTTGGTGGTCCCTCTCTGGGCAGCTGCCGCGATTCCGGCACTCACTCCTCACTCACCCCAAAGAATGATGGATCCTCTGGCAGACTGTCAGGTCCCCTTGCAGGCCAAGCAGCTCTCAGACAAAGGCCTACCTTGCCCCGGGCAGTCAAATGAAGGAGGGGACCTCCCACCGGCCTGGGTGCACTCCCTAAATCCACTTCTTTAGGAGTCTACCTACGATAGGTTGGACATGGTTTAAATGTGTCTTCTGAAGGTCCTTGGGTCATTGGGTCAAGAAGGGACTTGGAGATTGTCAACCTCTTTGGCTTCTCACATGGAGAGATGACTTTCCCTTGCAATTGAACTCTATCCTCCAGGCATGCCATGGTCATTGACATCTTGAAATTAGAACAGCTGTGATCATAGCACTTCACACTAGCAGGACAACTTACCATTCCATCATGAAAATGGGTATGTGAGGCTAACAAGACAGAAGAGATCCCTACCCTCCCTACGAATGTAAGTGTTTAACTATTACTGGCAGAAATGAGACTCTGCTACAATGGTGTGGCTTGGCCAACACTTGGAGTAAGTTGTTCACATTCCCATCTGTCACCCTAATTAAAATCATTGGTCAACCAAATTACACTTGGTTGATTTCTTTGATTTTCCTCTCTATCTAGGGTTAATAAGCATTTATCCATGTCTCCTGAGGAAAGTCACACAACATTCATAAACCTGCTCTTGCCATATGTCTTACATCCAAGAAACCCTTAAACAGAGCTTTTTTGATATCAGTCAACACCATGCCCATGAGTCTCTAAATCTGTGAACTAAATAAAACCTCTTTATAAAAACCATCCTGACCCAGGTATTTCATTATAGTAACAAGAAATAAGCTAACACAACATTTAGCTACAAGCTTTCCCGAGAAAATAAACCTTTTCAATAATTGCTGTAATGTGATCTTCAATTTCTCTTTGTTTTCCTGAATAAGATGTGAGCTCTCTGAAAACAGGATTCTATCTCATCCATGTATGAATAATGAAACCGTTAGGGTAGATCCAACACATAGGCAGGTCGTCAGTGCTGGCTGATTGAGGAAGAGCCTGGAGCCCCTTTGGTCTTACATACTTGTGCTTGGCATAAGGTGTACAGATCACATTTGTAACTCACAGATTTACAAAACTGGTGACAAATCTCTTAGAATTTTAGAAGATTGTATGTTAAGCTGCATGCGGAAAGATGATAGGAAAAGCCCTGCTGACAATATCCTACACTTTTTCTCATAGGCTGAGATCTGTTCTCCTTGGGAGGAGCTTTAAGAAAAGCTCTTATGAGACTCTGGAGTCCAACCAGGTTCAGTATCCAATGGGCTTGGCACTGTGAGAGTTTGTGAGTATGAAGCTGAGAAGTGAGAGGTTCAGAGACAGCAGGGAAGGAAGGAAGGTGGAGCTGTCCAGATCCTGGCCTCTGGTAGTCTTTCCAGTCTGTCCCTATTCTGAGAGCAAATTTTACAATGCAGGGGGCCTTACTTAGAGGAGGGGGCTGGTTTAGGCTCCGTTACTTTTTTGGCCCCTTGCATCAAGATCTCCTCAGACAAGGATACTCATCCCTGCTGTGTTAGGGATGGGGAAGAACAGGGCAACAGCATAGCCTCCTGCTCGGAAGAAGGAAGTATCCTCCATGAGGGAACAGACTTCAGAGAGACACCATGCTGTACTTCCCATCTTATGCTGTAATTATTCTGCTTCAACTCCTCTGAAAATGGCAGCCATACCCATTGTGCCACCAACAAGCATCACACAAAGTTCTCTTTTCAGAATTACTTAAGGAGTTTGATAAACTAACATCGCCTGCTCTGTGGCAGAACACAGAGAATTCTTTCAAAGCTACTCACCTTTCATGAGCCCTCAGACAGAATTCTTCATGTGTGCCCAGGTCTCTAGAACCTCCCCAGACCACTGGCCAGGATGCTCAAGGATAAAATACCAACCAGGCCTCATTTATTGGAGCGGCACAGAGACAGGGCTTGACTGGAAAGGAAACCCAAGAGCAAGAAAGGTTTTGGTCCTCAATGAATGGTACCAGGAAGGAGAGGTTAAAGGTGAACTGGGAGGGAGCACTGTACATTAAGATGGGACAGAAAGGCTGTGAGGAAGACAGACAGCCCCCCCCCCCCGGCCCAGAAATTGCAGGGGTGGTCAGATGTGCTGAGACCATGAGAAGACTGGAGATGGTGGGAAGAGGGTGCAGGCTCTGCAAAGGGGTGCAGAGCAGCATGAAGGAGGCAGTAGCCAGAGGAGAACCAATGGGCAGAACTTACAGGGAGTGAAGCTTGGCAGGTGTGGTCTTCAGGGGTTTCCAGTCTGCCTGGCCTGCAGGATGCTGGGTGACCAGCTGAGTGTGATAAATCCTCAGCCTTCCTCAGGCCGTGGCAAGCCTGCTGGAGAAGGGCCTGAATCATTGTTCACCATGAACTCCTTTGTTTCTCCATTGTACAGCATTTATGAACATTGGGTGTGACCTGCCCTTATCTTCTCACCACCGTAAACTCTATTCCCTGACTGTTTGGCTGCCACCTTCTCTGCTATGTTCACCAAACCTAAGTCTCCCTATCCTGCTTTCTTGTCTTTGTTTTTCTCTCAAGCTTTATCTTTAATACAATATCTCAGATTAACACTAATACAATGTGAACTTTCTTTTGCCAAACACCTACTCATTCCAAGACACTCTAACATGCTTTGTATATGCATCATCTGATTGCGCCCTCACTCTGTGTATTAGCCAGTCTCCATGGTCAAGGGGTCTAGATTTGGAATCACCTAGGATATACACCTCTCAGTGTATCTCTAGAGTTTCCAGAAAGATTTATCTGAGGAAAGTAGACCCAATACCAACACCATCCCATGGGCTGGGGATCTGGCCTAAATAAAAAGTGGGAAGAAAAAGTGAGCTGAGCACCAGTTTTCATCTATCTCTGACTCCTGACTGTGGACACGATGTGACCCGGTACCTCATGTTCTTGCTACCATCACTCCCCTACCACAAAGACTGTATCCTCTCATACTGAGAGCCAAAACTAGCTCACCCTTCCCTAAGATGCTTTTGTTGAGTATTGTGTCACATAACAACAAAAGTAAGGAATATAACCTATAAACAGGAAACAATATTGTCTCCCCGTGAAATAAACTGAGTGTTAAATAATGTATTCACTGCCACCAACAAGTGAGCTTCAGAGCAATAAGATACAGTTTGTCCATAGTATTCATTCTGAATGATGTGACTCTCCACCATCTTGTTTGGGTCTTGGATCAGTAACTTTGACCTTATTGCTCGCTGTGGTAGTTTAAATGTAATTGGTCCCCATAAATTCATAGGGAATGACACTATTAGACTTTGTTAGAATAGTTATGGCTTTGTTGGAGGAAGTGTGTCACTATAAGGGTGGGATTTGGGGTCACACATATAATCAAGTCACCCACAGTGCCTCAGACCACCTCTTGCTGCCTATGGGTCAAGATGTAAGACTCTCATCTCCTTCTCCAGGACCATGTCTGCCTGCAAACCACCATGTTACACCATGATGGTAATGGACTAATGCTCTGAAAATGTAAGCCGCACCAATTAAGTATTTTTCCTATATAAGAGTTGCCGTAGTAATGGTGACTCTTCACAGCAATAGAAATCTTAACTAAGACACTTGCCTTAGCTTGTAGAATACAGACTTTATAATGAGTTAGTCCATGTGATGACTTTGGGCTGCATCATGTGATACCACTTGTTACCTTTAGCCTTAGGGCTCTGTCTTGGGCACAGCACCCAAGCAGCTCTTTCTGCTGTCCTGGAGTGAGAAGACAGCAGCAGCAGCCTTGTTTGGCAGAGCAGCAGCCAACCCACAAACTGAGCCATAAAGTGATGCTTGCCGTGTAAGGAGCTGAGACTCGGGGATGTCTACTATCTTCACAAAAGCTGACTCGTGCAGATTTAAGCAGGTCTTTTGTTCCCAGACAATGCTTTTAGGCACAGTGTTCTTCCACACCATGATGTTGGAATGTAGCCCCCACTCCCATCCACAGTGAATCTAGCCTTGCACTGTTAACTCCACTGGTGGAGATTAAGACCATTACTACAGTCCAAAGTCAAATTTGAAGCAAGACTTAATTAAATGCAAGCCAGGTTGCTGAACTCTCTGACCAGGTTCATCCCTGGTTTCCCACAAAATGGCAAGCATGGTTTGCAGAGGCAAACAGACATCCTGCTGTATTCCCTGCCTTGAACCTCCTGCCCACATGTGACCAAGCACATCCTGTATAGATGAGTCAAACAAACTTGTTTAGGGGAGTAAAAGCATGTGGTTTGTTATCTCCCTTAAACCATTTCAGGAACTTTCCTTGGGCAAAGGGCTTGCAGATCAGAAGCATTTTTTTTCATGGATCTTTTAGGGACAGTAATTAAGACTATGTGTCATTGGCTCCTACGGGACCCCTTGGAAAAGGTTCTCTCTCAAACTTTGTCACCATAATAGTTGTGCTTCTCGTTACTATGACAAAGTGCCTGACATAGCAAGAAGGGAAGGATGTGTGTGGTGGTTTGATGGAAATGGCCCCTATAGGCTCATAGGGTGTGACATTATTTGAAAGAATTAGCACATGTGGCCTTGTTGAAGTAGGAGTGGCATTGTGGGAGGAAGTGTATTACAGAGGTGGGCTTTGAGATTTCTAATGCTCAAGCAAGGCCCAGTATCTCTCTCTTTGTGCTGCCTGCCTATCTAAATGTAGAACTTTGGGCTCCTTCTTCAGCACTGTGTCTGCCTGTGCCACCATGCTTCCTGCCATGACAATGGACTAAATCTCTGAAACTCTAAGTGAGCCACCCCAATTAAATATTTCCCTTTATAAGAGTTGGTATGGTCATGGTGCCTATTCATAGCAATAGAAATCCTAACTAAGGCAAAGGGGGGTTTTTTTTGGCTCCCTAACCCTGATTCCTAACAGTGCAGGTGGGAGAGGTGTGGCCCGGGATTTGAAGTATCTTGTGTCGTTTCCACAGTCAGGATGCAGAAAGAGAGAAATGGTCTTGGCCAGCTGCTTTCTCATTTTTATACAGTCTGGGATCCCAACCCAGGGAGTGGTGCTGTGCTCTGATAGAGTGGCTCTTCCTGCCTCAATTTACCTAAACTAGAAAATCCCTCAGACATGCCTGGAGTCTTGTCTGCTAGGTAATTCTAGATCCTGTCATGTTTACTCTCATTATTAACCACCACTATCCCTGTGATGAACCTCACCCTGTAGATATTGCCTGTAGAACTTTACCTTGCCTGTGTCCCTGGACAAAGCATACAGATGCCTACACATCTCCTTACAACCTGCAGCCCTACATCTCAGCTGTTAGACATGAGTATACCACTCAGAGCTCAACCAGGGGCTTCCACGGTTTAGGGATCACAAACTTAACTGACTCTAAAAGTTGTTTTTCCCTCTGTGTTATTATTCAGCTCACTTAGCAATGCTAGAGGAAAACAAAGCCTAAGAATTCTCAGGAAGATGCTTTTGTTTCTATCCTGCTGGCACCAATTCACAGCCCCTGATGACCTCACATTCCCGGATGGTTTGTGACATAAGAGCTTATTGCTAATTTACTTTCAGTTGTTTTGATCCTGCTGTTTCTTCCCCCCACCTAATCCTCTGCTTCAACATCACCGTAATTTCCAAACCCAGTAGGATGCACGCCGAACAATAATGCAGTAAAACTGGAGAACCAAACTCCCTTTGTTTCAGAAACCTTTAATGCTTATGGATTTTTTTTTTAATTTAGTGCTATTCTGTGTTCTGTAGTCCCCCGCCCAACCACTAGTTTCTTTTAAAATGGGTTCTGATCACTCCTGGCTTCGTAGACGCAAAGGCTTGGTTCTTCTAAAGCAGAGCCTGATTTTCCCTAGTTATCTTAGCCTGCAATACCCTGACAGGAAAAGTTGGAATTTGCTAATTCAGCACTCCTGTTCTGATAAAAGGATCTCCTTTCCCTTCTGGGCTCAGCCCCCCTCCCCTCTGTACAAGTAGTTTGGAAGAAGATAACCAAACCTAAGGGTCTTTGTCCCTTCTCTTAGCACATCCCAGGATTGCTTTAGGGGAAGGTCATGACCCTGTAAGTCCAGGAGTCTTAGTGGAACTTTATTAAAAATAAAGAAAGAAAATGTAAGAAAAACCACACTGCTCCACTGTAATTGAGGCTATGAGGTGCTAATGTAGGGTTTCTAGCTGATGCCTTGACTTCTAAACATTAGAACCCAATACCGGAAAGGAGCCAGACAAGAGAGAGGCCACTTGAGAGCTGGAGAAAGTGATGAGGCCTGATGACATTGTCTAGACCTATGGCTCTGGATGCTCCTGAATGTGTCTCTTATCTCTCATGTGTGAACATGGACCTATGAAGAACAGGACTACACCTTTGCATCTGACACAGATTCTGGTCAAAATTCCCACCCTCTACAAACAGAGAGAAAACACACACATACCCAGTTCTTCATCTTAAACTGAATGTACGTGAATGGTCACTAAATAGAAAAGAGCCAACAGTCAAGCAGACTTAAAACATACACACAATTCCAACAACCTTTTAAGAGACTTTACCATCAAATGAAGAAGAAATCAACCGTGTAATGGCTTTAAGCATTAGCATCTAGGAAATCTGTCCCCTAATACTATTGCTTGGCACCACCTTGCCCTCAAAGTATCAGAAAGGATTGTCATAACAGGCCTCACAGGCAATGGGACTGCCAGGAGCGCTGTGGACTGTCTACCTTCAGGACTAAAGGCCTTTCACTCCAATTCTGTAGCCTAGAATTCTACCCATATGGAACGCTTCCCTCAGACTCTCCCATGGGCTCTCTCCTGCTGGGCTGTACATGCTCAGGTTGGGCCCACCTCAAAGGTCAAGGGGCTGCATCTGCAGAGGCCTGTCGCTGGTTTGTGGAAACTCTGCTATATAGTCCTGAGTCTGTGCAAGACAGCATATGAGCAAGACAGTGCTGGTGACCAAGAGAGACTTCATTCTTCCAGCACAGCCTCCACAGCAGCCCATCAGTCTACTGACCTGCTAATCTGCCATGAACACCTTCTTTCATGAGACCCGAACCTTCCCCACCAATCATATCCCAAAGAGCCCACCTCTCAAATTGCATTAACTATGATGTTTGAGGGGTAACATTCCTATGGGACTTGGAGAAGACATTTAAACCCTGATACCTACCTTACCCAGAAGGCTTTCATACAGAGCTGGCCCATAGCATAGTGAGAATCCCACACAGTCTAGCCAGAGAACCCCATACTGAAGAACTTTGTCCTTAGCTGCTACAGAAGCCTTGGAATGGGACAGTTCTCATACCCCTGAGACATATAATACTTTGGACTTCTGGGAACAGAAACCTCAGTTCAAACTGCCTTAAAGAGTGAAGTGGATTTATTGATTCATGCTAACTAAAGATGAGAAGTCTGTTTTTATGTAGAAGTTTACAGTGCCTAGGGCCTCTAATGTGGGGCTCTTGTAGCCTCTTGAATCTATATGCTCCTGTGCAAAACTCCTGCATCACCCAAGCAGCTGTCGGGCCCAGCCCCAGTTAGGAAAATAGGGGAATGCTGATGAGAACATGATGTGATGAGGGGTGGGTTAGACGGGTACAACATCTGAACCCAGTGATCCATCTTAAAATGGCTAAAAATAGGACAGCTGGACAGAATGTGCTTTTTCCTTCAGCACAGCACCACCTGCGTTAGTCCGTGTTTTCTAGAGGAACAGAACCGAGAGAATGAATACAGATCACAAAGAGGATGTATTAGCTTAGTTTACAAGCACAGGCCAGATAGTCTAGCAAGGGTTGTTTGCATGCTGGAGAGGTTGAGAGTGTGGTACCTACTCCGTCCATGAGGCTGGATGCTTCAGCAATCCCAGCTGGCACTGAAGAAGGCCTGGAGGGTTTCTGGACGGCTGCTGATCTTCAGTCCATCTTGGAAGGTCAAGGAAGCTGGATTCCCATGTTAGAGGAGAGCAGCAGAAGTGGAGTTCATGTGCCCACCAGCAGGGAGTGAAAGTGAGCAGGCCTAGCCGCCCTGCATTCTCCTCAGACTGCTTTATCCCTGGGCAGCCAGCAGAAGGCGCTGTCCACTCTGAGAAGTAGTCCTTCCAGGAAACATCCCCACAGACCCACCCAGATCCCTGCCCTGCCAACACTGCTTCAAATCCTCTACCCTGAAGATCAGAGTTCCTTTGTGTCCTGCCTCTCTGTGACCCTTGTCTTTCTCCCTGTTACACTTTACACTGGAGCCACAGCTAATTGCTTTCTATTGACCCCACATCCTGCTTTACTTTTCTGTGCTCTTTTCTGCCCCTGTTAACTGGGTAGATCCAGCTCATCATTTCAACATCTGATTGGCTGCCATTCTCAGGAAACATTCTGAAGACCCTCTAGTATGAGCCAAATGGTTTCTGTCTGTGCTTCTTTTCTTAGCTCGCTGTGTCTAGCCCTGATATAGTAGTTGGTGTCATTAATATCATCTGTATATGTGTCACCCCCAGCACTTCCAGTTGCTGCTTGAGGCTGGAGCATGCTATTTATCCTTGTATGACCTCTATCCAGTAAAAGGCCTGGCAGAGTTCACACTGAGCACATTCCTGTTGGGTAGAATTTCTCCCATCTATGATATATAAAATGATCGCTGATTTCTTACAGATTCTGCATGCCAACTTTCAAATTAGCAAAGTGTAGTAGTTCCCTTATTATTATGTGAAAATAAGTGAGCACTGCTGTACAAACGGGCATTCTCTTTTCTCGGGCACTCATTGAGCCCTGCTTTCTCTGTGGCACTTACTTCTCCGAGCCTTGGACAACACTTTAAAGACAAGGGCAGTCAAGGTTCTGTTTGTCATCTCAGAGGAGATTTTTACAGCCTCCATCATAATGCCTCAGAAGGTCCTCATCAGCTTATCGCTGTTTAAGAGGTGGACTGGGGCGGGGCAGGTACTTCCTCTAGAACACTCAGAAGTCCTGATGCTTGGGATCACAGCTGTCTGCCTTGCTGTCAGCTTATCTCCGTGATCTTTCAAGACTCATGTTTGGGTGCCATCCTTTGCTGTGTTGTGACATTCTGTTCAAGCAAGGATCAGCCAGACTTCCTTTGAAATAATCACTTTGAGGATGTAAATGCTGACTTCAAATATTTGTTCAACAGATATCAACTGAACACTTTTAGTGGGTGCTGATGCCCTAATGGAACTTACATTCTTATGGGAGAAATAGAAAATAAACATTCTAAAGGAACATATTGTGTGGTATTTCAGGGAGCTTTATAAAAATAAAAGTCAGGATGATTGAAGGTGTGGTGAGCTTGCTTGTACAATAGGGAGACTGAGCACACATGCCTCAGTGTCCTGCTGGGGAGGAAATCCTTGTGGTGGTCCCAGGGCAGTCCTTAGCACTGCTATACAGTGTGAACCAGTGAGCTAATCGTTTTAATCTTTAAAATAAAATATTCACTTTACTTTTTAGGTTTCTCAATTTAACAGATTAATATCCATAAACGTCTAATCAATTTCACACTTAACCAAATTCTCATAAACATTTTTATATGAAGAAACAGTATTTTACAGATCTAACAAGCAAAATTCTCATAAATATTCAGGTACTGTTTAAGCAATTGTAGGCTGAAGCCCCTTGAACTATAATTGCTGAATTAAAATGTAATTTTATCACATGCCTCAAACAGCAAACATAGTATGTATTAAACAAAGTGGTTTTCAAACATCTAATGCTTATAACACTTAAACCGTAAGACCTTGCACCTTTGGGCTAAATTAGCATCAGCATCTTGAAAGTAACTTAGAAGATGCTCTCCTGGTAATTTAGACTTTGTCTACAGGTTTGACTAGTTAAACCAGGCATGGTGGCACATGCCCAGGACTCCAGAGGCTAAGGCAGAAGAATTACCAAGAGTTTGTGGCTATCCTGAGCTGCATAGACACTGTCTAAAATAACACACCGAAAAAATAGAAAAATAAGTTATAGTAAATAAACACATTAAAATGATGAATTAAGCAATTTTCTAGTATAGAGAATTGTTAGGGATGTGGCTTTCAAAACAAATAAGCTGTGCATCATGGTACAAGTGTGGGCTTATACTTCCAGTACTCAGGAGGTGGAAGCCCGAAGACCAGGAATTTAAGGCTTGCCTCGGCTTTGTGTCAGGTTAGAAGATGCCCTAGTCTATGTGAGATCATGTCTCAAAAACCTTAAATAAATATATTTAAAGTCAAGCATAAGACAGAATTAGTATCATGAGAAAGGCATTGCTACTGAGTAAATACATCTATACAAAAGCTTTATTATTTCACCATTCACAAGTTGCAAGCATTGCACCTGTCTGGTGTTACAAAGTTAATTTTTTAATTAATAAGAATAGAATTACCCATTTAGCTCTTCATTAGTAATGTGCTACAGCCAGCACAGCCTGGATAGCCAAGACTGGCAGGGGGTGCCGGGATTGAGATATGGAAGCTTCTTTTCAGGTGGAAGAACAGCAACCTTTATTTTGTCCAGCAACATTTTATACCTCTAATCCTTCTGTGGAAACCCACCGGCCAGAAAGAACACAAACATCCTTGTCAATTACAGACCACCAGGAAGTTCCGCTGTCAGTCAGGGGGAGTGAGGGCAGCTGGATCACAACAGTAATGGGAAATACATATGGCCATCTAGACACTCATCTCAAACTAAAGAGATAAGAGGCAAGGCACAGACACAGGGTGGCATGAGTCGCCTCCTGGGGAGATTTTACCAATTCTAGGCATTAATAAGCCAAGTCCCTCAATTCAGACTTTTGATTTTATCTCATAATCTTGTGCATTACGTATATCCTTGAACGTCCATCCTGACCCAGTTTTTATGATAATCTTCTCCCTTGTGATTCTGTGATCTGGATAGATGGTGTCGTGTGCCCCCCACACATGCAGAGCACACAGAGCCTTCTGCTGAGAGTTGTTCCTTAGCCTCGCCATCTCGTGGTTGCCCTGAGTTCTTTGATAGACATGGTTCATCTTTGTGTTCCGGTGTTCAGTAAGTGTGTGCTGAATTTGTTAATGAGTAAACGTAATGCCACAAATGAGAGCGACAGCTCCATGTATCTTCCACTTGATCTCAGTAGTCATTTCTGCCTTTCGGTAATTTTCTACTGTGCTACTTCATTTGAGAACAATGTAAAATTTATCTTTTGAATGGCATTGCTGCTGGAGCCTTGTCTCTATGTGTAGTTAATGAGTTCCCCTCTGTGAACAACATATACGTGTCATACACACGCACGTAACTTTTTACATCCTTGACAGTGGACTTGACTCACTTTCTTGTGATATCTGAACTATCCCAATTCTCTTCCAAATGAGACTCCTTTAAGGATTTATTTATTTATTTTTCTTATTATGTGCATATGAGAGAAGGTGCCCATGGGAACCAGAAAAGGGTATTGGATTCCGCTGAACTTACAGTTGTGAGTCACCTGACATGGATGCTCAGGACCAGACTCTACACACTCTTAACCGCTGAGCCATCCCTCCAGCCCCCGAGACCATTTTTATAGAAAGGATATGTAGTGTCATATCAAGCCTAGTGTGTTTCCCCAGAGTTGTGTGTAGATCCATGAGGGTGTGACGGCAGAGTCTGACTCTGCTCTTTCCTACCTTTGTCAAATCCCTTAACGCCACCAGAGGAAAAACGCAATTGTCCATCTGACAAAAAGGATTAAGTCAGACAAGGTTTACAAAGACCTTAAGATGGAGCCTAGGTTCTTAACAGAGTATTCTTTACCTAAATGGACATTTCCATTTTCTAAGTTGTTACCCCAAGCTCCTGATGGGAAAATAGTCCACTTATATTTGTTTTACTTTTATTCCTTTACAGTTCATACACTTACATAATGAATTATAGTTTTTCTTTACTCCCTATTATCCCATTTCATCTTCTCTCCTCCTCTAAAGACCCTTCTTCCCAACGCACCCCCTCCTACTTTCTTGACTGTCATGTGTGCGACCCACTAAGTTTAATTAGGTTGCCTGGGCATGGGCAGGAGGTCATTTACTGAAGCATGGGCAGCTTATCACTGGCTACACCACAGAAGGAAGTGGCTCCTCTTCCCTGGCCACCAATACCTCATGAATCCCTCATGGAGGAGTGAGGCCTCATCAGCCCTCCCTCTTCCATGATGGCGTGTTGCCAGCTGTGCAGTTCTTATGCAGGTAGTGCAGCTGCAGAAAGTTCGCAAGTTCCTCAGCCATACCGTGTCCCGGAGACAATGTTTCACAGCACTCCTCTCCAACCTCTGCCTTGCGTTCTTTCCAGTTTTCTCCTATCGTGTTCCCGAATGAAGGGGGTGATGGAGAGATCACATTTAGTACTGAGTCCCAAGGTCACCTCTTCTCTGTACTTTGACTAGTTGTAGCCTGTGTATAAGCCAAAGTCAACTATAAAAGAAGCTCATCTGATGAGGGCTCAGAGGTGCACCACGGTATGCAGTAAGTATTTAGGAGTCACTTGGATGCTGTTTCCACCTAGCTAGCACAATAGCAGTAGGATCCTACTTTAGGGCCTGTGACCTCCCCATCCATGAGTTACCACACACTGTCTGATTTCTTTAACACGCTAGCTCCACTAGGGGAAAACAAGAGTAAAAAAATTAAAAAAAGAATGTCATCTTTGAAGAAGGAGGTGCTCACCTGATTCTAGATGAGAAGGGTATGTAGTGTTTTTTATATGTAAATATTTGTAAAGCTGTACTAAACAGTAACAAACAAAATGGAGAGGATTTTGTACTTTTTAGATTAAAAAAATTTTAAATACAAGAGTAACAATATTAAGTACATGTAACAGACAATGAGAATCACTTCCATTTTCGACAGACTTCCTTAGTTCAAAATCCTTATATAGAAACTTCCTGTAATCAGAACCCATTTTCAAATTCACAGGAAGATATCATCGAATGCTCCACTCTGTTTCTCTGTGTTCTTAATTTGGGGTCAGTTTGAATGCCCTGTCTCACATCAGCTGTCATTTTTGGGACTGAAGTGTCATTGCACATTATGGTTTTCATTGGGACAGTTCTCATCTTTGATTTCAATTCAATTTAATTCCAATCAAGTTCTTATGTCTCAGGACAATTGAATTCATTTAGAAACCTTTCTGGTCAGATAGGATTGTAACCACCACTTCCTGTCATGCTGCTGGATTTTCTGAAGCCTTCCAAACCCATGACATAGCCTGGAAGGCCCTTGGGTTTGCTAGCAGGGAGAGAGATGCTGTGCTCAAGGTGGTAGCGCTGGAACCAGCAAGGGAAAGATTGGACACATGGTGCTTCAACCACCATTTCTGTCTCTATTCTCTTATCCCTACCACACCCCACTAGGTCCGTGCTAGTCTGGGCTAGAGAAAACTCTCCCCTAAGATCTTTTTATGAAAAGATTAGATGAGAAGCAACTCATTGGATGATATAAGTTAAAAAGATGTGGCAATATATTTACTTTTTTTTTTTATTTGATGGAACTATATATATATTCTTTCTTTCTTAAAATTATTTATTTACTTATTTTTATTTTATGTGCATGGTGTTTTACCTGCATATATGTCTATGTGAGGGTGTTAAGTACCCTGGAACTGGAGTTACAGAGAGTTGCCAGCTGCCATGTGGTTGTCAGGAAGTCAGCCCAGGTCCTCTGCAAGAGCAATCAGTGCTCTTGACCGCTGAGCCATCTCTCCAGCCCCTTCTTTTTCCCCTCAATGAGAGACAAAAGGGAGTTGTGTGGTTGCATAAGCCATCCATGTCAAACTCAAAATTCTCCTGAGACAACCAAACTACATATTTTCAGACATAACCTGGACATCTGACTTTCCTGGAATGGGTGAAGTTTTCCCTTATAAGACTGTTGTTAGAGATGACCACCAATTCCTTCAGATATATCCGAATTCTTCTCTCTCCTGTCAGCTTTTGGGCTTTGTCCCTTGCCACATATGTTTTGGGACCTAGTGGCAGTATCCAAGGGAGGAAAAACAAAGGACATTAGACCTTGACAGGCTTGGTTGTTGAGCAGGAGGTTTCATCTGAAGCAGGAGAAATAAGCAGGCCACTCCATAGCACTCCCTGAGGCTATGCCAGAGACTGCTAGTCACACACACACAAACACACACACAAAGAAAGACACCAAATGAGCACACTGCAGCTGCAACATCCAGTTGGAGTTTTGCCATTCCTGGGTCACTGGCAGACTGGCCTCTGCTATTTGTTTCCCTGGGTATGGGGAATAGTTTTAAAAGTCTAGGCCTAATGGAATCTGTGAGAGTAACCCTAGAAAAGACTTCTAATAATGGGGATGCAGAGTCTGAACTGGCCATCTTCTGTAACCAGGCAAGGCTTCAAGTGGAGGGATTGGGACACCAGCCTAGCCACATAAACCTTTGACCTATAGTTTGTTCTACCTACCTGCAGATGGCTCTGGGACCAGAGCCTAGCAGAATCCTCATCAAAGAGACCAGAGATCCTTCATTCAGCAGCTGATGAGAACAGATACATAGTCCCGCCCCAAATATTCCTAGGAGCCCAGGGAGTCCTACAGAAGAGGGGAAGGAAAGATTGGAGGAACCAGAGGGTTTGGGACACCACAAGAACATAGCCCACAGAGTCAATTAACCAAGACACATAGGGGCTCACAGAGATCAGGGAGCCTGTAGGTGTCTGACCTAGGTCCTCTGCATATATGTGTGGCTGAATGGCTCAGTGTTCTTGTGGGATTCCTGGCAGTAGGAGATGTGGGGGGATCTGACTCTTGACTCTTTTGCTTTCTTGTGGGACTCTTTTCCTCTTCCTGGGTTGTCTTGCCCAGCCTTGATGTGGTGGTATGTGGTCTATGGTAGCACATTTGGTTGATGTCCCTGGGAGACCTTGTTCTTTTTCGGGGCCGGGAGAGAAGAGGGGATGCAGATCTGGGGGAGAGGGGAGGTGGCAGGGACGGACTGGGGAAAAATGTCTAGCCCTCTGAACACACTCTAGACAGGGTATAACCAGCCCAGTGTAGAGGTGACTCACGAATCTGAACACCACTGTACAGGCTTGTTTATGCGCCCAAGGCAATCTGTTAAGATTTGTTCAAATGACAAATGTCTATTTGCACTTCCCTGCTACCTCCAGAAATGAATACAGCTTTCCTGAAGGATGTGTGTATACAAGCATGTACGTACTTCAAAGCCAGGTGTGGCTTTCGTCTCCAGTGCCTGGCTTTAGTTACTTTACTTACATTGTAGCTTTATTGCAGAACTTTGATTTCTGAAATGCAGTCTATACGTTCCAGTTTGAGAACATTTGCTGTTCTCTCAGGCTGTGTGTAAAATTTTGTTAGTGTATTCACGGAAGTCACTTTGCTTTCTCTCCTCATTATATGTCTGCCATATTAATACCCTTAATCTATATTCAGTGGTGACGCCATGAGTTGAATTTCAGTTGAATACCACGTTGAGTGAGCAACACAAGAGAAACTGCTTATCTAAGTCTGAGGTTCTACTAAGAAAGTTCACTTTGCAGGGCTGGCGATATATCTTAATGATAAAACACTTGTTCAGCACAAGGACCTGGGCTCTCTCCCCAGCAAAACATACATGCACGCACACTCATACGTGTACCTTTTACAGATGGGAAACAAGGGTTGAGTGTTAATGATATTTCATCACTCAAATCCTTTTCGTCCAGCTCAGTAATACTTGCTGCTGCTCTGCCCCTCACAATACAGTCCCTTCACCTCAGTTCTGATAATCCTTCCACGGCTCCAATTCCTTCTCCTGCCTCTGCATGAGGCTCTCTCTTCTGGCCAAATGATCCAAACTCATCTTCAGCCTAAGTGATACTTGAACTTCAAAATCCCCTCAGTCACCTCAAAGGCTTCTTTAGAAGTCTGTGTACACCTCTGTGGTTCACTTATCCCTTTATGCGTCCTTTGAAATCTGGTCTTTGTGTTCCCGGCATCTGTCACAGTGCCTTGCCTTTGTTTGGGTACACACATTAGAAATGTACAAGTGAAAAACCAATCGCTCTTTGTTTCTTCTTCCTACAGAAACGATGACTGGATAAGAAGACTGCTTGTGCCAAGGACACAGTTGGACAACTATGTAACAAAGATCTTAAGTAACTTTTCCCACCTAGTGACACCCAGATGAGTCCAGTGATGAAATACTCAGCTGTAACCACAGCAATAACTGGCCCTCTTTCCAAATGGGATCTGGTGACTCTGAATGGTCCATCCACCTGCTTTAGGTGACCCAAGCTGATGTGCTCTAGGGAAGCTCATCCCTCACTGTCAAAAACCAAACTGGACTCTAGAAGAAAGCAAGTGGTGCAGTGAAAGTCCTGAGTGCCAAGGCTCTGAGTGACTGCTGTGAGGCCTTTGGGTGTGTGGGCACGATGCTGGTCCTGGTAGTGGTCAGTCTAACCAGAAGTCACTTGACTGAATGCCCTGGAAGGACAGGATATTTAAAAAAAATATATCCAGGTGCTAAATAGGCAGCAGATTTCAATTCAAACTCTACTAACTGTGAGCTAATGACTGTCTTCAGAGAACAAGTCTACCCCCAAAAGTGCTCCCATTTTCCAAGGAACGGCCCAAGAGAGTACTAGCCAGACAAGCCTGGATGAGGTCCCCTGCAAGGCACATGATTCATAGCAAACTCACTGTACCCTCCCATGCACATGGCAGAGTCCCACTTGGCTATGGCCATTCTTCACTGGTAAACCCAGGTCTGGGATTCTAGAACATTACTTCTAGTAGCCAGCAGCCACTTTGTTCCCAGCAGTGTGGCATTACTAGAATGAAACGTGTCATCTGTATTAGAGAATCATGCCTGTCAATGGCATATGCATTCTGGAATATTCTTTTCTGAGCATGGGAGGTAAGATTGCTGAGAGATGACACGGGATCCACTAAGAAAAAACATAGCTTTGGGGCTTTCTTGACATGACTGCCTTCTGGGTATTTCTGTATGCAGCAGCCCAGCGTCTAAACTTGGGCAGACACAGACAGACGCTCTTTCCAGTTTCAGACACATATCACTTTTGCAGCACTTGGGGAATGGGAATACCTACAAGAATCAAGGCCAAGGGCTCTCCCCAAGGTAGCTCCTCCATCGCTCAGCATCTGTCTCGAGCAGTCTACTGCCGGTTCTGCACCTCATCCCCCTTGCTTCTCCCTCCATGAAATGAAACCAAAGGCCTCAGTATACTCTGGATGGACCAGGAGCCGTCACCTAGAGGTCCCCTCTCGTTGTGGGTACAGAGCACCTTCCCCACACACCTACATCACTGCTCCATGATTGTACCCCCTTTACCGTCTCCAGGCAGAATCCAGAGTTGGGCTGCAGTTAGCTGTCCTGGACGAAGCCTTCTCATCATTTCAACTCATATTTCAGCGTAGGTTGTATTGGATAGATGCAGCATCACATGTTGTTGGAAGGTTCTGGTTGCCATACACACCTCATAGAAGAAATCCTACTGCCGGTGTCAGATCTTGAAAGGCCTTTGGTTGTGGAAGGCGGTGTTAATTCACTCAAGCTTCGTGCATTCCCCAGCCTGCCTGATCCACTCTCATCTCTTTCCATCTTCCACTTACAGGGGTTCTAAGGGAACCCCAATCCTGCCTATATCTGATAAAATGAGAAAAACACATTTTTCTCTCCCCATGGGTCCTCTCTACCCAATCCCTTCCCATTCAGACATCCTCCATCATACAAACGTTTAGAACCAAAGCATGAAGGGCGAGTGCCAACAGGATAGTGAACAGAAATAGTGTCACTAGATCCAGGCAGATGCGCCTAGAAGAGTGGTCCCAAAGAAACTAGAACAACTCCAGCGAAGGATTATCAGGCAGCCATCTTGTGAAGCTTTGACATGTCCTTGGCAATGGGAGCTCAGGTTGGAGATCCTGAGGTATCCAGTTGTTCCCAGCTCAGGTTCTCCTTGCCTTGAGCTAGCAGCCCTCAGTACAGTGAATAAGCTACTGGCTCAAAGATAGCTTTGCAGGGGCATTCAGGCAAAGAAGACTGCCCACGTGGTGGACAGATGGCTTTGTGTGTGGATAGCTTTACCTAGTTGCCAGTCCAGCTGTGGCCAGAAGCTGGCTATCAATCTGAATTCCCTCGGCTCATTTGCAACTCTGCCTCTGTTCTCTTGTGTTTTGTTTGGTTGCCTTTAGTTTCCTAGTAAATATTCCTTTTGAAAAAAACCATAATTGTTGTCTCATTAAATTGGAGGGGGGCGTGAGTTTCTGGATTTTTTTGAAGGATAGAAAGACACTACCATATCTTGAAAAAAATGGAAATGATGGTGGAACGAGAAACGCCTTAATCAGATCTTAGGAAAATCCTGTGGTGAGATCCGGTGCTGAGTGAGAGAAAGAGACCAGATGTCCTGCCAACAGTCCCCAGCTATTCTCATTACTGCCCTTGCTTCCTGAAAATCTGTCATGGGTGTGTTACACTAGTGTCTCTTGGGCCAGTGAACTGTGTGCACTCGGCAGGGATGTACCAGCACATGGACTAGCACTGACAAGAGTCAGGGAGGTGGGCGTTTCTCTAATGCACGTGTTTCTAAAACTCTCTAGGGATCTTAACTCTTCATGACCACTAGTAACCACTTTTTCATATGCAAAGAAGAAAGTCACTTATACTCAGAACTCACAGACAGATATGGAGAATGGCTTCCTATTGTTATGGTTAAACTGTCCTGCAATGGTGGGTGTTAAATATATCTATTACTATATAAGAAATCATGACAAAATAAAGTGATTTTCTGGAAGTGTGTGTGTGTGTGTGTGTGTGTGTGTGTGTGTGTGTGTGTGTGTGTTAGATATAGTTTCTCTTTGTGGCTCAGGCTAGCCTTAAACTCACAGGCTCATGCCTCAGCTTTGTGAGTGCTGGGAGTAGACACGTCCACTATTTGCAGACTACAGCAGCTTAAATGGCCATATATTCTGATTCTGTGGGTTGCCTGGGCTTGGGCGATTGCGCTCTCTCTCTCTCTCTCTCTCTCTCTCTCTCTCTCTCTCTCTCTCTCTCTCTCTCTCTCTCTCTCTCTCTCTCTCCCCCCCCCCTCCTTCTCTCTCTCTCCACACACACACACACACATATACGCACACCACACCGCACACACACCTGTCAGGTGGCAACCAGGGCTGTTGTCTCATCTGAAAGCTTGTTTGGGCTGTATGCCATCTTTAGCTCCTCTACTATCTTAGTCATCCCAGCTGGAGAACGGACTTTTCTTTCCACATGTTAAGTTTGGGCTTCCTCAGCATGTGGAGCTCTCACAATCGTCAGACTTCTAAAGCAGCCAGAAGTAACATTTTAGGAGGGTCAGGTTCTTCTCAATAACATCTGAAGTCACAGTCACTTCTGCACTATGCAGTGGGTCAGGAACAAGTCATAGGACCAGGAGTTATATGGTAGTAGAATGGTATGACTCAGTGGTGTCATCTTGAGAGATGGTAGGGATAGGAGTGGGGATAGGAAAATTAGAGTCAAAGACCTCCCTAGGTAGCTGACACTGGAGGTAAAACCCAGAGCCTTGACTATGGGAGTCTAATGCTCTGCTGCCAGGCTACATCCCCAGCCTAGGTGGCTGCCTTTTGTTAAACACATACAATACTTAGCATGCATAGGCAATGGGTGAGAAAGAGAAGAGAAGGGAAAGGGGCTATCCATGGAGAGCTCAATAACATAAGATAAAGAAAAGCAACTGGTTATAAGTCATTGAATATGACAGATGTGAGAAACATGGATGGCAGCTATGATTACTATCACTATTCTAACAGTACAGAAATTAGTCTGGATACCCAATTTTTCCTTCATCTCTGCACCAAACCGAAGGTGAAAACAAGGACCTCACCATGCGTGGGATTGTCCCTAGAGATAAAAGTGATGATAGAAATTGTCTGTCCCTCTTTTAAAGACTTCACAAAGAATCAATGTGACTAACTAAGAGAAGGATTTTACCAAATCTGTTTTGAACTTACAAGTCTTTGCTGCCCCCTGCACAAGGCCCTCATATCAACAGTGTTGCCATGGCACCTTCTGCCTGACTCCTGCAATTGTCCTGCCCAGTGGAATGGCCTAGTTCCCTGCTCATCTCTATTCCTTGGCTTATTCCTAATTCATCTCCCTTGCTAAAACTTTCGCTTGAAACTTTCATGAAAGAACTGAAGGGAAGCATGAGAAAGAAAGAAAATAATCACAGAGAAAAAAGTTAACCCACTAGTAGGAAACCTGCCCTACCAGAGAAAACCTGAAGCAGAAACCCAGTAATTGCAGACAAAGTGATGGCATCCTGATATTCTGGGATTTGCAGAAGGTAAGCCCGGGTCTTCTAAGTCAAGGATACATTAAAGGTGAACAGTTGCAAAGCAGCTCTGGGCAATGCCATGGGCCAGCCTGGGATTCCTTGATGGCAGATGAAAAGTCACTTATTTTCCCATGTGACTGGACAAGCCATTTATTCCTAGGATGGTGGCAGGAACTGCTGCTTCCTTCTCCCACCTAAAAGGCCTACTTGTTGCTGCCTGTATCCCCTGGACACAGAAGTATAACATTCACCTAGCTGTAGGATCCTCTCTGTCCCGTCTTTCCCATTTGAATCCAGGGTTTCTGAGCCTGGGAAGAATTGGACAGTGGTAGCACATGCCTTTAATCCTAGAACTCGGGAGGCAGAGGCAGGTGAATCTCTGTGAGTTCAAGGCCAGCCTGGTCTACAGAGCAAGTTCCAGGACAGCCAGAGCTGTTACACAGAGAAACCCTGTCTCAAAAAAAAAAAAAAAAAGAAAAAGGAAGGAAGGAAGGAAGGAAAAGAAAGAGAGAGAGAGAGAGAGAGAGAGAAAGAAAGAAAGAAAGAAAGAAAGAAAGAAAGAAAGAAAGAAAGAAAGAAAGAAAGAAAACCCAAGTTAAAAGAGAGCCCCCAGGGATCTAGCCCTGCATTACAGTCATCGCAACTAAGTTGCAGTGCCATTAAGGTCTCCAGTTCTTCCTCACTGGCCAGTGTCAAACTTTCATATTAGACAGCGACTCCAGGCACCTCCTTTCTGCTGGGAAAGATGAACAGGCCGAAGAGGGCTGGCCCATTTCTGCCCTCCTGTTTCATAGTTAAAACCTCCAAAAACCACTGTATAAGACTGATTACCCTGACAGCTGGATGAACTTTGCAGACAATGCAGGGAATACATTTATCAATATGAAATGTATTGATGGTACATCTTAGAGTCTGCAAGGATATTGCTTTTATACATTTTCTTTATTAGTTGAGAATTCAACTTGTGATTCCCCACAAAGTCACTTCTTTTTGCATCATTGCTAAGCTTATTGTAGTCCTTATTCCAATGATTATCCATTGATTTCAACCTACTTCCAAGTCGGCATTTGAAATGAAGAATATTGGCATTTTTCTATTAAACAACCACTATTTTTAAGACTTATTTTTATTTGTGTGTGTGTGTGTGTGTGTGTGTGTGTGTAAATATACATATATATGCAGCATGTATACAGATGCCTGTGGAGACAAGAAAAGGACATAAGATCCTCCTGGAGCTGGAGTTACAGGCAGCTATTAGTCAATGTGGGTGCTGGGAACTGAACCCAAATCCTCTAGAACAGCAAATGCTCTTACCCTTAACTGCTGAGCCATCTCTCCATCCAGGAAAACATCATCTTTAAGACCTTGACTCCCTTACAATTTAGATAAAATGTTTTTTCATGAGGAAAACATCTGAGCATTTTTCTAGATTTAAATTAATCAAAAACAAACAAAAACAATTCATTTGCCAAGCATAAAGTTTTGGGGTTTTTTTTGTTGTTGTTGTCGTTGTTGTTTGTTTGTTTGTGTTTTTTGGTTTTTCGAGTCAGGGTTTCTCTGGGTAACCACCCTGGCTGTCTTGGAACTAGCTCTTATAGACCAGGCTGGCCTCAAACTCACAAAAATCCACCTGTCTCTGCCTCCCAATTGTTGGGATTAAAGGCATGTGCCACCACTGCCCAGATCAAACATAAAGTTTTAATGCAAAGAATATAATAAAACAATTACTTCAAATACCTGGAGATACTTATGAGGGTTTCAGAGATGAGCTTCTAAATTATATGAATAAATAAATATTCCAAAAGGTAATGATTTTAAAAATACCTATCTTCTCCTCAAAGGAATTTATATTTAAAATAAACTTTTTAGACAATCCTTTTCTTAAAAACAAACTAGAAAGTACAACCAACATAAGAACTTTATAAAAAGAAGCATTACTATATGTGTGTGTGTGTGTGTGTGAGAGAGAGAGAGAGAGAGAGAGAGAGAGAGAGAGAGAGAGAGAGAGAGAGAAAGCTGCACATGCACTTAGCTATGGAAGCCAGAGGTTGCCATCAATATCTTCCACCACAATTCTTCTCTAACCTGTTTATTGAAGGAGAATCTCACACACCCAGGGCTTGCTGATTCAACTAGTCTAGCAAGCCATTATTGCTCAGGTTATCCTGCTTCTGCCTTCTGTGCCCTGGGACTACCCTGACTGTAGGTTATGTTCACAACTCAGGCTGGGTCTCTGCAAGTTCATGGGCATTTTTAGCCAAGCAACAATACCTGAAGAGTGGCCCAATATTGTAGTCCATGCCTACAAGATGAAAAGAAAAGTGAATACAAAATGTTCCACTGAAAAGGAGAACAGGCACCCTGTGCCAAGCCTGATGAAGAAGAGGTGGTTTGGCCAGCCCTTAACAAGGAAGAAAAGGGGCTGGAGAAATGGCTCAGTCTGTAAAGCTCAAAACTGGGTAAACCTGAGTACATAAGTTCAAATCTCCAGCACCCATGTGAAAAGCTGGGCACCAGGACACATACCTCAAATCCTAGCACTTGGACGGTTGAAACAGGAGGATCCCTCAGATTTGCTTGACAGCCAGTCTAGCTGAATCTAGCTGAGCTGGCAACCCCCAATCTCAACAAAAGACCCCATCTCAAAAAATAAGGTGGAACTGGCAAGATGGTTCAGTAAAATACAACTGAAATACAACAGTAAAAATACAACTGTGTAAGCCTATGTCTGGAGTTCAACCCCCAGAGCCCACAAACAGCCAGATGTGCACATCTCTAATCCCAGAATTCCAATGAGGAGATGGAAGTGAGAAACACCTGGAAACTTTTGAGCAAACTACCCTGGATTATGAGGCACAGTGGCAGAAATGAGAGACACTGCTTTGAAACAAGGGGGGAGAGGGAGAACCAACTCCTAAAAGTTATCCTTTGATCTCTGCACTCATTTGTGGATATTCACATACATACATGAGAACATATACACACATACCCCACAGATAAAAAGAGAGAAAAGAAAAGAAAAGTTGCAATATGCTATCTTCTGAATTATAACTCCAGAGGTTAAAAGTATTTCAAATAAAAGTAAATGCATAAAAGATACAAGTTTTATCATGTTCTCTGCAAAGTTGAGTGTCGTATTATCTTAAATAACACTACTAACTTTAAAAGAATTTTATTTGCTGTCATGAAATTAGCATAAAGTCTTCTGGTTTTCAACACTGGAAATTTATGCTGAGGAGTCGGTGACTTGCATTGTGGTACACCTGGTCCTGGGGAACTGACAAGAAGAGGCTACATACCTGATGTGCTGTGATGGACCTCTGGGTCTTCATTATTAGTGCCCACTGCCCTTCACTATGACCGCCTGGATGGGTGAGAATGCCCTTGCTGTAGGATTCTACTGAGAAGCTTATACAAACCTGCTGGGGTTCCTGCACTGAGGTAACACCATCTTGGCAGCAATGGCAAGGGCATTATTTCCTGAAACTACTAAAAGGTTTTTCCTACTCCTACCCTGACTGTGGGAGCAGGGGAGAAAAAAAATCAAAGGAAAATTGTCACTAAGTAAGATGAAAACAAGAATAACTCCTGTGAGGGGTGCATTTGTGTGTGTGTGTGTGTGTGTGTGTGTGTGTGTGTGTGTGTGTGTTGCTCACTCATACATGAACACATTCAGAACAGTCAGGAACATTACCTAAAACTCAAATGCAGTGTCCCTATTTTTTTTGCTATGTTTAAAGTTTGCTGTCTTGAAGAGTGTGTGCATTTGTGTTTGTGATAAAGGGGGGGGGGGGTATGTCTGTGTCTGTGTCTGTGTCTGTTTGGCTTGGGAATTGAACCCAGAGCATCAGGCCTACTAGACAAATATTCTACCACTAAGCCCATTCCTTGCTATGGGATGTCTTTTACTACACTGTGAATAAGTGTTGCTTTCTTTAGTTGATAAATAAAGCTTCTTTGACCTATTGCAAGGCAGGATAGAGCCAGATGGGAAATCTAAACAGAGATCCAGGAAAAGAAGAGTGGAGTCTGGGAGACGCCATCAAGCCACCCAAGGAATAACAGGTCAAGAAACCAGTAACACCACAGCCACATGACAATACTTAGATTAATAGAAATAGGTTAATATAAATGTAAGAGTTAACTAGTAATAAGCCTAAGCCATCTGCCAAACATTTGTAATTAATATTATATAAAATGACTGTGAGATGGGAGGGACAGAGAAAAATCTCCAATTACAAATTTTCAGTCCTTAAAATTTACTATCTCAATTTTTTAGGAAAAATAAAGATATAATTTCAAAAATATACAGTGAGGCTAGGCTTTAATCCCAACACTCAGGAGGCAGAGGCAAGAGAATCTCTGTGAGTTCGAGGCCAGCCTCTTCAACACAGAGAGTTCCAGGACATCCAAGGCTATGTAGAGAAACCCTGTCTCAAATGCACACACAGACACACACACACACACACACACACACACACTCTAAAAGCAAATTAGGGACATATCTGTGCCTTTAAAGAGTCCTATAAAGTCAGTAAATGTAGTCAATTGTTCAAATGTTTATTATAGCTTGTAGATTAAATATTGGCATTTCCTGGATTGTCTGTTATGTCAATCTTTCCAGCCCATGTGGAAACAACTGTCGACTTTTGCCTTCATAAAGGACCATTCCTACATATGAAACTTCTGTATGACCTTGGGAGGGGGATCTCTTCTGGCTTGGCCGAGATGAGATGGGCAGTTCAGGACAACAACATGGCCTTCAGGTTATCTGTTTTGAGAGGAGGGACGGTCTGGTAAAGGAAGGTGTTTATATAAATGAGGAAAGATTATTTGCCAGCCTTCATTTTATAAACTTTGTTGATTCCACAGGACAAAAAAAAAAAAAAGAAATCACCAGTTTTGGAGACAATAGCTTTCAGGCTTGAGGCTCTAATCACCCGGGGTTAAGGGGTTGCAGGGAGATTGAGCTCCCATCCACTACTTGAGACTATTCCAGTATATAAACTTAATGTTTGGGGTTCGAGCCATAAAATCTTTACCCATTTTCTGGTGGGTAGACATCATGGGTTGGCACTGATTAATTCCAAGGAAATGGAAAACAAAACAACACTTCAAAGCAGCTCTCTCCAAGCAGAATGTGAGCTGTAGCCCTGCTCTGTGGAGAGCTGGGAGCTCTAGACAACCGTGCTCTGTGGAGTGCTGGGAGCTCTAGACAGCCGTGCTCTGTGGAGAGCTGAGGACTCAATCCCAAAAGCCCCAGACCTCACTGTCCTGTATGTTCTTTTTCATCAGGAATCCTACTCAGACTCCTGTCAATCCCAGTGCAACCAGAACACAGAGATGTAAGGGGAAAACAAAAGTCAAGAAAACAAACAGTACCTGTGGTTGTGCTTGGTTGTTCTTCTGCGCTTACAAAGAAGCATGGCCCTGGGAACCCCTGGTCTAGACCTTTCTTTCTTGGCCCAGCTTTTTACCATTCTTTTCATCATGGTGCTTAGCTTCTTAGTGTGCATGCCACTGTACACATATGCACATGCAAGAGATGGAGTCCATGGCTTCCTGGTTCTCTCAGAACAATGAAGCAGAGCATAGAAATCGTGGCCCTGTCAGAGCTAGGAGCTCTGGCCCCTTTGTAGCAAAGAGGAATTGCTGCCCAGGTCTTACAGAAATTGCTTCGTGGGAATTGTATACATAAGTGTAGGGCCTATGAATGTATTTGCCAACTTAGTGCAGATAGGCAGTCTTCTCAGGAAACCTCTATCTCCCTAAATACTTACCAACTGCAGCCACAACAGCTCCCTTCTCATTTTAGACAGGATCTATATAACACCTTCTTAATCTGGTGGCAGCTAGAAAAGCATCCCTGAGGTGATCTCACCTCTGATTTTTAAGAGATGTCAGAGACACCTGCATTAAGGTGTCAGTTTATCAGAATTGACATTTCATCTGAAAGGTTACCGTTCATGTGTAGTGTTTGCCAGGAGCACAGAACAAGGACTAGGGCACACCTTATGTGCTATGGATGGAAAACAGAGCTACAGATAAGAAGCTAGGGTCTAGAATTCTCTCTTGCCTCTGATTCCTAGGCCTTCTCTGGGGAAATGTGTTTCTTCTCCCACAAGATATGGTTGGCACAGTATGTTCTGTGCTCTTCCACCTTTAAAGTTTGTGTCTCTGCATCTGGGGACTTCTTGGAGCTGGGGCAGAGCTAAACAGCCTTAGAAAGATATGGTCCAGAAACCACAGTTCAGTCTACCTCTGCAGGGGGAGGAGGGGTTCCTCATTGTCAAAGTATATCAACTGCCTCTCTACCATGTTCCTTCTTTTTCTTTTTCTTTTTTGTGTCCCTTCCAAAGACTTTTCATTTTTAACAAGTAATCTGGAAGGAATTTGATTTTGAGTGTCCAAAAAGCCTCTATAATAACCACTGAAGACTACTGCAGATCATAAAACTAAGACTTATCTGCTCCATCTTGAATTAAATACCCAAACAGGTTCTCTTTATAGCCCTTCTCCAGAGGGCTCTTCATAGTCCAACAAGTATGCCAAAAGGAAGGAAAGGGGAAGCTAAACCACAAGGAGGTCTCTCAGGGAGAGGTGCTGCTGGATAGAGATAAAAACAAGAGTGGTTTTGTCCCTGTGGATGGCATAGGCAAAGGTAAGGAGAAAGTAGGGCACTGAGCACTTTTTCCTGGCCTACTTGTTTAAGCACCAGCCTGTAATCCCTTGCCTAAGGCCCTGATAGAAACCTTCATCCCAGGAAGCTCATGGATTTGTGCACAGCTCACGACCTGTGTTTCTGATAGCATCAGGGCAGAGGTACCTGACAACGTCAAAGCACAAACCCTCCTTTCTCAAATTGCAAAGCTCCCACAAGGCTTCAGTATCCATCCCTGTGCACAGTAGATTGAGATGTGCATGTCAAAGACCTGATGTTCTGTCAAACACAAGAACCATCATCCTCCTACCTCAGGCAATATTTTCAACAGGCAAACTCAAAGTTCAGTTTAGTCAAGATCAGTCAGACTGGAGCAGAGTGTAGTGAGAGCGGCCGGCTGCGTTCCCACCGCCCTGTTCCTGGCCACCGGCTAGCTTATGCCCCAAAATAATTACACAGAAACTTTATTCTTTTAAAACACTGCCTGGCCCATTAGTTTCAGCCTCTTACTCACATCTTGACTAACCCATATCTAGTAATCTATGTAACACCATGAGTGGTGTCTTACCGGGAAATATTCAGCATGTCTGACCTGGCGGCCGGCTTCATGGCATCTCTCTCCCTGAGGAGAGGCATGGTGGTCTGCCCCAGAGAGCAGAGGCATGGCGATTTATTAACTTAGGAGAGGCATGGCATCTGACTGAGCCATCTACCTCACTTCCTTCTTCCTGTTCTGTCTACTCCACCCACCTAAGGGCTGGCCAAGGCAGTTTGTTTATTAGCCAATGAGAATCCTCCATCATTTCCCCCTTTTCTGTTTAAACAAAAAAGAAAGGCTTTAACTTTAACATAGTAAAATTACATATAACCAAACAGTTATCAAGTAAGACTTTCAGTTACAGTATTTATATATACCTTATCTTTTATCATACATAAGGAAAACTATAACTATCTATCTATTCTTCAACTCCATCAATGACTCCAGAAGGATATAATATTACCTAAGTAAATGAGTAGTAAGCAATTTATAAAACTTTAAAAATCACAGAGACATCTTGCTGCCTGGATAGTCACCCAAAGTTCCTCTGTACCGTTGGGGCATCCATCTATGGCCTTCAGGCCCATAGTCTCCAGCAGACATTTCCATGATGCAGGAAATTTCAAAGGCAGTTCAGTCAGTATCTGCTGTGTCCTGCAGAATGTCTCACAGACTCTTTCATGAGTCAGGAACCCCAAAGAATCTTCTCACATTTAGGCAAGTTCAGCAGTCCTCTCTCTGTGGGTTCTTTGTGTCCAGTTTCTGCAACAGTCCAGGCAAGAGCAGTTTCTTGTTCAAATTGCTATCAAACTCAATAAGGATCCTCTTCGATGCCCATCATCTTCTTGAAGTAGATTGGTGCTGCCAGGAGCAGACGTGTCTTATTGTAATGAAAAGCCCTAAGGTATTAAAACATTTAATATGCGATATTCTGTAGACTTTGAAAGATATGAAGAATGCCTATTTAACTTAAATATATCTCTATATATCTAAAAAATCTAACATGACTATAAGCTTTACTATTCACTTTATGGAATTTGGTAAATTAAAATATGTACGCCACACCATAGACACGTATTCAGGTTTTCAATGGGCTACTGCCCTGAGCTCAGAAAAGGCTGATTCAGTAATCACACATTTATTGGAAGTTATGGCCATCATGGGTATACCTGCACAAATAAAGACAGACAATGGTCCAGCATATGTATCTAAGAAAATGAAACGCTTTTTTGATTACTATAATATAAAGCATATTACAGGTATACCAATAATCCTACAGGTCAGGCAGTTATAGAAAGATCAAATCGTACTATAAAGGATATGCTGAACAAACAGAAAGGGACAGAAAATACCCCCAGAAATAGATTGCATAATACTTTATTAACCTTGAATTTTCTTTTCTTTTTTTTTTTTTTTTGGTTTTTCGAGACAGGGTTTCTCTGCAGCTTTTTTAGAGCCTGTCCTGGAACTAGCTCTTGTAGACCAGGCTGGCCTCGAACTCACAGAGATCCGCCTGCCTCTGCCTCCCGAGTGCTGGGATTAAAGGCGTGCGCCACCACCGCCCGGCTCACCTTGAATTTTCTTAACACTAATGAGAAAGGAACAACAGCAGAAGAAAGACATTGGATGATGGAAAAGTCTGCTGAACTAAATCAACTGATTTATTTCAAAGATGTGCTGACCTCTCAATGGAAGCCAGGAAATGTGCTACGTTGGGGAAGGGGTTTTGCTCTTGTTTCCACAGGAGAAGAAAAATTGTGGATACCATCCAAATTAATAAAGGTACGATTTGAAGAGGAGAAACCTCTTGGAAAGGTGAAATGACAACTCATCCACAATGATGATATTCATACAGGTGGTAAGAAAAACATATAGAATGGGGGCAGGGTTCTTTTCTTATCTCCACAGGAAAACATTCATCTTTGAAAAATTCAAGGGACCCTGGATGTTTGAATACTGACAGATGGAAAAATAACTGCCCAATAACAATTATCAAGAAAACTGAATGTGTCCCGTAAGTAAAATATACTAAATCATATTTCTAAATTTATAGAGCTGGTTTTGAAGTTGGACTCTGGCTCAGTCCCTCTCTAATTCCAATCCTGTTGTTAAGAGAAAACCCAGAGTTTCTGGAGTTTCTGTCTCATGCCAAGAGCCATGATATGGGACAGAAAGAAATATGAGTTTAGAAAACATCTTTGCTTTTCTTCATATCTCTCATACTTTTCATTGAATATATCTATCATGCCTTTCATTGAATATATGTATGTCTGTATATGTTTATATGATTAATGTTTAAGTTTTCCACAATGAACAATGAGTTTTTCCTGCAGTGACATTTGAAGTTTCCAGGAAGAAGATGGGGCCCCATAACAACAACTCCACCTGGTTGATATGACGTCATGATACTGATAGCGCTACTACAAGACCTGTTTTGGATACCAGCTACACAAGACGGTTCCAATTTGGTTAGCTGAAATGGTGCACACCTTGTACAACATTCTAGGCAGACCTGCATGAAATACTCAGAGACTATTCGCAATTTTAAAAGACATTGATCTTGAAATTTAACCATCATTTTACTTTCACAGGATCCCCCAGAAAGAACGTCGCCCCCATGACAGCTGGAAGTAATTCTAGAGGACGACGTCCCCTCTCCCAATAAAGTTTGTCCTTGGGTTTAGGGACATCATTTAAGGGTTGATTATAATTAGTATACTTTTGAGGGTTGTGGGTTTAGGGGAGGAATTTTATAAGCTCAGGGATCTTTTTTTAAAAAAAGAGGGATAATTGGATGATGGGATAATAGATTTGTAATTGTGAGTTACTGTTTTTAGACAAATATTGGTATTGATTGTTGTATATTGATACAAAGTTAAATTATATTGACTATTGTATGCATGCATGTTTCTACCTCTGTTTAAAACATTTTTATGTATTGATATATATTGTAAATATTTACCATATTGCAGTGTACATTTATACCTCTGATTAAGATACTTATATATTGTTTATGTATTGATATATATTTACCATATTGCATTGTATATTTGTACATTGTTTATATTTGGAGGTCACATTGTCCTCATTTATTGCACAGTTATTGTCTTAGTCTTTAAGTTAGATAGGTATTGAGAATTATATAGATTAATAGTCATCTATGTTTGTCATTTATAATTAGACTAATCAGGTTCGTTAGATACATAGAGATTATACTCAGCATAGATAGATAATCTTCAACCTCTTCAAAGAGCTGTAGAAAATAGCCTTTAATTTAACTCAGAGTTCCATGGTAGTGAGACACAATTGCTCCTGGCAAAACCGATCTATTCCCGAAAGAATATTGAGCACCAAAGACACTCCACCTGGAGCCTTTCTTCTTGGCAGAACTGGCCTTTGGGCAAAGAAATGCCCATACCTCAACCACTGACAGAGATACAGAGTATCCATAAATGGATAAAACAGGACTGTCATATCCTGCCAAGACAGGGTAAGATAGTTTTGAAAAGTATCTTGCCTTTGAAAATGGTATGTTAGGCCTTAGCCAAAGTTGGTTGCTTCAATGCTGTAAACGTGACCTTGGGTGATTGCCCAGGTAGCTAGTTGTCTCTGTGATTTGTTGCATGTTCTGGAAGTTGTTTAATTGCACTTCCTAATTACTCAGGTAACATTATCTCCCTTCTCAGATCTTCGATGGGGTTGAAGAATATATAAATGTAGTTACTTTCCTCTCATGACTTGGCCAAGTTATTTATTATACAAGACTTAAGCTAGTTGGAATAGGATATTTGTACTTATTGTATATAATTTCATAGTAGGATTAGAACTCTCTTACTTAAACAAAAGGGGGAGGAGTTGCAGGAGCTCCTTCCGCTCCTTCAGCCAATAGCCACTGAGATACCAGCCCATTGGGGCGTGATTTCTCTTTTTAAAAATGCGCCACTTCCCTCCACTCGCTCTCTGGCTTCCGGCTCTGCTTCCAGCGACTAGGCTCCCTTCCTGATTGCGCAGAGGGCTGTTGTCTGGGACGGTGATCTGTAAGTTTTTTCCCCTTTAAATAAATAACCATTCTATTAATCATAATTTCAAACTGGTGTGGGATTGTTTGTGACTTATGCCTTCATCAGAGGAGAGAGGTTTGTGGTAGAGTGGGAAGACAGGGCCAGGGGATGTTTCCAGGGGAGTGAAGTTAAGCATCTACCTATCTTGGTAGAGCCCATAGGTCTTCATTGAGGTCTCTTCTGGAGGACACTGCCAAGGCTCATGAACACAGAGGGCACAGGCAAAAGCCATCATGGCCAAGTATATAATTTCTAGATGGAATGCATTCTCATTCCGTCTAAAAAGTCAGACGACTACCTGAAAAGTGTCTGCTCTCTAGTGGTGAAAGTTTACATCAATAATAGTTTACACAAAATTTAAGTCGATGTTTAGGGAGGAGACGCTAACAGCAACAGGAAAGCCAGCCTCAGCTTAAGTCCTGGGGAATCCAGTGTGCTAAAAATTCAGAGAACTCCAGAGACCTCAGTTGGGAACCTGCACAGCAGAGACCAAGGATAAGTCCTACATGGTAGACACAGGTGTGTAAGAGTCATTTCCACCAGGAGACTTACTTGCAAAGTAGCTCTGTTAGGATAATCATCAAGACACATGACACCATGCTTTTGAAAGTTACTAAACCATCTCCTACCCTGTCAGTGGTTCTCCTTGATCCACCCCCTTCCCTGAGGCCTCCACCCTATTCCCAAGCTATCCAAGCAATATGACAATCTGAAAGATTTCAGAAGCTCTTGGCAGAGCGGTGGTCATCAGGTGCTAAAGGACAGACTCAGCGTGGGCTCTGAAGCTCAGTCAGACACACTTAGTGTACTCAGCATTTGAGGACTCGGCCTCCAGAGTGGAGCAGCTAATGGGAAACTGCACAGGTGGTTTGCAAAAGTCAACACAGAATGCTCATGATGAGGTGTGAGATTCTAGGAACTCTGGTGTACACAGTCTTAATTTCAAAGAACACAGGGAGGGAGGCTGTTCTACCACGTGAATGCTGGGTAAGCAGCTGCCCCACCCTGGGGACTGAGGAGAAGCAGGAATTGGCTCTTTGCTTGAAAGAATAAAAACAGTACCACTGCTGGGCACTGGAAAGTACTGGGGCAGAAAGCAGTTCCAGTAAAACATGGGCTGGGGTTAAGTATACAGAATTGAGAGGCTGCTCTGAACAGAATCAACCAGAGGAAAAGAACAGGGTTAAAAGAGGTAGTTGCAGGTCCAGTGAGATGGTTCAGCGGGCAAAGACGTTTACCAGGCAAGCCTGACAGCCTGAGTGCAATTCCTGGAACCCACATCCATGTGAGTGGAGAGAACTACACAAAATTGTCCTCTGATCCCCAGATGTGTGCATGCGCGCGCACACACATGCATGCACATGCATGCACACACAATTTTCTTTAAAAGGAAATACGTGACAAGAGCATCTTAGAAACTTCTCACTCATCTCTGTTTACAATGTTGCTGATAAATGGAGGTTGATGACAAGAACTAAATGTTTATGTTCCCTTGAATTCTTATATTGTATCCTCAGCCCCCAGTGTGGTGGCACTTGGGCATTTTGAAGGTTAATTAGATAGAGCTACCATGAGTAGATTAGCATCTTTATAAAATAGGAAGGAGCATACTGTAGTGGCACACGCCTTTAATCCTAGCCCTCAGGAGACAGTCTGATTTCTGTGTATTCAAGATCAGTCTGGTCTACATATAAAACCCTATCTCTAACAATGCCCATCAAATAGGAAGAGCAGACAGAGCATGCTGCCTGTTACATGAGGGTACAGCAAGAGGCAGCTATCTATGAACCATAACATGAGCCCTTACAAGTCACTGAATTCAGCAGCACTTTAATCTCGGCCTCCAATCTTGGAGAACCATCAGAAATAATGCTTGTTGTGCACGAGTCTACAGTATTTGCTGCAGCAAAGTGAAGACAGATGGTGACTCACAGCATAAGGAGCTGCTGACAGAGCTGATAACGGTGTACCGGGCAAGGACTTGAAAAACAAGAGTAGTGGATTACGAATGCTGTTGTACTTGAGTGAGTGTGGTAGTGGAGATGCCTGCGATCTTAGCGCTGGGGAAGTAGGAGCAGGGGTTCGAAATTGTAGGGTCTAGAGACTGAGCTCAGGTCTTCATGTTTGCATGCCAAACACTTCACTGGCCAAGCCACCTCCCTAGCCTTGTGAATTTTTTGTTTAAGAATTAATTTAGTATTCCAAGCCAGCAATGCTTCCTATGTAATCTGCCACACTGACCCAAAGAAGGCTGGACTGTGAACACTGATTCTCTCTGAAAAGGCCTCTCTGCACAGCTATCACTAAGGCCATCAGCTCAAATTAGTCTCTTCCTGTCTCTCTAAGATGGCAGAGAGGTGGGAGGGAGGATGGTTTTCTCTTGAAGTATGACAGGTCCTGAAATGTGCTCAATATCTGGGAAAGGAACTCTGTATATCTTCAGAGGCAACAAGGAATCCTTAAACCCTACAAAGTCTTTCCCAACTACCTCTGCCCTAATTTCATGCTTTCCTTGGGGGCAACTGTGTGCTGCAGCCAGATAGAGTGTGAAGAAATGCGGGCACAGAATTCAGAGCCGAGTGGGATTTCAGGAGAGAGAGCAGACGTGAGCATCCACCTGTGGGGGTGCGTCCCAGGAAGGCTTGGCATTCTTTCTGGAGGACCTTCATGACAATCAGCCCGAAGCCTACTGTAAATCCTGTTACAGGGACCAGTCACCAAATCAGGTTGTGGTCTAGGAAAAGGAAAAAATAGAGCAGTTGCGTGAGAAAGGGAGTAAGTACACAGTCCCTAATCATTTCTGAAGCCATGTCTAAGCCTAATCCCAAACATGACTATTTCAAGTGCTAGCAGGGAACGAGCCCAGCATCGGACCATTTCATTTAAAAAAAATAATGGAGGGGAGTTTGAAGGGGAGGAGGGGAGAGGTAGGGAGGAGAGCAGAGAAAAATGTAGAGCTCAATAAAAATCAATAAAAAATAAAAATAAAAAAATAATGGATGTAGACAAGGTGGGCAGAAGGTCAGAGAACATTTAAAACATAGATCCAAAAACTAAAATTCCCTAGTACTCCGTACCAGGTAAGAAGCCTTGCAGATTGCTCTACATACCTTAACAGTCTCTGAGAGAGCCCTGTAGCAAGTATTCAGAGATTTTATGTCATTAAGAAATAAATGGTAGGACCGGAGAGATGGCTCAGTAGTTAAGAGCACGGGTTGTTCTTCCAGCTGACCCATTTTCAATTCTCAAAACCCACGTGGTTGCTCACAACCATCTTTAACTTCAATCTCAGGGGATCCAATGCCCTCTTCTGACCTCTTTGGGAACTGCACACATGTGGTCCACAGACAAACAATATCTTACTTACATTTGTCAATATACGTAAGATAAAATTAAAAATAAAAAGCAGTAAATGGCCAGTGAGATGACTCCTCAGGTAAAGTACTTGACAAGCAAGTGTGACGATCCCAGTTAATCCCCAGATCCCATGTAAAGGGAGCAGGGAGACTGACTCCACAAACTTGTCTCTGACCTCCACAGTGGGCTATGGTGGATGCCCCTCAACAATAACAGCAATAATAACAGTAATTTTAAAATGAAATTTTATCAACTTTATAACTTTTTTAAATGGCTTTTAAAAAGTAGGTAAGTCTGAAATATGCTTGAGAGGAATTTTATTAAAATACAGAAGCTTAAAAATGTTTTGGTGCTTTTTGGTGGGGGGGAAATGCCTCCTATCTTCTGAAAAAAATACTTATTTATGGAGCCAATCTCATTCCTTCCCCAGCAGCCATAAAAAGATATGCAAGTTACCACAGCTCCTGTGAGCTCATGAATGCAATGACCATATCATGTGCAGGACACAGTGCTGGAAGAACCCTCTGCATCCTACAGCTCCCAAATCTTGCCCAGGGCACAGTGCTGGGAGGACCCTCTGCATCCTCTAGCTCCTGTATCTTGTTCAGGACACAGTGCTTGGAGGACCCTCTGCATCCTCTAGCTCCTGTATCTTGTCCAGGGCACAGTGCCGGGAGGACCCTCTGCATCCTCTAGCTCCTGTATCTTGTCCAGGGCACAGTGCCGGGAGGACCCTCTGCATCCTCTAGCTCCTGTATCTTGTCCAGGTCACAGTGCCGGGAGGACCCTCTGCATCCTCCAGCTCCCGTATCATGTCCAGGACACAGTGCTGGGAGGACCCTCTGCATCCTCCAGCTCCCATAACATGTCCAGGACACAGTGCCGGGAGGACCCTCTGCATCCTCCAGCTCCCATATCATGTCCAGGACATAGAGCTAGGAGAACCCTCTGCATCCTCCAGCTCCCATATCATGTCCAGGGCACAGTGCTGGGAGGACCCTCTGCATCCTCTAGCTCCTGTATCTTGTCCAGGACACAGTGCTGGGAGGACCCTCTGCATCCTCCAGCTCGCACATTTTCCTGCCTCCTCTCCACAACATTCCCTTTGAGGTTTCAAGAAGGTGATATAGTTTCCCATCCAGGGCAGAGCATCAAACAGTCACTTATTCTCAGTTCTTTGACCAATTAGGAGGCTCTACATTCATCGTTCACTACACAGACTGTGGCAACAAAGACAGAGAGCAGCACTAATCTCGGGCATTAGCAAAACAATGGTAGTAGATTTCCCCTGCCCATTCTCTTCTGATCAGGTTTACAGTACCAGACATGAATTTCTTCCTGGGGGGCAGGCTCAAATATAAACAAAAGTAGTTGACTACTGATGCAGGTGGGTCTTCTATCTATCTGTTGCTTTCATTGGTTAATTAATAAAGAAAACTGCTTGGCCTGATAGGTCAGAACATAGGTAGGCAGGGAACACAGAACAGAATGCTGAGAGGAAGAAGGCAGTAAGGCAGTTGCCGTGAAGCCAGCCACCAGGTCAGACATGCTGAATCTTTCACGGTAAGCCATCACCTTGTGGTGCTACACAGATTATTAGAAATGGGTTAAGCAAGATGTGAGAGTAAGCCAGTAAGAGGCTAGAGCTAAGGGGCCAAGCAGTGTTTAAATGAATGCAATTTGTGTGTTGTTATTTCGGGTGTAAAGCTAGCCGTGTGGGATCAGGGCAGGATGAAAAGGAGGCCTGCTCATCACATCACTACAGGCTACCCACAGTAACAGCCCTGCCACTATTTCTCTACATCTTGCAGGTCAGGTTGGTACTGTGCTTTACAGAGTTCACATCTGGGTAAGGTGGTTGAGGATTTGTGTCTCCCAGTAGCCTGCATA
The DNA here is from genome assembly GCF_903992535.2 of Arvicola amphibius. Classification (NCBI taxonomy): domain Eukaryota; kingdom Metazoa; phylum Chordata; class Mammalia; order Rodentia; family Cricetidae; genus Arvicola; species Arvicola amphibius. The sequence goes on from NC_052047.1 coordinate 109,323,461, forward strand.
GCATCTTCCAATACTCTGAAATCTAGTCATCAGGAAAGAGACTTCCATCTCAGTTCCAGTTTAATTTTCTGTATTCTGCCACCAAAGTATATAGTATCTTTATCAACAGAGTCTTACCATCCACTTCTGGTGGGCAACCAAGACAATGGCAATGTCATGTATTGTGTAAGGTCTTTGAGGCCTCCCCCAACAACAACTCATAAGTAGGTATCCCACATCTAGCACTGGAATTTTCATTGAATAACCTATGGCTTCTGGGAGCAACATTTTCCACTCACAAAAGGTAACTTTATTCAAACTTTTTAATTATATTTTGAACTACCTTACCAAAAATATTATGTTTCCACAGGTGTTTTCACACACCCTTAGTTTGGTTAGGCTTTCCCATGCCTGCTGTTGTCCCAGCCCCACCTCCATGCCACATAAACCTTTCCACGTTCAGTTAAAAGTCTTTTCTGTAATGAAACCTTTATGTTTCGTGAGAGCAGAAGCCTAATACATAGAGTAAAAGATGAAAGTGCTGACACCAGTGTCAGGTCTGAGCGGAGATGTCTCAGGCAGCACTGGTCCAGTCGCATGGCTCACAGCTCACAAGAGTCTGGGCAGTCCCTTTTTAATGGTGAAAAGTATATGTTTAGAATTAGCCAGCTGGACTCAGTTTAGATGATCTCAGTTTTGTTGGCAGCACCCAGAGCATCATATCGGGAGCCGACAGAACAAATGCCTTCTTCTCCCTGTCATCCCTTATGAGGGCATTGCCTTTTGGCCACAGCAGCGTCCTAGAGTTTTCCCACAGCCTGTTTGATCTGGTGCTTGTTGGCCTTGACATCACAAGTGTGTTGTCTTCTGTCTTCTTTGGGGCTGAGTCAGTGATCAGGGGAATTTTATGATGGCACAGTGGCCAACCTTGTTCCTCCTGGGCTTGCTCTTTCAAGTGTATTAGGCCTGCCTCCCGAGCCGCAGAGTCTTGGGACACCGGAAGGTGGGTGACATGGGTGTGGATATCTTTCAGCACTGCTTTCTTGGTTTTCAAGGCCCTCATTTTGGATTCGGCTTTGGGAGGGGCAGGGGCTTCCTTCTTTGCTTTCGACGCCATCTTGGCAAAAAGAGGAGTCTGAGTATTCCAAACTTTTTACCATTGCCAAACTTTTCACCACCCCCATATCTAGTAATGTGAATCTCGCTGATGTTGTGACCCATAGTTAAAGAAATTGTGACATGCATGTAGAGTCAGTTCCAGAAGGAAATCTGAGTCCAGCCCATGAAGAAAGGGGTTAGTCCAGGCGAGGGTGTGGTGTTCAAACAGGGCTTCAAGACTGAGCAGGAGACATGTGGCAAGGGCAGGGAATCATCTCAGACACTGGATCGGGAAAGAGTGCTCAATTCTAAAGGGAAGCCTATTAGCCAAGGCTGCATTAAATGGAACTGAATATATGGGTTCCACTCCACTGGGATGTATATCCCATATATATTTCCTCTCCCTTTTAGGACTAGCTAGTTACTCCTGTAAATCTCAGCTATGATCTAGTTTACTTGCAAAGATTTCACTGAATCTGAGGAATGTTGACTTTATTGGGAAAGAATTGGCATATAATCAAGGCTCCTAAGCAGGAAAATTGCATAGTAAGTTGGCACCTTAGCTCATCACCATGGCTACAGTGTAAACAATAGATAGAAGGGGTCAGAATGGGGACTGACCATCAGCTAGACTCCATCTTTAGCGTGCCACTTATTCATTTAATCCATAACTAGGTTCTGTCAATTCTACATGCTATATGCAAAAAAAACCCATTTAGGACCTCCTGAACTGACACTATTCTAGCTCTCATATTCTCCCACAAATCTCCGCAATGACCTTATAATCCATCTTGTGCCTTGAATTTAGTCTTGGATCTCTCCAATCTAACCTTCACCTGGCCTCCAAAGAGGGGTCACCTTAAAACACAAGTCTACTTAGGATACTCACTTTGAATTCTATGGCTGTCTTATTGTTCTTATGATGACTCCTATAATGTCCATCCTGTCCTCTATAGTTGACAATGTCTGGGTTCTCCTTAGGATGCAGGAGTCATGGATACATTGCCTAAATTTACTACTAAAATCAAGGATACTCATCTGTGCAGCTCTTCAAGTGTAACCACTCCCAGATACCAGCTGAGGCATTCTGTGGGATTTGTCCTGAGGCTAAGAAAGCTCCCTCATCAAGGAATTGATTGGTGTTGGAGTGTCAGGGCAAGGACCTTAATGGGCTCTTGTCATGGTTAATCTACACTGTCAACTTTCTTAGTTTCAGAATTACCATAGAAACATACCTCTAGGGGTCTAGGAGAATGTTTTCAGAAAGGTGTAGGTGAGGAGGAAAGAGTCACCCTGAATAGGCTGGGTCTCCGAACTGAATAAAAAGGAGAACGCAATGAGCACCAGCACCCGTCTCTGTGTCCTGATTACTGATGCAGTGTGACCAGCTGCCTCATGTTGCACCACCCTCACTCCCCTGTAAGTCAAACTGTGAAGCAAAATGAACCTGTCTTTCCTTAAGATGCTTGTCAGGCACTGTTCTCACAGCAACGAGATGCAGAACTAAAATAGCTCACCCAGACTCCAACCTCCTTGTGGAATCAGTTGAGACTTGTATTGCAATAGTATTATAATTCAACTCCTCTCTCTGCCTGGTCTTCTTCCCTTCCTCCCTCATAGGATTATTCAAAAAAAAAAAAAAAAAAACACCGCACACTTTCAGAGACATCTTGTGTGTCAACTGGCCTCAGAGTCTGTCTCTGAGAATTCTAAAATACAACATTCTCCTAGCCCCATAAGAATGCCATGATGCATCTTTGCATTAGCTCCCCAAGTCCACTAAGCTCTCTCTAGGTCATTGTCCTTTGCATGAAATGTTGCTTCTACCTTAGGGACATTTTCTACGTTTCCTCCCCATTATCCACTTTGTAGAGTTCATTTCTATGCATCCTTCGGGTCTCAATTAAGACTTACTTCCTTTGAGAAGTCATCCCAGATTCACAGAGCCCCTACTTGGTGCTGTCCTTACAACTATGGAATTAGAACAATTACCGCACACTATACTTATGAACCTGTATGATTGCCTCACCTATTAGGACAAGAAATTTGTCTATCATGTCTGCATTGCATCCCTAGAGTATAGTTGAATACCTAGAACACATATAGGTAGCAAAAAACATTTTCTAAACAAATGAAAAAGTAGGAAATGCCATTAAGTGAGGAATTAGCAGGATAAAAAAGGGGATATAAATATATATATATATATATATATAATCACTAACAAATGCAGAAATGGAGGCATAATCCTGGATTATATCTATTTGGTCAGTCATCAAAAATTAAACTTGCCACATATACCACACACAGTATATATATGTATATATACATGTTTTCATATATACATGTATACATATATGTATATATGCATGTGTGTATATGCATGTTTTCATGTATACATATATGTATATATGTGTATTTACATGTTTTCATATATGCATTATACATATGTGTATATATACATGTGTGTGGTATATGTATATATGTGTATGCATATATATACATACATACATATATGTGGCAAGTTTAATTTTTGATGACTGACTAAATAGATATAATCCAGGATTATGCCTCCATTTCTGCATTTGTTAGCGATAAATTATGACACTGTTTGCTTAAAGAAATAGTTCTGAAGGAAGTTTGATGAAAAAGGTAAGTGAAAAAAGTTCACATCTGTGGTATTTAGCAAATATCCAGGCATAGATGTCCAGTGAGAAGGTTGGAATTGGGGATCAACAGAATCTCACCCAGGAAGTCCCCTTGTCAATTTATTTCTGACCAATAACACCCTGTACTCCATCATTAGACTCTCAGGGTATTTTACAAGTCAGTGCTTACATTAGTTATCATGGGTTCTTAGAACAAAATACCACAGACCCGGTGACTTAGATAATAGATGTTTAGTTTCTCTCCGTTCCAGAGGCTGGAAGCTCAAGATCAAAGTGCCCATATCTCTGGCTCTCTCAGGCCACTCCCCTCAGCTTGCAGAGGGCCTCCTTTTCACTGTTCCCCTGCTCAGTCTTTTATCTGTATCCGTACCTATGTCTAAATTTGCTCTTTCTGTAGTGACATCAAGTTGACAGGTTTAGAATAGACCTCAAGAACTGACTCTCACGTAACCACCTCTGTCCCCAAATATAACACCTGGGTCTCTAAATATAGTTACATTCTGAGATCACACTAACGAAGATGCAAACAGAAATCTAGGGACATAGTTCAGCTCGTAAAAATGATACATTGTTTCCTCTTCCCACATCCACTGCCCCACAGGCTGACCACCCATGCCTCTCCACCAGAGAACCCCTATCTAGAAGAACCTTCTCCTCAAATTCCCAGAATTCAGAATCACAAGTGTTTTAGAACAGATGAGGAGGGGGCTGTTCTGCCTGGATAGCAGTCAGGTGGTAGGAAGACCTGAAGGAGGATGAGCAAGAACTTGTAGTCTCAATGAAAGAAAATAGTCTAGGTTGTACCTCCTCCTACCCTCTCCTCCAATTCAAGCCTAGAAACCACCACAATGTTAATTTTTGTGGTGAAGTTTGGAGACAGTCAGACCTGGCTCTTGTGGAGGACGAAGGGGGCAGTGCTAGAAGTTGAAGTAAGAAAGGTTGGCTAAGGTCATGTTGTAAAGAGATTCTTTCATTTCCCATAAATCAGTAAATGCTTTATCTAGAGATGAACACAGGGAATTAGAGGCTTCTGCAATCACTCATGCAGAAAACAAGGCAATTACTTGTAAGAGGTTGAAAGATTTGTGCAAGACATTAATAGCTATTAGGTGGGGGTGGGCAGCTGGGGTAAGGCTAACAGAAAGAGAAAGGCATCAGAAAGGAGAGAAAAGAAAGCAAAAGACTTCCCCACTCAAATATAAATCAGGAATCCCTGTCACCATAGTGGATTCTGCTGAGTTGGGTTCTGCCTCCTTGATCAGGTAGATTCTCCTTCTCACCGACTTTCTCAGAGTTGTCTAGCACAGTAGCAGAGGCTAGGAGCAAAGAAAGCTCTGGAAGTCAAGGGAGTGGTCAGTTAACAGGAAGAACGTGTGACAAAAGGAGTCTCCAACAATGCAGGTGTCTAACTGGCAGTCATTTAGATCAGAGCTGGACTTAGAGGTCCAGGAATACCCACACTGAGGAAACAGCAGGGAGTCTCTCAAGAGCTGCAGTGTCCTGTCAGAAAGCAGAAGAGACCGATGATGGCAGAGGAAGAAGGTGGGTCACAGTACTTGATCACTATCCTCTTCACAATCTTAGAGTGAAAGTCAAGGTCAGAGGTTAGATTTAAAAAAAAGAAATACTACACAAAGATTTTTCAGGGGTCTTCCTTGATCAAACCTTGTTTTTCTTAACCCAGAATGAATCCACAGTCTCTCATTTCCTGTGGAAACAAAAGCAAAACCTCTTCTCCAAAAGAACATACCTTTTGACTTAAATTTTGAAGTCAAGCCACTTTCAAAATTTATAGGTTGGATTAATTTAGCAGCATTTATAATCAAATGCCTTTTGGCAGCTGCTGAGCAGTCAAGTGATTCAAAGACAACACAATAACATACAGTATCCAGACACTCTATGTATTTTTTACTCTATTTCTTTTATTTTTATTTTTAATTTTTGGTTTTTTGGAACAGGTTTTCTCTGTGTATCTTTGGCTGTTCTGAACTCACTCTGTAGATACCAACACTAATTTCATAAAGCCCACAAACATATGGAAATTGAACAGTTCTCACCTGAATCACCAATGGGTCTTCTTGGGCTAGAGAGATGGTTCCGTAATTAAGAGCACTTGCTGTTCTTGAAGAGTTAAGTTTCCCGCACCCACATGAGACAAGTTGTAACTGCATCTCCAAGGGATCTCTGGTACCACCTTCTGGCCCCTACTCTCACATGGATACACATACACATAAATTAAAAAATAAATCTAAAAGCAAAAAGAAAGACGGAAAGTTCTTCTAAGTTCAACCCTGACAATTCTCTGCTGTCAGCCTGAGTAGCCAGAACTGGGGCCCACTGCAGCTCTCTGTCCAGAGCAATGCAGCCTTGCACACTGGCTTTTCCAAGACAGTATAGATTAGTGTTCCCATTTCTTGCTGTGCCTTTAAGAACCACCAGAATGCAAGGGAAGTCTGGAAAGCGAGGTGGGGTCTCCTAACAGAACTTCTTGGAAAAGGATCCTAGGAATTTCTGCCAGAAACTGAACTGAAATTCCAATGCTGAGAACTAGGGGGTGGCCTGTGTTGCGCTAGGCCTATGATTGGACTGCTCGGTCCATTAGGGAGGAGGAAAACAAAATTAAAAATTCTGGGGGGTGAGGGGAGGAAAGACTTCAGCCCTACCCCAATCCATACACTCTGGAACTGGAAGCAATATGCAACCGCTAGCCTGGAAAGGGTCTGTGCACGTCCAGGCTGAGGGCAGCAGATGCTGGACCCAGGGAGCTCTCTGCACCAACTGAGCAAGCAAGGCCTCCAGGGACTGACTTGCCAACAGCTGGACTTGATCACCAGCTTGAAACAGCTCATGCACTGCGTAGAATAACAAGCGGACTTTGTTCTCTGGCTGTGCAAAGCGTTGTTTTCCAAGGGATTGCCACAGCAGCAGAGAGAAAACCAGAGATCACTACCTGGACCCTTGAGTCTCTGTAGAGAGCCAAAGTGTAAGAAATTGTGCTGCTGGGGAGTTTGCAGGATGGTGGTGGCTCTCCGGGGAGCTTGTTCACTGGTTCTCTTCCTTGCAGCATTTCTGCCCCCACCACAACATGCTCAGGACCCAGCTATGGTACACTACATCTACCAGCGCTTCCAAGTCTTGGAGGTAGGTGACCCCTGTGTGTTCCCTTCAGTGGGACTAGGCCTCTTGGAAATCACTCTATTGTGCCGCACTTTCCTGTCAGCTAGGATGTATGTCTTCCAGATACAGAGTGAATCACTGGTCTAATTACATCTACAGCTGTGCATAGCCGTGATACCACTTCCAGTCCAGACCGCTGTATCATTAGACTTTGAGCAAGGCTTCACTCTACACTTTGCCCTGGCAAAGTTTCTCCCACCTATTACATGGACATAGAGATAGAATTTAACTTCAGAAAATGTTCTGAAGATTTAATGAAGATATTTTAACTTTGAGAAACTGGGAGTGTTTTATTTTGGGTCATTAATCCATACTCAAAACATGGCCTGATCCACTGAGTAAATTTCCAGGTTGTTGAATATTTAAAACCCAACAGTTCAGTCTTCAAAGTATGGAATTATAACTATAGTCACATTTTTTCATCTTTTATTATATTGGGTTACTAACTGTCTCCAGCTTTTCTTTTTCCCTTTTTATAATAAACTGTTAGGTGACTATAAAATGCAGTAGTACAGCGGTTTATCGTGAATTTTGCTTTTTAATCTTAACTGGATTTAGGATTAAAAAATGAGATTTTTCGGCAATGTTAAACAGAGAGAACACCCTTGATCTTTCACCTCATTGGAAAAGGCAAAAACTTTGGGTTGGTTTGTGGTTCAGTTGGTACAGTGTTAGCCGAGTATGCACAGAGCCCTCAGTTCAATGCCTAGTATGGCATAGCCAGATGTGTTGTTGGCATGTACCTGTTATCTCAGCACATGGGATAAGGAGGCAAGAGGATCAAGGAGTTCAGAGTCACCTTTGGCTACATAGAAAGTCTGAGGCCAGTTTAGACTACATAGATCCCCATCTTAAAACAAAAATGAATGAACAAAATTCAGTGTTTTTTTAGGACAGTAAGGTTCTCAGGGACAAATAAAGCATTCCACTTTAGAACATCTGGCTCTTGTACAAGCTAACTCACATATTATGCATTTTCTTTCAAGGACACTCATATCTCGAACATTCTCTATGTTTTCCTTAAAAAAAAAATCTGTAAATCCAAATGATGGTGCCACCTAGCTATAGTCAGTAAAGTAAGTCCACAGAGCAATCCAAACACATTTCCTCGCATTGTCTGGCAAGCAGGCCAGGGCCTGGAAGCTGTGGATGAAGCATGCCCAGGCTTCAGGCCTCTTACTGCTCCCCTGCTCCCTTCCTGGACATGCCACCAACCTCACCTGCTTAAAATGCCAAAATCTTCTCAGGCTTTGGCACCAGCTAAACTCCTCTGTATTGTCCCTCAGTACTGTGAGAGTTTGTTTACAGACAAGGTAATAACACGCAGAGTAAGACATTCACGGCCCTGAGTGTGGATTTGGAAGATCAGGTATGCTTTGTAGATACTTAGATATGGTCAAAAGATATGTCCTCTGACCAATAGGTACTGACCTGCAGGTGAATCAAATCCCAGGTGGCAGGCACTTCTGGCTAATGCAGAGGCTTGACAAATCAGGGTTACAGGGCCTGTCCTGAGAGGGGCATGTGGGAGAATAGGAAAGGGAAAATAGATACTTGAGAGTTATTAATATCCATTGTCTCTCTTCTCTGTCTCTATTTCTCTCTGTCTGTCTGTCTGTCTGCATGTGTGTATGTGCGTGTGTATGTGTGCATGTGTGTGCATGCATGTGTGTGTGCATGTGTGTGTGCATGTGCTACTGCTGCTTTTCATGTCTCTAGCTCTTTCTCTTCCAAGTGAAGTGCCCTACACAATTAGGTTTAGAGTAAGAAGTTTTCCATTTGTGAAGAAAGTTATAGTCAATATCACCAAGTAAGCTTTAACTACCAACTCCATGACCCATCAACCCCATTTCCACTTCTTTACTCTTCCATTCACCTAATAGTCTTTGAACATTCTCTATCCTTAGCTCAAGCCAGATGTAAGGGAACGCATCTATTTCTTGGCATCTAGCCTAAGAAAATAACTAAGGACATAAAAATATAAACATGTAGTTTTTATCTTAACATTAAGTGGAAAAAAAAGAAAACTAAATGTTTCTTTAAATGAGTTTAATGGAACAAACAATGGGATTTCAATTTAATAAAAATCTTGCATCTTATTAAAATTATGCTACATATAGATAAAGAAAACGTACATATACACAACACAATGTTGTTCAGTCTTTTAAATGAAACTCATATGTGACACTGTAGATGGACTTGCAAGATCTTCTGCTAAGTGAAATAAGCCGGTCACAAGACGATAAACACTAAATGAATGATTTCACTATTCATTTAGTCTGAAAAAGTTGAACTCATAAAAACAGGGAAGAATGAGCAATGAGGAGATATTGATCAAAGAATACAAAATTTCAACTCGAATCAGTTCTGTGGCAGTACAGTGTGCTGCCTAAGCCTGAGGACTTGAGTTCAGATCCCCAGTACCCACGTAAAAAGTGAGATGCATCAATGTCTGTCTGTAAGCCCAGTGCTGTGGAAGCAGAAGCAGGCAGTTCTCTGGGGCTGGCTGGATAGGCAGTCTAGACTTTTAGTGAGCTTTAGACTCAATGAGAGACACTGCTTCAAAACATAAGGGGTTCAAACAGTTATGAAAGACACCTGATATTACCCTGTAACCTCCACATGTACACCTGCATGTGCACACATACATACACACACACACACACGAAAGAAAAAGTCCAAGATATCGATTGTACCTATCATTACTATAGGAAACAGCATTATACTGCATACTTGGATACTGAAAGAAAAGATGTTTTACCACCTCAAAGGTAAATTTGTAAAATAATACATATGTTAACTTGCTTGATTTAACCATTTTACATCAAAATATCAATGTACAACAATTATATAGGAGTTTCATTTGTTAATTAGAAAAACATGGTCAACACAAAAAAACATAGTGTGTGTTATGATACTATATAATAATGTAACATATTTATAATAATATAATAATGATATTTAAATGTCAACAATATATCAGCAATTTAAATAAACAGATATTTAGTAAAGTCACAAGTAAATTTATATTTATATGCATCATAAAATAGATTGGAAAAAACTACTATACTAAATGTCAGTAGTACCTATGAATTTAGGATTATGGGTTATTAGCCACCTTTTTATTATACTTTTCTAATAATTTTTTCTGTAAATATAGCTATTTGTTTTACTTGAATAATTAAAATGATTTACAGTAATTGGTAACTTTGGTGATTTATTTCCTGTTTGAAGCAAAAGCTGGAAAAATGTACCCAAACAACAAGGGCATACATTCAAGAGTTCCAGGAATTCTCAAAAAACATATCTATCATGCTGGGAAGGTGTCAGACCCACACCAGTGAATATAAGAGTGCAGTTGATAACCTGGCACTAAGAGTGGAGCGTGCCCAGCGGGAGATTGACTACCTGGAATACCTCCGGGAAGCCGACATATGTATCGAATCAGAGGAGAAGACACTGGCTGAAAAGGTGCTTCAAAAAGCTGAAGAAGAAAAGAAGATTCAAACTCTGTTGAATGCAAGTAAGGGATTCTTCTACCACCCTGTCTAGGGCCTGACACATCTAGAGAGATGCAGACCTGTGCAGTTAGGAAGAGTGATCAAGTGATGGGTGAGAACTGGATGCATTCCCGTGTGTATGGGCTGGGAGCAACTTAGCACCTGCCCCACATCCCAACAGAATTCCCCTTCAAGAAAGCAACTTTCTTTTCTCAGAGAGTTTCTAAAGACCTCATAGAAGGCCAGGTCTATAGTCTGAGAAGCAGCTTGGAGGACCCCTTCCTGCTAGACTTTGGGTTAAAGGAGACATGTCTCCGATCCTTATAAGGGAGAGTGGCAGGCTGGTGCCAGCTACACCAAGGGCCCTGGGAACAGAGAGCTGCTGCCAGTATAACAAGAAACAATGTGAAATGAGAAACTGTGACAGCCAAACCTCAGGACTGGGTACTCTATCAGATTGCTATTGTGTGCTGTCTGGGATAGTGGCATTCAGGAATTTGTCCCCAGTCTTGACACATCAGTATCAATGCTAGGCTGTCAATAATAGTATCTAGTAGCTCATAGTATAATGAGCATCACAGCTGATAAGATTTGTTTGTGCATGAGTCCATTTCATTAAAACAACAAGAAAAACAAGGCCCCCACCTGTATTTTGTATTCTGAAAAGACTTTGCTGCAAATAGGAAGACTATTCATGCACTAATTACTCCTCCAAATTTGGGAAACTTCAGCAGTAAAATAAGGCATAATAGGGATCATCTTTGCTTTTAGGGCTCCACATACCTTCTCAGTGTAATCCCTTTAAGAAACTATAGGTCAGTATAAGAAAGGTCTTGGCATGAGGATGTAGCTCAGATGGTAGAGTACTGCCAAACCCTGGAGGCAGTTTAAGGATAGACTCGGTTACATCATAAATTTAAGCCCAGCCTGAGCTACATAAGACCTTGTCTCAACAGCAAATAAATAGGGAAGTTCTCTATCAGTGAAGTGAGCTTTAAGGATACCTCAAGGGCTAGCACAAGCTATAAAGCCACGGCCATCTGCAAATCTGGTTGAGAGAAAACTGTAGGACCGGAGACTACAGAGAAAAAGCTAAGACTACTAATCAAGCCCTGCGCTGGTGTAACCTATTCATTGGTTCGCTTATTTACTGCCAATGCGTGATTGGAACAGAGGTACTAATCCAGGCACTGGATGTAGAAGGTGAAATAGGATGTGGTTCACGCTAAATAGATGGAATGTGAGTAGAGAAACTGATGAGATATTGAGTTGGGAAATGATATAAAGGAAGAGACTATGACAGAGAGGGAGACCTGTCAGGAATACTGAAGAAATTTAAGCAAACAATAAATCAGCATGAAGTACCACTGGATAGAAAAAAAAACTGTTCGATTTAAAAGCTATTCAGAGTTGAAATCTACATGTTTTGGTAACTGATAGTTGAAAGTATAGGATAAATAAGAGACATGAATGAGGGATACTTCCAAGGTTTGGGACTTAGGTTATTAACTGATCGGTATGAAATCTGTTCAGATAGAAAACCCAAGAGTACTTTGGAAGCATGTATCACTTGACAAGTTTTTTTCAAGCACTTACATCTTCATTTGTTTTCTATTGCTATAACTGAATCATGTAAGGTAATTCATAAAGAATAGAAGTTTACTTTGTTTAATTAGACATTTTGCAGAGGCTGGGAAATCTAAGAACATTATGTGGGCATCTATTTAGCGTCAGGAAAGGGCCATCTTGCTCCATTGTGACATGCAAAAGGCATTGCAAGCTAGCTCAGAAACCCCTTTATTTATTTATTTGTGTGTGTGTGTGTATGTGCACATGCATGTAGAGGGTGTTGTTTAGATGCCATTCATTTTGGGTTTGTTTGTTTGTTAGATAAGGCCCCTCACTGAGAACTCGGGCTCACTTATTTTTAGGCTAGACTATTACTAGGTTTGAATATTGAGTTCCAGGGGTCCTCTTGCCTCTACCTCCACAGTGATGGGATTACAAGCATGTATTCTAACACCAGAGTGTTATTATTATTAGTGTTTTTATGTGGATTCTGGAAATGAAATTCAGGTCTTCATACTTGCAAGGCAAGCACGTCTACTGAACTCTCTTCCCAACTCTGTTTTGTTTTATTTTTTTCTTAAAGAACCAATAATAGAACCATAAAAGATACTTCCTTCAGTTTTCATGACATTATCTAATCCTAATTACCTCCCAAAGGCTCCACTCCCAAGTAGTATAAACTTGTGACTTTAAAGACTAAGCTTCCGATATATGCCCTTTGAGGGAAACATATTCAAACCACCACAACTTAAAACTTCAAAGTTTTCATGTTCATTTACTGGCTCACTGCTCATATTATCCTCCATCTATGCCAGCTCCATGAAAGCTTAGACACTCCATTGCAGGAGCGATGCTATGTCTTCAGGGCCTAGAAGAGGGTCTTAGTTCAAACAACTTATGTCAGTAAAGAAACAAGTAAACAGATAAGTGAATGGACGGAGTGAATGCCATCACAGCTTGTTTAGAGTTTGGTAGAAAGAGAGCATATGTTACTGAATGTAGGTTCTATGATGACAATTAAGGTAATAACTAATCTGATTATAGGGGAAGGTCTGTTCATGCACCCTCTCCACTATTGCTAAGCCATTCACCATTGAACTGTTCGAAGTGTTTTCAGAGATGAGGTCAATATGAGTCCCCAGTCAAAAGAACATTGATATTAGATGAAATTTTTAGACTCTTAACTACTATCCCCACCCTCTACCCCCACTCCTTTCCCACACATACATGATTTAGAATAAAAGCGACTAACAGATTTTAAAGTCATTCCCAATGTTTGGTGCTAAGACAACTGCTAAAATAAAACTTTGCCTATTGTAATTGTCAGTTTATCACACAGCATCGTAGTCCCAGGCACCTAGACCAAGAATGTATTCAGCTGAAGCCTTTGAGAGAGTCCACAGGCTGCATTCTTGAGTGGATAAAAGTATTGACCTCCTTTTAACTTGTAAGTAGCTTTTGAAACATAATTCTCAAGGCAGTCAAAACAAGCCATTATAACAGATTTTATTTTCTTTCTCTAGTTCAGCTCCTTTTATTGCAAGGAAGCATGAGAGTAACCTTATGTAACCTCCCCCCTGCTGTCGTTAGATAACTCATATCTTTTGTTATATTTCCAAGAAGTCTGATGAAGATATGAATGCCTCCGGAATATATTCAAGTAGACAGCTACATGCCTGTATTCAAACCCACTACAAACAGAACAAACAACTAAACAAACACCTCACTCACTGAAAACTAACAAAAGCAAGTCTGTGAGGCAACTCTCAAGGTCCACTGGCTCTTGATGAGTAGACCAAAACATTAAGAGAACCATAACTGATCTGTAATGGAAGTTTTAGCTAAACAGGAGGGGACTGAAGATCGATCTGAAGGCAGGAATATAGGAGATCATAAGGGAGCTTGTGTGTGCATGTACGCACAAACCCAGAGTTGCTGCACTCTGAAGTCCAGCAATGCAGGACATATGTGTACAGTTTAGCTGCTCCTGTATATTCCCTAGAGGGTGCATGCTGATGGGTCCAGAAAGGCCTGTGTACATAGAATTTCTTTTGGTTACTCATCAAAGAATCCTGTTTCCTGTGAGGCTATTCTAGGCACTATGAGTATGAACAAAAGTTTCCAATCATGTCATCTTGTAGCTTTTGGTTCCAGTTGGTATAAACATTCATTCATTTTCTCTCACTAATTTGTTCATAGGTTCAACAAATGTCTAACTAAATTCCAAATACATTTTGGACTTGGGCTTGTACTATAGATGGAATGCTGGCTATGATCTTTGTTCTCAAAACCACTTATAGTAAAATAGAGAAACAATCTAGACACAAAGAAAACAGTCCAACGTGGGTACTGCTCTGGTAGAGGGATGTGTAAGTTGTCACAGAAACATGTTAGGTCATAGAGTCTAGGTTGCCATGATGAAAGGAGGAATGGGACTATAAAACTAGAAAGTAACCCTCCGGCTCAGTTTTAATCACAGAAAAGAGCTCATTAGATAGAGACTGGATTTAAGAGCATCCTAAGCAAATGAAGTTACACGCAGCAGCACAGTGGTAGAATGAGGCTTGTTATGTTGCTTGGAGCAAATTATTTTATAGAACTCATGCTGCGGAAAGAGGGGGAAAAGAACCAAAGGAGAGCTAAGCTCCTTGTGCTAAACAAGCTCCCATTTGCCAGCTGGACCAATGGGAGTAATGAGCATGGTAGCTAATATTTACTGATACTACAATTTAGGTTGTCTCCAAGCGATGCATGTATCTTAATAACACTTATCATGTAATTGACAACAACCTCACCAGTTAGGTATAACCATTACCCCACCACCCATTTTATCTATCAGGAAAGCAAGACTGCGGGAAGACAATTTGCCCAAACTCACACAATTAAAGAAATGTCCAGGATGACATTCAAACCAACTCTGGTTTGCACACATGGCAGCCTCTCCCATCATCCCCTGCTGAATATGGGAGTGTCACAGCTCAGATAAAGGACTGAGAAAAGTCACTGTAGACACAGGGTACAGAACAGCTTAGCAGCAGGAGAGGTAGGACAGGCTCCAAAGCTACAGAGAAACCCTGTCTCGAAAAACCAAAAAAAAAAAAAAAAAAAAAAAAAGAGTATAGAGAAGGCAAAGACTGGAGCCGGCACAGCAGTGTCAAAGGTAGTCACTAGGAATATGAGCTTGGAGCCATCTGCTCTAAAAGTAGATGTCTATGCTAGAAGCTTCTGATCTCAATGTGGGTCACAGTATGAACACTATGATTCCATCTCACAAGAGATTGATTAATTAAATCCTGGATAAGAAAAATCAGTTTCCTTCCGTTTTTTTTTTTTTTTGATTTAATACTTTATTTTTTGAGACAGAGTCTTAATGCAGCCTAGGATGGTCCTGAGCTCACTATGTGTCTGAGAATGACCCTCCTCCCTCTCTGTACCTCTGGACACTGGGATGACAGGCTTTATGCTGTGCTGGAGTTAGTGCATGCTATGCCGGCACTTTCCCAACCCAGTTACCGCTCCAGGTCCTCTCCATTGACTTTTAAGCAGCAAAACATCCTTGCTTTACTCCCTACTCACTTCTGTGGCCCTCGATTGCAATCACCATTTCAGCAGAGGGTTTCTTCCAACTATTTCTCAAATGTTTTTAGTTCACCTACTCTGCTCTGTCTTCTCTCCCCTTGATTTCAAGCATCTCCCATTGCCAACACTCTGCATTCACCTCCCTGGCCCTATCTCTCCCTGCCCCAGTACTCTGGCTTGTACGGTCACCATGATCATCTTCCTACAATGTCAGCAACATCAGCTTTCCCCTTGATGGCAACTGCAAACCCAAGGACAAACAAAAATGTTCTTTACATTCCTATCCTACCATAGCTTTCATTAAATACTTAATTTTTCTCTACAAAAGGAATGCTTGATGATGAAATAAATACTACACACTGTTGAAAATATATTTATCATGTTTCCATTAATTATAAAGGTAGGTGAGCATCCAGCAATCAAACCTAGCCATTTTTAATACTTCTCAGTTTCATTTCCACCCATGCCTTGTGTTCTATGCTGTTTATTTTATCTGCTAGTTTAAAAGCATACTGCATATGTCCTTGCATGCCCAAATAGTAGAGGCTGTGTTTCCAAAATCTATCAGAACAGCACCTAAAGTGAATGTAAGATCAATAGCTCTGACCTGAAGTGCTGCACTAGAAACTGGAGGCAACCATGGGCTTGGGATCACACTGCACCGTTCTTTCTGTTGTCCAGTGCTCTCCGTAGGTACTATTGCTCTGTAGGTGCTATCACAACCTTGTTTTTTTTTTTTTTCAGATAAAAGCACTGTGACTCAGAGAATCTTCCTGCTTTACCCAAACCACCCCAGACATGCAGATTTTATCCTGAACACCCTCATCCCAAATCAGTTTTCTGTTGCCACATTAACATAACTCCAAACTACTCCAAAATTTGGCTTAAAGCAACACCCAGTTCCTATTTCTCGGGAGTTTGCAACATGGGGAGGACATTCTATTGATCTGTGCCAGGACTGGCTTGCCTGCGCATCTCCCATCCTTGGCACATTGCTGAGGAATGGCTTACTGAGGGGGACCTTTTCTGAGAGGTCCTCCATAAGCCACCTGGCTCTCCTGGAGGCTGATCTGAGCCTGAGCTCATTCTTTTTTTTAAAAGATTTTATTTATTATGTATACAATATATACATAGTACAGTGTTCTGCCTGCATGTATGCCTTCAGGCCAGAAGAGGGCACCAGATCTTATTATAGATGGTTGTGAGCCACCATGTGTCTTCTGAGCAATGAACTCTGGATCTCTGGAGGAGCAGCCAGTGCTCTTAACCACTGATCCATCTCTCCAGCCCTGAGATCATTCTTATGATGAATGCAAATGTCTCAGAAAGAGGACAGAAATCCCCTAGAGTAACGTGAGGGCCTGCTTGTTGGGGTTTTCTGTCCTGCCCAGTTCCCACAGCCAGTAAGCCCCAAGAAAATCACACAGAGGTCTCCATAAGTTATAAACTGATTGGCCCATTATCTCAGGCTTTGTATTATCTCTTATAACTTATATTAACCCATTATTTTTATCTATATTAGCCACATGGCTCAGTACCTTTTTCAGTGGGGCAGGTAACATCCTGCTTCTTTGGTGTCTGGACAGGACTCTGGGAGGAATGAGCTTCCTCCTTCCCAGCACCCTAGGGACTCAGCTTAGTCATTTTCACCACCACCACTTTCTTCTTCTTCTTCCTCTTCTTCTTCCTCTTCTTCTTCTTCTTCTTCTTCTTCTTCTTCTTCTTCTTCTTCTTCTTCTTCTTCTTCTTCTTCTTCTTCTTCTTCTTCTTCTTCTTCTTTCGAGACAAGGTTTCTCTGTGTATCCCTAGCTTGGCTATGGGGACCAGGCCAGCCTCAGACTCAGATCCACCTGCCTCTGCCTCCTGCATTTGCTGGGATGTGTGCCGCCACTGACCAAAGCAAATTTCAATGCTGGCTCCAGGGTCCATTCTTCCTCTATAAACTTGAACTGCATCCACACTGAGTTTTTGGTTTTGATGCTCATGTAAGCAGGAAGCAATCAAGATCAGCTTTTAGTTACGCAAACATATATGTCAGAACAGAGAACCTGTTGATTGATTGGTTTGAGGAAATGAAGCAGAAGCAGCAAGAATGCTACTAGAGTTCAGGTTCTGATGAAGAAGTTTCAGATGTTCACACGGTGAGACAAGATGGAGAGGAGAGAAGAAAGTGACATTTTCTTTATAGGAGTGTAGATGACTTTGTTTCCTATCTAAAGAGGTGAGAGAATGGCAATGTCATAGCTATCAATGGAGAACATGTCTATCCCTTTTTTGTTTGCTAAGAAACTTATTTAAAAACAAACAAAACTCAGCACTTAAGAGCACGTGTTGCTGGGTGGTGGCGGCGAACACCTTTAATCCCAGCACTCGGGAGGTGGAGGCAGATGAATCACAGTAAGTTCGAGGGTAGCCTGGTCTACAAGAGCTAGTTCCAAGATAGACTCCAAAGCTACGGAGAAACCCTGTCTCAAAAAGCAAACAAAAAAGTGCACTTGTGTCTTGTGGAGAGGGTTTAGTTTCCAGCACCCACATGATGGCTCACATTCATCTGTAACTCCAGTTCCAGGGAATCCCATGTCTTCTGCTGACCTCCAAAGATGCAAGACATACATGTGGTGCATATACATACATACAGGCAAAACACACATAGACACAGAGCAAATATATCTAAAAAAATTTAAATCAAAACATTGAAAACATTACATATATATGTATATATATTTATCAAGAACCAACTCAGTCTACAAATGAGGAATAGATGGAATCAAGGAGTTTACTGCTATCCCTTGGAATGCTTGGGATGTCTCAATAGGAAAATACCTGATATAAACTGGCAGTTTTTTGATTTTGAGATCAAAAATGCCCCAGATGATGAGCCAGTTCCCTGCCTGACCTCATAACTATTTTCCAGCTGCGATACTCTCGAGCAGCAGTTCTCAAGTATTCAGTCACGGAAACTCTTTTAACCATCTTAAAACTTATTCAGGGCTCCAGAGAGGGCATGCTGAATTTCATTACAGATACTGACCTTGCCAATTAAGTTAAGGAGGTTGTAGCCTGTACCAGGTATTCTTTCAGAGAGAACACAAAGTAATGAATGAAACAGATAAAGTTTTGAATCTCCTAACATTTACTTTCTATTGAAGATACTATGACAGTAAATATGTCAGCAGATGCATATATAATGTATCATAAAAGCATAACAGACACTCAAGGGAAGAAAATCTATTACAACAAGAGATTATGGAGAGCTAGCTTCTTCTAGAAGGCTATGCCAGAAGGAAGTTTGCCCATGTTGGAGTCCAGCTATGGGTACCCCATGGTAAAAGCTGGTTGGACTCACATTCAAAGCTTAGATATCTTCCTGGCTTTCAGGAATTTTCCTAGTGTTCTCTGATTGTTGCTGGTGAATGACACACACCTAGATAAGAAGATGTATGGATCAAATCTGGTTTATCATCATCACATGGGTGCTCCAATTAAACCAGTTAACCCCCACCCCTTTTTCTAACTGTCTCTTGAATCCATGGCTGTCACTCTTTAGTATCTTGAAGCTGTACTACACTTACAAACTCAGTGCCTAACTTTCCTGTGTCCATCACCCTACCCCCAAGTCCCCACCCCCAGCCACTTTTCCACCAGAGATGAACCAATGTCTCTAACAGTCAGATTGAGTCACAATGGAGGAACAAGTCTTACAGGTCCAGCAAGTGTTATTAATAAGGAAGAAAGTATTTTAAAAGACTCCTAAGTGATATTTGTATATGAATTCCTTGAGAGGCCTTGGACTGTATTCTACCCCAACCACTTTTCTAAAAATTTCCCTATGGGGGAACCACACATTTCAATGTCTTGGTTTGCATGTGGAAATTTCACAAGTCATTGTTTCTGTTAAATAATTTGCATCTTAGTTGAACTCAAGTTTTTTTGATTTACTATTTCCAATCTTTGCTCAACTCTTTCTTCCTGTTAATTATCTGTTCACAAGAGAAACACATCATGAAATTTTAATTTATGTTTACTGGTACACTGGAAATTTATGCTCCCTAAATTTAAGAGAAATTTATATAATATTAGAAGATTATCCCTGATAAAAAGATAGAGAGCATCTAGCCTAAAATCATAGCTTTAGGGCTGGCACAATGAAGACGACTGGGTTCCAGAGCCACCAACTCTCCAATACGCAGTCCTGAGCTCCATCTGTGTCTGAAGGACTAGGAGGAGTGGAAGACAAACATGGGGGAAATTATTTTTTTCTTAAAGGTTTTTAAACATTTTAATAAAAAATATGCGTCTCCACGAGTTCTGCCTTAGGAGGGAGCTTAGAAAGAGGAGGAATATGTATATATTCCTTCTATATTTTACTACTTTTAAATTTATTTTTTGAGATAGGCTTTCATTATATAGCCCAGGCTATCTTGGAACTCATAATGTAGCACAGTGGGCCTCTAATTTACTATGTAGGACAGGCTGGCCTCACACTTGTAATCTTCCTGGGTCTGCCTCCCAAGTGCTGAGTTTCTAAGCCTGCCCCTCCATAATTACCTCTCTTCTGTTTTTTGTTTATTTGCATTTGGGGGGCAGGGTCTCATGCCAGACTGGCATCCAAATTGCTGTATAGCTCAAGATGATCTTGAACTTCCTAATTCTTCTCTTTTTACCTCTTGAATTATAGGCCTATGTTACTACATCCAGTTTGATGCAATACTAGCATTCAACATAGGGCTTCACACATGCTAGGCAGATACTCTACCTACGTATCCACATCCCTAGTCCCTGCTCTTCTGGACAGTAATTTCCTTTTTCTTTTTTTAAACAAAAATTTTTATTGATTTTTTAAGGAATTTCCCATCAATCATCCCGATTTCACTCACCTTCCAGTCCCTCCATATCTGCCCTTCACCCTTGTAGCATTTGCCCCACAAAGGAAAATTTAATAAATAAATAAAAATATAAAATAAAACAGAAACAACAACAATGAAAGCAAAACAAAAACAAACAAACCACCACAACAACAACAAACACCTCGCTCCTATGTCTTTCTCACTTCTCCATCACCTCTTCATTCATCTTGGAGGCACTGGGAGCTGCAGTGTGGCACACACTAGACCCTTCTGTCCAAACAGCTTTACTTGCAAATTGAATCATTGGTCTGGTTTGAGGCCTCTGGCTTCTGGTACACCATCAATACTGGACCCTCACTGAAACTCCTCTTGGATAATTGATTCCACATGGCCAGTCCCTTTATGCACCCCAGCAGGTCATAGATGGGTAGATGCTGGGGTGGGCCAATTGAAGGCCCTGGATATGTGCCTGGATGGTAGCTGAGTTGATCAGTCCAGCCTCTGGGATCATTCCCCTCAGGTGAAGGGTAGAGCCTGCTCTCCCACAACCGTGGTGAGGTGTGGGACCAGCTATCATGAGAGTCAGGGCAGTTCTCCTATGAGGGGTGGGGCTAGCCCAGCATGACCCTTAGATGTCAACACACATGGTTCGCATGTGCCCCTGTGGTAACATGGGTAACCGACATCAACACAGATACCCCTCAAGCCCCCACCCCTGTTGCAGCAGAACCAGGGACCCAGGCATGGCCTTTGGCAGCAACTTGGGCCCATTCTTCACCATGGTAATAGTGCTACCCTAGTGGTAGCGCAGCAGGCCACCCAGATCAGCAAGGCTACAGGGGCATCATGGACCTTAGACACCAACATGGCCTCAGGTATCATCTGCATGGCCTTCCATGATAACAGGAGCCACAGACATCAACAGGGGCCCCAGATGCAGCATGGCCACAGACCCAGAAATGGCCCTTGGCATCAGCTCAGGCCCAGATGTCACCAAGCAGGGAACCAACAAGAATGTTTTCTTATAGACAAGAAACACATGTTCTTCATTCTAAGACACAGTCCTAACATAGCTTAGCTTCAAGTCTGTTCTTCCCTGGCAGGAGGGGCAGGCACTATGAGGGCCACCTATGGAAGCAGATGTCCTGTCACACTTGAGAGCCCATTGCCTTTATTGGTTTTTCTCTGGGCACACCAGTGCACCTAGTTCCCAACCCTTCCAACCACACACACTACTCTGCATCTGAGGCTGCCTGGGAATGTCCTGGCTCCCAGCTCTGAGTTCAGAAGAGCCCTTCATCACTGGCCAGCTGTGTGATCTTTCCAAGAAACTAATGCAATCCTTAACTTTCTTCACTTGGAAACTAGTGATTAAGATACATGTCATGGCTACTTACTATAAGAACCACATAAATTATTATAAAGTTATGCAGTACAGTACCAAATGGATTCTATGTATTTGTAACATATTTGATAATCTACTCAACTCTTGGACTTGTTCTTTAACATGGAATATCTTATGTGAATCTTTAGGGACCCACAGATCGTCCTTGCTCTCCCCTGGACATTCATCCTATGGTTATTTAAGAGCTTCAAGTCTCACCCACCTCTCCTCAGTGATCAGCCCAGGATCAGGGAAGAGCAGCGGCTTCACCTCAGCCAGGTTTAGCTGTGTTAGAGTAGAGATGGCGCCCTGCAAGTCAGAGTGGCTGTTCCACCTCTTCCACACATTCCCTCCGCCCCCAATAGCTCGGTACAGCAGAGGCTCCTTCTGCCATGTGCTCCTGAGATCTTTAAAGTCCCTGGATGCCTTTCCTGTGTCAGCTTCCTATAGTCAGGTCACCCATGACAATGTGGACACACGACAGCAAACCATCATGCTGTTGGAGCTTTTTAGTAGAACATGGCAGCTGCTGGAAGCTAAGAGAGCTCCTGGTAGCTCTCCTCCAAATCTGGCCTCCATCATAGTATGAGCCAGGTGAGGCCACTGTGCCTCTACCTAAAGAACTGACTTCCGGGGATTTGACTTTGTCCAGCTGAGCCTGTTCTCCGTTCCATGTGTTCTCGGCAGAAAACCTGGGATCCATATTTTTAATGAAATAATGGATTTGAAAGTATCTTAAAAGCTTTGGAGTGCTTTATGAATGATTATTTACTTAAGATGGGTCTGTGGTCAGAACCCAGAAGAACGAGACTGTTTAGATCCAGCAAAACATCTGAGATTTTTATTTTCTTCACTCAACTGCCATGTACTGAATCCTCAAAGCATTGAATTAGGCCTTCAGGTACAATACTAAACGTGAAAACTAAGGCCCTACTTTTTTGTTTTGTTTTGTTTTGTTTTGTCTTGTTTTTGTTTTTGGAGAGTCCTGTGAGGGAGGTAGACAATAAGTTAGTAAAGAAACAAATAAACAGTTAACAGTGTACTGGGTGATTTCAAGGAAAGAAGAAAGCCATTAAGGAGATAATATTGGAAGTGAGACTTGGCCAGATATGGTGATGTAGGCATACAATCCTAGTACTTGTGAGTCCTGGGCCATTCTGTGTTACATAGTGAGTTGGGGGTATGCATGGGTGGGTTACTTGAAGAATGAATGGGAGCCAATCCACTGTGCAAAGTTCAAGGAAAAGAGTGTTCCAGGTAGATGAATTCTAAGTGCAAGATTTCTGAGGCAAAAAAAAAATAAATAAATAAACGTGGCGCAGTCACAGAACATAAAGAAAACTATGTAACCACAACACAGTGAGCCACAGAGGAAGGGCCACATTGCCCAGTCTTTTAGGCCAGGTTAGGGGATTAGGATGCTATCTATTCTAAGTGTGATAGAGGATAAAAAGTTTAACATGTCTGATCTCTCTTACCGCTTTGTGGAAAGTACATGGAGATAGCAAGCAAGAGTAAAATCAAGGAGACACATCAGACACATTTGTAGTTATCTACACAGAAATTATGATTCATGGTTTCCAGGGGAAGAGTAGGTAATAAGCTATTTAGTTGAATATTTTTATTAAATTTTGCAAAAACGTTTAATAGAATATATTAGATCAAAAAATAATATACATTAAATTAAAATTTTAATTAAAAATTAATATGCTTTGTTAATTTGATACTTTTCTATCTGAATGCATACAACGCATTTTGATCATTTTCTCTTCTATTCCTCCCAACTCTTCTCGTCTCAACTCGACACACTCCCTAGCCACCTCCTCATGTCCTTTGAAAGTTGTTATAACCCAGCAATTCCATTTTGTACTGCCCATGCGTTCATGGATATGGGGCCGTCCCTGGAGCATGAGTGAACCTACTAGGAACCACACCCGTAAAGAAAACTGGCATTCCTTTCCCTAGATACCATCAACTATCAATAGCTCTCTAGCTAGGAATGTAGGTCTTGACCCTAAGCACTCCCACGCCACCAGAGCTGGGATATTGATCCGAATGATCTTATGCAGAGAGAGTGAGTGTAACCGCCCTATCTAGTCCTGATGATAAGTTTTCCTTCCAGGCCTCCCTGACCCCTGGCTCTTGTAATCTTTCTCACCCTCTTCTGTGGTAGTCCTTGAACACTGAGGGGAGGGAGTATAAAATGGTTGTCCCCTTCACCACCGAGCACTCTCCAGACACTTACATTCTGCACATTGACTAGTTGTAAGTTCACTGTCTTCTACTGCACAAAGAATCTACTCTGATGACATCTGAGAACTGTATTAATGGTTGGGTATAGCGATATCAGTTTAGAAAGCAGTTTGAATCTACATCCATTTAGCAAAATAATAATAATAGGTTCACCCCTGTGGCCTGTAGGAACTCCCTAACAATGGGTTATTGGCTGCATTTGCTGAAATATATCAAGAAATCCCAAATTAGAACTGATGACCTACTTTTCCTGAAATGATCAGTAGTGCTGACCTCTTGAACATGGTGACAGGGATGATTCCAAAAGGCTAAGGTCATCTGGAAGATGGCATACTAAAAGGCAAGGTGGGAAAAGCTTATCCCACACCTGTCTATATCCAATCAGACAAAACAAATCGGTGTGTGCAGCTTAACCACAAAAGAGACCGTGAAAAGTTGCTTCACGTGCAGTGAACTGAAATGGAATTGGAGGAGCACTGATCATGGTCTCTGCCACACTGTCAGATGAGAAACCGGAGAAACACACAGAAACAAAGATGGGTGTGAAGGCATCTTCGAGGAGGAGGAATTGGTCAATGCTGTTATACTATGGAAGATGAAGTCACATGCCCACATAACAGAGTGGCAGGAATTTTCTTTAGGGGCTCTCCGGCAGCATTACCAAGAACAGATTATGTTGTGCAGTAAGAGTGGGAGGTGAGAAAGCAAATATGGAAAATATGGACTGTTCTGTGGGAGAAGCTAAGGATGAAATGTTGGGAAACGTAAGAAAATATCCAGAGATTAACTAGTTGGATATATTTATTTATTATTAAGACAGGATCTTACTATGTAGCCTTGGCTGGCCTGGAACTGCTATATAGACCAAACTGGTCTCAGAATAACAGAGAACTGCTGGCATCTGCCTCCAGAGTGCTGAGCATACACACTATGTTCAACCATGAGATTTAAAAATAATAATAAGCAAGATGCATATAAGTTAAGACTAAAGGGCTGGTTATGAAAAAATATTATAAGATGATTGAAGAACTTAGAAGTTGGGACTGGAGAGATGGTTCAGTGGTTAAGAGCACTGACTGCTCTTCTAGAAGACCTGGGTTCAATTCCCAGCACCCACATAGCAGCTTACAACTATCTGTAACTCCAGGATTCAGCACCCTCACACAGATATACATATAGGCTAAGACACCAATAAAATAAAATAAATAATTTTTAAAAAAGAATCTAGAAGCTAGGATAGAATGTGATCAAAGTACAATGATTATATTATTCCTGGAAAGAAAAAATAACACAGTTTCTTCTTTTTTAAAATATATATTTATGATTTATTTAACTTTATTTTAAATGCATTGGTGTGAAGGTGTCAGATCCTCTGGAACTGGATTTATAGACAATTGTGAGCTGCTTATGTGGGTGCTAAGAATTGAACCCAGGTCCTCTGGAAGAGCAGCCAGTGCGCTTAACTGCTGAGCCATCTCTCCAGCCCCAACACAGCTTCTTCTAAGAAGATTCTTCTACAATTAAGGGACAGGAAATCGAGAGAGTTCATGTTAACCAGTGTTTCATCTTTCAAAGGAGTTAATGCCTGTGTTCCATTTTTGCTCTAGGATTCTCTGAGGGAAACTCTTCCACTAGAGACCATGGTATCATAGCAGAGAGGAGGGGATATTCTCTACTAGTATTAGATCCAAAGGGAAGCAGGGTTCTTCAGGTGTGGTGAGTCTTCTAGAAGGTAGATGGTTCGTGTTCATACATAACTTGTTCCTTTTCTCCTGTCTGGCTAGGCTGTGACAACATGTTGATGAATATAAAGTCTCTGAAAATAGTGAAGAAGATTATGGACCCAGATGGCTCTTGGATGAAAGATGCTGGTGGTAACTCTGCAAAGGTGTATTTATTAATTGGATCCAGAAACAACACAGTTTGGGAATTTGCAAACTTGCGGGCATTCATGGAAGACAGCACCAAGTCTGGCCCCCGGAAGCTAATCTTACCACTTTCATGGCAGGGAACAGGACAAGTGGTCTACAAAAGCTTTCTATTTTTTCACAATCAAGGAACTTCTAATGAGATAATTAAATATAATCTGCAGAAGAAGACTGTGGAGGATCGAATGCTTCTCCCAGGAGGGGCAGGTCGAGCACCAATCTATCAACACTCTTTATCCACCTACATTGACCTTGCTGTGGATGAACACGGTCTCTGGGCCATCCACTCAGGACCTGGTATCCAAGGCCATTTGGTTCTCACAAAAATTGAGCCAGACACTTTGGGGGTAGAGCACTCATGGGACACACCGTGCAGAAACCAGGATGCAGAAGCTTCGTTCCTCCTATGCGGAGTCCTCTATGTGGTCTACAGTTCTGGGGGCCAAGGCCCTCACCGTATCACCTGTGTCTATGACCCACTGGGCACTGTTAGGGAGGAGCATCTGCCTAATTTGTTCTTCCCCAGGAGGCCAAGAAGTCACTCCATGATCCATTACAACCCCAGAGATAAGCAGCTGTATGCCTGGAATGAAGGCAATCAGATCATCTACAAACTCCAGACAAAGAAAAGGCTGCCTCTGAAGTAATGGATGGCAGTTTGGAGGGAGAGTTGTGCGGTTGGGGCCATGGTTTTTCCAGGATACTGAGGTCACAACCCCTTTCCTATGTAGTATCCCTCTAGAAGTACACAGGAATAGCATCTAAAAGTTTAAATACATATTATTCCTTTACCAAACGTCACTGCCTTTGGAATCTTTTTTTTTTTTTTTTTTTTGTTTGGTTTTTCGAGACAGGGTTTCCCTGTAGTTTCTAGAGCCTGTCCTGGAACTAGCTCTTGTAGACCAGGCTGGCCTCGAACTCAGAGATCCGCCTGCCTCTGCCTCCCGAGTGCTGGGATTAAAGGCGTGCGCCACCACCGCCCGGCTTGGAATCTTTTGAGAGCATAGATGAGGCCATCATTCTGAAGCTTTGACCAATACTCCATCCCATCCAAATCTGATGGAGCTAAGGCCTCCTTCATCTGATCTACTCCGTCCCAATTTTTCCTAATCGCCTTTCAGCATTTTCTCTGACTCTATTCCTCTTCCAGCAGTTAAGATCTTGCAACCCTGATACTCACTGATTTCTTCTTTGGTTTTCACTCAGGTTCTGTCCTCTTTCTCATACGCTTATAAGTATTTTTTCATTGCCCAACTTTATTAGTTACACCTGGCAAAAAGCAAATTAAGAGGGAAAAAGTTTGGACTGGCTTTTAACCAGGCACAGGGTGCCCACCTTCAGTCCTAGCACACAGGAAGCAGAGGAAGGTCGATCTCTGTGAGTTCGAGGTCGACCTGGTCTACAATGTAAGTTCCAAGCCAATCAAGGCTGAAGAGTGAAACCTTATCAATGGACATAGTCCATCATGGTAGTAGTGAAAGTGAGGGGCATGAGACAGCTGTTCATATTATACCTGCAATCAGGAAGCAAGGAGCAGACCAGATGTGGGGCTGCACTAAGACACCTCATGGCTGGCCCAGGCCTCATTTCAAGGCCTGCGCCCAGCTAGGAACCAAACGTTCAAACACAGAAGCCTGTTCAGCTCATTTCACATTGAGGTCGTAACACCCAGGAAGCACTATTTCTTATTAATGTTTAATGTTTATTTCCTCTAGCCTTGCCCTTCTGCCAAGCCGAGTGGATACAGAAACAAAGTAAAACCATTAGTAGATGGATGTTACTTTCTAGCTACAAAGCTTTTTAACATCGTTTCATTCTCTTTTTACCTTTGTAGGTATGTACAAATCTTTAGAGTTGCTAAGCCAGAGATGAGAGTGCAGGTGAGTTATTCAAAGTAGCAAACTAAAATATGTAAGAGCTAGAAAAGATTGCAAATACCAGTCTTTCCATCATTCAAGGAAGGAAGGATCAATTACATACTTTTGCCCACCTATCCTTAACCATTATGTCCATCAATTCAGCCTAAAATAATAGTTTGCCCCTTAGGCAGTTGTCATGTCTGCACAAGGTCTTCTCATAGGTCTTTCAAAGCCTGCTTTCTCCAGAAAACCAGCCTAAGGGTAAGGAGCAAACTCTAGCCTCATCTTGTCTTTCTGTTGCCTGCTTCTTTCTTCTTTCTTTAAAGATAATAAAAGTGAAGTTAAGCAAATATTTGGTTATATTTGCCTATATTCCCTCAGCACAAAGTTTTCCAGTAGTATCTATGTTGGGCTTACTGTAAAATGTTCCCTAACTCATGGAGGCCCTTGGTAAATATACTTGTCTGGATGGAAACCAGGGAGCAGGCAAACAGCCAGAGCAGGCATGCCGGGCATCACAGAGGGTATTTGAGAGGGGCATCTGCAAAGTGTTTCCCACATGTGTGTCCCATTTGACTGAGTCTAGGTCACAAGTGAGGCCACAGTGCCAGCCCGTGTCATGTGCTAAGGTCTCTGCCTTCCCAGGTTGGTCACATGAGAAGGCTTGCTTTGTGTGCTTGCAGCTGTTTGTCTGCCTTTGCCAAGTCCAGGCTGGGATCACAGGCAGTGAAGGGAGACCCTCCCCCTCCCCACCGCCACCACCACATACCATTTAAGTAGATCGTTGGCAGAAAGGAATCACCCACAGTTCTGATGAGATGGCCCTGTGAGCCCAAATCTTATGCAGAATAAGGCCGATATGAAAGAATAATCATGATGTAATCACTCCATGAATGAATCCAGGATCAATACTTGCTCTATGGGTAAAGTCACACTACCTACCTTACAAAGAAAGTGACCTACTCACATTGAAGGGTGTGCAATGGCGTTATCAAAGGAGTGAGTCCTGTATACATGGTTCCTTTGAGGTCAAGAGAATAGTTTGCATGTAGCGTGCTGTCTGGCTTCTATATGGGAAGTGCTTGGAAACGACAGCTCTGCAGGATATACCTATCCCAAACTGCTCACCCTGGCACACAGAATCCCCACAGGGAGGATATTTCTTTTAGGTGAAGAAATGTTCTCCAGGAAGGACCTATTCATTGCTATTTTCCCTAACAGCATGCAGGAGCTGGAACACCTGTTTCAGTATCTTTCACATGTGTGCTTTTCAGCTCTAGGCTAGCTGGATTGAAATGAGGATTGATGATGTCTCCATGAACTACATTACTGGTTAGTACATTGTAGCACATGAGAATCAGCTGGGGAGCTTTAAGAACCCTACTATTCAGCCTATACTCGCTAATGCCATTAAACCAGACCCTCTGGAGCTGGGAGGAAAACGTCTGTCTTTTTAAAGCTCCTTCCCCAATTGCATCTAAGTTTGAGAAAGCCAATTTCATGCAACATTTTGCAAAAATAATTGCATACTTCTGAGAAAATATGAGCAGTTTCAGGGGGCCTGGGCAAGAAACTGGGCCTCCTTAGGCTGCACGTGGGATTTGGAACTGCCCACTAAGGCACATGAACTCATATGAACTGCACAGGCAGGCTGTCTCCAAAGGCCTCTCAGCTATTTTAAGGAAGTGAAAGAACCAAAGGGTATCCTGCTGTGACACGCATCTCAGGGGCCCCAGCTTTTCAATGCTGCCTTTGCCTTTGCTCTGCTGCTGGCCAGGTCCCTGCACTGCTCATACACCTGTTTGCCAGAGTGCTTAGGTTTTGTTCACACGTGCAATCCTCTGGCCACACCAGTAATTTTAGACCACCAGGGTTGAGGGAAAAAAAAGTCATGTCCTGTAGAATCTGTCAACACTCGGGTGTAAGCAAATGGATTCAGCTTAGGAGCAACTCCTGCCAGAGTCCTTGGTGTCCTTGCCCTCTGCGGACCTAGAGATTTTAAGCAGCTAAACTGAGCAGCCGGTCCCTGGAGGCCCCAGCAGGACAAGCACCTGTGATACAATCACAGGCCTGCACACCGGAAGTAGGTGTTGGGACTCCTCCGTCTCCAGGGCACAGTCTTTGGGATTTGAAAAAAAAAATCCAGCCCCAATGGGCAGACACCACCATAGTTTTCTTTGGCTTTCTGGCACCTGACCTTGCTGGACACAGGAAGTGTTATTCACGAGACAGGACACCAGAGCTCTTCGTAGGTTGTCAGCCACTAGAGGTCATGAGAAATTACGCGCGCGCGCGCGTGTGTGTGTGTCTGTGTGTCTGTGTCTGTGTGCGTGCGCGCGTGCAAGCGTCCTGGGATCAGTGCTGACAGACTGCAGAAGCACAAGAGACCTAGAGAAGTGAGTCTGGTGGGGTAGGAGGGAAGTGCCTAGGGGAGAGTCCGAGGTGCAACCAGTGGGTTGGATCCAGGGAGAGGCGTGGCCTCATTGGAGGGGTGGAGTTTGAGACTCGCACGCGGAGTGCTGCCTGGGGGGCGGGGCTGAGGAGCAAGTGGAACTGGAACTGTGGCTCTTGGGTCCCAGCGGGCCACAGCCGGAGAGGGAGGCGGGGTTTCAGAGGGGCGGTCCTAGGGGCAAGGCTCCAACAGCCAGAGAGCCTCACTCCCGGACCAGCCGTCACGTGGGCGCCGGACCGGGTCGGTGCTGGCAGGTCGGCTGGTTGGTTGGCAGTTGATCCTTGGGCCAGTGGCCTGTCGCTGAGTTCTCTGCTCTTATGTTGGAAGGTGACAGGGACACGGCAGCGACCGCACACCTGAGCCTCCGGAGAGAAGCAGCGCTCAGGCATCCAGGTCAGTAGACTCTCCTGGCCCCAGCTCACCGCTATCCCGGGGACTGAGCACGCCCAGATCCGAGAGACACAAGGGTAGTTTGGAGGTTCGCGGGCCTTTAACCTCCGAACGTTTTCAAGACCTGGGGACCCACTTATTTGCCTGGGAGATTGAGAGAAGAGTGTAACTCCGGTGGATTTGCTTGCGTTCCCCACCCCACCCTGCTCCGAATGTGCCACCAGCCCCGCGCTTCTACAGGTGCTGTAGTGGTCCCGGGATACTGGGGTGCTCCGATATCTCGTAGTTCCGGGCATTTATGTCTCAGCTTGGTGCCCCATGAGAGCAGCAGTGGCGTCGGCTGGAGTTCCCAAGGTGGTGAGGAAGTTGAGGGCGGTTCACTCAGGTTACTCTCCCTGTTCTATAGAGTTTTGATCCTCAGCGCCTTGGCCAGGAGCAATTCTGTACACCAATTACTAAGTGCAACAGGCGTCCCAAAGGCTCAAGGCGTGGAGTTGCGGTAGAACGGGGTTGGGATACTTCTATTTTAAAAACTGGCTTCTTCTCCCTCCTTCCATCCTGACTCCAGACCCATAGTTTCCGATGAAAATAGGGTTTTGTGTTTAAAAACAAGCACTTCCAAGGTTCTGGTCAAATAGTCATTCAACTCTTCCTTTTAGGCCACTAAGATACTTATATGCATCATTATCTTCCTCTTCCATATTTTGGTCTTAATCCTATCAGTCTTCATCTCTCTCGGTCCTGAACTGATTATACAACTGATTGTTGTGTTTATAAGATTACTGTGTATTTTGTGACATTAAATACTCAACTACAGGAAGAAAGTCAACCACAGACCTAATTAACCTACAGTCTTGGATTACTGTTGGTATATCAAAAATGTTATCTGATTAGGAATTATTTCTTCACCTTGGGAGAACCAGTCCGTTCATATTCTATTTACATTCATATTTAAATGACTTTAAAGTAGAATATTGTTAAGTCTTTTGCCATTATTTTCATTTGGGATTTTATTTAATGCTAGTGGTGATGGAGACTGGTGAACTAATTTAGGACCAGGTGAATGCCAGGTCAGCAAGAGCTCTCTACCACTGAGCAACAACTCCAGCCTTCACATAATATATTAGTGGTATTACTTTGAGATTTGGTTATGTGCCAATTTTAGTTTATTGCTTCTAGTTGAGACAGGCTCAATGCTACCATGAGTTGATGTAACTAAGGTACATAAGGTAGCTGTACTGTTTTTGAGACAGGGTTTCTCTGTGTAGCTTTGGAGCCTGTCCTGGAACTAGCTCTTGCAAACCAGGCTGGCCTCAAATCTGAGACAGGGCTTCTTTGAGTAGCTTAGCAGCCTGTCCTGGAACTAGTTCTTGTGACCAGGCTGGCCTTGAACTCACAGAGATCCACCTGCCTCTGCCCCCAGAGTGCTGGGATTAAAGGCGTGCGCCACCCACGCCCAGTTTAGATGATTTTAAGAGTAAATCGATAATGTGAGAGATAACACGTCAGAGTGGCAGGAGAAGATGAGAACAAACTTGCAGAATTTTTAGTTTTTCCTTTTTTCATCAGAATAAGGAAAATCTGGGATAGTTTTAAGAAGGATCATCTATGTGAGGTACGACACAGGAAGACATTAGGGGTGGCTCCAAAAAGTGGCTACTGGTCCTTCTTGGTTCCTGGCCTGAGTGGCTGACAAAACAACACACAAAATGAATGGTTCCAGCTGGCACCTGAGGCAGGTGCGAGGCCTTGGGCATCAATGCTTGGGTAAGCAGACGCTGACTTGTGGTCTGCTGAGCTTATCAAAGTTAGGAACCTTGAACCTTGACCTTCTCAACTCCCAGACTGACAGCATTCCAGTAAACATTTGTGTAGTGAGTGGTCAGATGGTACATTGTCGATCAGCACTCTTCAAACACAAGCCTGACAGTCACCTGATGCTCTTTAGATGTGGGTCTGGGCTAGATCCTGACCTTCGGTGATTCGAACCTGAAACTCTCCTGTCTGTAGCAAGAATTCAAAGTAGTGATCTACAAACTTGTGCAGCTCTGAAGGCCTTGGACATGCCTGGGGGAGTTTGCCCAACTATTCAGGTTAAGTAGGTCCTAGGCAGGTAACAGTCAGGTGGGATAGGCTACTGGACTTGGCCCTGCTTGGAGGAGGACCACAGTTGGGAGTCCAGTTAGGAGACTAGCAGGCCAGTTCAGGTGAATGTGAGGAGAGTCAAGTGTGCAGACAAGAGAGATCCTAGGAATACGGAGTCTTTAGGACCAGGGCCAAGGAGTGGGAGGTGTCAACCCCATATGTCCCAATCATACTGATTCGGCAGAATAAGACTCTAGGAAAAGGAATCATTTTTGGAGAATCCTACTTAAATTTTGGAGGCAAGGAGACTCCTTTTTTTGCTGCTTAGACGGTAATGGTCGGGAGCTAATTTGTGTTTGTCCGTGAGGCCTTTTTTCCCCTCCTGAAATACAGCTCTGTTCACGATTCATTCCTGTTTCAAATCCCCTCATCGAGCTCCGACTGAAAATATGAGAAGAAAGAATGACCGCAAGTACCCGTGACACTTTTAAACATTTAAGCTCCAGATGTTATGCCTCCATGGGAGATATGATGGTCACCCCTTAATGTTCACAAAACTAAAACTAAAACTCTGGGTTTGGGTTTTCCTGAGTCACTGTTTTTCTTGCTTCCTCCTTCCTCGGAGGAGTTCCACTTCCTTTGCCCTTTGCTATCCTAGTATCTTGTTTTGTTTGTGCTTAGAGGCACCTGTGTGTGTTTATTTTTGGCATCTAGAGGAGGTGAGCTCTGTCCCTTTATAAAATCTTAAAGGGCAGTCTGATGAGCAGTCTGTTAGTGGCTCACTCCAGGGACTGCTATTATCTCGATACTTGTGATAAAAAGCCTTAGAGGCAATGGGTACCCTTAAGCAACCTGCTGAGCTATCGGCTGGCTGAGATCTCCAGAAGGCCTCAGACTTCAGAGGCATTCAGACTCTGCAGCAAATTGAAAATTTCTCTGGACCTTAACGTCATTGGTTTGGTGCTCCTTGGTAATTCTTGCTTTCATTTCCTCTCTGTGTTCCTGTGCACATTTATGCATGCAGGAGCTAAGCATTCATTGTGTACGATGCCTTTTATTAACCCCATGTTATATAGTAACCTTATATTTACCTGTACAAGTCTGTAACACAAATGTAGATATAGGTAGGATAAGATTGCCTTTCTGATAAGATAAACTATAATATTCTTGTGAACTTTTAGGCTAATTCTTTTCCTAAATCTCTCTACACTGTTACCCCAAACTGAGGAGCTAGACTGTCTTTCTCCTTTTTGCCTCTCTGTTTGAGGAGACTATGCTTATAATCCAAACTATGATTATAATCCAAAGATTATAATCTTTGGACAATGATTTTTGCATGGCTGTGAGTCTGAAATACAAATCTGATCATGATCCTTTTCTTCTTAAAATCCCCTGGTGGATCCTTAATGGAAGATCTGAGAAGAATGAATCTAAACAGAATAGATGCAATGTCTAAACACTGACTAACTCCTGTAGATTGTATAGCCCTATGCAAGATGTGACAGATGCCTTTTCCTGGGGGTACCTGTTGTCTCTGCTCTGTAACGTGATGAGAACCCTAGAAACCCCCTCACTTTCAAGTCCTTTCACTCTTTCTACTAATATATGTGAATTACAATAGAAACTGCTCTCTGCAATGTTCCTTCCATCTCTCTGTCCATACTCTGAACATAGCTACACCAACTTTTGTATGAGATACTTAACAGTTATCAGCAAGGGTTGTTAGCAAGTGTTTCCTATATGTTTGGGTCCCATTGGCTGGCAGGTTTAGCTTCTGTAAAGAGAGAAGGAGCAGGTAGTTTTGTGAGAGAGAAGGGGAGGAATGGGAACAAGTTCAAAGACAGGAAGGGCAGGCTCAAGGAAGAATGGCTCAGTGGCTAGAATCATGGGGTGTGGTAGGGTGTTGTATGACTCTCCTGGGGAGACACGAACAGTTGCCTATTCCACCCAGATAAGATGCTGACGACACACTAAAGAAATGATTCCGCCCAAGCCTAGCTTGGTGAACCAATGGATTATATGAGGGGTTACTGATAGGAGTGTGGGTGACTTAGGGCAGCTACATCCTTTATAGTGTGGGTGAGCATGCAGGAAGGCTGCACCCCTGGAGCTCCTTGCTCTACTTGCAGGCAGCACAACTAGATAGTGTCTTCTTCAGCAATTATTTAATGCTTTTATACCTGAGGGCGGGGCTTATGTGTCCTGTAACTTTCCCAACTGAGACTCCCAAGTACCCACTAGGTAAGTTTCACCAGCTTCCTGTTCCCTCCAGGAGGAAGTGTTTCCTTTCAGTGGAAATGGCTCTACATCCTGGGAACATCTGGAGAGGATAGGCTGGAGCTCAGGAAGGGAAAAGATGGTGGAAGGTCCTGAAGGTTGGAGCTAAAGAGTTAAATTTGGCCTGTATGATCACACACACACAGAGCTCTCAGGTACTTGGCAGCATGTTAAAACTCATCTAAAACAGAATTTCTCTTGTACTGATGACAATGAAAGCTATGAGTAAAATGGAAAGGCTCTCTGCAAGTGTGTCTTCAGGATTCTGGGCTTTGAAGAGTAGACTCGTGGGACTACTTACAAGGACATGTTATTGGAGTAACCCATAGGAGGATATTGGGTTCTGAATCAAGGCAATGACCATAGCAATGGAGAAGTGAACATGCCAAGAAATGACTGTATTTATGGGAGACAAAAGAGTCATATTGGATACTGACTGGCAGAGGATGAGGTGAGTGTGGAAAGGTGTGGAACCATGGAAGGCTTTCTGATTTAGAAGAGGGAAGGAAAAGAAGGTGTTGATACATTTTAAAATCAGAAGAGCCTTGGGTAGCTTCGTGCTTACCCTTTATAACTTTACTCAAGAGGATGGTAAAGCTCAAAGCAGTCTACCCAAAGTCGCCCATTCTTAGTTGCAGACCCAGGTTTCCTTACCTCCTGGCCGCTATCATATCATCAGGAGCCAGTTTTTGGTTTTGAGGCCTTTCCATAGGAGGGGCTGCTTGGGTAGAGAAGTGCTTTTTATGGCATAAGAAGAACTCTATTCTGTATATGTTGCTATGTGCATATTCAGGTTTTTCTGGGGATGTAACCATTAATCAATTTACCAGTTTACTGGAAATGTATATTCTAAGGCCGTAACTCTCTCTTCTCTCCCAGACAAACTTTGGGGACACATTCAACATTCCATAAGATGTTGCTACTGTGGTGAATAGATGAGAGAAACGATGGGAAGGTGCTGAGATTGATAGCTAGCTGGGGACAGCAAACCAGTCATAAGGACTTCCTGTCCTCAGTCTGGTGATTGTGTGATGAATGGGAAGTCTCTCTGAGAGACTCAGTGGCTGTGAGGTCAGAATTTCTTCCTCCTCACCCATCCTTTCTAGACTTCACTGACCAGCCAGACTTCCCAGCTGCTGGCCTCCCAGGACGGATGGTCTTGCCTTTGTCATGGACCTCAAGGCAGAGGTCACTTCCATCTGCTAAGGCAGAGGTAGGTTAATGCATTTGGCACAGTTGAAATTATCACTTGGCAAATCCAAACAGTCATTCTGCTGTGCTGGGATTTACTTTGAGAGTGAACTTAGCTAGCCATCCTGGCTTTTTCTTGCAAGTTTCTACCTCATCTTGTTTTGAGGCCGACTTACTGTCTTTGTCCTGTCCTCCTAATGAGACTTAAATCTGGTAAGGTGGCATGGATAGGCAAAGACTGCAGACTTAGGTTGCCCAAGGCTTAGGAATGACTTATGCAGATGTAAGGTGGGAGGAGAACCCATTAACAAAGATTATTTACTCCTGGTGACTTTGGAATGCTTGGCC
The DNA here is from genome assembly GCF_903992535.2 of Arvicola amphibius. Taxonomy (NCBI): domain Eukaryota; kingdom Metazoa; phylum Chordata; class Mammalia; order Rodentia; family Cricetidae; genus Arvicola; species Arvicola amphibius. Next base: position 109,360,043 of record NC_052047.1, read on the forward strand.
TCTCCACTGTTGAGGAATCCTAGGGGCTCCTCTTTGAGTGTAACTGTCTCCTCTCAGAGATAAAGATTCTAGAGGGAAGGCAGTTATCTAAATCCTGGGATTTCTTTGCCCTCAGAGGAATACTCAGAGCCCTGCTGACTGCCCGAGGGTGTTTAGCAAGAATAGTTAAAAAGCCTCCTTCCCTCTCCAGGGGTGAAGATGTAATTTCACAGTGCACTATGAACTGTACCAGTCAGATGCAGCTGGGCATCTCAGGCTGGGCAAGGACCTCTTTGAGCTGGAGGGCTACTCCAGTGACTGCATAGGTGTCTCAGGAAGTCATTGCCTTCTCCATCCCCTTCAATATTTTCTTTTTGTTTTATGTTTATTCGTGTAGGTATGTACATGTGAGTGTAAGTGCCCTTAGAGGCCTTAGATGTCAGGTTCTCTTGGAGCTAGAATGAGTGCGTGCCGGTTTTGAGTAGGCCAGCATGGGTTCTGGGAATCGAACTCAGGTTCTCTGCAAGAGCAATGTGTGCCGTTGACTGCTGAATCATCTCTTCTGCCTCCAATCATGATTCTGACATTTCTGACACTAATTAATTAATTAATTAATTAATTTTACATCCCAACCAATTCTCCTCCCTCTTTTCCTCCCAGTCCTTCCCCCAACCTCTGTCTACCCCCACCAATTCACTCCTTCTCCATTTCTGTTCAGGAAAGGGCAGGCCTCCCATGAATATCAACAAAACATGGCATATCAAGTTGCAGTAAGAGTAAGCTCCTTTGCTTGTATTAAGGCTGGGCAAGGTAACCCAGTCTGAGGAATAGGGTCCCAAAAACCAGCAAAAGAGTCAGAGAAAGTCCCTGCTCCCATTATTAGGAGTCCCACAAGAAGACCAAGCTACACAACTGTCCCAAATATATAGAGGGCTTACATCAGCCCCATGCAGCCTCCCTGGTTGTTGATTCAGGCTCTGTGATATTCTATGAACCCAGGTTAGTTGATTCTGTGAGTTTTCTTTTTTTCTTTTTTTGTTTTTTTTTTTGTTTGTTTGTTTGTTTTGTTTTTTTTTTGTTTTTCGAGACAGAGTTTCTCTGTGGCTTTGGAGCCTGTCCTGGAACTACCTCTTGTAGACCAGGCTGGCCTCGAACTCACAGAGATCCGTCTGCCTCTGCCTCCCGAGTGCTGGGATTAAAGGCGTGCGCCACCACCGCCCGGCTCTGTGAGTTTTCTTGTGATGGTCTTGACCCCTCTGGTTCCTACAATCTTTCCTCCCTTTCTTCAGCAGGATTCCCCCATCTCAGTATAATGAATGTCTAGCTTAGGGTCTCTGTTTCTGTTTCCATCAGTTACTGAATGAAGTTTTTCTGATGAGAGTTGGGCTAGGCACCAATATGGCAGAATATTGTTAGGCATAATTACATTTCTTCAGGTGTATTTGGTTCTATCCCGGGTCTCTGGGACATCCAGCCTGTGGGTTCTGGTACCCCAGACAGTGTCAAGGTGGGTTTACTCTTGTGTTATGGGTCTTAAACTAGACTAGTTTGGTTGGTCACTCCCTCAATCTCTAGGCCACCTTTACCCCAGCATATCCTATAGGCAGGGCAGACCTAGGTTGAAGATTATGTGGCTGGGTTGGTGTTCCAGTCACTCCACTGGAAATCTTGCCTGGTCACCGGAGATGGCCAGTGCAGGTTATATATTCACTATTGCTAGGAGCCTTAGCTGGGGTCATCCTTGTAGATTGCTGGGAGATTCCCTTATGCCAGGTTTTTACCTGGCCCCGAAATGACCACCCTTTCCAGTCTCTTTCGGTACTTCCCCTCCTCGACCTAATTGCTCATGTTCCCCTCCCCACCTGCCCTCAGTCCACTCACAAAATCTCTTCTGTTTGCCCTTCCCAGGGAGATCTGGGCATCCCCTCTTGAACTCCCCCCTCCCCCATTAGTCCCAAGAGGCCTTCTTAACAAACATCTCTAGCTTAGTTTATTTTTGGTAGAAAGATGCTGGGTTGCCTGATAAAAGCAGCATAAATGATTGCGTGTGTGTGTGTGTGTGTGTGTGTGTGTGTGTGTGTGTTTGTGTGTTGTGGAGCAGAGTTGTATAGGAACCTAGAGAGAAAAGAAAGGACTGGAAACAGGAAAGAGCCACAACTCAGACCAAGAAGACCTCTGTTTCTTGTCTGTGTCTAAAGGACTCCTCTATCAGCTTCCTTCTCTAACACATAAGACAAAGAGGCTTTTCCATGAATACTGGACTGCTTCTGGAGGCAACCAAGGCAGAGCCATGCATCACAAAAAAAGACTCTTCCAGTGGAGCTAGAATAATGGAATTGCCTGTTTGATATGTTTAACAAGGGCTTATCTCGTGAAGCAGAGGTAGCATATGTAGTTTTCTGGGAAACACCCCATGCTAGGGTTCCAACTCAGGACTATGCATACTACCACCTAGGGCTCCCATCTCTGGGAAACAGATTTTTTATGGTTCCTGAGTACTGAATTTAATTTTATATATTGCAACATGAATAATTTGTCTCTTTGTGTGTTCATGTCGGGCCATGTATGTGAAGTGGATGTAGGGGCCAGAGGTCAGCTTTGGGCTTCTTTCCTTAGGAGCTACCCACTTTATTTTCCCTGCCAGGCATAGTGGCACACACCCTTAATCCTTTGTGGATTTGAGACAAGGTCTCTCCCTGGGTCTCTTGCACTGTTTAGGCCTGGATAGCTGGCTAGCAAGCTCCAGGGATCCTCTTGTCTCTGTTTCCTAGCTTTGGGATTACAAATACACCACTATGCCCAGCATGGTGGGACTGCCTCAGACATGCTGGGGGTGTGTGGCATCAAACTTATCCCATACCCCAAATTCTGTGAGTGATAGGAGCAACAAGGGGGAAGGGAGATAGGGGAGAGTGGATTGGCATGCCTAGAGGAGAGAAATTAAACTGTGATTTAGGGAGAAAATGGCAAGTTTTGCTCAGTCATCATTTAACCAGAACAAAGGAATACTTCTTGGCTCTGACACCTGACCTTGACTGGTGTCATGAAAAGGTTTTATTACATAAGCTCTTCTTGCACCCCGCCAAAACATCTGGTTCTTTGATGCAACACAGCTTGCCTGGTAACAGCAACAACATCCCCGCGTCTGTCTAGGTTTTCATTGTGCCAGCTCACTGGTGCAGACAATGCCTGGGGCGCAGATTATTGTCCTGCTTCTGCAAGGGAAGAAACTGACTCCTCCTGCTTTCCCCACCCCCTCATTCCATTAAAGGAGGCAGCTGCTTTTCTCCATCATGAAGGCTGGGTCTGCCTGATTCTTAAGGACCTTGGCAGATCTAGGATGCAACTTTGGATCAAACGGCTCTCCATTCAAATCCCCGTGCTGCACAGGTTCAGGGCTGCAAATTTGAGCAAGTCTGCTTACCTTTCTGAGCTTTTAAGTTCCTCATTTGTTTATTGGCTTAACAGCAGTGGAGGCCCATGAGGATTGAATGAGATGCTGCAGACATTGCCCGCTAGAGTGTTTGGCATGGTGTAGAGAGACAGTAAATGGTATTATCATTAGTTTTCCTTTCTCAAGAAGCCTGAGGAAAGCATTTTGTCAGAAGGAGCAGTTCACGTCATGAAGTAACCTTGCAGTCTCCCTCATTATTCTGAACATTCAAGAGGAAAGCAGCAGACGTGACATAGGACAGCCATGGTACAGGGGAGCAGAAAGTCCAGGAGGCAAGTGCACAGCAGAGTCTATAGCGGATCAGTTCTAGGTGGCTGGTCACCAGCAGGCCGGACAAGCTCAGATACAGAGCTCAGCTCAATACGATGTGTCTGGGTCAGGGGAAAGTCCTGTCCTTAGGCTCCTGGAATCAACTTTTCTGTTTCTTCACTATCCATGTGGAAAAGCCCATGTAAATTTGCTTAGCCTGGTTTCATTAATAGAAATAGAGGAGACATTTCCTTGAATTTATTGAGATTTATCACATCGAGACAAGTCAGAGGAGGGACCCCCCCAAATGTTGTAAAATTAGTTTTCTTGTCATGCACGACCAGAAAAGAGGCAGGAAGGCATAAGGGATGAGACACAAGTGAATGAGGCAGCTACCATGTTCTGCGCTTCTGTTAGGGGGACTTGGGGGCTCTGGGAAGTGAGGGTAAAGGAAACTAAAGAGGAGGCAGGTATATAGTTTGAAAGCGCTGGTGATACAGCTTAGTGGGTACAGGGTTGGCATGGCATACCAGAATACCTAGGTTCAATCCCCAGCCTTGCCTAAGATGGGGTAGTAGACATACACGAGTCTGTAATTCTAACCACTTTAGAGATGGAGGCAGGAGGATAAGAATTCCATACTTAGCCACACCTGAACTTGCTCCAGGCCAACCTGGGTTACATTAGACAATAGTATAAATAACAAAATTCCAGGTAAGCCAAGCTTATCTCTAGGCCCAGAAGATGTTGACCCAGGTTTCTGTCCCACCCAGTCCCACAGTTGTTCAGTCCCAAAGAAGCACACAGAGACCTGCGTTAATTATAAACTGGTTGGCCTGTTAGCACAAGCTTCTTATTAATTAATTTTTACATCTTAAATTAACTCATAATTCTTGTCTGTCTTAGCCATGTGGGTTGGTACCTTTTATCAGCAAGGCAGTCTCATCTTATTCTGTGTCTGGATTACAACTGCAGACTGAGCCTTTCCTCTTCCCAGAATTCTCCTGTTCTCATTGCTCCACCTATACTTCCTGCCTCTTGCCTGGCCAATCTGTTTTTTTTTTTTTTTTTTTTTTAACACTACAAGTCAAATCTTTACAGGGTAAGATTTGTCCCACAGCAGTCCCCCTCTTTTTCAAGACAAGAACTGTGAATCTAATCTCCCTTGTTTAGCATTTTTCCTGACCGTTATCCATAACAACTTGTAACCAACACACCAAACAAAGACAAACATCCATAGTCCATTTTTTGGGAATGTGGGCATAGTTTTCTGTACTGTCCACCTGTACTACCGTCCTGTAGTGCACTGCCTGCATTACAGGACTGGATATAAGTCTCAGGCAAGGGCCTGGAGATTGAGACACACACACACACACACACATACATGCACACACACACACACACACACACACGCACATACAGAGAGAGAGAGAGACAGAGACAGAGACATGAGTCATCCTTGAATTCCCGAAGAATGACCACTTTATTGTGTTCAGGGGCAGCTTATATAGTACTCTGGCCATGCCTCAGCTCTCTGGATCTTTCAGCTGCAGCTACCAGAAATCACTCCCGTGCCATCAGGGTCTTGTGCTCAGAGCAGCTGCCAGCACAGGCCATCAGGAACTCCTGAGGGTCTTGTGCTCAGAGCAGCTGCAAACCAGGAAACCAAGATGTTTTGCTCAGAGCAGCTGCAAGCATAACAAGGTGTTTACAAGAAATTCAGGGTCTGGGGGTCTACAGCCCCCAACAGTTTCTAAGCTACTTCCTGCTGATTGGGGACACTGATAATCTTATAGGGACCTAAAGAAAATTTAGAATTATGGTCAAGTCCTGACTGGAATATTCTGTGAGGCTTGATCACCTCAGCCAGCAGTCTTGAGGCTGTTCTGGATGTAGAACTTAGACATGTGGGCCATCCGCTTCTATGAGAGATTTCTCAGAGGGTTTTCCTTGATCAAACCTGATTTTTCTTAACCCAGAATGAATCCACAGCCTCTCATTTCCTGTGGAAACAAAAGCAAAACCTCTTCTCCAAAGTAACATATCTTTTGACTTAAATTTTGAAGTCAAGGCATTTTCCAAATATATAGGTTGGATTAATCTAGCAGCATTTATAATCAAATGTCTTTTAGCAATTGTTGCTCCTTCAGCCATCAAACAATTAAAAGACAACACAATAACATACAGTATCCCTGGATACTGTAAAGGGGAGGTGATGAATAAAGAAACTGTTTGGCCTGTGATAGGGCAGTTAGGTGGGGAAGACTAAACTGAATGCTGGGAGAAAGAGGTGGAATCAGTGAAAAGTCATGTAGCCACCACCAGGGACAGACGCTGAACCCTGCCAGTAAACCATGAGCCTCGTGGTAAACTATAAAATAATAAAAATGGAATCATTCAAGATGTAGGAGCTAGCCGATAAGAAGCTAAAACTAATAGGCCAAGCAGTGATTTAATTAATACAGTTTCTGTGTGGTTATTTCGAGTCTAAGCAGCTGGGAATGAACAAGCAGCCTACAACAAGAAGCTGTCTTAGAGCTTGCATTAGAATCTCTCTGCAAGGACATTGTCTGAAGGGTATCCATTAGGAAGCAGTAGGTAAAGTAACAGGAGAGGCAGCATTGTGGTATTAACAGAAATGGTCTCAGGATTTTGAAGGAGTAGGATTGATCTGCTGGGTCTTCTATAAAACCAGATTTGTATATATTGGGCAGCTGGAGGGTTTGGTGTGAGGGAAGAGAGAATATAGAGATATTTGGTCAATCAAATGCTGTGAATTAAGAGAACAGAAGGTATACTTGAGAAAACTGGGTAAAATAAATAAGGAAGAAACCTTTCATGGCTAAAAATAGAATAAAGAAGCTGGGCCTGATGGTTTGTGTCTTTAATCCCAGCACTCAGGAAGCTGAGGCAAGAGGATCACTTTGAGTTCTGAGCCAGCTTGGGCTACAGAGTGAGTTCTGTACCAGCCTGGGGCTATAGAGGGAGACTTTGTCTCATAAAACAAGAATCTGGATCTGTGGCATGGAATGGGAGGCGGGTGGTGCTTTTCAGTTCTAAACTGAGATGCTAGGCTTATCTTGTCTAGGGTTGGGAATATCTGATAGCTCCTGAGCCAAGACAACTAGGAATGTAGGGTCCAGCAAGGGCAGGAGGCTAGAGAAGGGCAGTCATCAAGCCTCACTATCTCGAGTCCTAGGCTGATGGATTAGGAGAATGGAAAGCCTCTAAGTAAATATCCTGTAGGCTGATATTCTGACCAGGATCCTTAAGATGTAAGAACCATGTATATTTTCTGCTTATACTGCCCTTGGCCCCATTACGACTGGGTTTTGAATGCTCTTTCAGATACGAGGCCCCCTGTGAAGATTGTAAAAACATGACATCCTAGGATATGATGAGGCATTAGTTCTCCAGCATCCAAGAGAATATAATAGGTGTAGAAGGGAAAAGGGACGATGTGACCCAAGACCCTGGACTCTCAGGTAATGGTGGGTGTAGAAGGACCCAGTAAAAGCACTGAGAAGTCTGACTTAATGCAGCCTGGGCCACAGTGAGGTTTCAGCCCCAAGAGCAGGCAGGGAAAGGCTGTGGTCACTAGAGTCTTATACAAGTAGGCTGAGGTTTTGGGTGGGGTGTGGTGGATGGCAAGAAGGAGGAGGGTATTGTGGTTAGGCAATGTGGATGCCCGAGGGGTATGTAGCCTGGACTGGAAGGCCCAGAGAGAGCTTGGCTCACAGTGGGAGCTTATCTATCAGGTCTGGGGAAACTCCTACCTTATAAAGAATGAGGTAGAGAGTAATTTCTAAGTCTTTTAGCCACATTATTTCAGTTGCTAGATAATTTTCAGACCATTTTCTGCAGGCATAGTGGGAGCTCTAGCTGAGTAGGTCATCCCGTCCTGTGGAATTTAAGAGCTGGAACTTAAGTATGTAGAGAACAGCCAGTGATTAGGTTGACCAAGGAGTCAACAAGGCTGAGCACCAGAGATGGACCATTCTCATTTAGTAAGCACGCCCCATGCCTGAGGCATTGAGTGCAGGGGCTGTGCTTTCTGAAACCTCACTGGTTGCCCCTCAAACTTGAATTCTGCAGGACTCTGACACCGCATGTGAGTTTCCCAGGGATTTCTAACTGGTGACTAGCTTCACATTTATACTCAGTCGTCCTGACCCTAAATTCATGATGTTCCCACCATTGTCACCACATTTAGAGTCTAGATTAAACAGATGATTATACTGAATACTTTTTTTCCCCTTAATGATGACAAGGTAGGAAGATGGTCAAATCAGCATGAGCCTGACCATGTTAATCCTTGAAGTACCTAGGTGTGTCTGGAATGTCATGAAACATATTCTAGTCCTAGTTAGCAGAACTCAAAAACAGTAACACATTGATGATCTTTTCTTTTTAGGACTTTAATTAATTAATTAATTTATGTGTGTGTGTGTGTGTGTGTGTGTGTGTGTGTGTGTGTGTGTATGGGTAAGTACCTGCATGTGTGTATGTGCACCACATGTGTGCTGGTGCCGATAGAGCCCAGAAGAGGGCTTCGGATCTCCTGGAACTGGAGTTACAAGGGGGCTATGAGCCACATGTAGGTGCTAGGAGCCAAACCCAGGGCCTATGCAAGACCAACAGGTGTTCTTAACTGCTGAGCTATCTTCCCGCCCCTATGTTGCTGTTTTTTAAAGGTATCAGAGAAACTATTAGTCCCTCACTACTATAGGTAATTTCAGAAGTCTTAGCTAAATTCCTCTATTTCCCCCCACTCAAGAAAATATGTTAAAGTAGGACATGATGATCCTGATCATCTCAGGGTGTACAAAATGTACCTTAACTTTAGCTACTTCATCATTAGTCACATCCCTTGCAACAACTCCATCATTTTAAGACCCTGGGATATTTAGCAAGAGTGAAGCGCTGGAGTGGGCTGGAAGGCCATAGTGAGAGCTGAGAGTCAGGACAATGTGGGCGGTAACCCAGGTGAAGCTGTGGGGGTGGAGAAGCCTGGCTGATACAATGTGGTAAGCATTTGCCCAGAGCTTGCCCAACCAGAGGTTTGGAGTGGGTACTAGGACCCCTGCATGAAAGGACAACATTGTTCCCATGCATGCCATGTTGGGCTCTGAGCAGGTGGGCGCTGGCGGGAGCTGTCCAAGTTAGGGATCTTTCTGATTCTGTTTGTTGGAAAGCCAGCTGGTCCTTATCATTGAGTGGCTGGGCCCTGGTTCTGATCCTCTATCCAGCTGCTTCCTGCTCTAGTCCTCCAGGCCATGCTTTGCTCTGTCTTCCACACGAGCCTGTGAAAGCTGCCCATCAGCCCAGAAAGCCTGAGAAGGTCAGCCTAGCAGGCTGTAAATCCAGGGACTGCTCAGATCAAGAAGGTTTGGGAGTATTTAGTCTATAATATCTGGAGATTTCATGCTATTTCTTGGGAAGAGAGAGTCTCTACTTTCATGTCCTACCTGTCAAATCAGAGCACTTAAAAAGTGTTGAGGGATGCCCTGCTGTCGCAATCCAGCACTCAGGTGTCAGGGTTACTCACATTGAAAAGACAGTTTTAGCTAAAACGACAACTGAATGAGGAATGGTGCCAATGAAAAGAGTCATAAGGTATGTGAGAAAAGTGCGCCATTGCATCATTGGTATCTGCCATGTCTTCCTAAGTCTTCCTAACTCTTGGACTGATTCCTTCTTTGGTACTGATGTCCGTCTCGTAGTATGACACCCACAAAGAGCATTTGTGGGGCTTCTCTAGGATGCTGGTTCCACTTGGATGTCATCCCTCAAAGTTGTCACTGGATTTGATATGGGCATTCTTGGTACCAGTACACTAGACAGAGGTCCTGCGGTTTCAAGACTAAATGAGCTGTGAATGAGATCAGAACATGGCCCTTTACCCACGTAAATCTAAAGGGCTTTAGCTTCCATGATGGGTGCCTTCCAGATCTTTTTCTCTGGTTATGACTCAAATCAGTCCTTAAGTGACTCTTGAGCCTCATGAACTTGGCCTGCTTCCTTTCCCTCAGCAGTTCTCTGCTAAGTCTCTGGCAGATGGCTCAGCAAAGAGCATAGGACTGTAAGGGCGGATAAGTGATATCTAAGAGTGGACGTGGGATCTGTAAGAGACTTTCAACTCAGAAAGGCCTTGGCCTTACTGTTTTTCTGTCAGCCTATGCTAGAGAGAGACCCAGAAAATTCAGAACACATGTCCTGTGTTTGAGCGCTGGTACTCTGTGTCCACTCAACACTTCATGTTGAGGCTGGCCTGGAGGTATTTGGTTACTTTTCAAACAGTTTGGCCACAGAGAGTCTTGGCCAAATCCATCTTCTGGAATAGTGAATGCAGTAAGCAGGTGCTCCCTGAGTGGGATGAGGCAGGGCATTGCAGATCTATTGGTCCAGTACTGAATGTGAGTGTTTATTCTGTCCTCTTTCCTATCACACTGTCCAGCCTTCTGTGAATCAGGTATAATAATACCCCCAATATGCAAGAGCCTGAGATGTTGATATATATATATATATATATATATATATATATATATATATATATTACCTAAGGTAGAACTGAACAAAACTGAACAGAATTAGAACTTAATTGCTTGTCCATCCAACTTTGCTATGACTGGAATATTTATGTTCTCCTCATCTGTATTAATTTCTTGAAATCCTAACCTTCGAGGTGATGGTATCAAGTAGGACTCTGAGAGGTGGTTAGATGTGGGAGCTGAGCCCTTGTGAATGGGGTTCGTCCATTATAAAAGGGGCCTGAGAAAGGAAGCTAGTCTCTTACATTGTGTGCATGTACAGCTAGAACCAGGAAATGGGTCTTCACCAGGTAGTGCCAAATCTTCCTCGTCTTGGACTCCCCATCTTCAGACTATTAGAAATAAATCTGGGTTGTTCATAAACTACCTGTCCAGTTATGGTGACATTGTTATAGCAATTCAACGACAGAGTTGGATTCCCTCTGCTGCTCCTGTTCCTCTTATTTTGGAGGAGGGAAACCCCATCTTTATTTGGTAATAAAGGAACTTCCAAAGACTCCCGGTAGGGTGGCATGATATACAGGAACCTGGAATTTATATGCCTGACCTTGCTGTGGCCCTTCTGAATTGAGTCACAGGGGTCTCAATACCTTTTTCACTTCTTCCCTTGACTTTGGGGGAATGGTTGGCCTATCTTCCGTGGCGACTAAAGGCCGTTTTATGTGAGAGAAGAGCTATGGAGAAAGGGTTCAAGTCATTTTCATTTCCTTGGGAAGAATGAGACTGCATGGTTCCGCAAGAGAGGGGCTATGCCATGCAGAATTCTGCTCCAGCAGGCTGCTGCTGACGAGTTCTGTGGACTCTATACCAACTAGAGTTATCTGGGAAGAGGAAACCTTGGCTGAGGAATTGCCTCTATCAGATTGGCCTGAGGGCATATCTGTTGACCATTTCCTTAATTGATAATCAATGTAGGAGGAGCAGGCCCATTATAGGTGGTGCTATCCCGAGGCAGGTGGGCCTGGGCCAAGTGAGAAAGGTAGCTAAGCAAGCCGCTGGGAACAAACCAGTAAGGAGCATTCCTCCATGGTCTCTGCTTCCCTATTCCTGCCTCCAGGTTCCTCCCTTGCCTTCTCTCAGGGATGGAGTCAGACCTTTTCTCTCCAAGTTGCTTTTAGTTATGGTGTTTATCACAGCAATAGGAACCTAACTAGCACAGGCCTCTCTTTAGCCTGCAGCAGTGCATGAACAAGTAGGGGATTCCTGGCTCCCTATTCTTGGGAAGGTCCCTCCCTGAGAACTCACAGGCAGAGAAGTGATCTAAGTGACGAATCCAGCTAAGGTTAGGGGACAGGCCCCGCTCTAACCTTCCCTGCACAAATGATACGCAGGAGCTCTTGTGTTGGGTTGAAGAAAAGCTGGCTGGGCCTAGGGCTCTTGGTTTCCTGAGTGCAGCTTGAAAACTGCTATTTCTGCAGGTCTAATAGTTTCCTCCTTTTTGTAACCTGAGGTCTGCCCTGATTACATGGTTTTAGTTCCTAAGGGCAGTTCACCCAAGAAGTGACTAACAAAGAATATGGATAAGTGTTAAGAAATGCCTGCTCTTTGATATTTATTGTGTGAGCATGAAGCAGAAATCTCCCATAGACTAAGAGAGGGAAACACCATTGGATCAGGATGTTAAAATCACTCCAGGGAGGATATAGCCTTCTTCACAGGATCCTCCCTGACTATGTATCCAAGGACAAAGAAGAGTGTTCCTGAGTTTGTCCAGGCTGCCAGAAATAAGAATCAGAAAAGTGGGAGATATGTGTGTTTTTTTTTTTTCCACAATCATGGATGCTAAAAGTCCTAGATCATGTTGTTGGCTGGGTTGGTTCTTGTATGTCCTCCCTCTTTGGATTATAGGTAGCTAGCTGTCTTTTAACTGTGCCTTTGCACGGTCTTTATGCCTAGTGGTTAGCCTCTTCTAAGAAGGGTCATTATGTCTGATTAGGTCTCACTGTAATGTAATTATCCCTTTAATGGTCTTCTTTCCAAAAGCAATCATCTTATAAATACAGTGACATGGGGGTTAGGACTTCAACGTGCACGTCTTGGAGTTAAGCTCATAATGTTTTCAGAATCCTCAGCAAACAAACCTCAGCGTCGTGGCCCTGGCCCAAGACCCAGAGGCACTCACTGCTGATCCTGACAAGGAAGGTAGACCTAGCCTAGCCAGTAGCTGAAGCTTGATTGACCTTGTCCAAAGACTCCCGTGGGAATGCTCAGGGCCTAGGCTTTCACTTGCCATTGCGGCTGTATGGCAGTATTGACATTTGCTGTGACTTCATGACTCCCAGGAAGGCCAGGCTGGTGGTGGAGACGCCCTCTTTTCCTCTAACAGAAGCAAGAGCCCAAGTAGTATTGCATGCTGAATCTGGAAAGATTTGGTCTTTGGTCTTCTGATGTTTGTTTATTTTTTTATTAGCCATCTTTTAGTTATACATACTGGATTTTATTATGACATTTTCATATATATTTATAATGTATTTCGATTGTATTCATCTCCTGTTGCCCTGATTGTCCTCTCCTCCACTCCCACTGACACCGTCTCCTCATCCCATCGCTCTTTCAGAAGAGCTGCAGGAAAGAAAGGGAACTAACCTTGGTGTCTTTTACCTGAGACTGAGCCGGAACCTGATTTGTTCTGTAGAGTTCTGATCCCCTGAATAAAGACTTCCTCTGTACTGAACTGCACAGCAGCTACGGTCTCTAGAAGGAATGACAAACTTTTGTTTTAATCAATATTTTAGAAGATTCTTATAAAGAAAGGAATTGTTTTCTCACAATATTGACTCATAAGGGCACACAGTCACAATCAGATATTACCAGTCTATATCCACAGGTTGTATGTGTGCAGGGGGGGGGCAACACCCATTGTTTTCAATACCTCACTGCTTCTCGTGAATGTTCTTAAAACTTAGTTACCACACACTGTTCTGAGCCAAGGGCATGAATGGATCATGAAGAGAAACTGGAAATATAGCAGTTCAAAACCTAGTAAGATTGATTACTTTGTTTTTCTTAAAAGGTTAATTCTGGACATGCTTAGGCACCAGTTTGTCAGCAAAACAATAAATAATAAGTAATTATTATTATTAACTTATTATTAACTTGGTTGCAGATTGGGAGGAAGTTTGATTTGTAAAGGTGTGTATCATGGAGCATTTCCAGAAAAAGCATTTCTATACTGTTCTGTGATATCTTTTTTCTCTTTGGTGACCTCATGAATTTCGTTGGGGTTGCTTACAGGGGCATGTTAATTACCGGAGCTGGATACCTCACTGTTGGCTACACCACTGAAGAAAATGTCTCTTCCTTCTCCCAGCAGCCATTAGCTGCCTAAGATCCTTAGGGAGGAGTGAGGCCTTATGGTCCCCTCCACGCTACTAACTATTAACTTCTCCCTTTATGATGGGATGTTGCTAGAGCCCAGCTTGTGCAGTGGCCCCAGCTGCTATGAGTCTAAGAGTACAAAGGCTGTGCAATACCTGGAAGACAGCATTCCAGACACCCCATGCCCTCCTCTGACTCTTACATCCTTCCTTTTCTTCCCCTTTAGTTTTTCAAGACAGGATTTCTTTGTGTAGCCCTGGCTGTCCTAGAACTTGCTCTGTATACCAGGCTAGCCTTGAACTCACCGAGATTTGCCTGCTTCTGCTTCTCCAGTGCTAGCAATTAAAGGCATGGGCTATTATCACCTGGTTTCTTATATTCTTTCTAACCCCACTTCTGCACTGTTACCCAAGTCTTAGACAGGATGAGAGAGATGTACCGCAAGCATTCAAAAGTCACTTATTCTCATAATTTTCACCAGATATGTTAGCAGTTCATCCTGCCCACTGCAGAAAGAAACTTTTCTGACCAAAGCTGACAGCAACACTAATGTGTATCTCTTAAAAAAAAAATAGGGTCTTATTGTGTGTCCAGTCTTGTCACAGCCTCCTGAGCTCAGGTAAGCTTTCTATCTTGGTCTTCCCAGTTTCTAGAGCTATAAGCCCATGCCACGCAGCACCCACCACGCGGCACCCATCACACAGCACCCATCACGCGGCACCCATCACACAGCACCCACCACGCGGCACCCACCACACAGCACCCACCACACAGCACCCATCACACAGCACCCACCACACAGCACCCACCACACAGCACCCACCGCGCGGCACCCATCACACGGCACCCATCACGCGGCACCCACCATGCAGCACTCCTGTACTTTTCTCAAATAAAAAAGGAATCCCTTGCTTTGAGTCATATTCAAGTTTTTCAGCAAACATTTGGATGAAGGTTCAAATAAAAAAAATACATTTTGAGTGATTCAATTAATATGTACTTTGTACATGCCAAATTCTGGGACTTCAACCCCCTACAGACAGCTAAAGAGGCTTGTAGGAGGTAGCTGCTGTAGCTTCTACTTATACACAAGACTCTGCACACCCTAGATAATAAAGAGAGCATGCCAGTGTTTTCAGACCTGTTTTTTTTTCCTTGCTGTTTAGCATTCTAAGCTAATGGAGCGAGCAAAAATGCCTGGCTTTATTATCTGCCAGGGTAAGCCATATCCTCTGCTCTTGTTGGTCCTTTGGGAATACAACCCCATCTTTCATTTGCCTGTTGTACATGCATGCCAGGCCCAAGCACAGCCAGGTTCCCTTAGTGATAGCATAGCCTTCACCTCTGAAAGTCAGGCATAGGAGAAAAAGCTAGAGGTGGGAGAGGCCATCATGGTTGGTCCCAACCCTTGTTTCAGAATGCTGACAATACTGCTTTTCATCTCCAAGATACACAGATGTTTACAAGTGTCCGCCTGTGCCTGCTGCTTCACTGGCTTCCCAGGAGAGAAGGAGGAGTAGAATATAATCCTCGCTCTTAAATCACTCCATTCAGAAATGGGGACAAATACATTAAAACATAATTTACTGTCAATCTCAAAAGCAGTGTAAACAGCTCCGATGATTAATGTGGGTTCTGTGTAGGGCAGAGGCAAAGATAGGAGGCGTCCAGCATCCCTGGGGCCTGGGACCAGGTGTAAGTGTTAGGAAGACCCCCTGGTGCTTTTGCCTAAGGCCTTAAGTGAGATTTTGAAGTACCGATGGGGAAAGCAATTGAAGTAAAGTAGGCTTTTGGTGTATGGATTTTTTTTTTTTTTTTAAAGCAGAGTCTCATGTATCCTATACTAGGCCTACACTCACTGCATAGCAGTGGGTGACCTAGAACTTCTGATCCTCCTGCCTCTACTTCCGTAATGCTGGGATTACCATTATATACCACCATGTCTTGTTTATATGGCGCTGGGGATTGAACCCCAAGGTTGAGTGCACGCTAGGCATAGAGCTACATGCCCATTGGCAAGAAAACCTTTCTGTCTTTCAGGGGTAGGAAGTATTGTGGTGTGTTTGGGACTCACACCTGGAAGGTGAGGACTTTTTGTTACGCTACAAAATGGGGCTGTGTTTTCATGGCAAGTAGTAGGGGGTCAGCTCCATAGAACATACCCTACTGTCCTGGAAAGGGTGGATTGAAGGGAAGTTGGCTAGAAGTCAGAAGCCCAGAGGAGGCAACCTCGACAATCTGAGAGATGATGAGAGGAGGGAGAGTTGGGTTGGATGATAGAACTTATTCAGGGCAGTCTGATTGGCACTGTTAGAGCCCATATGAGCCACCAGGAATGTAGGCACAGACAGACCTTTGGGAATCATGTATCTCAGAAGGTGACTTGAATGTGTAAGCATGTACTTTTGTAAGTGTGTGTTTGCCTTGTCAAGAAGAAAAGCGAACATGCTTTTTTTTTTTTGGTTGGGGGGGAAGGGTGGGTTCTAGGCCTGAGGAGATACATAACCAACAGAAGCTCGTCAGTGAAGTAGGGGTTTGTCTAACATGGTGGCAGGTGTGTGGAGTGGGGGACAGAATGGAGAGAAGTACTTTTGGGAGGCAGTCTTTTGGGTTACACACCCCAGTGTCCACTGGAATGTTCATGTTGGTGAGGATCTGATTCACACTGGCAGACCTGACAGGGCTCATCCAAAGTCCAGACACTGAGGATAATTCACTTTGGCAGGCATCGTCCAGCGGCCACAATCCAGATGTCTTTCCTTCCAGACCGCCTTTTCTGCATCAGCACCAACTCAGGTTTCTGCAGAGCCGAGCTCCCAGTTGGAGCACATGGGGAAAGTAGGTACACCATCCTTGGCTGTAAGCCACCTGGTACTACTGAGGGTGCTTCTTTCTACCCTTGGAGATTGTGTATTATGGGTCACCACTTGCACGGGAACCAATAATTCTGTGGGCACTGTTGTTTTGTCCTTCACTGAGTGGCCTGGCTTCATTTGAGAAATGCTAATTGTTCATATTACTTAAATTTGGCAACAGCTGGAAAACAGGACCATACATTGGAGGGAGGCTAAGCTATCAGCTTTATAGCTCATGGTGTTATTTATAGAGAATGTGGTGCCATAGAATAGGGTCCTTAGGCATCCCTCTGCAGAATTAACATGCCCACCTCTAGTGTAGGCATACATAATGTAGTCTCCACTTGGAAACAGGCCACCTCTCTCATTAGGATGTCTCTAGGGAGAAGGACAGGACTGAGCTGTACACGCATTGTCCTTCTCTCGTGCTCACCAGCCAGGTATTTAGCCATGCAAGAGAAGATGCCATCTTTTTCCGTTGGATGTCTCCACAGCAGAGTGCCTGGTGTGTGCCATGCAGAGTCTAGAATGGTTTGAACGTTGAAAAAAATGGAATGTCTTCTAGACACTGGAGAGAGGGGTCTTTAGGTTGAGGAGACAGCATGCAAAGCACACAGGGGCATGCAGATGTTCTGTACCTTGAGGTCAGGGATTGCAGCAGACTGAGTGTCTAAGGTGGGGTTTTCAGTCTACCTCCAGCTCAGACTCACACCACCATAGTGTGTACTCCCTGGTACTGGTGCTTTCTTTTATTCTTTGCATCCTCCCACACTATTAGTGGGAAGAGTAGGTGGCTTCCAAGTGCTCCTTTCAGAGATGTGGTTGCCTGCAGGACACGCTCAGGGGGTGAGTGGAGGTGAGGTTGTTTTCAAGCTGGCCTCAGCTTCACCTGTTGTCCTTCTTTCTCTGGTCTCTGCTCACAGACTTTGCAAAAAACAGAGCTGATAATTGTAATGTATCCCTCACTAATGAGATAATGCAGACAAAGTCTATTCACTCCTGGGAGACAGGAAACCTACTGAGAACTCCCTGAAGGCCGCATTTACAGGCAGGTGGAAATCGCTTGGGCAGGAAGACATTGGTCATCATTGTGATGCATTGTGAACAGCATGGGTATGGGGTCCTGCCAGGGGAAAGACTGCAGTTTTGAGTTGTTCCTGGTCCTTTTCATCCATGCCATTTACATTTACTTCTTAGACTAGCATTTTCTGAGGCTCTCAGAAGGTAGCAAGGAACCATCCACCCAAAGTTCTCTGAGTGGCAACACAGGCTCCTCCCTCTGTGTGGAGACAGATCAGCTTGTTCTATGGGATGACTGAGGGGCAGATGAGTGGAAGGCTGTGGCGCTCTGCATCTACTTGGCTCCCCATCTTCCTCCACAGGCTTGTGTTCTAACCTCCCTTTGCACTCCCACCCTGAGTCCATTCCCTGGTGCAGTGCCTGTGTAGTCTGTTTTCAGACCTGCCCTAAGAACCCACAGTAGGGCACAAGGGTAAGGACCATGACCTCGTTCACCAGTGTCCTTGTAGACTCTTTACTACAGTTGTCCTTTAAATTAGAGATCACCAGCTGAGGTGCTGAGCAGAATGGCAGGGGCAGACTTGGGGGGGGGGGTGAGTGGTCAGAGGAAGGTGAAGATGCCATGGAAGGTATTAAATAACCAGATGAAGGGAAATGTCATCCTCTTCTGTGCTTTCTCATCTAGGATCAGACAAGCTGTCGGGATGTAAGCCACTCCAGTCATTGGTTTCCTGACCTGACTGTACTCCTTGTGGGCTGGGCTTGGCTCTACAGGGTAGTGTCTCCTGCTCTCTTGGGTGGTATCTCTCCTAAGTAGATTGCATTTTAATAGGGTGGGAGATATCTATCCTGGTCCCAACATTGATGGGCAGCAAGGCTGGAAGTATGACTTTGTGGCACTTGGAAGTGAGGTCTCGGTGCCCCCAGGATGCTCTTTGTGCCCTGTAGAGGAGGGTGTTGAGCTGTGTGACTGTCCTGCTGCTGTTACATGGTGTTGGTCATGTTTAAAGGCCTGTGGTTTGGTGAGAAGGGCCTGAGTATTTGGGTAAGTGCTTAAGTGGAAGCATCTGGGTTAAGCTATGCCAAGAAGGGTTGGTGGTGGGGCAGCAAGGACATGTGATGGGAGCTGGGCCGGGTTTGAAATGGAACTTCCAGAAAGCCAAAGGAATTCTTCCATTATGCGCCATAGAGCTGGCTTGCATGCAGCACAAATGTTCATAACAATCTCTTGGAACTCACTATTAAGGAGTGGCTGGCAATGTCCAGTGTATGCCACCCTCTAACCTGGCACAATAGGAAAAGATGCTGAGGGAGCAATGCTGCTTCAAAACTTCAAGCTGTGCAAGAGAATACAGTGGTTTTGATGCTGTAAAGCCTAGTGTGTATTGTTAGAAGTTGCAGATGTGTTACTAGGTGGGGCCTCATAAAGCAGTTTCTTTACTTTGAGTGGCACTCTTTTCTTTTCTCCTAATCAGCTTTTCTTAGACCATGTAAGGTGTTTCTGTCACTAATGGAAGAAAGCCCCCTCTTACTAGACCCAAATATGATCCAGCAAAGGCTTTCTGCATCTCTGGCAGCAACTTTCTGGGCTTCCTGCCTCTGGGATGCCTTGACTCCTCTGTTACAAGAGAATGCTTTGCTGTGCTGTCTTCAGGGGACCCAATGCCTGTGGCCTTGTCCTTGGGTTAGGACACAGTTTGTCTGTAGCTTTGGGGCAGTCTTCTCAGGCCAGGTAGACTCTGTTTCTCTTCACAGTCAGGCTTTCACTATGGAACATGGGACATCAGGGCTTTTTAGGACTTGACATGGTCTCATGGCCCTAGACTTAGGAGAAGGCAGGTAACATGGCCTGCCACCTTTGGGAGCCTTTCCATGGCAGTTGTGTGACCCTCTTCTTTCTTCAGTTGCTCCCTTTGGGAATGGGAAGATCTGTCCTATGCCTGTCCCACCAACATGGTGTGGAAGCAGATAACCCAGTTTCACAACCTCATAAATAGAAGGATCCCCCCCCCCCCCCACACACATCTCTTTCAGGCATTTCTTTGGTTTGTTCATTTCCTCCACCGTGTGAGCTGAGATCCAAGGTTAGAAACATGGTTTTGCCCTTGAAGGGCTTACCACTGAGACCCCCCAAAAATCTACATATAATATGGCAAATACTCTGGAGAAGTCTTTGGTGGGATGGCGTGGGGGCTAAGAGAGGGACCCTAGAGAGGAAGATGCTAGAATTGGATGCTAAAAGAGGAGAGGTAACAGAAGGAACAAGGGTCTTAACTAAGCATCCTATACTGAGAGCAGGAGCAGGCTGGTGACAGTGACGTCACTGTTGCTCAGGACAGGAGCCTGCAGTGGGTGGGAGAATAACTGCTGCGACTATGGACTTCCATGCACAGGTTTGAGCTCCTGTGACCCCACACTGACCCCACACTGACTCCTGCATCTTCTCAATAGTAAAG
Source organism: Arvicola amphibius (assembly GCF_903992535.2). Taxonomy (NCBI): domain Eukaryota; kingdom Metazoa; phylum Chordata; class Mammalia; order Rodentia; family Cricetidae; genus Arvicola; species Arvicola amphibius. The sequence goes on from NC_052047.1 coordinate 109,379,925, forward strand.
ATGAGAATTGTTGATATTAAAGGACTTTTTTTCAAGGACACAGCTGGTAAAGGAAGAACTCTGGTACACATGTGGTTTGACGAATACATGCTCCATGCGTTCTTGCCTTCTTTTGTGGATACCCAGGCCTCCATTCATGTCCTGGGTGGGACATTATAAAGCTCTAGGGACAGACCCCCTGACCGCTATTGGGGAAGGTTGGGATGGTGGCAGTGGCAATGAGGCTGCAGACGGAATGAACAGTTAGGAAGACAGGCAGTGCTTTGACCAGGGGACATAGCTCAGGAGCCTGGAGGGATGGGAGAAGGAAGGAAATGGTACCAGACCTGATCTACCAGCTGAGGATGAAAGAAGGGAAGACCCATGGTCAGTCATTGTCCTAGGTGGGAGACACAGCCCAGCGCTGCAGCCAGGGATCTGAGGAGAGCTCTCCTGCCCCCTAGGGTCTTCCACCGACATAAAAGCAGACCCTTGACTTAGCCACAGGATGAACCAGAGTAAAGCAGTGGTCCTGAGTTTTTGATGTAGAGATAAAAGATAGCACACATATAAGAATTTAGAGACCAGGAGAAAATGTGTAAGAAAAGGGTAATATAAGGTGGGTGGTGGTGTATGCCTTTGATCCCAGCACTCAGGAGGCAGGATCAGGTGGATCTCTGAGTTTGAGGCCAGCCTGGTCTACAGAGCAAGTTTCAGGACAGGACAGGCTCCAAACCTACATAGAGAAACTCTGTCTCAAAAAAAAAAATAAAAAAACAAACAAACAAAATGAAACACACAGCAACAAAACAAAACAAAACAAAAACAAAAAAGGAAAAGAAAAGGATAATATTCAGCCTTAAGTCATGGGTCCTGGCTGTCAAGAGAGCCCACTCAAGTGTCTTTAAAGTGGTGTTATTTGTGATTCTGTGGTTTCTGAGTTGTCTTGTATAAGGAATGTGCTACTATACAACAGTGCTTATAGATTAAACAAAGTTTAAAAATTAAGTAGAAAAACATAGAAACCGATTTACTTGTTCTCTTAAAGCTTTTTCTTTGATAAATGAGAATTTCAGATGATTTCTACTAGGTACATTATTTAGCTTCAGGGAAGAGAGAGTTAAAGGCACTGTGTAAGTATAACTTGCTACTTTTAATGTCTTTGAGATGCCTTTAGGTAGAAGATATGCATTGCCTTTAGGCCATTTTGGCTTTTATCAGTTTTATTGAACTCTGACTAAACCAATTCCAGCATGACGGGCTTTTAACCTTTCCCATACCCCATTAAATTCTCCTATCTTTCTAGCCTGTTTCAATCTCCCTCTTAAGACTTTGTTCCTTTAATCTGAAGGTGTCATGATAGTTCAAGACTTATTTTTTGAAACTACCTCTGGTTGAGACAGGGATGTAAAGAGGGTTGGAGCTTGTGGATCTAAGGAAGAAATATTTGTCGGAAATTTAGAAAGAAAGGATGCCATTAACTGAAGCATCATGTATAAACAGTAAAGCATTTAGCAGATTGTTATTCTTAATTTTAGTGTTATCACTAAAAATAGAGTAACATTTTTTAACAAGGTGTCTGAGAGACATGAAGTAAAAGAAAAAAGAACCATATAGTGGTGATTGTATTCTTCGATTGTGTCAAAAGATACAAGAACAATTCACAAAAGGAATATGGAGACTAGGGAGAGGCTTAGAGGGTAAGAATTGTGAACAACTGAAAGCAATAGGAACTTCAGGTCGATAGCACCCACTTTGAAGCTACTACAATGTGGCCCTGGAAACCTTGCCCCCAGAGCACTGCAGGCAGGGATAGGTGGACCCTGGGAGCTCAGTGGTCAACTGGATTAGCTACACATAATGACAAGCTTTGGGTTTAGGGAGAGTTCCTATCTCAGAAAATAGGGTGTGAGTGAAAGTAGAGGCATCTAACATCGTCGGGTCTTTGGATGCATGTGTGTAGATGGCCCTATACACATCAAGCACACACATACAAACATGCCCCCCATTTTTCTTTCTTTCTCTCTCTCTCTCTCACACACACACACACACAGTTGGGGGTGAGGGAATTAGTTTTGGCATAGATTAGAAGAGAAATAGTATGAAGTTGTAATCATTGTGATTGAGAATATGTGACTACATTTACGGTGTCTAAAGGAAACACAAGAAAGAAGCAAATTAAACCCAAAACTAGATTAGAGTTATGTACAGAATTTTAAATGGGACTTACCTTTGCTTAAAACTGTAAGTCTAGTTTGCAGGTATGAGAGAGACCTTATCTTCAGGAGGCTCTTGAGTCTTCGAGACTCAGAAGGGACAGGTTTTATTTTAGATAATTAACTTCCTGAGTTTTTTTTTTCTTTGTTATTTTGGCCCTGGAGGGGGATACCCTCTATCAGAGAAGGTGTCCACACACAGCACACATCCGAAGAGCTGCATAGAATCAAGTTGCCAGTCTTCTTCAGAAAATGCCCCTCTCCTTCGGCTCAGGTTAAGAAGACAGCCAGTTAGTCTCACCTGGGTTCATACAGAGCTGGAGAAGACTCTTGACTTGTTGCCCTGTGGACTTTATGTTCGTTTCTGAAAGGCAAAGTGGCTAGAGAGTTGATGCTTCTCTTTCCAGGTGGCAGAGTCATCAAGTCCCTTAATCATTTTCACTCATGTGTTGGGGCCACAGAACACTCACCCCTCCCTGTGTCTTCACACTGGGTGGCCCCGACAGATCACACAGCCTTAATGCCCCTCATTCCATCTCAGAGATCCCAAGCCAGAAACCTGTGAGTCTTCCCTGGATGGGTGTTAGGCATGGGTGGTGGGGCACTGGCTTGTACTACCTGTCACACTGACGATGAGTTGGTAAATCTGTAGCCATTTCTCCGTGGACTATAGAGATGACACACCATAGTCCAGACACATAATAGGGACGGAGGGGAAGAGGCTGGGCATACAGCCTCTCTCATCCCTTTCCTGCAGGATGGAAGAGATTAGGTGAAATCACATAGGTAGAGCTCAGGCAGGATAGAGCTCAGTTTCCTGCAACTATTGGCCTGAGAGGAACATTGGAGCTTAACAGAGAAAGCTGTTGTCATGGGTATAAAAGTGGGAAAGAGAAATTGGGCAGTCAGTCATCAGATATTCAGGGTTACACCACTAGTAACAAGGAATTTGATTAGGTCGGGGCAGAAGACTGCCAAGGGTTATGATGGAAGTTAAAGTTTCAACCTAGTAGGTTGAGTCCGCATAACAGCCCTGTGTCTGCTGGTGACGTGCCCAGCAGAGTCTAGGACCTCCTCTGTGCCAGAGAAGCTGGCACTCAGCTCAAAGAGCTGTCCAAGTGATCCTGATAAACATCAAAGTTTGAGGATGGCTGAGATGGGTGAATCTTCAACGTAGGGTGAGTGGAAGGGCTGCTGGGATGGAGGCCACCAGTTGGGTAGCTTTTGTAATCATCTGGGTGAGGTAATGGAGGGCCAGCTGAGGCCTTGGAAGCAGATGAGCTCACCACTGGCTGGAGTCTAGAAAGAAGATGCTTCCTGGCTTTGCACAGGAGTGTGGGCACACCTAGTTGTCCTGTCTCCTCACATGACTCTGGTAACACTCTCTCCCCCCCCCCCCCTCTCTCTCTCTCCTCCCTGCCTCTCACCTGGAATTTCCCTGGCTGCAGTTTCTCTCTGTGCTGGAATATTCTGGGGCATCCCAGGCACTCCTGTTTTTTACTCTGTATCAGTTCAGAAGCTTCTCTGTTTGATTGCTTTAAATACTGTCTTTCTGTAAATGGCTTTCTGTAAATGACTCTTAAATGGCTATCAAGACTTCTCTGTGAACATAAGACTCAGAGTTCCAGGTGGCCTTGTAGCACATTTTCCTAGAAGTCCAGGTATCCTGATGGGTGTCACTTTGCTGTTCCTTTTCTATGGGCTTGGGATTGGAACCTGAGAGTCAAACTCAGCTTATCTCTTGGGCCTGAGTGTAGCCCGTCAGTAAATATCACTGGCTTTGCCCCTGACTTTGGGCAGAACTTAAGACATCTACAACCATCCCTGCCCATGTTGCCTTCTCTTTTAGTTTGGCTTTCCTGTGTTCACAACTGTTTCTGTGCTGTGTGTTTTCTGAGTAGCAGTCCTGGTGACTCCTCTACATAAATCCTGTCTGTCACCATGTGTGCCAAACCCCTCAGTGTGTTCCCATCTCAGGAATGGAGAGGAAGAGTGTTCATTCTTAGGTAGGTTACCTTGTTTTCTCATCTAATAGAGTGACAATCGTTCCTAACTGGCATGTGAGGATTAAATGAGATAAAGTTGGATAAATCCGGATCTATGTGGCTAACAAATTCCTGCCCAACAAAGGAAGAGAGTATAAAGAAGAATTGGGGCTCACATCAATTAAATTTTTGTTCTGTGCCAGCCATAAACACATCTTCTCAGTCTTTTATTTTTTAAATAGGTCCCACTATGTAACTTTGGCTGCCCTGGAACTCTCTATGTAAACCAGACCGGTATCGAACTCAGAGATCCACCTGCCTTTGCTTCCCAAGTGCTAAGATTAAAGGTGTTCACTGTTAAAACCTGCCAAATTTTTATTTTTCAGTTCTGAAGCTTAAACCCAGGACCATAAGCATGCTAGGCAAGTGTTCTACCATTAGGCTATATCCCAGCCCTAATTGTTTTAAATTTATGTGTAAGTCACAGAACTTACAGAATGAATCTCTATCTATATAGATATATACACACATATACATGTATATATACATGTATGTATGTATAGGTGTATGAGAATTTATTGGAATGACTTACAGACTGAGTCTAACAGTGTCTAGAATGTCTAGTGAATGGAAAGTCCTAGGATCCAGTAGTTGCTCAGTCCCACAAGGCTGGATGTCTGGAGAAGTAGGCTCCCATGCCAGTGAAGGAATGAATGTTTTGACAAGGCAAGGGCGAGCAGGCCAAGAAGGAACACACACCCTTCCTTCTTCCATTGCCCTTCCAGCAGAAGGTATAGCCCAGACTAAAGGTGTGCCTTCCAGCCTCAAGAACCCGCTCAAAGGCTTGTTGTCTGCTTACCTCAAGGTCTGATCACAGGTGTGCCCTCCATTTCTAGATTAGAGTTCATTCCAGATACAGTCAAGTTGACAACCAAGAATAGCCATCGCAGCATGCCTGTGTATGCTGAGACCAGAGGACAGTTTTGGATCTTGTTTCCCCAGGTCCCATCCATCCAGTTTGAGACAGGATCTTGAACTGGCCTAGAGCTCATTTATTAGGCTAAGTTGTCTAGCCAGAGAGTCCAGGGATCTTCTGTCTCTATCACCTCAGTGCTGGGATTACAAGCATGTGCCACTACTGTTGGATCTTTTCTTTACGTGGGTTTAGAGGAATCAAAATGCAGGTCCCTCATGCTTGTATGGAAAACAGTTTATGACTGATCCATCTCACCAACCCCTTTGTTTAAATATTAATCACTGTGATATAGTCACACAATTTAAAGAGTCAAATAATTATACATAACTTATTAAAACAGACAGTCCCAGATCTGTGTATTCTCATTGTTCTTCTTGGGTGCAGACACTGAAATTCTTTTATTATTTTTCATTTTCATCTCTAAACCATAGCCTGCTCTGTTACGTATCTCTCTTATCTCATCATCTAGTGATTTAGAGGTTCTGTAGAAACCCTGAGGATGAGGGTGTAGCTGTGTTTACTGCTCTACCCTGTAACCCGGTAGCACTTGTCCACCTATCCATGTCACAGTGCAGTTTCGGTGGGATCAGTATGTGGGGTTCACTGGAACGACTGTGTTTTGTTTCTGTGGCATTCTTTGTTACTCGCTTGTTTTTGTACTTTTGTTATCATTGAATTAAGCAAATTCTTCACCAATTATATAAACCTCCGGCAGTGTTCAGATGCCGCTGGTGTTCTCAGCTTCATGTTACCGCAGAAACCTCTCCCAGAGCTTTGGGCCGACATCCATCGGTGCTTGGTACGTCGCTGGAACTCTGGCATCGCCTCTGTGACTCCTATCGCATTCTTTGTGTCCTCGTGCCTTTTATTTTCCAGAGTAAATTCTTGTGTTGTTGTTTTAGTGGGCAGCTAAATTAGATGTTTGGGTTCAGTTTCCTGTATTTACTTGAGGTCTGCTTTGTTTACTCTGCCCCGAATAGTAAGATTCATTTTATATGGATTTGAAGATGACACTGTGGAGCCACGGAAATGTTAAATACGTTATATAAAGAACCACAGTCACGATTCGGCCGAGCCCAGGTCTCTCTGTGTGTTATGTTTCTCTGTCTCATGTGTGTGCATGTGCATGTGTGTGTGCATGTGTGTGTGTGTGTGTGTGTGTGTGTGTGTGTGTGTGTGTTTGTATGTATATATGTATATGCAGGTTAACATACCTGTGAGTGTACCTCTGGAGACAAGAGGTCCATATAAGATGATTTTCCAATCACTTTCCATTGTAATTATTCATTTCTTAAAAAATTTTAAGTAGAGTCTCTCACTGAGTAGTCCTGACTAAACTAAAACTCACCCTGTAGACCCAGGGGCCTTGAACTCATGGAGATCCTCCTGCCTCTGTCTCTTGATTGCTGAGATTAAAAGTGTGTGACACTATACCCTGACTATCACTATGTTTGAGAGAAGGTCTCTTATTGAATGTGGAGTTCACTGATTGACTAGACCAGCTGGCCAGTGAGCTCCCGGATCTCTTGATTCCCCTTCTCCATCTCTGGAATTATAAGCCTGCGCCACTGTACCCAGGATTTCTTTTGTTGTGGGCACTGGAGCTCAGAACCCAAGTTCTTATCCTTGTTCAGTGAGCACTTTACCCTCTGAGCCATGTCACCTGCCCCGGGCTTAGGTGTTCACTGAAGTTTGTCTGGCTGCACATCCTGTTTGAGGGTCTCTACAGATGTGGTTGAGGACTTAGGCACTGCCAGGCCCTCCTGCACCTCTCTTCTTTCCTCCTTCACGTTTGAACAGTTCCTTGATTTTTTTTTCCCAAAGAGATGCCTCTTTTAGCCTTTACAGAGACTGTCTCTCAAGCTCAGAAAGAGCAGAATGCATTTCTTTTTTTCTTATTTTTTTATTAAAAATTTCCATCTCCTCCCCTCCTCCTCCCCCTTCCCTCCCCTCGCTTCCACCCATACCCCCACTCCCTCCCTCTCCAAGCCAAAGAGCCATCAGGGTTCCCTTCACTATGTTAAGTCCAAGGTCCTCCCAGCTCCCCCTAAGTCTGGGAAGGTGAGCAACCAAACTGACAAGGCTCACAGTGAGCCCATCCATGCTGTAGAGTTCATGCTCATCGCCATTGTCCTTGGTTTCTCAGTCCGCCTCCACCGTCAGCCACATTCAGAGAGTCCGGTTTGGTCCCCTGTTCCATCAGTCCCATTCCAACTGGACTTGGTGGTCTCCCGTTAGATCTGTTCCACCGTCTCACACTCCTCACGGTCCTGACTTCCTTGCTCATGATCTCCCTCCTTTTGCTCCTCATCAGGACCTTGGGAGCTCAATCCGGTGCTTCTATGTGGGGCTCTGTCATTTTCTCCATCCAACGCCAGGTGAAGGTTCTATGGTGATATGCAAGATATTCATGAGTATGGCAATAGGATCTGGACATTTCTGGCACCCTCTCCTCAGCTGCCCAAGGAACTAGCTGGGGGCGTCTTCCTGGACACCTGGGAACCCCTCTAGAGTCAAGTCTCTGCCAACCCTAGAATGGCTCCCTTAATTAAGATATATAATTCCTTGTTCCCATATCCACCCTTCCTATATCCCAACCATCCTATTCCCCCAAGCTCTTCCCATCCTCCACTTCACACTTTTCTCTCCCCATTCCCCTATCCCCCCCATCCCACCCCACCCCCAAGTTCCCATTTTTTGTCTAGCAATCTTGTCTACTTCCAATATCCAGGAGGATAACTATATGTTTTTCTTTGGATTCACCTTCTTATATATCTTCTCTAGGATTTTTTTACGAATTATAGTCTCGATGTCCTTTATTTATGGCTAGAAACTAATTATGAGTGAGTACATCCCATGTTCATCTTTTTGGGCCTGGGTTACCTCACTCAGGATGGTGTTTTCTATTTCCATCCATTTGCATGCATAATTCAAGATGTCATTGTTTTTTACCGCTGAGTAGTACTCTAATATGTATATATTCCACAGTTTCTTCATCCATTCTTTCACTGAAGGGCATCTAGGTTGTTTCCAGGTTCTGGCTATTACAAATAATGCTGCTATAAACATAGTTGAACAAATGCTTTTGTAATATGATTGGGCATCTCTTGGGTAAATTCCCAACAATGGGATTGCTGGGTCCTGGGGTAGGTTGATCCCAAATTTCCTGAGAAACCTCCACACTGCATTCCAACGCGGTTGCATAACTATTTACAAGCAGCTATGGGTTATGGCTCCGCCTGTGTGTTACAGGACAAAGATTTCAATTTCTTTTGGTGTGGCAGCGCTCCTTGATCTTTTCTTGGTATGTGGGGAGAGACTGGGTATGAGATGAACCCACACATCATGAACGTTGTATGACACTTGGGTAAGGGATTGTGTAGGTTGTGTCTGCCTTGCGTGATTGCTGTGTTCAGCTGTTTCCCAGGCTGGAGGAACAGGGGTTCCAGGGAATTCCAGCCCTGCTCCCAGTTTGTCCAGTTGGCTCGTGTGCTGCTCCTGAGATTATGGTGTCATAATCACAGGCTGCTTTTCTACATATAGCTGTTCTTTCCGCTCTGGCTGCTTTAATAGGCACAAGGGCCATTTCCTCCATTTCTGGTAGCAGAGAGGAAAGTAAGATTTTACCTTAGCAGAAGCTACAGGCTGTGCCACCTTTACAGAGAAGAAAAGGATGTCATCCATAGAGAAAAGATGTCATCCTATGAGTGTAGGGCAAGGCAAATGATACATGGACTGAACCTTTTCTTGAACAGAACACCCTGTTTTAGCTTTGTGATCAAGGATGAGGCTATTTCTTGGTGTCAGAAGCATGACTGCTCATCTGTGCTAAGTGCATGGCTGTGTTAAGGGTTGACTTTAACTGTGTCTGTTATAAGTATGGTCACTGTGTGGGCACATTGAGAGCCGTGTGCATCCTGAGAGAGTCTCCATACCACATTGGTGATCCCAGTTGTTTGTATTGTACCTAGTAGGTTGCTGTTATAGAATGGCTAAGCCATTCTACCAAATTATAAAAAGAAACAATCTTTCCCCATTGATAGGGAAGAGAACTTGTTCTGTTTCTTTTTTTTCTCATTTTTTTTATTAAAAATTTCCATCTCCTCCCCTCCTCCTCCCCCTTCCCTCCCCTCGCTTCCACCCATACCCCCACTCCCTCCCTCTCCAAGCCAAAGAGCTATCAGGGTTCCCTTCACTATGTTAAGTCCAAGGTCCTCCCAACTCCCCCTAAGTCCAGGAAGGTGAGCAACCAAACTGACAAGGCTCACAGTGAGCCCGTCCATGCTGTAGAGTTCATGCTCATCGCCGTTGTCCTTGGTTTCTCAGTCCTCCTCCACCGTCAGCCACATTCAGAGAGTCCGGTTAGCTAGTTCCTTGGGCAGCTGAGGAGAGGGTGCCAGAAATGTCCAGATCCTATTGCCATACTCATGAATATCTTGCATATCACCATAGAACCTTCACCTGGCGTTGGATGGAGAAAATAACAGAGCCCCACATAGGAGCACCGGACTGAGCTCCCAAGGTCCTGATGAGGAGCAAAAGGAGGGAGATCATGAGCAAGGAAGTCAGGACCGTGACGGGTGTGTTCACCCATTGAGATGGTGGGACAGATCTAAAGGGAGACCACCAAGTCCAGTTGGAATGGGACTTGTTCTATTTCTTACTGTTTGCTTACAGTTCATCCAACTTCCTCTTTGGATTTGCAGTCTGGCTGTCTTTTTTTTTTTACTTTCTTCACTTCCATTCTCTCTGGAATACCCCTCAGCACATTGCTTCTGTATATTCGTCACACATGTCCAGTGCAACCCACTGCTGAGGGAAACCTTGCTTCCTGTTGTCCAACAGTTTTGTACTAGTTTAAAACATTCTATCCTGCAAAAAATCTTCTTAGGCAGGAAGGCAAACAACTCAAAAATAGCTTCAGGAAGTCCCCGAAACTGACCAAATTCACTAGAACCCTCCTTGACAGAGTAAGCAGAGCTAGGTTGCAAAAAAGATCCTTAAGGGAGGCTAGATGCCAAGAAGACTCAAGATAATCTGAGCTGTCAAGATGACTCTGAGAGGAAAAAAGCTGCTCAGAGATCAGACCAGCAGCATGGAGGAAGCAGAACCCAGCCAAATTGCATGGAAGAGGTTTAGACCAGATTCACTTGGGAAGGATACTCTTCAAACTGTTGAGCTGCCCATAGGCTGTGCAGTGTGCTCCAGGTTCCTAGCTTTTTTGAGCTGTCATCCATAGTGGCATTTCAAATGTATTTTAATAAATAAAGACTGCCTGAAGATCTGAGAGTAAAACAGTCCCACTGGTCTATAGAAGTTAACTCGATTCATTAAATAACTAAGCTAGCTAAAATATAAAACAATTATATTTTTATTTATTATAAGGGGAAAACCCATGAAACAGGAACGAGAAGTCCAAGCTCAGCTGTGCCATGAGGGAACCACAGAGAGAGAGAGTACCTGGGTCATGCGCCGTTTTTCCCTGGGTCCCAGAAAACCACACCCTAACTTGGTCTCACCTCTTAAAGATAACTGATTAAAAAGGCTTCCCCATCACTGGTCAACCTTACACAGACCAGATTATGGTAACACATACCTTTAATCCCAGGAGCCACCCTAGTTGCCATAGAAATCAGTGGTGCATGCCTTTAATCTCAGTGGTGCACGCTTTTGATTCCAGCCCTAAGAGAGGAGTATAAAACGGGACAAGACAGCTCTCAGACACAGTCTCCTGAGATTCTAGAAGGCAGGATCACCTCCTGAGGTTGAACTGAGGTTGAGGTAAGAGCCAGTGGCTGTCTATTTTGCTTTTTGGATCTTCAGGCTGAACCACAATTTCTGACCCTGAGCTTTTATTAATTGTGCTCCAGTCACCAATACTGAGCTGGTCTTTGATGATGTGACTATCTTTGAGTCGTTATTGCTTCTGTAAGTAACCCATCACTCATATTTAAGTAATCCCAATAAAACTCATTGGCTCACCAAGGTGGACTTTGGTGGTATCTGTACTTTGGTCTGTTGTGAGTCCCAATCTAGTGTGCGTAGATGTGTCTGTTGTATCTCCCCAGAAAAAATTTGTCACACAACATAATTGGTGCCCAAACAGGGACCCAGCCGAACCAAAGATGAGTTGGGGATGAGTGAGTTCATAGTCCTGGCTAAGGGTAGCAATGTATGCAACTGAGGTTGAGAAACCTGAGTGAGGAGTATCTGTGGAGGAAGTTCCAATAGAGTTGTTTCCTGTATGGTGTGTGTTAATGTGCCTTCATCTTATGACAGCAGGATCATGGTTCTTGCTATGGTAACAAGACTTGCAACTAAGGGTGAACATCAGGATTAGGAGTGTCTGTGGGAGGAATCCCAGAATGTCAGTCTTCACCTGTCTAGAATCAGGTGGCATGCCTACTTGATGAGGGGGTCCTCCTCATGAATATGGAGGCACTCTGAAAACAGCTAAAGCTTAGAGGGAATCTTTCAGTCTTTGAGATCAGTTTACAGGGGCCAAGAGTGTCTGCAAGTGGAGGCAGAGGTTGCCTGGCCTCTGCTGTGTATAGTTAGAAATGCATCTGAGGCTAAGATGGTGTCCAAGTAGGAAGTGGTTTGTGTAAAGGAACAACTGCAATAAGAAAGGAAGATGGGGCTAGTGTCCTCTGTGTTAGTGTATGATTTGGCAAGTAAATTAGATAAACTAAAGGATGAGATGGAGGTGTGACTTGCTACTTCTTAAGGCTTGGGAACTGGAAGGAAAAGAGAGTAGAAGTTAGAACAATGCTCAAAAGCGCTTTCTGGGATCCAAAACTTGGAACCCATGGGTCTGCTCAGAAAGGGAGGAAGAAAAGAATATCATAAAAGCAATAGAAAATACTCTGAGGGTCTGACCTTTAATAGGAAAAGAGGGAAAAACCTGTGACCCAACATAAAGATGGGGGCCTAAACAATGGTCTGGTACAAGAAACTAGGGTGATCAGGAAATATTCAGAATTTGAAATGCTGGAATTTGGGGAAACATTTAAACAAGAAATCAAAGAAACTCATTGTGTGGCTTGTGAGACTGTGGGACATGGGAGTAGATGGGATCAGTCTAACCACTATGGAGGCATGAAAACTGAGTCCTTAAGGCAAAGGTTGTGTAACCTAAGAGAGTATGAGGGAAATCAGCCCCTGATGAGCTGCTTTCCAAAGCCATTAGGAAAACTTGGTTGTCAGTGTCTGAGGTCACCATAAATAGTGGGAACTGGAGGACCATGGAGGGTTGAGGAAATAAGAGAAACTGTGTTTGAACCCCAGTTCATAGACCAGATAGAACTGTGTTTACAGAGGAGTTACAGAACAGGCTGAACAGGGACCTCGAGGCTGGAGTGGAGCTTTAGTGGCTTTGCTGAGCCCATTGGTGGGGTGCGGGCTTTGGCAGCTCTCAGTGACTTAGGCCATCATGTGAAGGGTATCCACGGAGTAAAAGAATAATCTAGAAGAGATAAGAAAAAGGCAAAGCAGAGGAAGAGGTCTGTGTGGGTTCCTCAAAGAAAAATGTGGCAAAATCTAGCTCGAGTTCCTAAGGGAAGAACTGATAGGAAGCCAGACTGTGTGTGCTAAGAAGCTTCTGGAAGGCTTTACAGCACTGGTTCTTAACCTTCCCAGTGCTAAGATTTCTTAATGCAGTTCCTCATGTTGTGGTGACCCCAACCATAAAATTATTTTTGTTGCTGCTTTGTACGTGTAGTGTAAATATTTGGCATGCAGGATATCTGATTTGTTACCCATGTGAAAGGGACATTTGACCCCAAAGGAACTGAGACCCACAGGTTAAGAATCGTTGCTTTAACGCCCGAGGAGCACTTAACCAGAAGATAAGCATGATAGATCAATGCGGATGAAGCTGATCGCCGTGCCAGGGTAGTGATTCTACCTCCAGACTCAGGGCTCTACATTTCCTTCCAGGAAGAGTTATGCTAGGAGAAAGGAAAAGTATGAGCTCAGGACCCCCAAGGCCAAGTTCTCAGCACAAAGATTTATTTGCCCAGGCAACAGAGGGCAGAGAATAAGAGACAAAGACAGGAGATAGGGAATGGGGGAGAAGGAGAAAGGAACAAGAAAGAGGGGGCAGGGATATTTGTTCCAGGGGACAAAGGACTGCCTCTGGGTAGAATGGACACAGAAATGGCACACAGGAAAACTGGTTTGTAAAGGTAAGATGGAGACCCTGTGATAGGCGGAGGTGTTTAATTTTAACTGGGCATGTTAATTAGGTGAGCCAAAGGGGGTTTTTGATTGTGGGACTTCAATTCTTTGATAGTTGGACCTTAGTAGTCAACCCCAGGAGAAAGTGGTCAAATAAGGGAAGAGACCTTGGGCACTAGCTTTAGCAATGTAATCTAATGGTTTTTAGCAAGGCAGAGGGAATCTGGGAGAAGGGCAAGGCTTGCAGAGTCCCTTTACTAGGGGTCAAGATAGTTTGTTTAGTTAGGAGCTCCCCAACAGCTAGGTATGGCTAATGGACAGGCAACAGCTACAGTGCCAACGGAGAGCCTCTCTGACCCAGGGAAGCAGTCGATGTGGCACAGAGAACAAGACCAGGGTTCCTTTCATCCCTGGGTGGTAGATCTGAGCAAAGTCAAGCCCATTGAGTTTGTCAGGTATGGAAAAAATGTGCCCATGGAAGAGCTCCAGGATATGGAAGCAGAATGGCTCAGAGGGGATTACTGACAGTTACAGAGGGCTAATTGATTTAGCACCTCCTATCCATGCTTTCTACCCAGCTTTGATCTGTGAAGGAAGCAGTTGATACTAAGGGATAGAACCTTTCCCATGCTGATTAGACCTTGCTTGTGTTTGACTTTAGTATCTCCTTAATTGTGAACCTCTGGGGTCAGCTGACTCTTGCTCCCAACAGATGACCACAGACCTTCAGAGTACTTCACCAGTGCTGTCTTTGCTATGTGGTGTTTGGGATGTTGCCTTATTCTGCCCATCCTCTGGAAAAGGTTTGGTTATATAGACATAGTGCTAGCCCCTGACTATTTTGCAGACTTGGAAAGCCAACTACAAGGATACTTATATTTACCTTACAATCCTACTTGCCTGGGTTAATAATTAAAAGGAAAAATGGGTTGTTAAACAACAGCTAAAGAGTTGAAATCCAAAAGGTCCCTTATGTGGATGAAGAAGGACACTCCTAGAGGAAATAAGGTTATTGAACAAAGGCTACTTTCCTGGGAGTTATTGGTCAGAGAAGCCCCTGAAGCCCCATAAATAATAAAAAGCTATTACTACTATTGTTGATTGTATGCTAGAACCAGAAGGTAAGATCTTATTGCTAAAGACATCACCTGTGCATGCTTTTACTGTAGGATGTGGAGAAGTTAAGCTGGGTGTGAGCTGGGAACTCCCACCCCCCTGGCTGGCCTTGTGTTGATAGAGGGGGCCATGCAGGCTGCTGGCGGTGAAGTGTCACCAGCATCCCCACTTGTCTGTGGACCCTGAGTGCTAGAACACCAACAAGCCGGGCAGGATAAGCCTCTTGGTTGGCTATTCTGGATATGTGAACAACAGTCTTCCAATTGGATTTAAGGTCCAACAATAGGGAGTTAAAGTTTGGTACAGGAAGGTCATAGGATGGAATAGGGAAGCAATTTCTATGGTGTTCTATGTAATGTGCCCATCAGCCTCAACTCATAACCACTGGTAAAGTGACTGAGAGCAGGTGACTGTTACTGTGACATGGTGGCCTGTTTCTTAGCTATAGGTAGACATCTGTAGTTACTCCACCACAGTCCCGGAGTCATAGTGACAGAGGGGGCAGAAAGAATAGAAGATCTTGAGGAAGGAGTAGAGTGTCATGTCAATTCCCACAGAGATTCAAAACATCCCATCCTGAAGGAAGCTTCTTAAGTAGGAAGGCAAACAACTCAAAATAGCTTTAGGAAGTCCTGGAAACTGATCAGATTCACTAGGACCCTCCTTGCCAGAGTAAGCAGAGCTATCTGCCAAGAAAACTCAGACAAGCTGAGCTGTCAAGATGACTAGGAGAGGAAAAAAAAACTGCTCAGAGATCAGATTAGCAGCATGGAAGAAGCAGAAACTACCTAACTGCCTGAAAGACCTTCAGACCAGAGTCAATTGGAAAGGACACTCTCCAACCTGCTGAGTTGCCTGTGGGCTGTGCAGTGTATACCAGGTTCCTAGCTTCTGTGAGCAGTCAATCATGTTGTCATGGACTTTGTTGATATAGTTGTCCTTGAGTCATTTTTGCTGCTGAAGTAACCCCTCACTCATATTCCTGTAAGTAACTCCAGTATTCAGTGATTCCTCAAGGTGGACTCTATACTTTGGTCTGTTGTGGGTTCCCAGTCTGGGGTGAGTAGATTTACATTCATCTTTCCAGGGAACGTCACACAACACTGCCCTATGGGTAGGAACACAGAAGGCAAGGAAGACACATCATGGTCTGTTGTCAGGTAAACACACTTGCCTCTGAGGTTTGTATGTTGTATGATAAGAAATGATGTATGTGATTGTTTTCCCTGGTTCCTAGCACAAGGTTCCTAAAAACTCTTGGTATTAGAGTAACTTTTAGATGTATAGCTAAGACTAGAGGTGTGTGTGTGTGTGTGTGTGTGTGTGTGTGGTGTAGTAAAAGGTATTTAAATTATAAATAATAAATAACTTTTGTTATTTATGATAAACCCCTTTCAACTATATCTAAGTTTATGCAGATGATGTGACTCTCAGAGAATGAAGCCTGGTGACCAAAGGAACCAACCGTGAGATTGGAGAGTTTAAACTAACTTTAAGTGTGTGTGTGTGTGTGTGTGTGTGTGTGTGTGTGTGTGTGCCTGAGTATATATATACGTGCACCATGTATGTGCAGGAACCTGCTAAGGTCAGAGCAGGCATTAGGTATCCTGGAACTGGATTTACAGATGGTTGTGAGCTGCTGTGTAGGTGCTTGGAACTGAACCCAGGTCCTCTGCAAGAACAGTAAACATTCTTTCCTGCTGAGCCATCTTTCCAGCCCCATGGGTTAGAACTCTTAACCCCACACTTAACCCTTTGCAAAATATGATTCTTAAGCTTTGAGAGCCAGTTTATCAGATTATCAAATCTGAGGAAGGGGTTGTGGATCCCTTGTTTTATAGTCAGCCAGCCCAGAGGCCTGAACTTTTCACTGGCATCTGGGGTGGGGACTGCCTGTGGGACCGAGTCCTCAATTTGTGGGATCTGAGACCAATTCTGGTATGTAATGTTAAAGCTGAATTGAATTATATAGAATCCCCCAGACAGTTCATAGGAAATTAGAGAAAAGCTTAGTGTAGGAAGACCATATACATTTAATGTCCCAAGTGTGAAAAGAGAATTGAAGTTTATTTATTTATTTTTTAAACCCAAGATTATAGAGGCGAGATTACCCCATTGTGGGTTGTTTGCTAACACAAAGTCTATCTTAGACAGTTAGGAAGGGGGAGAATGGTTGTTAGCAGTTCAGAAGGGGTATGACCAGAGACTTCCTGGCTTCCCTAACTTAGTAAGATTGTTGCGTTCACAGAGTTGGGGGAGGCTCTTATTGTCTCTTGTACTCCTGACACCATAATACCCCACAGTGGCCTGTGACAGCTGGCAGGAACCCATCAGTACTCACGTGTCCTGCTGTTGCCTCAGATTCAGCAGGTCTTCAAGTGAGCTCATCAGCCTTGCCCTGAGCAGCTTGTCTAGTCCTTCTGGGCGGTGGCAAGGATGCACCTTTGACTCATGCTCCTCTTTCTGTGGGCTCCCAGGGTGCTCTCAGGATCCATCTGCTTGCTGTTTGCCAAGTACGAACTCATCACTGGGCAGATTTTCTAGGTGGTTTCTTTAAGGCTTCTATTGCAGGGGCACATATCATGGAGCTGGTCCCAACATGGGATTCATCCTGGTCCCAGCCATGACTCATCAGTGGAGCCTACCTGTCCCCTGAGATATGAGATCTTTCTTAAAAATCTTTACTCCATTTCCATCTGAGATCATGTTCTATTTGTACGCTGCTATTAAAAGCTGCGAAGTAGTGATTCCCAGTTTCCTCTTATTGAAGTGTCCAGATCCTGCTTATGGGAGCCTGTGGAAGGCTTTGACTCACTGAAAGTAGCTGATTGCTCCTGTATAATCTCATCAACCATTTTGACCTTAGCCAACTGTGTCTTGCCCTTACATGCGTCATGTGCCAACCTCTCTACCTGGAAGAACGCTCTCCACCTTACCTTCTGAGAAAGCTCCTACTCATCTGTCAAGTCGCAGTGACACTGCCTACCCAGCCTATGCTGTCAGTACACCTCAGTGTGCCATAATTATTTGTTCATATTTTCGTCTTTTCCAGTAGACTGTGAGGCCCATAGGAGCAGTTATCAGTACCCCCACCCCAGTTCCAACTCCAGCAGAGTTCAGGGGGTGATGGCTGCCTGGATTCATCATTTTCTCACAAGTATTTACTGACAAACTGCTTATGCCAAGTATCCTGTAAGGTGCTGAGACAACAGGGGTAGTAAGGGTCGAGAGAGTCCTTTGTTCTGTTGGGAAGGAGGCAGGGTGGAAGTGAATGCATCGGTGGAAGAGATTCGTAGGAATGGTGTGCTTTAGAGGAGGGGTGTCTAGGGAAGGCCTCTCTGAGAAGGCACTTTGAAGCTGAGCCCTAAGGGTGAGAGTAAACCAGCCTTGCAGAAAGCTAGGGAGTGAACTCAAGAGCCACGAGGATGGCATGGTCTTAGGGTGGGGAGCAAATGGCAGGCCAGAGCTATGGGAAGAACAGTGCCAAGCTGGCCTGCCAGCACCGCTGTCGCACACCACGGGAAGGATCACGATTGTTTTCCCCTCCAGGAGCAGTGAGATGGTTTTCGGAGGGAAGTCTTTCAAAATTCGTGTCCCTATGGCTGAACAAGCCCTGCTTCTGCCGTCTCCCCTTTCCCTGCTACTTTGTCCTGACCCAAGCTTGCTTCCATTTTAGACTTCAGTAATGCCACACTCTGGAGCCAGCCTAAACTGCTCTCCTGCTTCATAGGAGCTCTGGCCCATGAGTGTGTGAACCCATCCTAGGACCCTGAAGTACTAGTCAGGTCTCTGGATCTCCTTTACGCATGAATGTTCTTATTCCCTTAAGCTAGCTGTACAGTGGTTCTTGGCTTAAGACAGATTCTTCCCCTCTTCCCCTAGCCAAGTGCCCATACTTTTGAATCCTCTGTGGACCTTGGTGCTGTGGAATACTACTTTTTCCTCTGTGTGCAGAATGGCCTTCTTCCTTTGTTGTGCCCTCCTGCAGGGAAACCAGCTTCTGAGTGTAGCTGGGTTCTTTCTCCCTGGCCCATTGGTAAAGGTATATCCAGAGGTATTTCCTCACTTTAAAAGCAAAACAGCAAAACCAGACCTTATTGCATGCAAGGAGTGTTCAATATGACTTTACTGGCCATCTAATCCCAGCACAAACCTTGTAAGATGCTATTGCTCTCATTTTGCGGTCAATGAAACAAAGGCTCAGTGATCACACAGTAGATTGTATATGGTATTTCTGGGCCAGCACACAGAGTAGTTCTTTGTGGTCCTAAATTTCTTTACTGTTTCATCTCTCAAGCCACAGCTGTGTGGTGCTTATTTTTCTCCCGGGGTCCCATGTCACACGGGAAGCGAGTGGAGCCCTTCAGAACCATTGGTTTTGTGCTTTGGCGTGGGAACCATGCCTGGGTCATTCAAAGTAGGATGCACCTTAGGCACATGCGTAGGTTTTTGCTGAATGAGCAAACAAACAATGACTCCTGTTCCCGGTTTCCAGACATGAGCTCAGTATCTTCTTAGGATGACAAATGCTTTCGTAAGACCTCTCTTGACATCCAGGGAGGTGAGAAGCAGGACAGTGCAGCCTCAGTGTCTTTCTAAGAGGCAGATTATCCAGACGTGGAAGTAGTTGCCCTGGGTGGGTGGGATGGGAGTGACGGGAGGAAGTTATCTTTGTGACCCTTCTAGACGGGCACACAGGTCACTTGGAAAAAGGAAAGTGACAGTTGGAGCATTTTGGCCAGGATCACACATCCAGGGAAGGACTGTGATAAGGGATACACGTGGCTCTCAGACAGTAGGGTCTTCCCCAGTGATTGTTTAAGCTTCTGGGGCCTTGGCTGTCAGCATGGAGATGTGTAACAGCTGTGCCTTGCAGGGGACTCTGGGTAAGCTGGTAGCTTTTTCTTACAAAACACGAATGCTCAAGATTCATGTTGAGTGTTCTTCCCAGGAGAGAGAGTGCGTGGAGGTGCTGGAAACTAACGCCCTCTGCTCAGATCTCCCCCGCCCCCACGTTCACCATGTAATCACTGTTTGTGTGTGCCGCAGCATGTGTGTGTAGACCAGAAGACAACTCCTGTCACTGTCCTCTCCTTCCACCTCTACACAGGTCCTGGGATGGAAGTAAGGTTATTAGGCTTACACAGCAAGCACTTCCCCTGCTAAACTATCTGGTTGTCTCTGACCTAGATTAAAAAAAAATTATTTTATGTGTATGAGTATTTTGCCTGCTTGTATGCAGAGGCCAGAAGAAGGCATCAGATCCTCTGGAATGGGTGTTACAGATAATTGTGAGCTGCCATGTGGGTGTTGGGAATCAAACCCAGGTTCTGTGGGAGATCTGCCAGGACTCTTTTAACTGTTGAGATATATTTCTGGCCCCTGGCCTGGATTCTTAATGAAGGTGTGTTGTACGTGTAATGAACACAGTATTCCACACCTAGGCATTTGTAGAAAAAGTAGCTTTCTCATTCATTGTAACTGCACTTAGCCCCAAGACAAACAAACAAAACTTTTAAAGTTGCTGGCTATGTTTATTACCATTATTTTCTTCACGGTGTCATAAGGTTTGTGTATATGCCTAAACACAACAGACAGAATACATTAAATATATGCAGCTCTTTGTTTATCAATGATACTCAGTCAAGCTACTGTTTTAAACATTGAAAAAATACATGCTGATGGATCTAAAGCACTTTCATGGTCTTGCACATATATTGCATGACTTCTGTAATTTCTCCTTTGTTCTGTATTTGAATTTTCAGTAGCAGCAGGAGGAGACTAAGTGGACAAAAGGAGCCATGACTTCTGATGCTAGCCATGCACTGGAAGCTGCCCTGGAGCAGATGGATGGGATTATTGCAGGTAAGCTCAGGGGTTCCTAGGACTGATGTACCATCCCCCATGTCTCAGACCCTAGTTCCTTTTGTTGGCATTGAGAAAAATCCTTTGTCAGACTAATGTTTAAGTAGTTTACATGTCAGCAGTTTAACGTACATGCCCCTCTCCCTCTAATGGAACTCTCTTCTACCGGAAGGATAGTTTAGGAGTCTGTGTTGGCCTTTGTGGGTGCACTAGTGCCTATGCAGAACTCTGCTCCAGTTTTGATCCTGGCTGTGAGGCAGTTTGGGTGCAGTGAGATTGGTTCTGTTGTAAAATTTTCAGAGCACATCATGGCTTATTACTGTGGAGCTGAAGCTTGAAATTGAGCTGACTTTGTTCCCTAATCAGCATCTGTTCATTTTCCTGGCTGTCATTCAGTGTGTTGAGACAGCAGGCAGTTTTGATTCACACCATGATTATGGCATTCTTTCTCTCCTAGCATTTTTAAATTCACTGTAAGGTTCGGTTTTTAGTATTAGTCAGCAGGGGCTTTCTTTAGAAAGGCTACAGTATAATTATGGATACTTGGGGAAGTCTGCCGTTGGTCTGTTCTGGCTGATTGATTCTTTGGCAGGAGTAATGAGGAAGTTGTACTCATTGTAACAAGCCTGTTATCCCAGACCTTACCAGAAGGTCCCAGGTTTTCTTTCTGTCCTATTGGCCACACTTCAGTGCCCCTATTTGCAGAGTATGCTGCCTCAGGCTTCAGGCCTGTGCTCCCCACTGTGTGCTGTCCATGGCTGGAGGAGATGGAAAAGAGAGGCACATGGCTGAACGGGGCTCAACTGCAGGAAGCGCTCGGGACATCCGATACTGCCTCTTTCTTTCCTGTTGTTTTCTTCTCCCCATTGCAGAAATACATCTGAGTCACAGAGGCTTCTTGAAGTTGGAGCCTGGGGTGAGGGTGGCTGTTGTATCCTACAGCTTCCTCATGTTACAGGCTCCACTGTAACTCAACCGAACTGTCATCTGGCAGGCTCTCAATTTCTCCATGAACAGAGGTGTCCTTGAGAGGCTATGACCAGTGTCCTGCTTTTCCAAGTCTCCATAGTTCGTGATGTCTTGTTCTAAGTTAGGGTTTGTGATAACTTACTGAGAAGATACCATCAAGAGGTGGATTTCCTAGCAGTGCACTTAAGAAGCCTCATCTAGCAGTTCTTGCTTGTACTGAGATAAAAGCCCCAGGGTTATCTGTGACTGATAGGTCAGTACATTTGATCCCCTGGCAGGATTCATGGATGGTTGTAAGGGGTGGGTGAGATGGTTACTGTTTCCACACTGTATTGCCTTTGTTTCAAAGACTATTGACTGCAGTTTATGGAGGTCTATTTTTGAGGCTTCTGTTCGGTTCTTTACTAGTGTTGCAGTGTGTTGATCACTGTAGCTCGACAGTAAGCCTTAGAGTCGGCTTTTATTGTGTTAGTATTACAACTTTGTTAGTTACCCTTGTGCTGGTCAGCCTGAGTCTTGAGCCCGTGTTCCTTCCCTCACCCATCTCTCTCCTTCAGAATCAATTTATCCAAACATAGAGGAGAACTTGTTGAATCATCACATTGCTTTGGGTCTAGGGAAGCAGCTGAATAAGAGAGTACTTGTCCGGCATATATAAGGTCCTGGATTCAATCCCTAACTCTGCTCAAAACAGCAAGAGCTGATGTCTTGACAGTAGTGACTTTTTGAGGGATGAAGAAGCTGCTTCCTACAGAAAGTAATCTGTGTGGGGTAAGCATGAGGACCAAAGTTCAATCCCCAGAACCATATAAAATAGCCAGATGTGTTGGTCCTGGCTTATTAGTTTCAGCATTGAGGAAACAGAGCTAAGAGGACCCTGGGGCCTCACTAGCCAGTCACTCTAGCCTAATAGGTGAGTTGTGAGCCAAATCAAGGTCCTGTCTCAAAACATCAGCTAGAGAGCATTGGAGGACACATGCACACTTAGAAAAGAAGTATGAACACATCACAGGGGCATCCTCCTGTATTAGATAAAGCCAGGTGAGGCCTTTTGATCAGGTGACATTTTATTAGAAATCTGAGGAGATCTGTAGAACAGCTGTCCAGGAGAGGACACAGACAGTGTCATGGGGTGGGGAGAGTCAGTGTATATGCCAGGGGAAGGAAAGGAGACACAGCCTCAGATGCAGAAGAGACAAATCATATTATGGAATGGCTGGTATTGGGAGAACCTCAAAGATTATCCTGAAGGCGTGGGAGAGAATCAGAGATTTATGGGAAGAATGACTTCAGTTCCATTCTCAGGCTTACTTGGATGCTCTGTGGGTGAGATAGTCTATAAGGGGGCAAAAAGAAAAGCAGAGACCTGTCAGGGCTATATGTCAATCTTAGAGACCCTAGGCAAGTCCATGGTTGAATGTGCATACCATATATAACAGAAACCATACGACCTGGGTGGGCGAAACAGGGCTTGCATAGTGAGAAGCAGGCTCTGACCTTTGAGGAACAGACTCAACATGGTAAAGATGTTCTGCCCCTCTTTTCATTTATCAGAAGCTTACATTTTAGCCAGATATGATGGCGTACACCTGTAATTTCAGCATTTGAGGCAGGAGGATCACTCCAAGTTTCAGGCCAGTCTGGGCTACATAGTAAATCTCTGTCTCGGCAAATAGCATTTATTTTATATACTTACTATGTGACAGGAACTTGTATAAGCGGTGTATGTGGGTAATATCCCACCTCAGGAGGGAGCTGTTCTTAGTCACATTATACATAAGGAACTGATGCTCCTGTCTTTATAAAGACATTTTGTAGAGCTGGGATCAAAATCAAGTAGTCTGCAATGTTATTGCTCCCTATGCTCCTGCCCAGAAAATCTTAGGTTTTTCTTCCTACAAAATTCTCACAACTGTTCCAGATGGGAACCCTGAAAGTCTGTCCAGATACACCCTTCCAGGATGGAGGGCTATGGAATAGGATAAAGAAAGAGGGCTCTTTGTCCTGAAAAGAGAAGAAACAAGTTTCTTCTGTTTTTTTTTTTTCCAGGTTATACTATACTAATTCATATCCTTTTCCCTCCACCTGCCCCACATTCTTCCCTGCAGATCCTGAACCCAGGCAAGGCCTTGGATCCAGTTAAATAATGTCAGTGACAGGACTGTTTTAGACGTGATGTGTGGGAAATCAAGAGGCAGGAGGAAGCAAGTACACTATGTACTGAGCCATCTCTCCTGCCTTATTTATATGTCTTTATAGCTCATTTATATAGCTCTTTTTTTATTGTACCCGAATGCCAGTTTCAGGAGGACAGAGGCTGTACTTCGGCATCTCTCCATTAGTCTGTAACATGCAGTAGCTGTTTGGTAAACAGCTGTATGCTCATATTTATTTGCTTTTGTTACTAATTTATCCTTTCATTGGTTAGGAGGCATATACTGGTTTCTGCATATGTCTTCTCTGTGGCATCGTTCTGTGTTTCCCTTTCATTTTCTTGACTTGAACCTCTGGATGAGTTTATTTTTTAAGACTATCACTCACTATTTTTGAAGACTCAGTGGTCACTAAATCCTGTGAACAGTTTCTTGGTTGTAATTAGCTGACACCAGCATATGACACGTTCGGCATTGAGTGTTTTATTGTCTGGAGGGCATGCACCTCTGTGATATTTTAGTGAGGGGGATGATAATTATCAAAATGTGTACTCAAGATTTGTAAATACCATCCACATTGTCAAAATGGTTGGAACTTCTTGGGCCGAAGATCTTAGAACATGTATAATTACTTTATATGGTCTATGGAGCTAAGCTTCTGAGCTGTGAATTCCACTTCAGCAAGTTCCTTCCTTTGTGATGTCCTTGACAGTTGTTTAACCCTTCTGCAACTCAGTTTCTGTGTAAATGGAATAGTGGTATCAGTGCTGTCTATCTCTTACTTTTGTGAGGATTAAATTAATAATGATCAGGCACTTAGTGCCTGGTATTTGGTCAGTACTTGGCTGATCTGCAGTATCACTGCTTTATTGATGTTAGTATTAATGTTACTTTCACCATCAAAAGGTCTGGTGCTGTTCAGTTAATAGGGATAATACTGACCATTGTCATTGTCATACATGATGAGGAGTGTAGGACTGCCCTACTGGACAAGTTTGTCCTGGTGGCAAGTAAGCCTGACCCCACAGAGCCTTGGCGATAATGTTCATCTCAGAGTGATCAGTGGCAGTGGGGGGGGGGTTGCAAGATAAAAATTGTTTTTTGTAAATGCAAAAAGAACTGCGCATAAGCAAAATGAAGAACTGTTAACCTTCTAAGCTTGAGTTCTTGAAATCTGCATGGGTATGCTGTAGGTATGAAGATATTAAAATCCTGGATGTTCATGAACGTGAGAGGAGGCGACTGTTAAGACCCTTGGAGCAGTGTCAATAATGATTTGTTTCTAATAGAAAGACCATTGTTGCAGCTTGCAGTCGGATGTTAGCCTCCCATCTAATCTTCCTTCTCATTAGTCCCCATGACTCCATCTGCAGATAACACCGTAATTGAATTGTGCTGTTGGCAGTGGAAATCCAGCCATGTGCTGTCTAATTACATCCCTGTGGATGGCACGAAGCAGCCGACACGGGTGCTAAGTTACAATAGGGCTTTACTGTGTAGACACACAGGTTCAGTGACTCTGTCAGGCCCTTTTTGGCATAGGGCCAGAGCCCCATGATCAGGACACAGAGGGCCACTTATTCTTCATTGATTTGGCAGAAGGTCACTCATGCAGTTATCTCTAAGCTGTGCTTATTGATAAGGGACAAAGACTGTTTTAGGACGGCTAAATAGGTGGTTACCCATCTCCTGGGCCTTCTGCCAGCCCTGATTAGTGTCTGGCTTTGGATGAAGGAATAAAACAAAGATTTCATGGGGGTGGAAAAGTTCTGGTCAAGGCTGAGATAGTTCCTTTGGCCCTCGAGTATCAGCCATGGGGGTCGTGGCTGAGGCTGTGGCTGTCGTCCCAGTACTCATTAGCTGGTCTTGTCCGTTCCTTGGAGGTCCATCAGCATAGCCTCCGCTCCTTGGAGGAGCACAGCCAATCATCAGTAACAGCACACCACCCCTACTGCATGTTTCCCAGATTTATGTTGAGAGCCCTGTAGCCGCATGTATCTAAGGCTAGTATGCAGGAAGCTGAGGCAGGAGGATTGTGAGTTTGAGGCCACAGGGAGATACTGTCTCTAAGTAAAATAAATGTATACATACATGCATACGTACCTCCAAAGTTTTAAAAATCATTTTTGTGTGTATTTGTGTGCATGTGTTCATATGGCATGCATGCATTTGCAGATGAGAGGACAATTGTGGAAGCCGGTTCTCTCTTTCCACAGTGTGGGCTCTAAGTATTAAACTCCACTCTTTAGTTTTGGTGGCAAGCACCTTTACCTACTTAACCTTTTTGCTACACCATCCCGCCTCCGTTTTAAGGAAGAGGTGGAGTGGTTAGAGGTGCCTAGGACTGAATTTTCAGCGGTTGCCTTTGGTGTAAAGATGTCAGATCACTCATTGTGGCATCTGCTCTTTGGTAGCCAGCAGTATAGTTTCCCCAGCTGGCAGAGCCCACTTTCCACTCTGCAGTGTGTCTCACTTTCTGTTGCTGAGAGAGTGTGTGTAAGTCAGAGATTGTTCTTTAAACATTTCTGTGGTTGGAGGTATAGGATAGACCTGCCTGGCACTTTGGGCCTATTGTTTCCTTTTGAAGTGTGGTTGTAGTAGTTTGTTGTTATTGCTGGTTATGGATGTTTAGGTTTTAGTTTTTTAACTTTTGCAATGTAGAGTTTTCTAGGAGTATGTCCATTTGACCGAAGCCTTAACTTTTGCTAGCAGATGGATGGTCATTATGTTTTGTCCATCACATTTGCTTTTATTTGTGTCTGTGTGTGTATATGCATGTAGGCATGCATGTTGGTACAGATGCGCACACATGTACAAGTGTATGTACATGTGTCCGTGAAAGTGTAGGTCAGAGGTTAATCTTGGGTCTTTTTGAGCATGTGTGTATTTGGGTATGTTGTATGTGTGTGTGCATATGTATGTGGGTTCACATTTATATAGAGAACAGAGTATGACATCATTGTCTTCGCTTACTCTCCAGGTTAATTTGTGAGGCACTAAGCCTGGAGCTCCCGTTGATTGGAATAGCAGGGTAGCAAGCTTATATAGGTTCATTTTGTTTCCTCCAAATCCTGGGATTGTAGGAGTGACCACCATGCCTGGCTCTTTATGTGTGTACTGAGCATCCAAACTCAGGTCCTCATTCTTGCATGACCAGCATTTTACCAGCTGAGCCACATCCTTAGCCCCTACCTTGCTTTTTGAGATGGCAAGACTCGCGGGCCAGCAAGCCCCAGGGATCCTCCTGTCTCTGACTCCCCATGTTTTGAACACACATGCATGCTTCCACACATGGCTTTTATGTGTGTGTGTAGACTCGAATTCAGGTCCTCATGCTTGGGCAGCAAGTACTTTACTGACTGAGTGGTCTTTCTAGGCCCTGTTTTTATTCTAAATACCATCTGTGCCAGAGGTAATCTTTTTGTTACTACTCTGATCTAGCTACTTTTGGTTTTATTAATCAGTTGCCATATAATGTCTGTGCTTAGTTGTATATGTTATTCTGTGAATAGTTACATATGCACATAATTATATCTCTGCACTACGTGCTATGTTTTTCTATCAATTTTTTGATAGCTATTCATTTCTTTTACTTTCTTAGATGTATCTTCTCTTTCAGAATCTCACTTTCAGACAGAAACAATCATACGTATTTTAAGTTGATTCCTTTTTGCATTTGGTTGCAGTGGCTTGCAGCACTTACTCAGTGAAGTTTACAGGTGCTCTCATGGTCAATGGCCCACTCCACTGCTACCGGTCACTAACGTACCATGTGCACTCATGGGCACACGTGGTTTTTTAGTTGTTATCTATGTTTTTCAGTTACATTAGCTTGTGAGTGTGGTTATCTGCATTTTCTCTGTTCTTGGTGATTATTTTTTGTCCTCTGGACCTCAGCAATGCTTGAGAACTCCTAAGATGGTGAGATTTTTAGTTACCTGTTTTTGTGTGGTATTAGGGATTGAAGCCAGGGTGTCATGCATGCTGGGCAAGCACTCTACAACTGAGCATTACCTCAGCCCCTAGATGAGGGGCTTTGGCCTCTTAAGTTATGGGTATTTTGCCTCAGCACTGAATTATTTGTGTGTTCTTATTCTGGTTCCAAACCCAAGTTTTAAGACTGGTTTGAAAATTGATTGGCTGAGGTTATAAATAACCTCCTGCATCCTGGCTTTATACAGAGGTCTTCCGCTTATTCTTATTCTTGCTCAGCCCAAAACATGTGTCCACTTCTCTCAAGTGGGCCACTAAGGCTTGTTCCAGAGGAGGCTGAAATGATGGCTCAGCACTATTCACTGCCCTCACAGTGGACCTGACTTTAGTTCCCATCACCCAAGGTACACTAACAGCTTCCTAGGGATCTCCTGCCCTCTTCTGGCCTCTGAAGGCACTGTATTTGCATGCACAAAGCCTCATCCAGACAGGTGTACCTATGTACATATAAAAATTACAAATAAAAATCGTAAAGCAGGGCTGGAGATGGCTTAGAGGTTAAGAGCACTGGCTACTCTTCCAGAGGTCCTGAGTTCAATTCCCAGCAACCATATGGTGGCTCACAACCATCTGTAATGAGATCTGGCACCCTCTTCTGGCGTGCGGGCATATATGCAGGCAGAATGTTGTATACATAATAAATAAATCAATCTTTAAAAAATCATAAAACAAAATAACTCAGTCTATAGCCCACGGAGGATTTGGCAGTGACTTATAGGCCAGACACTGACCCAGTTGCTTTTACCACAGAGGTTCTGAGCTCCAAAGGCTCCCTTCAGTGCCACTGCTTTGAGAGGGGTATGTATGTGCATGTGCCTTTGTATCTATGTTTGTTTTTCTCTGTGTAGCTTGCTTTGTATGTCTGCCCAATGGCTGTCAGAGTTCTGTGGCATTCTTTACTCATGGTCCCTTTCTCTTCCTTTAGATCAATGGATGGCTGGCTAATCACAATTCTCCAAGCATCTCCTTGTTTTCCTCAATTGCACCTGTAAAGTCTGGGTTCGTGTGACGTGACACGTTGATAGGAGCCAGGAACTAGGATGTAGACACAGGCTTGGGTGGGGTGAACTGTTCATATGAAAACGTTAGCTCTGCTGAATTACTGACTTGAAATGCTGGCTTGATCCGAGGCTATGATTAGAGTCATAAACAGACCACACTCCACCTCAAACACACAGCAAATGAACTTAGTCTCTAGCTGCAGATGTCACTCTGCAGAGGGTCTCAGAAATATTTCCTCAGGGAAAGAGCCATCATTCAGGAGATGGGTAACCGTGGAGAGAAACACTGAATTCCTTTAACTCTTTAGTCTTTGTGTGTGTGGTGGTGGTGGAGGTGGTGGGGATCGACTGAAAGAAGGAAGCGGAGAGACCATCAACGTGGCAGTGGGGAAATCGATCTTACTCTCCTGTGGAAGCATGTAAACAGGAAATATGTTTTAGTTCATTTTGTGCTACTGTAACAGAACATTTGAGACTGGGCAGTTTATAAAGTAAAGAAATTTCTCACTGTTCTAAACATAAGCAGAAAATTCCAGTTTAAAGTATGTAACATCTGATAAGGGCTTGTGTCATCCTATGGTAGAAGACAGAAGGCAGGAGAAGGTAGCCTGAGAGAGAAAAGCAATGGGTGCAGAGCTCACAATAGAGATCTACCCCCAACATAGCTGACATTTCCGTGAAAGTCATCGGTCCATTCATGAAGGCAGAACCTTCCACATTTGATTGCCCCTTTCTGGTTCTCCCTTTCCTTCCCTCCTTCCCTTTATCATTTCATTTTCTCTTTCCTTTGCTTTTCCTCCTTTTGTTTTCTTTTCCCTCTCCCTTCTTTCTTTCTTTAAGGTTCCCTTCCTCTCTGTTACCCCTTCCCCTTTCTTCTTTTTTCCTTTCCCCTTACCCCTTTGGAGACAAGGTCTGTTTCCCAGGCTGATCTCCAGTTTATGATTCTCTTGCCACAGCTTTCTAAGTATTGGATTCCAGGCATGGGACACCACATCTGGCTTCTAATTAGCTCCTCAGGATCCCACATTTCAGTATTATTGTGTCAGTATTAGGTTTACCTATTTGTTTATTTTGTAGATAGTAACACATGTAGCCCAGGTTGGTCTTGAACTCTCAGTGTATGGAGTCCTGGGATTATAGGCACGTGCTACCAGAATTAGTGCTGGGGATCAAATCTAGGGCTTGGTAGCACTTTACCACCTGAACCATATCCAGTCCTAGGATGAACTTTGGGGAAACCTTCAAACTATATAAACTCCCTGTGAACTCTTGGTTTTCCGCTGGGACCTCCCTTATGGCTTAGTATATATGGTCACTTTTGGGAAAGTGTTCTGTATGTGTGTAATTTAATGAAATGTTCTCCAGTGATGGGAGACATTGGTCTTCACATACTTTGTCAAACTCTGGTCTGTCATCACTTTATGTCTGGTTGTGTCTGCTTGGTTATCGTTTCCCAAGAGAGATGAGCTTGATTCTCATCTTTGTACATTATGTGATTTGTTTTTCATAATTTTTACATAGGATTTATATATCTGAGGTTAACGAGTGAGATGGCCTGTAATTTTCTTTGGTAGTAATCACGATGTCTGAGGTACATAGTTCTGGGGTGCATGAGGAGGCACAGGTCACCTTTTTTCTAAAACCTGTCCAGGTACTCTGTTTTTACAAAGTGAGTTTCCTGTTTTCTATACTAAACAGTCCGTTAGGCTGTTCTGAAATGTTTGATAGAATTAACTGTGAAAGCATTTGGCTTAATCTTTTCTCTCAAGACTGGGAGAGTAATACAGTTTCTTTATAGGATTATTGACGTTTCTTGGTTTGTTATAGGATTTTTGGTTTGTTATAGAGTTATTGATAATTTGTTTTTATTGTGGCTGTTTTTAGAAGTTGGATCAAAGTACTTGTTCTGATATATAGTACACACAGTTATACCCCCTACACCCCAAAATGCATGTGTTTACATATAAACATGTGTGAAAATACCATAGCATTCATTACTGTATACATGTAATATACAGAAAAAATTTCATCATTAAACACTATTAACAAAATTCTATAATTCATTTTGTCTTATCCTCAACAAGAAGTTGAACATTAAACTAAATAAATTAAATAAAATTACAATATCTATATTAAGTTTGGGCTTTGGTTCTTAAAATAAAAGTGCTCAGATAGCCTCTCTAGTCATTAGAAACCAACATTGGTTGCATATTAGCTAGAGCAATAAGGAAAGTAAAAGAGATCAAGGGTATACAAATTGGAAGGAAAGAAGTCAAGGTATTGCTATTTGCAGATGATATGATAGTATACATAAGTGGCTCCCAAAATTCTACCATGGAACTCCTATAGCTGATAAACACCTTTAGCAAAGTAGTTGGATACCAAAAAAACAAACAAAAAACCCAAAAACTTAAACAAAAAAACAAACAAAAGATCAGTACCCCTCCTATATACAAATGATAAGTGCGCTGAGAAAGAAATTAGGAAAGCAACACTCTTCACCATAGTGAAAAATAATATAAAATATCTCGGGGTAACTAACCAAGCAAATGAAAAACCTGTATGGCAAGAACTTCAAGTCTTTGAAAAAAGAAACTGAATAAGAAAGCAGAAGACGGAAAGATCTTCTATTCTCATAGATTGGCAGGATTAACAAAGTAATAATGGCTATTTTACCAATAGCAATCTACAGATTCAGTGCAAGTCCCATCAAAATTCCAACACAGTTGTTTACAAAGCTTGAAAGAACAATGTTTAACTTGATACAGAAAAACAAACCAAACCCCGGGATAGCCAAAACAATCCTGTACAGTACTTCTAGAGGCATCACCATCCCTGAGTCCAAGCTGTACTACAGAGCAATAGTAATAAAAACTACTAGTAATAAAAACCACTTGGTATTAGTGTAAAAAGAGAAACATTGATCAGTAGAACCAAATAAAAGACTCAGACATAAATCCACATACCTATGAACACGTGATTTTTGATAAAGAAGCCAGAAATATACAATGGAAAAAGAAAGCATCTTCAACAAATGGTGCTGGTCTAACTGGATGTCAGAAATGTCGAAGAATGCAAATAGATACCTGATAGAAGAGAAAGTGATAAGTAGCATTGAAAGCATTGGCACAGAAAACAACCTCTTGTACAGGACACCAGTAGCGTAGACACTAAGATCAACAATTAATAAATGGGACCTCATGAAACTTAAAAGCTTTTGTAAGGCAAAGGACGCAGTCAAAAGGACAAAATGGCAGCCTACAGAATGGGTAAAGTTCTTCACCAACCTCACTTCTGACACAAGGCTGGTTTCCAAAATATATAAAGAACTCACAAAACTAAACATCAACAAACCAAATAATCCAATTAAAAATGGGGTACACATCTAAACAGAGAATTCTCAACAGAGGAATCTCAAATGACTGAGAAGCATGTAAGGAAATGATCAACATTCCTAGCCATCAGGAAATGCAAATCAAAATGACTCTGAGATTCCATCTTACACCTGTCAGAATGGCTAAGATCAAAAACACAAGTGACAGCTCATGCTGGTAAGAATGTGGAGCAAGGGAGGACACTCCTCCATTGTGTAAACTTGTACAGGCCCTTTGGAAATCAATACCAGTTTCTCTGAAAGTTGGGAATTGACTTACCTCAAGATCCAGCTATTCCATTCCTGAGCATATACGCAAAGGATACTTTACCATACAACTATGTTTATAGCAGTTTTATTTGTAATAGTCAGAAACTGGAAACAACCTATATGTCCGTCAACCAAAGAATGAATGAAGAAAATGTGGTCCATTTACACAATGGAGTATTACCCAGCTGTTATAAACAATATCATCATGAAATTTGCAGGCAAATGGATAGAACTAGAAGAGATAATCCTGAGTGAAGCCTCCCAAGCCCAGAAAGATAAACACAGTATGTACTCACTTATAGGTGAATATTAGCCATAAACAATAACCATGCTAAATCAACAGACCAAGAAGCAATGAGTACTTGAAGGGGGACACACAGATCCCTTACTATGTAGAGAAATAGAATAGGCATTACAAGTGGATGGAAGAAAGGGGTCTGGATGGGGGGTGGGATTGAAAACAGGAGAAATCAGGTGTGGGAGGATAGAAGGAGAGAGTACTGGGAAAGACAACTGGAGTGAAGGGCATTTCGAATGAGCTAGAACCCCAGTGCAATGGAAACTCCCAGGAGTCTATGAGGATGACCCTAGTTAAGACTCTTAGCAGTGAGGGGGAGTGGGGATACAGAGCCTGAAACAGCCATCCTCTGTAACCAAGCAAGATTTCCAGTGAAGGGACTGGGACTCCAGCCTAGCTTCAAACCTCTACCCTACAATTTGTCCTATCTCAAGGTATGCTGTTGTAAAGGTGGCACAGAAATTACGGGAGTGGCCAACGAGTGATTGGTCCAGCTTGAGACCCACACCATGAGAGCAAACCCACTCCTGACACTGCCCTGAGGACCAGGATCCAGAGTCCGGACAGCTCAGTGACCTAGGATAATGCCTAACATGACCAAAAGCAATGAAATTATTCCTAATGATATTCTGCTATACTCATAGGTCTTTGTCTAGCCCAACAACAGAGAGGCTTCACCCAGCAACTGATGTAAACAGACATAGAGACCCAGAGTCAAACATTAGGTAGACTTGGGGAATCCTGCAGAAGACCGGTAGGAAGGATTGTAGGAACCTGAGGGGTCAAGGACACCTTGACAACCAACAGAAACAACTAACTTGGGCTCATAGTAGCTCACAGAGACTGAACCACTAACCAGAGAGCCTCCATGGGACTCTCTGCACATATGTTACAGTTGGGTAGCTGGGTCTTCTTGTGGGACTCCTAACAGTGGGTGCAGGGGCTGTTACCTGCTTTCGGAACCCTTTCCTCCTACTGGGTTGCCTGTCCAGCCTCAGTAGGAGAGAAAGTGCCTAGTCTGGCTGGCTGATGTGCATGGGAGATCTGACTTTTTCTGAGAAGAATAGTGGAGGGGTGGACGGGTGCAGGGAGGGGAAACTGTGATTGGGCTGGACAAAATTAATTACTAAAAGTAGAATGTTTAACACAACACTTTTATGAGATTAAAAAATTTTATACTTCTTTGTTTTCTCATTTTCAACAAGTATTTGAACATTAAATTAAATAAAACTACTTTATCTAAATTAAGTTTTGGTTTTCTTTCTTAGAGTAAGAATTCTAAGGTAGCCTCTATAGTCATCAGAAACAAGCATTGGTTGAGTGACCTTTCTAATGTGGTAGTTTCTACTTTGGCTTTATTTTAGAATGCTGGTTACCTTTTCTTTATCCTAGATCACATCTGAGACCAATTAAATTCAGTTCTCTCAAGTGGGACCTAAGGCAAAACTCCCCCTAAGAATTCTGTAAGCCTCAAAGTTACAACCTTTGTGCTGACTTATATTTCCTAAACAGTACTTTGTTGTTTAAGAGAATGGAATACTGTGCTCCCAGAGAGAGGAACTTGTTTTTAGCACTTGGATATAAGTTGAATCACCTTTTTTTCTGAGAAATAATTTAGAATCCCTTGTCATATACACAGGTGTATTCAGTGTTAATCTCTTGCCTTTTTCTCTTGACCCCAGGATTCTCTTATTTGCTGTATGTGGTTTTTGATTTTGATTTGTGTTCGTAATTTTGTGTAGGAGCTGATCATCTGCAGGGACAATGTGTATCTTGGTGAGGTGAGCCCTCTGGGAGACTGTGCCTTTGGCAGTGTTTAGCAACACTCTGACCAGTGCTGCGTACTGGCTTTTGCTTGGGGATTCTTAGGAAAGAATGCCCGGTAGGCATTTGTTCTGCACTTGTGGTATGCAGAGACCTCTAGTTTGCATTTCTCACAGTGTTTGGGTACCCATGGCTCTACAGACATGCCTGGGGCTCTCCACATTTATTTCTCTGCCATGAGTGAATTTTCTCAGAGCCCCTGAATGAAACAGATACTATGTATGACTACTGCCCCTACAGACATTCACTCAGCTTAACTGCTCTCTCCCCTCACGGGGGCCCCAGCTCCAATCCCAGCTCCTTCCTCTGCCTGGGTCTTTGCTCAGAGCTGCTCTAGAGTCATTGTGAACTTGTTTCACCTTCCAGTGGTTTCCCCGCCCCTCAGTCCCCAAGGTTTAAATTTTCTTTCAAGCATGGCTCTGAGTGGGGAGCTGTTTCAGTTTTTCTGTTTCTGTTCATTGTGGGTGAGGGGGGACTCCTGGTGGTTTGGATCCGCCCACTTGCCAGGAGATTCCCTCAGGCTTTTCATGCTTCCAACAGATCATGTGACCCAGCCTCAGGTCTCTGAGATTGCTTGAAAATATATCAGTTCTTCATTTGTACAATTCCTGAGTGAAAAAAAGGGGCTCAGGGAGAGAATGTGTCTGCATCCAATCACTCCAAAACTGTTTAAAGAAGGGCTGGAGGGCCGAGGAGATGGCTTAGTGAGCAAATGCTGGTGGGTAAGTATGAAGACTTGAGGTCTCCTCTCCAACACCTATGTAAAAGCCAGGCGTGGTGCATGCACCTGTAACTGCAGTGCTGGATGGGGGTTTGGGGGTGGGTAGAGGGGCAGCTGGATGCCAGAGCTCACTGGCCAGTGAGGCTGAAGTGGTGAGCACAAAAAGTGATGTGAAGAGCAATAGACGAATATACGTCATATGTCGACATGAGCACACCTGCATACATGTATACATACACACATACACTACCCCCCAATCTCTTGTGCTGGCATTCCATAATATCCAGTATTGATTTAGCATGTTTAAACCTGTCTAAATGCCGGGTTGCAGTCTCTCACCTCTGGAAGTCATTGCCAACATTTAAAAAACATTCTATCTTTGTATATATGTTTAAACATCCATATATACAAAAATATAGTAATTATAGTTTCTTCAGAATTTTTTTATTATCTCTTATGTGTTACCATGTTTTGCCTGTATGTACCTCTGTGTACCGTATGCATGCTGTGCCCATGGAGGTCAGAAGAGGGCATCAGATTCCCTGAGACTGGAGTTATATATATGGTTGTGGGGTGAGATGAGTGTTGGGGATTGAACCAGGTCCACTGGGAGAGCAGCCAGTACTTTTAATACTGAGCCATCTCTTCACCCATTTAATTATATATTTTACAAATTAGTATATGGCGTCATATTTCTGGTTCTTTGGACAGTCATTTCATATATATATGCCTATATGAATTATGCTTTTGAATATTGTGAAATTAATTTAAATACTCACCTAGTTGATGGCATTTACCCCCATGTTTCCAGAATTAGCACACTATTGAGATCATTATTGTGTGTTTATCTTTAAAGAACATCTGGTTGTATTTCCTCAGGTGAGATTTGTAAAATTAGAATTGCTAGTTACAAAGTATGAACATTTTTACAGTATCTTGCCAAACTGCTTATGCAAACAGTTGGGCCAATTTTGATGTCTCTGAACAGGCTCTGAGTATTCTCAGTGTGTTGATCATTGCATTTTCAACTTCATTCATTTTATCAGTAAACAACTGAACTCCCATTTTTAAATGTTCCATGAACTATTCAGAAAACATTTTATTTCTATATTTTAATTTTCTGTTTGTGTTTTTGTAGATGTCTCAGAGTTAGCTGTGTAACTATGGCTGTTTTGTGTGTGAGAAGTGAACTGGGACTTTTTCTTAAAAACTGGTTTATATGGTGTCTCTGTATGAAGGACCTATTAGTGTTTTGTTATAATCATTGTAAAGTAGTGTTTTCAGACTTGTTCTTTATGTAGCAGAAATTAATTATATAGTAAGTGTGCAGTGTTTTGTTGTACTTTGCTCGGTCACTCTTGTGCCTATCAGATCTTAATCTAACCCAATTTTCATCTACTCCTTTATACTCTTATACTTTAATATTTATATACAATACTCATCTCTCTAGGGTTTATTTTTGTGTGTGGTATTAAATACACAACAGCCGCATTATCATGTAAAGTTAGCAAAACACCTCTGTATTTTCCATCTCTTTCAGCTCAACTCAATGTGTACTTCACCTGTATGAAACACTCTGCAGTTAGACTGTGTGGCACGCAGATGGCTCCCTGCAGAAAAGCACTTTCTCCACAAGCCCAATGTCCTGAGCTCAATTCCAGGAACCCACAATGGAAGGAGCAAACCAGCACACCAAAATTATCCTGACTGCTATACTCAAACCACATGGCATGTGTGCCCATGTGCGCGCGCGCGCGCGCGCGCGCGCGCGCACACACACACACACACACAGGCACGCGCGTGCACACACACACACAATTTAAAAAGAGGAAAAGGATATGCATTCACAATGCAGAGGAATGATTGCTGAGCAATTGTGTGAAGATTGGAGGGCTTGCTGAGTTTCTAGTCGTTCTCTTCCCTGAGGTTTGGTTTACGCAATTCCCAATCAGCTCTAAATTGGATGTGTAGGAACCAGATAGGGCTGAACACACACCAAAGCATGGGTACATGTACTGTTTCCTAGGTCCCCAGAGCCTGACTTGTTTGTGAATTTTGACCTACGATTCCCTCTGTCATACATTTTTCAGAAGGCAAACTGGCAATCAAATTCTGTGGTAATTGTTTCCTTCTGTGTGGATTTTTCCTTCCCAAACTGCTTGGCAAGGACATGGTGGCCTCTAAAAGTGTAAAGGGGACCAGGAGTTAGATGCCAGACCCATAGTGGCCCACCAGCTTCCATTTTCCAGGATATTCCTAACTTTAGGTAGCTTACCCTATTGGTCTTTACAATCCAAATGCCCTAAAAAAATTTCATACTTTAAACTACATTTACAAAGTATTTCTTACAGCTAAAAATCCAGAATTCCTTTGTGAGACTCTGTGAGGTCAGTTTGGGCTTTTCTGTAGTTGAATGATAGGGTGTAGAAAGACACAAACAGCCCTCCCTATTTTAGACATACTAAATTAGAAGGAACTGACCCAACATCCCAGATCTCTGAGGAAATCCAGGCACTTATTTCTGTCTCTTTAGCTATCTACTTGAGTATGTGTGCAGTCATTTGAATAAGCTAAGCTGCATTTTAGCATCTAGTGGATGCTGGGAACTTAGCTATGCCTGGTGTAGACTCTGTACTCAGCATCCATGCAATCTGTCACGGGGAAATGGGCTATGGATATGCATAGGAACTAGTACAGCTTTAATACAGCAGGGTTCCGATTAGAGCATCCAGAAAGATTCTGCTTTGCTCTACTCCATCACCAGAATGAATATAGTAATCCTTGTCCATAACTGTGCTCAACTAACCCAGCTAACTCCAATCAACTCTACCATCTGTTTCTTTATAATTTCGTAGTTGTGTGGTGTGTTATGTCATCTGGAATGGCTTCATTCACAAGTCTGCTACCATATCGAGATGGCTGCTGGCAGTTGGAGCTGTCTTTTCTGCAGGGCAGGCAGCCTTTGTTATAAGGTGATTGGCATTGGAGAGGAAAAGCAGGAGCTGTCAATCCTCTTAAGCCCCAGACCCATCATTAGCACAGTCACTTCCATAGTGTTCTAGTAATAGCAGTGACCAGGCCATGGCAGGGAGAGGAATGCCCATAGGTGACTGGGAGGAGCTTGGAGTGGCCATCTGTGCAGTTAACTTAAAACCAGTATGTTTACAAATGGTGAAGAATTGGGTCTTGGGCACTGGTGAGGGCTGACTGTGTTTTATCAGATATCTTCATGTGCAAGCTTTGTATGTCAGGCTTAGTGGGCTGTACCCGCATGATGGGTCTCTCTTCTACCATTCCAGCTGAGAGTAAAGATGCTGCTGCTGTGTTTCCATGGTGAAGCCGGAGTGATCCTCCACTCCAGCCCTTCTCCTCCACTCCTCACTGTCTTTGCTCTTGATAAGTTCACGGACGGTGACATCCACTCTTCTTACCAAGGTCTCTTCCTCTTTTTTGTTTCAGGCACTAAAACAGTCACAGATATTAGTGATGGCAATTGTGAGCCTGGGCTATCTCCTCCATCCTCCTGTATGAACTCCATACCAGTGCTTCATCTCATTGAGGACCTGAGACTGGCGCTGGAGATGTTGGCCCTTCCTCAGGAGAGAGAAGCCCTGCTGAGCCAGATCCCTGGCCCAACGGCTTCCTACATAAAGGAATGGTTTGAGGACAGCTTGGTAAGTGCGGGTCTGTGGCCAGATAAAGGAATTGTGGGACATAATTAAGTAGCAATGGAATGTATCCAGCTGCTTTCCTAGAGAGATGGGCAGGTCATCCTGTGGAGAATTCATAATATCTGGGAGTAGGTAAGCTAAGGTCCTAGCTCATTGAAGTCAACTGGGATGTAGCCATTGGAAAGGGCTGAGGCACAGTCTTTTAATGCTAGAGCCCTGCAGAGCTGATCAGAATCGGAAAACACATGCAAGGCTGAGAGGTAAAGTTTGATCTTGGAAGTTGAGACCTTCTTATCCATAAATCATGTCATTTATGGTTAACCAGCCTCCATCCCGGATGGCCTAGCCTCCTTTCTGTTTTAGAGGGATTTGTCAGTGCCTCCCACCCCATGCCTTCCTCAACACTTAGCAGTTCCTCATTATCATCATTTTTTTGTGTTGTTCAATATTCTCAACTGTTTCAAGCTGTCTGCCTGGTACCTGTGTCATGTACCTATAGTAGGCAGCATAATGGTCTTCCAAAGATGCCTTTGCAACAATGGCCAGAACCTGGGAATATGTTTATGACCTTAAATGTGAAGGGGAAGTAAGAACATTTTCAAATAAAGTAACCTTAAAAATGGGGAGCCCAGCTTGGGCTGTTCAGGTAGGCTCAGTGTAATCATAGGAGTCCTTATAAATACATCTCTATTGTTCTCTGAATTCTTTTATGAGTCTCCAGGGCCTGATTTTTGCTGGCTCCCTTTCTGCTTTGTCTAGAACCTTCCATCACATAGCCAGGAAAGTGATTGACAGTTCTTTCTGAATAGGAGTCTTGTTTCTCCATAGTTTAGCAGTTTGTCTTTCTTCTTCACTGTGCAGTTTACAATGAACAGAAGTGCCCCTTGGTCATCTTATGTGACTGTACTGTCATTTATGTGACAGTCTTTCTAATATTGACATTTAGATTATTTTAAGTCTTTCACCATATGAGAAAGCATTGCTGAGTAACTAAACATTTCTGCCTCTAGAATTTTCTAGCAATATAATTGCAGAGATCAACTAGGGTCACCATTTAAAATATAGACTATCTAGTGAAATTTGATTTTAAATAAGCAGTGAATAACGATGATCAGGTATGCCCTGAGCACTTGGCTAAACCTGGCAACCATAATCCAAGAATGTTAATAATTTTAAGCCTTTGACACATTTTTTCCAAATATCTTTTCAGAAGAATTTTATTGTCTTTATTTTTTTTTTTTTTGGCCAAGTTTAAAGAGAGTCTATTCCATGTTATCCTGAGATCAGAAATAATCACCAAGGTTAAAATATGGCTTTAGCAGTTTCACAAGGGAAAATGTTTTACTGCTGTTTTTGTACACTTCTTTCTTTAGTGAGAAGGCTAAACTTTTTATTAGGTTACTAGTATTTTTTACAGTTTCTAAGCTTTTAATCTTATACCCTGCATGAAAAAAAATCTACATATACATGATCACATGAATTATTTTTCTGATGTCCAAGTAAGGTGTTCAAATGTAGAATTTGAAAGAATAAGCTCGAAAGTAGTTCTAAATTTTCTTCCCACATAACCTTGCTATCTCCTTAACCCCTTGGGCAGGGCTGTTCTGCCCTCTGTTCATATCTTGTGTTCATTTTCTATAGGTGTGTTTGTGTTACCTTATTTTATTTCTTTTGGACATATATTTTCTTAAGTGTCATGCTTTTCAAACCATACGGTTTTAGAAGATTTTAGTTGACTCTCTCATTCGTAACTGTTT
Organism: Arvicola amphibius; assembly: GCF_903992535.2. Taxonomy (NCBI): domain Eukaryota; kingdom Metazoa; phylum Chordata; class Mammalia; order Rodentia; family Cricetidae; genus Arvicola; species Arvicola amphibius. The sequence continues at coordinate 109,420,270 of NC_052047.1, forward strand.
GGGTCTCTTCTTTTTCCTCAGAGCCCTACAAAGGCCTTGACCTAACCTCACTTTAAGTAACCAGGCATCCCTTCCCCCTCCAGGAGGTTCATGGTTTGACTTTTATGTGACAGTTCACTCTAATTCATCAGTTTTTAATGTGTGGCATGAAAAAAGTTTAACTAACTTTTAAAATATTTTGGGGAAGTACATTAAAAATAATTTTTTCAGAATGCAGCTGATGTGTTCCTTGGAGAAATAGCTTGTGTTTTCAGATTCACACAGTTTTTAGGGGCAGATCATTTACAGTGATTGCGGAATCCACTGTTTAAGACACATTTCCCTAAAAGCTATTGTGTTCATAAATCTTCTAGAGTAATTATGCCCATTAGCCACATATGAATGGTGTACTTTTCAGGGGTCAGAAGTTCACATAAACATTCCCAGAAACTAGAGCGGCATGTTAAGGGTTTGATTCTGAGCAGAAATGACCTGTCTGTTTTCAGATCTGACCGACCTAAAGTCAGTTTACACTCTGGCTGTACACACATTCCAAACTCGGTCTTCCTTGCACAGTCCCCAAATTCAGAGCAGTGGGCAGTTCCCCAAGTGCTTTAGATTGCTCTTGCTGCTGGAAAACTTGCCATACAAATTTTGGTCTCACAAATACTGGTCTATTTGGCTAGGAGCTTGTGAAAAAGATTAACTTTAGATCAGGCACTAAAGTATTTTAAAGTGATTTATTAAAGTTTAAAAAGCATTGCTTTAATCACTGAGACTCCACTTGATTTTAAGGTTCCTTTTTGTTTAGACAGGGTCTGTGTAACCCTTGCTGGCCTGGAACTTGTGATATTGGCCATATTGGCCTTGAACTCATAGAAGTATACCTGTTCAGCCTCCTGAAAACTGGGACTAAAGGTGTGTGCCATCACACCCAGGTTGTGTGTGTGTGTGTGTGTGATGTGTTTAAGACTCTTAGGTAGGTTAGAATGGGAGTTGGAATGAGAGAGATAGTTTGAGAGACAAAGTAAGACTGATGTGTGCCTCCTGCTCAACATAGGCTGCGCATCTTATGTTTTAACATCATTCTCTTTTGCAGACAGACTTGATGTAGGAGTGTTTCTATCTGTCTGCTGTTTCATTGGTTAATTAATAAGGAAACTGCTTGGCCTGATAGGTTAGAACATATGTGGGTGGAGTAGACAGAACAGGATGCTGGGAGTGAGGCAGATGCCTCGGGCAATTGCCCTGCCTCTCCTCTCTGGGACAGTCGCCATGAAGCCAGCCACCAGGTCAGACATGCTGAATCTTTCCCGGTAAGACACCACTTTGTGGTGCTACACAGATTATTAGAAATGGGTTAATCAAGATGTGAGAATTAGACAATAAGAGACTGGAACTAATGGGCCAGTCAGTGTTTAAATGAATAAAGTTTGTGTGTTGTTATTTCTGGGGCTAAGCTAGCTCTGCGGGAGCTGGGTGGGATGAAAAGCAGGCCTGCCCGCAGCCCCTCACTATACAGATTGGCTCTATCATGTACCCCAGAGCTCCTGTTTTGTTGGAACATTAGCCTGACATGGTTGAGCTCTGTCTGATAACATCATTATCTTTTGTACTTTCTCCAACATAGCAGTGTTAACAGTAGGGGTTAGATCACTAGAAAAGTGTAGAGAGGCTGGGCATACCCATTGGAAATCATTGGCCAAAACTGACTTCAAAGGCTCCGGCTCCTCCCATCTTCCTGTCCCACCATCCCTCAAGGCTGTATTTTCCTTTTGTGTATCCTCCATCCATGGCTGATGGAGCTCGGGCACCATATGTTCACACAGACATAGTTATACAGCTCTGTTCAGAGTTGGTTTCTTCTGAACAATATGTCTATTATTTATTTTTGATTAAGGGAATCAAAAATTCCAAAGAATTCTTTGGAATCTCTCCAGCAGACTTCCCATTGGTCCAATGGCTAACATGCTACTGAAGCATCAGGGGAAGCTGAGTAAGAATAATAGGGCATTAGACCAAGAGCAAATTGGGTAGTCCTCATCAAGAAATCCAAAGGTTTAAATTGTGTTACATTTTGGATTTCAGGGTTTTTGAAATTTTATTTTACTTTTCTTGATTAGGGAAGCTTAGCCAGTAAATTCTGTGTAAATAATAATAAAATCCCCCTTTAAAAAAGCAAAATCACAAGCAACTAAATACTGCCAGTTCCAAGCATTTCAGACAAGAGAAATTCACCCTCCATTGACTTCAGTTTGTTATAATAAGTAGTTCAAGGTGAGCTGAAGCCTGGCTTGCAGGGATGGATGCTGTCAGAAAGGAAAAGAGAAGAAGGAAAGAATGGCCCCTCGACAGACATACCAAAATGTCTGTGGCAAGTAACGCGCGCACACACACACACACACACACACACACACACACACACACACACACACACACATACATGTAAATGTTTACTCTTCTAGTTAACCAACAAGTCTTTTCGGTCTTTCCTTTTTGTATTTTATTTTTGACACAGGTTCTTATGATAGGTGTGCACCACTATACCTACTTTAGGTGATGCTGGGCATTGGACCCAAGACCTGGTACATACTAGCAAGCACTTCACCAACTGACCTATATCCCCAGCACCTTCCTCCATTAAAACTACCAAACACAACCTCTAATCCCCAAAGAATCTCACTGACCTGCTAACTAACTTTGGGGCTATGTCCTCTAGGGACATAAAAATACTAAGCGCCAATGAAATAGAAATGTAAAAGTTAAAGCAGTTATATCTATTTGTGAGTGCGTGTGGGCATGTGTATGTGTGAGAATGCGTGTGTGCTGTAGCATGTATGTGGAGGTCAGGGAGCAACCTTGGGTGCTGGTTTTCACCGTCTGTCTTGTTCGTAAGACAGGATCTTTCTTGGTTGTCACTGGCTGGATATCCCAGGATTTTCCTCCATGAGCTAACAAGGGGTTCTCCTTTTTCTTCTGCCTCTCCATCTCAGCATAGATGTGCTGTGATTACAGATGCACACTGCATCTGGCCTTTCCATGGGTTCTGGGAGTCTGAACTCAAGTCATCAGGTTTGTACCGAAAGTGCTTTTACTCCCTGAGCCACATCCCTGGTCCAAATGTTAAACGTCAACAGAGCTGTAGATTAGCTATTGTTGTGTCAAATGACCCTTGCTAAGAGTCAGTGAACTCTGGCCAGAGAGGAAGGGCTGTGGCCCCTACTGCTGTTCTTCGGGGTTGTTAGCCCTCTGGACACCATAGGATCCCTAAGTTAAAGGGACCTGCTAGAGTGCAGAGTTGGGAGTGAGGGAATGACTGCTGGTTAAGAGTAGGACAAATTGACTGGAACTTGGCCTGCCTTTCCTTTATGTCTTAGATGGAGAGGGCATTCCTTCTTCTGCTGTATCAGAGTGGACAGCTGGGTGTGTTTGAGTATAGGGCTTGTTCTCTTCTGCTGGGTCTCGGGCAGAGCTGAGACCCAGCTGTAGCAACATGGCCTGCAGAAACCTTGCTGGCCAGACTCTGCCAGGATTACCTCCAAGAGCAACAGATCTGCCCAAGATTAATCAGTGCCGAGCTGTAAGTTTCTAGAGCTCTGTCCTAAACCCTTGGTAATGAGTGGGTTGGGAAGTGGGCTCCAGGCCTGGAAAGGCATGCGTAGAGCTCTCTGACTGGGATTTGTCTCTGGGGTCTCAGTGAAACAAGGAGCAAGAGCTTTGGATTTCCTTGGAGTCCATATCTGAATTCTGGACCTACTTGTGGAAGGCTTATTGACAAGGCTTTTGTACAAGAAATTTCTTAGAGTCCCAGGCATGCTGAGGTCACCTGCAGAGAGGATTCAGGGAGATGCTCCCATCCATCTTATAGGCAACGGAAATGTTACCTTCAGGAGACAGGACTGTAGTTCTATATATTTGGTAGACAATGTGAAGTCAGTGCTCACGGAAGATGCAACCAGGACCCCACTGGAAGTTTGAGCCACAGGTTGATGCCTCTCGGGGGTGGGCCTGTAAGAGCTCCTGAACCTCACCAGACAGTTTTGAAGTGAAGAAAGGAGATGTTTTTTAGAGGCTTGATGTGTATGTACCCCAGGCAAGAAAGGCTTGGTGCTACTAGGACTGCTCCTACAATTTTTGACTGTGCCTTAAGAGAGCTTTCGTGTGGTCTACAAGGGGCTTATCTTTTTCTTCATACCTGTGTGGTTGGCTGAGTAAAATTTTGCTGATGTGGTCAGCTTGGCTGTGTGTGGAGTCTTCTAAAGAGTCAAGCATTCAATTAGTGGAGCAGACCCATTTGCTAGTGCAGAGCTGATGTGAGCCCCAGAGCCAGCAGTCTCCAGATGGAATAACTAGGGGTGTTTCTCTAACAACATTCTGGTATACACACCTCTCATCTGCCAGCAGCTGGTATAGCCTGCTGTTTGATATTGTGGATAGAGGCCAAGGAGATCCTTGGCTAAAGTTCAAGATGAAGTCAGAGAAGGGGCAGGGAAGCCCAGCAACAGCAAAGCAAGGTGAGGGCAAGTCAAGGCAGCACCAGGTTGCAGGCTGTGGGCCAGTAGTTGGCAGAGACTCCAAGGCACTGCTGTTCTCTTTGGAACTTGAATACATGCACACCCCCAAACACCACCCCAGGAGCCCAAGCTTTCCTTTGTAATAGAGCAAGTGTCCAGGTCAATGAACCTAGGCAAGTGACAGCAAGCTGAATCAAGGTGAGGCAGATAAAGGAGGTAGGAAGTTTAAAAGGCCAGTCCTCTGACTGCTGAGACTCAGTTTTCTATTGGAAATGTCAACTTAGTTTCCGTATCTGTAGCATCTGGCTGAGCTAGCTGGCCTGCACAGCTGAGAATTAGCTTAGCATCTTGATCTTCTACCTCTCTAATGCTAGGGTTATGGGCCTGGGTTATTCCAGGGTTATGTGGTGGTGGGAATGCCAGGGTTTCATGTATGCCAGGCAAACATTCTGCCAGCTGAGCTGTATTCACCAGCTCCCCTGGATAAGCATTTTATCCAGTGTTTTATTATGGGGGTTGGAGCAACAGGCCTCCTTTGATCCACCACTCTTTTAGTTTCCAAAGTGGAGACAGTTTCGGGAGCCTCAGCTGAGGCCTGAATCTCAAGAACAGTGCGGAACCCTCTCTCCTGTGGGTAGCCTCTGCTTGCGTGGGTAGCCTCTGCTGTGATTGCCGTGTAGGGTATGTGTGCACCTCTGAAATCCTAACTAGTCAATACAGGCCCCCTCACATAGCTTTTGAATTAGTCTCTCAACAAAGAGAGATCAGGCCTTGGAGAGGGCCTGACCTCCTCTCGTATCAGCTCCCAGATACCTTGTTACAGATGGTGGCTTCTGCAGTTCCAGCTCCTCACACAAAGCCTTGAGCTTCCCCCCTGCCACATTCAGTTTGTAATTCTTCACTCGGCCAAAGAAGAAAAGTCTGTTTTCCACATTGGAAAGCTAGAGGCGACTCAGGAAAGGTAAGCGAGAAAGCTGTTTCGCAGGTTATAAAACATAAGCCTGGGTTCTTCTTGCCACGTGATTCATTTCTCTGTCACCATTCTCCAGCAGGACCAAAATGTTTATATTGAACATTCTAATTGTACAAAGCTACAGGCAGGGGATCTGTAGGGAAACCTTTTCTCCGGGGTTTTAAAAAGAGAATATGGGGATGCCATTCAGTGGCTTATAGCTTAATAGTAGAGTGCATGCTTAGAATGCAGGAACCTTGAGGCCAATTCTCTCTCTCTCTCTGTGTGTGTGTGTGTGTGTACAGACAGGCAGACACACACACACAGAGGTTGGGGCGTACTTAGTTTTGTAGAGCAAGAAAGGCTCACTGTTCATAAGGTAACTTCCAGTGTGTTATCTCACACCTCTCCTATGGCAGGTGCAGTGTGCAGTTGAGTGAGCTCTCCAAGTAGGCAAGGGTCAGTCTACTCCCACCCCCAATCCCTCGGCAGGCCCTGGGCAAGGTGTAGGGTGCAGTGGTGGTGCTTTACCCAAGTGCAGTACTTCAGGCAACCAGTAGGTGGTAGTCTGGGACAAAAGCTAGACTGTCTAAAGGTTGAGGACTAGGGATCAGACCCTAGGTTTTATAAGAGAAAATGGTCTGGAATTTTGTTTTCTGCTTTTTCTGGGTCACCTGGAAGCAAGAGTCTTTTCTTGTTTTCCTTAGAAACCAGTGGACAAACAGCTGGCAGGGAAGGCTCCATTAAGCTGGGGAAGGAGAGATAGGTCCTGCCTAGAACTGGGCCTGGGACCATAGATTCGACCTTTCCCTTGTTAGTAGCAAGAAAACCTCTCAGGGCTCCTTGACCCTTGCTCCTCTCTCCTGGTCACAGGAGGATGGCTCTCCACATTCCAGGAGGCATTTCCCGGGCCACGTGGTGTCTGTTAGCACTGCCCTAGAAACACTCCGTGTGCCCTGGGGGAGTATGAACACAATTTTCCTGGCACAATAGCCCATATTTGAGGGACTCTCAGTTATTGCAGGTTTAACAGTTTTACTTTTTTCTCCCTGGGTTTTTATTGCTCCCCTGCCCCCTCCTCCCTAAGCAAGTAAATTCTAGCAATCTGGATCCTTTCAGGACCTGACCAAAAGAGAGTGTTTCAGTCCCCAGAAACCAGTGTTTATACATGGCCAAGAATGTACAAACACTGGTGAAATGGCAAATAAATCTTGCCCTCCGAATTTCCTGCTTCAGGCCCAGGGGACGTGGTAGAGGATGTTGCCAGGTTAACATGACTTGAGGTCTAAGCATGTAGACACCCACTTACCCTCAACCTGCAAAAAAGGCCTGTCTCATACACTGCCCAGAGCCTTCTGCCCCCTCAGCACTGCTGTGGCTGGCAGGCTAGCCACAAGAATTCAGTCTCCCAGTCCTAAGTTCTTTGAGAAACTTCTGGAAGTGGTTTCTTATTTTATATTACTCCAGGTGTGGTCCTGGGACCAGCCATGTGAGTATCTCCCTGGAAACTTGTTAGTGATGTGCAATTAAATACAGGCTCCATCCCTAACCCTGCTGCTCAGTTTGTCCTTTTCAATACAAGCCTCTCCAACCAAGATGGAGAAGCTTAGTCCTAACCCAGAGGTTTGTGAACCCTGGTCTGTATTTGGCCTATTGCCTGTTTGTTATGCCCTTGGATCAGCTAAGAATGATTTTCACATTTTAAAAACTGAAGAAAAATCATAAGAATATTTTATGATGTGGAAATGATTTTAAAATATCAAATTTCTGCTTCCATAAATAAAGTTTTATCAACACTCAGTCATGCTTGTTGGTTTAGCATTGGTTATAGCCACTTTCATGGCAAAAATAGCAGTCAAGAATTGAAGGCTGTGTGGCCCACTGGGCTTCAAATATTTAGCGTTTGTCTCTTGTCCTGACCCACTATGGAGATGGATTCTCCAAGCTTGTGCATTCTAGGGACATGGGTGGGTGGTAGTGGTGGCCATAATGCAAGCCTATAGTCAAGATTTCTCCTCTGAGCTCCCCCATCCTGCTCCTTACGCTCTTGTCACAGCTCGGGTCCCTGTTTACTTGGGCACAGTCTGTGTCTGACTGATGGGAGGGTTGGAGGTATCCTTACAGCTGTCACCATAGCCCGTTCCTGTTCAGGATGCAAATGGGTTGCTGCATAGATCTGCCCTGTTGCTCCTGGCAGGAGTCAGTACTGTTTGTCAGAATGTATTTATGGGCTTCTCTGATTCATTGAAGGCACTATTGACCATGATGGCCTTTGGGATGGGTATGGCACAGCTGGGATTCTCTTGCAGTACTTTGAGGGAGCTCCAACCAAACTCCTGGGTGCTAGGCCGGGCGGTGGTGGCGCACGCCTTTAATCCCAGCACTCGGGAGGCAGAGGCAGGCGGATCTCTGAGTTCGAGGCCAGCCTGGTCTACAAGAGCTAGTTCCAGGACAGGCTCTAGAAACTACAGGGAAACCTTGTCTCAAAAAACAAAAAACAAACAAACAAAAAAAAAACAAAACAAAAAAAAAACCAAACTCCTGGGTGCTCCTGAAGTTGTAGATGCCTAAAGTCCTTGTGTTCCTGCATCTCACTTGTACCCATCCCTGTTCCTCTTGCCAGCCACATGCAAAGAATCTCGGTTCCAGATTCTTTGGAGTTTTATCTATGGATTTGGGGTTTGAAGTGAAATAAGTACAATGAAGGAGAACTTCATTGTTTGTAGCAAAGCAGGTGAAGCCTCAGGCAAGAACTGCTGCTTGAGGGCATGGAAAAGTGACAAGAATTTAGCTCCCCTTCTCTTCTCCCTCTCTCCTCCTCTCAGCGCCCACCCTAATTCACAAGTTGAGTTAATAGATGATATTGGCTCTGGTTTGGCCTCTTTTAGGCAAACAGGTCATTAAACCCTTGTTTTTTCTTAAGTAGAATATTAGTCTTTGCTTGTCTCAGTATTTGAGCTTTGCTCTTCATTCTGAGAATGCTTTAATCTCTTCTGTGTAGCAAGAATCATGTTGGGTGTGAATGTTAAAAGAGTCAGAAATAAGGTGCACTTCCACAGTCTGGTGCAGTAGAGCCTTATTCACCATCAGGTGCAGTTTACTGTGGGCTGAAAATCCCTAGCGTCTGAGGAGGAAAGCTTTATCCAGCAATAGAGGACTTGGGATGTACCAGGATGCTGAGGAGTTGGTTGTCAGGTGATGCTTTCCACCTTGATTCATCTGAGCCACCTCTCCTGGGCTTAGGCCAGTAGTTTGATGAGAAGTAGCTTCGTACCACTTCATTCCCCACTCTTCTAGCAGAAGTAAAGGCAGGCACTGAGCTCCTCTGTGGAAAGGGTGAGTTTCCCTTATCCTCACCTCAGGGAGTGCGACTCTGCCTCCAGATCAGCTCTCCAGACTCTGCACACCTTTATTGCATACTGTGAAAGAATTATCTACTCAGGGCAGGAAGTACATTTCATTTGTCTTGGTGCAGGGCAAGTGTTTGCTTACTGAATGAATCTTCATTTGACTTTCTCAGGTTCCTAGACAATAAATATTTTTTGGACAAGCCCTCCCTTTCCTGCACTCTTCTCACATTGCACTGAGGTCCAGGCAGGGAAAACAGCATTGGGTTGAGGGTGTAGGGTCCTAGACCACATGAAACTAGGCCAGGGGGAGGGACAGTCCGGAGCTCATAGCAGGGCAGTGAGCCTGCTTTTTTCCTTCTGGCCTCTGCTCTGGGTGTGTCTGCAGGAATCTACTCCTCCCTTCATGCCAGCTGCCTGCTTGAGCCCTCCTCCCTGGCCTCTGATCTGTGGCTATGCTGCTAGCCTTATTTGTGCCCTATTTTTCTGGCGTTGCTCGTGGGCTGTGGTGAACATTGATGCCGCGTTTAGGGGGCTGTTGACACCCAGTGGATCCTGCTGGGATTTCCAGGAAAGACACAGGAAGGCCCAGAAGTCACATGATGTGTGTCTGTAAGTCATTCACAGAAGACAGCTGAGTGCAGAGCCTTTGTATGTAACCGCCATTCCCACTGCACCCACATCAAAGATCACTTCCATAATCATCATAGCCAAAGGCCACACAGTAAGGGTTGGGCCAGGGAGAAAAGCTGTTGGGGGGGGGGCTTTCAAAGGAGACATCAAAGTATGAGGAGAGGAGAGATGATGACATTCAAGGAGTACTGGAGGGGTCCCTGATACAGCCCACCAATGGGCTACACAGTTCCCCTTCTCCTCCAAGCTTTCCAGGGCTCCTTCTTACCTGGAGCCACTCCCATGTCACATGAAAGTGCACCCTTCATCTCCCTGCTTTGTAAAGTAGTCCTCCACAGGCGAAGGTAGCCAGGAAGCAGTCCTGAGACCGAACAGAAGCAATAAGCCCTGGGGTGGCCTCCTGGGAACCCAGTGGTGGTGGCTCACAGCCCAGAGCCATACTCCCTGAGGGAGCCAGTAGTAAAGGTCTCAAGGTTGTAGCAGTTGATCTCTGGATAGTGCCAGCAGCGCCAAGGACAGCAGACAGCCTACCTAGACCTGGCATACCTCTGAGCCCAGAATTGGCACAGGAGCTGGTTTTAAATCTGTCCTTTTTGGAAACCCAGGCTTTCGTTGGGCCACAGCCCATGGCCCATCTGTGAGAGGGGTAGGTGTGTGTGTGTGTGTGTGTGTGTGTGTGTGTGTGTGTGTGAACCAGCAAGCTCCTCTGGGAGTAGTGCTTATTTTTAGTTGTCTCCCTAGTCCCAAATAAACTGAGAGCAGCTGGGAGCCTGTGGGTAAATGCAGAGTGAAGCAGAGACAGGAAATCGGGGGCTCTCGGTAATGAGTTCCAGCCACAGCAGAAAGGAGAAGCCAGACAAGGCATTTTCTTCTGGACTGTTTCCCTCTGGCAGGCTCTGGTATTATCACTGAGAAGGTTCCCATTGCCCATGTGTGAGTGAGTGTATGCATTCAAGTGTACGTATGTTTACAACTCCTGCCTTCCCTTTTGATGAGGTTTGATTGCTCTGAAGGACTCTGAAGTCAGTCTTGGTCTGTGTGTGTCCATGTGTCTGTGTGCCTGCCTGCCTGCCTGCCTGCCTGCCTTCTGTGGGGGCGGTGGGGGAGGACCCTGGAGCAGCACCGTCAAGTCTGAGTCCTGTGTATCTGAGCCTGTTTAGGGAAAGAAAGGCTATAGGACACAGGCCAGGGAAGTGGGGAAACTGGAACACTGCTTGCTGTTCCTGCGGGGGAGGGGGCAGAGGCAGGGAGGAGGAGAAGGCTTGAGCTCCAGCCAGAATAAAGGGCTTTTTCTCAACCAAGGACTCTAACTGCTGACATGGGTACCCAGCATGGATGGGGACATTGATGTTTACAAGCATTTCTCGTGGCTGAAGAGGGTAAGTGACTGGCTGCATCGTCTGGGTTTCTCTGGAGATGAGTAAGGAGAGAAACACTGGGGGTGTTTTGACTCTGTGTGTATGTGTGTGTGTGTGTGTGTGTGTGTGTGTGTGTGTGTGTGTGTGTGTGTGTGAGAGAGAGAGAGAGAGAGAGAGAGAGAGAGAGAGAGAGAGAGAGAGAGATAAGGGGAGGCATTTGTCCAGTGAACCCTGTTGTGGCCAAGTTCTTCATGAGAATCTAATTATAGACACCAAGGGAGAAAACAGGCAGCTGCCTTTGTTTCTGCCCTGACAGCCCAGTGAATGAGCCTCTGTACTGAAAGGCAAGAACAGAGTGACGGAAGTTAAGTTATTTTAACTTTGCCTCTTAAGCAGTCAGGACCTCCATACACCATGGCCTGAAAATTCTGTCTACTGTTTTGGGGTTCCAGGACACAGGGAGGAAGCCACTACTGTCTTAAATGCCTGACTTCGGAAGTCATTTAACTCATTCTCAGCCCTGATGTTATCCGGAGCAGAGGGTATATGTTGCCAGGCCAGTGAGCTTCTGTGTTTCCAGAGGAAGGCTCCAGGGTCGTTCTCTTTGTAGTGTTCTGAAGCCCAGGATTTTGTTTGTGACTTGTTTGTGCCGTTGTTTAGGACATGGGCATTTGTGTGGAGTGTGAGTGAGGAATGAGTGAACCTCGGGGGGCCAGAAGGCATTGCACTTAGAGCTCTAGTGTTCCTCTCCTGGAAGATGGGCTCGCATTCATTCATACGGAGGAGTTCTAGGCTGACTATGTTTGAGAGGGAGCAAGGGCAAGAGCACCTGACAGATAAGAGGTTTGACTTTGTAACTGCAGAAGGACAGGAAGTGTCCTGCTTGGAAGCGACACACAGACCTTCACTGTCCAGCTTTCAGGCACGGACTGGCTGGCTTTTTGTGTGTGCCCTCTGCAGCTGCTGTGCTTTCTTCCTTAGCAAATGTTGAGCTCCCGGTGCTGTGTGTACAGCAGTGAGCAAAGCTGAACCAACCTCAGAGGGAAAGGGGCACACAGTCCCAGGAAATACACACCAGATTACAAGCATGCAGTAAGGGAGGCTCAGAGGGACTGTTGATGATTGAAGAAGCGGGTCAGGAGCCTTGCGGAAATAACACTTCACAGAAACCTAGAAGAGTAATAGGAACGAGTCATGTAGAATATGGGAAGAGAAACATTCCAGGCCAAAGCAAAGGTGGGTGGCTCACGTGCAAAGGTCCTCAGGCAGGAGAGTCTGGCGAGTTTTAAGACAGAGAAAGCCATTGTTGCGGGACTCAGTCTTGGTGGGTAGGCAGCTGCCATAACACATAGAATACTAAAGGCCATGTAGGGGCAGTGGGTGACAGTGGTTTGTAATGAGTGGGTTTGTAGTGAAGAAGTAACATGGGTTCTAGTGCGGGGTCTAATTTGTATGTTAAAGAGATCCCTGTAACTGTGATGTGGTGTGCAGTGAGCTGGCTTGGGAAAGTGAGGCATCTGAGACATGATTAGAGAGTTGGATGACTGATGGGAGTCAGCTAGTACCAGACTTCATTTAGCAAAACCCAAGGGAGGCCAAGGACATTGTGAGTGCTCGTTGGTCAGTGGTCGGGCAGCCTGGTCTTGGACCACTTTCTCTGTCTTTTGGTCCTGCCCCTCCCTTAGTTCTGCCAAATATGCAGAAAATGATTGGTTCAGAATGCAACAGAAGTCCTGCATGTGCTCAGCCTCTCCTATGCAGGGAGTAGGGCGTCTCAGCCACCAGGAGCATGCTGGGTCAACTGGACATTTTGGCAAAGGTCAGCACCATCCTAAGCTGTGCTAGGCAGATCCTGGAGGGACCCAGGAAAAAACATACTGCCCACAACTTAGTCTTTGTGTCCTCATTTCCAACATGAAACTCTTACCTGAGAGGGTCTACAAGTCCCCTTATGCCTTGTAGGAACCATAGTCATACCACTGCGGAATGCTGTGTCGGGTCCTTGGACAGAGGTTCTGTCTGCAGGTACCAGTTCTGCCCGCAAGGCAAAGTAAGAAGGTTCTGTCTCCTCCAAGACAGAATGTGAGCTCTGATGGACTCTCTGAGCCAGGTGACAACTTTGGAACCCCCACAGAACCCATAGCAAATATATTTTGTTTGTTTTAGGATTTTAAGAGTCATTAACAACAGTAAATCAAACATCGAGTGTTGGATATGTCCTAGGATAGGTCATATATTCTGTGATGGTGGCTTCCCTTCTTTACCCCAAATCCTCGTGTCAGATTTTTTAATCTCCCCAAACCTGAAGATGCTCCTGTGTGTGACCCTGGCTGTCAGTGAGACTCTGGACTCCTCTTCAGTCTGGAAGAGGAAATGGAACCTCTTTGGCTTCTTCAGGCTTTGGTTCCAGTCTTTACCCCTTCCATTTCATCCTTTAGGAACCTTCAAGTATATATTTCCTGAATTTTAAAATTTTTTTATTTTAATTTTTTAAGCTTTATCTCTGATATCCTTTTGTCTAATTTCCCACCTTCTTTATCTAATTCCATTAGGTTTGTTGCTTGGAACCATTCCCTTACTGACCTAGTCCCTCTAGGGGTCCTTCAGTCCAGGTGTCCAGCCCTTCCCACCTACCTTCTCATGTGCTTCTGCAGAAAGCAGCTCTCTCTGAACTTACGCCTTTGAAGGTAGCAACACTGTTTCTTTCATTTTTCCATGTATAAGAGGCAGGTTCTAGAAGAAGAGAGTCCTGTATAAATTGTGAGCTAGTGCACATATAATAGCCTTGCTCTTTGACGTAAAACAAGACAGGTGTCAACTAGTACCAGTCCCTCATTTACCAAGCCCAAGAGAAGTCGGAACAAAGAGGCACTTTATGTTAAGGGAAGAGCAAGGAGAAAGAAAAGTATTTACATGGGAAATAAGCATCACTTTGGGGCCCTTGAGGGATGATCCGGTGATGTGTACATTTACAGTTACAGGCATACAGATGGAGGGAGGTCTGAATTTGACTCCTGGCTTTGCCACATTTACCAGGTATGTGATCTTAGGTCAATTTACTCAAAATTCTGGGCCTGTTTTTAATCTATAAAATAGGGAAGCTTCTACTAGTGTTTTCTACATAGGTCTCTTTGAGGATAAAGTAAGGTTAATGCTTATAACATGCTTAACATAGTATCAGTTGTGTGTAAGGAAATATTCAGCAGCATGCTTATCGTTAGCTGCTCATGTTATTAGTAGGAAAGAGAAAGAGAAAGGAGCGGGCGAGAATGGACTGGTTCTTCCTAGACGTGCACACGAGGCCATTGACTCCTCGGGCTCTAGACTTCTTCTCATGTTCCAGATCACGGCTTCAAACCAAGCAAACCGAAGACTTAGAGGAGATGACAGCAACCTGGCCCGGCATATGTAACCGGAGGCCCCCAGAGTGCTGGAGGCCCCCCAGCTCTGCTCAGCTGATCTCTGGTTGCTGAGTAGAAACTGCTGCAGACTCGCCCTCCAGTCCATTCTTTGAGCAGATAAAACCTAAGCACTAGGTAACTCCTGCCACAAGCACCCAGAGGGCCCTCATCTTCTCCAGCTAGCTTCCTGAGTCACCAACATTTCCTACGTATCCTACACCGAAATCCATAGATCCGGCCCACATAACCATGAAAGAGCCTCGGAGGATTTCTCCTAGCAGCGTCTGTGGGACCAGCCCACTGCCCCCTGAGCAGCCATTCATTTTCCCAGGGAGAGAACTCTAAAGAGTGGTGTTTTTGAAAAGATATTCAAACAGCAGTCCCTTCATGTTGCTGCCTGGCTTCAGCTTTTAGACACCCTACAGTCTTTGGTTGCGTAGCTAGTGGGTCCCTTAGGCATCCTGTGACTCACTCTGCAGTCCTGGGCCATCCTCTGTGGCAGCGCCTTCATGGTTTTTCTCTTTGACTCTGACTTGTCCTCTATTCTCAACTGATGTCATTACTGACTTACGGGGACAGGGTGAGGGTCAAATTCAGATGAATTTCTCTCTTCCTTTCCCTTCACAATGTGTAACCATGCTTACAGCTATTACTTCCCAACTGTCTTCTCTTCCCGGTGGCTGGGGTCTTCTCTCCTAGCCAAGGCTGTCCCTGTCTCTGGTCTTTTTGACCTCATCATGTCCCAGCTCTTCCTAGTCTTCTGCTTTCTCTCAGTGACTCCCTGTCTATTCTATTGCTCTTGGAGGAAAAGGTTTTTTTGTATTGATTTTTTGTTTTTTGGGTTTTTTTTTGTTCTTTGTTTCTGTACTTGTATCTTTGTGCTGCCATCTAACTCACCTGTCTTTTACCAGGGTTCTTGAAGGACTTAAAAACTTACAGTTTCTACTCATCATACCCGAGCGCTCTTTCTTTGTCCTTTGTCTACAGCTGCCTTTAAATTTCACCTCTGCAATGTCCTTGCTATATGAACTTCCTAAACAACCTTTCCTATTCATTTCCTTGTGAATATTTTCTGACTTTTTAAAATCTCATGTAGCCCAAGCTGGTCCTAAACTAAATACTGAGGATGGCTTTGAACTTCTGATCATCTGGCTGCTACTTCCCAAATGCTGGGATTACAGGTATTTGCCACTGTACACTATTTATGCAGTACTAAGGTTTGAGCCCAGAGTCCTGTACTTGCCAGGTGAGCATCTATCAACTGACGTTCTGTCGAGGCCCCCCTCCCGCTTCACCTACTGAGAATCCTGTAGGGTGGCTGCCTTCCTATAAAACTTGAACTGTCAAGAAGCACCAGTCAATTAACTCTAGTGCCTCTAGATAGCTAAAACACCCTAACACCATGTTGGTTTGATCCCCAACTCCTAGCATTTAGTGATGCTGCCGTGTCTCTGATGCTGTTTCCAGTAGTGTCTATTAGAACTGGCAAAATGAGGAAATTCTTCAGAATCTCCTCTTCTTCCTTTCCTCCTACTTGTAGCAGGTATTGGCACAAATGAACAAATGCCACTTCTACAACTCAGTGCTTTAAGTTCCTTATGTATCCAGCCACCTATAATGAACGTTTACCAGTAGCCATAGCTGAGCCACGTTCATAACTTTGGGAAGAGATATTGGTAAATCTCCTGTGTTTCTCTCCAAATGCATGTTGCCAGGAAGGTGAGCTTGGAGCCTCACCCTACCCTTTTCTTGGAAAGCTTGTGGAACTCAGAATGTCTAAAGGGATAGTGATTAATCAAGGTCTCAAAGACAGCCTGTCTGCCTTGGGAAGGCTGTTTGCAAGGGTACTCTTGTTCCCCAAGAAGTCCTTTATAGCTTTCAGACTTAATCCTGGAAGTGGAACCTCCCCTATAAATCTCTTCTGCCTTTTGAAGGTAAAAGGTTATTTAGCTCTTCCCCATGGCCTTGCTATTGCTGTACACATACTACTTTCTCTGATACTATTTATTATACCTGCTAAGATGCTTTGTAATATCTTAGTCATTGAATAAATGCATGAGTGAAGTGTGATGACACAAACGTTGTTAACCGAGAAGCTATTTAATTCATTACTGTGGACTCTGCTGAGTTTCCTAAAACTCAAAAAGGTGGATATTTAGATCACTGGATGATGAGAAACTGTCCAGCAACACTTAACCTCCCAATGTATATAACTGAAAGCTAATGGAGGAGGGTAGAAGGGTCAAGGGTAGGATAGGATCTCCCTGCTGGACTAATGGTAGCTAGAGCTGCTTTCATTCTCTGTTTACATTGTAGTGTAACTCTGGACCAAAGATAAGAAAGTAGATTGTCTTGACTGTTCTTTGCTTAGACAAAGTAGAGCTTGTCTTGAGAGTAGATGCATTTATAATTTCCAGGAAGCCAAGGAATGTAGGGGACATTTTCCCATGTGTAGGCATTCCTTACACTCATACTGTTTGCTGACCTTGGTAATTGTAATTGCCTTTATTTTTCTACCTATGTGTTTTACATTTCTACTCCTCCAATACCTCCTGTGTACCTTTCCTTGCTCTCAAACTCATGATCGTTCTCTCTCTCTCTCTCTCTCTCTCTCTCTCTCTCTCTCTCTCTCTCTCTCTCTCTCTCTCTCTCTCCCCCCCCCCCTCCTCTCTAACTACAACCTGATGAGCCCATTGTTCATATGTATATGTTTAGAGTTGACTGCTTGGGCACCTATGAGGGAGACTCATCTCTGGAGAAGACTAATTCTTTTCCTCTTACTAGCCATTAATTGCTGCCTGTCATTTAAGGGTGGATCTTGTGGGATTTCTCCCACTCACATTGAGATGTCAACTGGTGTTGCTCTTGATTAGATCTTGTTTGGCAGCTGCATAGTTAAGATTTCATGGGTCCAGCTCCCTGTCATATGTAGCAGAGTCTGTCTCTTAGCAGATGTCCTGGTCCCCTAGCTCTTGCATTCTTTCCACTCCTTCTTCCATGATCCCTGAGCTTGGGATGATTGTTCTTTGCTCTTTGGGCAGTTGTGGATTTCTCTGGTTGCTATATAAAGAAGGTTATTTGATAAAGGATGAGAGCTTTGTTTTTCTTTCTTTATTTTCTTTTTCTCTTTCTTTCTTTCTCTCTCTCTCTCTCTCTCTCTCTTTCTCTCTCTCTCTCTCTCTCTTTCTTTTGGTTTTTCAAGACAGGGTTTCTCTGTGTAGCTTTGGTGCCTGTCCTAGAACAACTAGCTCTTGCAGACCAGGCTAGACTCGAACTCACAGAGATCTGCCTGCCTCTGCCTCCCAAGTGCTGTGATTAAAAGCGTGCACCACCGCCGCCACCCAGCTGAGAGCTGTTCTTATCTATGGATATAAGGTTAGGCTTTTGGGATGTAGTTGGGAATTATATTGGTTTAGGAAATTGACAGTAGTATGTTTTCCTTTTGGTTCCATGGCATCAGAAGCTACAGACAGTTGGCCAGGTTTCGGTACCAAGCAGGCATTCCCCAAGGCCTGTATTTTCTGTTTTTAAAGGCTTGCATGGAGTTTGATCCCCAACTCCTAGCACTTAGTGATGCTGCTGTGTCTCAGATGCTGTTTTCAGTAATGTCTATTAGAACTGGCAAGATGAGGAAATTCTTCAGTCTCCTCTTTTTCCTTTCCTCCTAGTTGTAGCAGGTGTTGGCACAAATGAACAAATGCCAACTCAGTGCTTTAAGTTCCTTATGTATCCAGCCACCTATAATGAACATTTACCAGTAGCCAGAGCTGAGTCTCGTTCATAACTTTGGAAAGAGATATTGTAAAATTGGTACCTTTCTTTACGTTTTCTCTGACAAAACACCTGTTACAATTAATTCAAGAATGGAAGGATTTCTCTTGACTCACAGTTTGAGGGTGCAATCCTTTATGGCAGGGAAGGTATGGCGGCAGGAGAATGATGTAGCTGGTTGAAGCAGAGAGAGGGATACAGTTTATAATGATTCAGCAACTGGTAACACCTACTCATAAACACCTGAATTTGGGGGTGCTGGGGAGATGGATGGCTCAATGGATAGTCAGGCTTTCAATGAAAGCTTGAGCACTTGAGATCAGGTTCCAAGAACTGACATAAAAAGTCACTTTCTACTTTCTATTCTGTCTGGGACCCGAGTGCAAGGAATAGTGCTGCCCCTCAGTAAAGGCGGGTCTTTTTTCCTGAGGTAACCCAATCTGGAAACTCCTTCACAGACATGCTAGAGATGTGTCTCTAAAGAGATTCTGTTCACTGTGGCGTTGATGGTATTAACCATTACAGTGGTGCTTTTGAACTTTGGCTACAGTTGTAGTGGCTTTTGACATTTCTGCCAAAGCCCTGTACCTAGTAGTTGTGGCTCACAGACTCTTGGTCTTTGGAATTTTTGTATGCTTTTGTGTCTATGCAGACTGGAGATAATAACTTTTTTCTTTTACTTTCACATTCATCTAAAAGCACAAGTTATATCTAAGTGGCTAGTGAAAGAATCAAGCACAGTAGTTCCTGCTTGTAATTCCAGCACTCAGGACGATGAGGCAGGAGGATCAGAAGTTGAAGGGCAGACCAGGACTATACAGCAAGACTTTATCTCAATAAAGAGGGAAAAAAAGCATTTCAAGAAATTGTCCAGTGTGGTGCACTCAGAATCCCTGCATATTCACAGGCAAGTGTTTTGATACAAGTCAGTATAGTCTGACCAGATGGAACAGTGTGTGCTCTGTAATAAAGATCTTGGAACTAGAATCCAGGGCTTATAAAAAGTGCTGAAGGAAGTGGCACTCTATCTTGCTAAGCCTACAGATCTTGAAACTTCATCGAGACAGGAAGACAGATGTGCTCTGACAACCTTAAAGCAGTAGCTTTGGAAAGCAGCTCTTGACTCTGAAAGCAGCATGATAGCCAGAGCTATTGTTATGGGGTGTATCTTAGGGTTTCCCCACTCTTCTTAGTGTTTTCCTATATACCAATGATACTTCATTTTGGTGTTTTCCTTGCTCCATTTGATCTGGAACCTACTCTGTCACCAAGTTCAGTCAAGTTCAGCACTGACAATAGTCTCCTGGGTGTGTCAGTCAAGGAATGATAAAGAACTCCTCTCACCCAGCATCTCTGAGAATGGACTACGGTATGTTTCTAATGAAGACTGTACTGTCCAGTAGACACTGGACAGGTTATGCCAGTCATGTCCTGGGGATTCTGTTTCACCCCAACCATGTTGTCAGGCATGCAAATGTCATCCAGAATTCCATGAAGAGCCGTGCATAACTAGCTATCCCTTCCTTGATCACGATCCAAGGGAGGGCAGACTAGGAATGAGCAAATATCATGGAATCTGATGAGCCACTGTGGTTTAGTGATGGCTTTTAAGAGGCTGCTGGAGGTGGATTTAGCTGGCCTAATGTCTAAATTGGAACAGTTTTTTGAAAGTGTGTATGTGTGTATGTCTGTGCACCTGGAGGCTAGAAGATGATGTTGTTAGATGTCATGCTCTCTCTCATTTATCCACCTTATTCCCTTGAAGTGACATCCTCACTGAACCTGGAGCTCACGGAGTTTTGTCTAGGTTGGTGGCTGGCAAGCTCCAACAGTGCTCCTGCCTCCCCTTCTTTCCTGCCTCTCAGAGCTGGGATTATAGACATGCGCTCAGCCTTGCCTGACTTTTTATATGAGTTCTGCGGATTTGATCTCAGGGCCTCATGTTCAAGGAAAGCTGGATTTACTCACTGAACCATCCCTCAGCCCCTCAAATGTGGGCTTTTCTGAATATTGAAATTTTTGCTGCATTCATTATAAATATGTGTACGGCACAGAGTACTTAGAGTGCACAACAAAATGTTTGTAAAGAGGAAAAGCCTGCGGTCATGAAAATCTGACTCAAACCACAGGCACCTTTTCGGGGCAGTGGAAAAGTGGACACGTCTCGAGCTGTGTGCCGGGCCGAAGGCGTGAGTCCCATCCTGTTGGCCAGCAGTGCATTTGTGTGGTCGGTCAGGCTCTTCCCAGTTTCCTTTCCAGCCTTTTGGTTATTGTTCCTGTGGGTTGTTTGCACAGATCTTTATAGATACTTCTTAGATGTCCTGATGAGAAATACCGCCTCTTGTTCTCTTGAACAAAATGGGGAGTTAATTAAAACTCTCAGGAGTGGGAATTAACTACTTCTTCTAACTGAACCTTGGTTTCTGGGCTTAGACAAAGCCATTTAAATGATTTCCATATTCTTTTGAGCATTCAAAGGCTGTTTATAACATGAAGGAATTATAAAGCACCCTGCTTCAAAAAGCGCTCTCTACTTTTAGTTCCATACATTTTTATATTTTTATGTATGTAGACTAGCTGCCCCCCCTGCTGTTGCTCTGTGGCTTTTTTTTTTTTTTTTAACGAACTGGATACTTGAGATGAGGTGATCTCCCTGAGATGGCAGCCTGGTTCTTTTCCCTTTGTACTCTGACATCTTATGGGGATGCTGTAGAAACCTATAAACGAATGTTGAAGCCTCCAGCAACGTATTAAGGTTCCTCTGCCTTCAGGTCTAGTTGCATAATGAATGGGGCCCAGAGAGCCTCTAATTTTGAGTCGCCCAGGTCCCGGCCCTGTGTACAGCTATGTAGGACTTAGAAACTGTTTCAGCATAGCCTCTTAAATAGGTAGGCGTATATTCTTATTTACCTGACATTGTATATATTCCATTTCATCTTTTTCTTTTGGACTTCAGTTTCTGTTTATTTCATGATTTCTTTTTATATTTTTTTCTCCCACTCCACCCTAGCACATGCCCCCGGGTCAGTTTATTCTTGTACTCATCTCTTGTCTTTGCCTTACTGGAGGCAGACAGGTGGTGGATAGAAAGCCATCCATTCCTCACACAAAAGAGACTCACTGCCCTTTTAATCCCAGTGTATCCCACACAGACACACCCTGAGCCACACATTAGCCCTTGATATGATAATCCTGGTATCCTGGTTTGAACTACAGTGGGTTTAGAACTGACTGCCTGGTTTTAAAAATTGCCAGCCTAAGCAAATCAAACAAGGGAAGGCAGAATTCCTTTGTAATTCAGTAATTCAGTACTATATGCAAATTGCAAGAATTCTTTCCTATGAATCTGTTCCCAGAGGAATAAACTTTGGTGATCATGTTGAGACAGATGCATTAGCCAAGATTTTTTGTTCACAAGTAGCAGAAACTCAGTTTGATCTAGCCCAAGACTAGACTCATAGGACTAATACAAAGGCTCAGTCTATGTCTCTGCTTTTTACAGCATAAACCAGGGAAGAAGATACCATCCTGGTTTTTCATTTATTCATATTCTCTCCCCCTCTCTCCCTCTCCACCTCCCTCCCTCTCTTTTTCTTCTCTCTCTTTTCATTATCTCCTCTCTCCCCCCACTTCGCTTGCTTCCTCCCTTTTCTTTTGTTCCTTTTATCACTCATGATTCTTGGCTACAGTAGAGGTGATGATCTTGGCCCACTGTGGACAAGGGATGATTCCATTAAGGCAGAGATGAGAAGGATCCTCCACCAAAAGTAATTAATTCAAGCTTTCTTCATTTCTCTCCCTTAGCAAAACAACAAGGGGGAAGTTGAATAGTCTGGGTTTCTCACATGTGTAAGTTTTTTGTTTGGAGACCTGAGTATCTCCTGATAGGGTCATCACCAACTAAATCGCAGTGTCCTGCAAGATGTAGGAAGCTGTTTTATTTCTTGAGCCTACCTTCAACTTCAAGCTTTCCACGCAGGAGGAACTTATCCAGAGAAAATACTTGGGAGCTCCTGCAGATGACCTGTGTTTGATTCCTCAAACCTGCATGGGAGCTCATGACTGTCTGTAACTCCAATTCCAGGGTACTTTGATACCCTCTTCTGACCTCCATAGGCACCAGGTACATAGGCATACATACAAACAGAATTTGCATACACATAAAAAGTAAATAAATTAAACATATAATTCTTTTTGGAAAATGGTAAATATCTTAAAGCCCCAGGGAGAGATGTGAGGGTTTTAATAGTAGCATGCTAGGTCCGGATTCTTATATATAGGTCCAAACTTCACTCTATTCAGATACTACTCCTGCTGGATCTTTTTTTCAAGACCGGGTTTTTCTGTAGCTTTGGAGCCTGTTCTGGAATTAGCTCTTGTAGACCAGGCTGACCTCGAATTCATAGAGATCCACCAGCCTCTGCTTCCTGAGTGCTGGGATTAAAGGCATGTGCCACCACCGTCGGGCTTTCCTGCTGGACCTTGATGGCCAGTCGCATCTCTCTTAGACACACCAGGCTTCCTTCCATCCCGTGACTGCTCTTCTAATAACTGAAACTGACTAACTCTTAGGATATATCCCAAGATCTCCAACCAAAACCACCGGCACTACATTTTCATAAAGCCTATCATACTGGTGTTTAGAAACAGTCCACCCTTAGGCTATTGATTTACTCAAGCTATGTGCTTGTTAGGTTTGCTCAGCTCCAGTGGTGGCAGCTAGTCCTATAGAAAATGTGATGACCTTTGAGTCAAAGAAACATGTTATTCCTATTCCCAGGACATTGGAATATGACTCCCAAGGCTTAGGGAAGGTGTTGGAATGACAGCTCTTGTTCTTGTTTTGTAATTCGCACTCAAGAGATTTGAGGTTTTTTGTTTTCTAAAAGATTTTTAAGATTGTATTTTATGTGTATGTGTGAGTGTTTGCACCTAAGCCTGTTTATCCCATGAGTGAAGGTGCCCGTGGAGGCCAGAAAGGGGGGGGGGCTGAGCTCCTGGTTCTGCAGTTACAAGAGGTAGTAGTGAATCTTTTACTTTTGGTGCAGGGAACTGACCCTGGGTTCTCTGCAAGGGCAGCCAGTGCTCTTACCCCCTGAGCCTCTCCAGCCCTGGGATTGGAATTTTAAAGGACAGAGTCCAGCCTTTACCCTATCTTTGTAGAGTCATGCTTCGAAAGGGACAAATGTGGCTTGTCTCTAAAAAGTTCTTGATCAACATACAAGAAATCTTTAGATCAACCAAACTGACAAGGCTCACACAGAGCCTGTCCATGCCATAAAGGAGGGAGTGGGGGTATGGGTGGAAGGGAGGGGAGGGAAGGGGAAGAGGAGGGGAAGAGATGGAAATTTTTAAAATATTAAATTTTAAAAAAAAATCTTTAGAGAGCCTGCACACCTTGTTCCAGTTCACTTCTGTGATATGAGGAAGGTAGTGTGTTTCACCGTGGCATCTCTTAGAATGCAAGGGATATAGCAATGTTCTTCCACAGTCCAGGTACCATACAGAACACATGCTCCCTTTTCCCCAAATACTTTTAGGTAACTGTCTTGACTTAGAGTGCTGAAACAGTTTTCACCATTGACATCTATCTGTTTGTCTGTCTTCCGTCTGTCCATCTATCCATCCATCCATCCATCCATCCAGTGTGCACACACCATGGTGCACACGAGAGAACAAAGGACATCTTTCAAGAGTCAGGATTCTTGCATTTTACCATGTGGATCCACACAGTCTTGGCAGCGAGAACTTGTACCTCCTGAGCTACCTGGTCAGCCCAAGGAAAAAAATCTTTTTAAGAAACTCAGCTATTAGGCTGAAGTCCCATTGGCCTTTATCTCATCTCTGACCTCCCCCTAGAAGAAAATACTGCTAAAGGCTGTGAGGCAACCTTCTGGAAGTTTCTTTGTTTTTTCCATGCATATGTAAACAGCTTTGGCGTTGCGTTGCATTTCATCGTCCTGCCGTGGGCCACTTTTGTGTCGTGCCTTTTTTCATGGCCCATTCTGTGTTTCTATGCTAGGCATAAATATGAGCCTGGAGTTTTAAGTGCTGCAAGTAAGTGGTCCAAATTATGGATCAGCCATCTTTTCTTTAACTATTCCCTTAGAGACACTTTCTAACTGTAAGATAGTCGCACAATGCACAAAACAATACAAAAACTAAATTTTATAGTTGAGCTGTCTCTGAATTAATCCCGAACAGAAAGCATAGTAATTTGCTACATAGTAACTTGAGCATATGATCTGCCTGCTCCATAGTTCTTTATCTGTAAAATGGGAACAGAAGTAGCACTCTTTGTACGAGGTGATGGGAAGAACTAGAAGAAGGGCTGTGTGAAAAGTGCTCTGAGCAGCTCCTGGCTTCTGTTGAACGCTGCGTGCTGAGAGTGCTGTGCTCAGACAATACTGTGCTGCTCTCTCAGAACTGCTATGACCTTTGCTGTGTGTGTTATTCTTCCAACTATTTTGTAAGCATCTCAGCAAAGCAATGAGTTTTACCGAATTCTGTTTACAGTATCATCATAGATGCGGTTTACCCCAGTATACAAAGTCTCTGTGAATAAGAAGACCTCTCCTAGGTAGTCAGTTTGATTTTCTAAACTAACTTATCTGCCAGGATCTCACCGCCCAGCCCAGGCTGGCCTCATATAATCCTCCTTACTTAGCGTGCTAGCCTCCTGTGTGTTCATCTTTAACACATTGCGATTCTTCTTCTACTAGCTGCTAGAATGGAGCCTGCACCATCAGCCTTTCCTACTGTGTTCTGTGAGCTCTGTGTCAGACATTTTCTGTTTGAACGTAGGACTCTAACTTATTTTCTTACCATGGCTTTGGGGTCAGTTAGTACAAATGGCTGCTACAGTGGGTGACTGTGGAGGCATTTTTGTGTTATAATGTGGGACTGGTTTGAATGAGTTTTGTTATCAGCTCAGCTGGCAGCTACTGTTCCTAGAAACCACCAGAGGCCCAGATGGAAGAGTAACTGTGGAAGAACCACCTGTATGAGAACGGCCTGCATGGGTGTCCTAGGTCTCTCAACTGTCAGGGGTCAGAGTTCAGACATGACATCAGTGGTGCCAACACAGTGTGAGAGAGTCAGAGCTTCTACTACTTATGGTCGGGATGTGTAGCCACCTATGGGAATCACAGGAACATCCAGCAGCAAAGGCAGAGAGAATGAGGCAGGACCTGGGCACCATGCAATTAATTGGTTTCCCATAAGAAGTCTTAATTGGTGGATTTAAAGAGAGCAGATGTTAGATCCCCCCAAAGAGATAGCAGCCACCTTAAGTTTGTTTGTCAGGTGTCTAAGTAGTGCCTCTGCAGAAGTGGTGGGAAAGGAGAGTTATCTCTGCTCTCCCAGTAGGAGCCATGATGGTTTTGTAGAGCTTTGCCAACTCTCAGTGGTGATTGAACCTTTGACTGCACCTTGCTATGGGAAAGTAAGACTTGCATTCAGAAACAAGAGTTACAGCGGGGCCTGGTGAGACAGGCCTGTGGTCCCAGTACTGGGAGGCTCAGGAAGGACTGCTGTGACTTCAAGGCCAGCTTGGGCTACACGGTGAGATACATGGTGAAACTCTGTCTCACATAAGAAAAAAATTATGTTGGAAAGGGAAAATAAAATTGTAGCAGTTATTGTAAGGGCAGACTATAAATAACTGAATACAGCACAGTGGCTATGGGGACTTGCCTGAGACTTGTGGCCAGATCTACCCTTTAGTCCTTGGCCTTCTCCACCTTCTTGTAGGACAAGTTGTGACTCTATGGCTGGACAGTGCCATTTATAAATAATGGTGATTTTGACCTTGGAATCAGACATACATTGACATTTGGTAGACTAGCTGCTTTCCTCTCTGTCTTCTGAAAATTGCCACCCACTGTGAGTCCTTCAGCAGGAGAATGTGCCCTGCTCCTAAGAGTTGTCTTCTCACTGGTTCAGGAAAACAGATGTTAGCTGTGACCCACCTCTGGATGCTGGAGGCAAGTCTGCCCCATGGGAGAACCTGGGTATTAACTACTCTCGCAGCAGTAAACTGCCATCCACAAAAGAGCCATTGGTGATTGTGAAGGCCCTTTGTCTGTGGCATCAAAGAGATTCTGTCACAGTGTTTAGATGGTGCAGGCTTGAGCTGAACTGGAAGGAAAGGCAGTGGTGTCACCAGGTGCCAAGAGCCATCTCAGCTGCGCCTGGTACAGCTGTCTGGGAAATGCCCTAGGCTCAGTCCACTACTGTCCCTTCAACCGAAACCCAGTGAGGTTCCATTTTATAAAATGCCTAGCTGTTCTAGATGGGAGTGATTCTGTCACTGGAATGAAGGGCAGAGGAGGTGCTTTTCCTCACAGACAGGTTGGAGAGCCTATTCTGGTAGTTGAAATGTGGGGAGATGAGCTTCGTGATAAGATGGGACAGCCCTGGACTTTTCTGAGTTGCCCATTTGCACACTTGTACTTTTCTCTGGTATACACCTCCCTCAGGAATTGATCATTGACACTGGTCAAGCCCAGATTATCAGGATAACAGCTTTCCTCCTGAGCAGTGAGATCTACTCTTTGAGGCCGGCAACCCTCTGCATGGCTGCTGTGGATCCCTGATTTCAGCCTTTCCTTTGGGATGGAGGAAGGGAGCACTGGTGGGCTGGGAGCCAGCTTTGTGCCATTAGGAGCTCTGACCCCACTGCTGTCTCAGGGCAGTTTGTAGGCATCTGTCCTCCTCTGCCACTTTGCACCTCCTCTCTTTCTTTCTAGTTCCTAGTTCTTTCCATTTATCCTTTCCCCTCTGTTTCACTCATTGAGATCCCCTGGGTATTATTTGCTTAGATTCTGCTCAAAATTGTGTCACTGAAGCTTACTGCTTTCAGCTTAAGTGCTGCTGAAACATGCTCTTGTCATGGCTGCATTTGCAGTGCACCTTCTGATTGGTTTTCTCAGTTTTCTCTTTGAGTGTTTAGGATGTAAATCTGCAGAACTCTAGCAGGAGAGGGTGAGGATTCCAAGGTTGACATCCCACTTTTCCACACCTACGTGTTCCACAAGTGGTGCTAACTGCGGTCTCCTTCCATAGCAGACCCTTCATAGGCTAGGCCTCTAGCTGAACCAGACCCAGCATGCCTGGCTCATCAGGTCAAGCCCTGCTGCTTGGTTGGAAGCGCTTTTGAGGCCCTTCCAGCCAAGGGTGAGGTCATCAGGTTTCACCATCTTCTAGGACACACCTTGTAGTGGCATGTGGTCTGGGCCTCTGGGCTGTCTTGAAATCAGGTTTTCTGTTTTGGGATTGGTTTTGCACATAGCATCGCCGAAACTGACCTTATAAGTGGCACACATTGTTCATTGCATTGGGAAGTGGTCAGTGCTTTTCTAGCCCTTTAAGTGTGTTCTTTCCCCCTCTTCAGTCCCAGGTAAATCACCACAGTGCTGCTAGTAATGAAACCTACCAGGAACGCCTGGCGCGGCTAGAAGGAGATAAAGAGTCCCTCATACTACAGGTGAGTCATCTTGCTCCTTAGCTTCCCCAGGAAAGGGAGGACTCCCCAGGAGGAATCCTCTGTTGGAAAGTGTTGTTAGTCTGTGAATCCCTCACTTACCTTGTGATGCTAAGCATCTCTCTGTGTACCCTACAAGTCCTGTGGGCAGGTTGAGACTGGGTGCTAGCAATGAGCAAACTGGGCCCAGTTATCTGGGAGCCTCTAAGTCTGCTAGGGGAGATGAGTGGATCCTTTGTCACTAATAAAATTGAGCCCTGAGTGACACAGCCTCAGGGAGCACGCTAATGGAATCTGATCCATGAGTCTGAACCTGGATCCAGACAGATCGCTTGAATGCCAGATCCCCTGCTCTGGTAGCATGGGCTGGGCCTTTGCTGGCTCTCTTGCTCTAGGAGAGGAGTAGAGCTTTGAAACTTTCATAGAGAAAGGACAACAAAGCAGCCTCTCACTTTCAAAAGTCAGTGTTCCTTGGTAGGACATCACATTGCGTGTTCTTCTAGAGAGCCTGCATGGCAGCAGAAGGAAGGCGCTCTTTGCTGTGTTATCCCCCAAATGCACCAATATATTTAGCAAGCAGGTATTCAAGGTCTCCTCTGAACTGCATACAAATGGACAGTTTGGAGAATGTAAATATCAGTGTCCTAATATCAGCTTCTTAAAAACCTTGAAGGATTAAGAATAATCCTTAAGGAGATGAAGGCTGGGATGCAGGTTTTAGAGTGCTTGCCTGTATGCATGAAGTCCTTGGATTCCATCCCCAGTACACTGGGATGGTGCACACCTGTAATCTCCGAGTTTGGGAGATGGAAAAAGGAGGCCCAGAAATTAAAAACTACGTAGTTGGTTTGAGGATAGCCACATGAGACACTCTCCCCACCACACACACAACACACACACACACACACACACACACACAAATTGTGCTGAAATGGAGGGAAGTGTAGGAGGGGGACATTGAGGTCTGATGTTGGCCCCAAGGTTTGGAGCACTAGGTAGGGATTGTGAATGAGATGGCAGTATGCATATTTTCTTTTACTTTTTATTTTATAAACTTAAGATTAATCAATTCTTTCGGAAACTAGAAATTCTGAGAATTTCACTAAACAGATTAGGTTAATATCCATCTTTTGGTTGTGCCTCTCTCACCTCCATTAAATGATTGAGCTCATACCAAACATATAATTTGTAGCCTCCTTTTATTCTTTTATTTGCTTCATTGACTTCTTTCTTTTTTTAAGTGGTGTTTGTCTGCATATATGACTGTATGCGAGTGTTGGATCATCCAGAACTGGAGTTACAGACAGTTGTGAGCTGCTGTGTAGGTGCTGGGAATTGAACCCAGGTGCTCTGATAAGCTCTTGCCACTGAACAATCTCTCCAGCACCTTCAATGACTTTTTAAATAATTAAATCATTATAAAGTAATTGAATATCTGGTTTGTGAGATACTGGTTTAGATCCTGTGGGTATATTGGTGAATAAAATGGAGAGAGAGAGAGAGAGAGAGAGACACAGAGAGAGAGACAGAGAGAGAGAGAGAGAAAGAGAGAATCCAAACCAATATCTAAAATATTTCAGATAGTGATAAGTACCATGGAGAAAAATAAATTCAGATAAGCAGTGTTCAGGCAGGCGCTCCCTGGCAGAAGGGAGGTGTAAATCATGGATACCTGCAGGAGTGCATTCCAGGCAAAGGAGGTGATCAGTCCAGCCCATCAACAGAGATGGAATGTCCTTGGTGTGTGGCAGAACAGCAAGGGGCTGTTGTGGCTGGAGTCACTGGGAAGAAGGGGTAGCAGGGGCCTGTTTTTATAACACAAGCCCCTTGAAGGGTGTAGAATTTGAAACTTCATCCCCAAGAAATGATTCATGAAATGATAGTCCAGTGTAGAACTGCATAGCAAGCAGTATGAAACTACAGACTTTTGAACCAGGACCCTCCACGATTGGAACAACACATAGCCATTTAGATGGGATTACAGTTAATAAAGAAGTCCCATGTAAAAAAGCTCCCTTTCGCAGCCATTTATGTTCTTACCAAATTCTTGACTAACCCCTGTTTAAATAATCGGAACACAATTGAGGAGCTGTTGACTAATAAAGGTGAAAGTTGACCCTCATGATGTCTGTTCTGCCAGGAGCAGTGCACAAATCATTTACAACTTCTGGCTCCTGCCCTGTTCAGTAGTGCCCTGTGGAGCTGGTTCTGCGATTCTCAGCAGGGCATAGCCACTTGCATAATCTGCATGGTAGTTGAGTCAGACTGAATGAGTTGGAGCCCTTAACCCAGAATACAATTTCCTGGGTCTCTTTGTAGAAGAACAAGATTAGTTTCTGTCCCCTCCCAGTTCCTAAAGTTACATTTAATATAGGGCTCAAAAATATTTGTTTGTAAAGAATGAAGATAGAATTCTGAAATATTTAGTGCCATCTCTATACCTCCTGAGTCACATGGCATTGACCTCAGGCTCAGAAGACCCTGAAGCCCTTTGTCTTTGGCCTTCTTTACTACTGTTGCCTGTACTACTCCACAGAGCCCCATCACATATCTAAGAATGGTACAGCTTTACAAATTTTATTCCTTGTAATGGCACTAAAACACCTTCCCATAACAAAAACCCTGAATCCCAGGAAGCACACCCATTCCCCAGAACTCCACTCTCTTGAATGTGTAGTTCATTACCAGTTGAAAAGACACGTGCTACTGATATAGTATTCAGGAACAAGGATCAAAACCAAATAAAGACATGTGACTAGAGAGATGGCTCAGCAGTGAAGAGCATTGATTTTTCTTCCAGAGGACCTGGGTTCGATTCTCAGCACCCACATGGCCACTAACAGCTCAAGTTCCCAGGGTATCTGACACCCCCTTTTGTCCTCTGTTGGCACTGAACACACATACATGCAGACAAAGCAGCCATACATATAAGAATAAGGAATATTAACAGTAATACACACACACACACACACACACACACACACACGTTGTTTAAATGGACCTAGTTGGTGGGAGGAGCCTATCTTTGAATATTGGAATGTCAGCAAACAGCACACCTCTGCATCAGCTTTAAGAGTGTTTTAATTATTCACTCCTTATTTGGGTCTAGAAACACAATATGTAAAGTTGATAGGCTCATTTAAATGTGTGCCTTCAAGAAAAGGAATTTTCTAATTCATAAATTCATTTCAACACTCATAAATGAATGTATATTAGCTTCTTCATGCTTTATTAATTATTACAGAATGAGAAATTAATTAGAATAACCTATGTATAAAGGATCACCATGTCTTCAACCAAGAAGTTCACGATTTACTGTTGATTCCTTGAGTTTTGGAAGGTCTCCCGTTCTCTTTTGTTTTCCCGTATGGAACTGTTTCATAAGAAAGCATAGAAAGGATCCTAGGGATCAACTGGCTAATAGAGAAGGCTATAAAACAGTTATAGTAGGTATATAGGGCATAAAGCGACTTTGTGTAATTGTAGTTTTCTTAGTATTTCCACAGACAGTCTCAGGGTTCTTCAGAAAAATGGCTTCTTTCTTCCATGTGTGTGCAGTGTGGCTTTGGTGTTGTATGACTTAAGAGTCATGTTTTGGCCTGTAGAGCACAGAAACCTTTCTGGAGCCAAGTTTTGTCAGTGCTAATACATGCCCTTTGCGTCCCACATTCCTTAATTACTTCCAAACGCTCCCTTGATAGGTGAGCAGTCCCCACACCCGTGTGAGAGAAGCAAGGTCATTGGTTGGTTTTCATGAAGGTTTGGGTTGCTCTTCCCCATGAGGTGGCAGAGTCCTGGCAAGAGCTGAGATATGCCTTGAAGTCGGACTGCCCCACTAGAGGAATAAGGAGCAGGAGTCCAGCCCAGAGGCAGCTCTCATGACTCTTGGGTAGGTGCTTTCCTCTCAAGTCTGTTAAGAGCAGGAAATGTGACCAAGGCATTTAGGCAGTGCTAAGATTCCAGGGTAAGGTGAGATTCTAACTGGAGTTGCCTTGCTCTGGGATTCTGTTTCAACTCACTCTCCTAAAGAGAGCCCTTCATCAGCAGGTTGCTTTCGCAGCTCACCCACCCCACAGTGGGGACTTCTCTGCCTGACACACAGTCCAGATCCTCCACTATTGTCTATGTTCTACAACAGGTGAGCGTCCTCACAGACCAAGTGGAAGCCCAAGGAGAGAAGATTCGGGACCTTGAAGTGTGTCTGGAAGGACACCAGGTGAAACTCAATGCTGCCGAAGAGATGCTTCAGCAGGTACGGGCAGGTGAAGTGGAGGGCTTTGGACCT
The DNA here is from genome assembly GCF_903992535.2 of Arvicola amphibius. Lineage (NCBI taxonomy): Eukaryota > Metazoa > Chordata > Mammalia > Rodentia > Cricetidae > Arvicola > Arvicola amphibius. The sequence continues at coordinate 109,451,994 of NC_052047.1, forward strand.
GAAGCAGCTCAGGTGTTAAATGCCCCTTTATGGGCTCCTGCTTACTCTCCCATGATGCCTGGAGGTGGGGTTGGCTGTGCACCCTGCAATGTTTAGACAGCGGGTGAAGCCAACCTGAACGTTGAGGGTGCGGTGGGGCGGGGCTGGCCTGTGGGAAATAACTTGTTGAGCTGGTTAGACAGAGTCCCAGGAGAACGTTCTCTCTGCTTGCCACTTCATCTTATCATCGAAGCTGTCACCTGCCAAGGGGTGGCATCTGGGGTTGTAGAAAGGCAACCTGTCAGCTTGTTTTCTGCCTTTTCCCCCACCCTCACTCCAGTCATTTCTTCTGTAGTTTCTTTTGATTAAAAATTATCACCTAAATGCCATCTTACTGTAATTTAGTTGAAATCCCAAAGGAAAGCAATAGTTAGCTGCTTCCTTATCCTTTTGATAGTTCCGGTGTGTGCACACATGATTTGCAATGTTGTGGTCCCACAGAGGGAAAGTCTAGTCCTTAAAGTTTGTATACTTCAGCATGATGTGGCGATTCTTTTCCATTTAAAAAATATTGCGGCGTACCTGTCTCCACTATCACAGTTTTTTTAAGTCAAAATATCAGAATTGACCTAACCATCCTTCATCCCCCCAAAGAATTGTATCATATTGTAAAAAGTAAGTTAGGGCTATTACAAAGGGGTACTAAGTTGTTGTAAAAAGTCTTGAAGGTCTGCTGAGCAAACCATTAGACTTTTGATTCAATCTAGTCCTATATTTCCTTTGCTGAAATTGTCCTTGCACTTTTAGCTATTTTGAAAATTAAAGTGTGCTGGAAGCTTCTGTGTGTGCTTTGTAGCTGTTGATGTAATACCTGACATAGGGAAGTCTCACTCTCTATTCAAAGAACAAAAGGCTTTCTCTTCAAATGAGTGGGTTTACTTAGATGACTGATTATAATCCTTTCCTCAGAGCACTGTAAGACCAGGCTGTGAACACAGTGTTTGCTTTCTACTGTTGGCCTTAGCATAGATGTCATAGTTTCAGGGTGTGCTAGTTTTGTTTGGGTGCATTTGAAGAATTTAAGGGAAGAAAAGGTAAATCAGTACCTTGATGGATGTGACTTTATAAAAATTAGTTGCCAGGTGGTGACGGCACAAGGCTTTAACCCCAGCAGTCTGGAGGCAGAGACAGGTGGATGGATCTCTGAGTTCAAGGTCCGTCTGGCATGAGTTCCAGGACAGCCAGGGCTACACCGAGAAACCCTGTCTCAAAAACTAAAACACTAGTTGCAGCAGCATGGAAGTTGCAATTACTTTGCTATCTTCTCCTGATTAATAAATTACCATGTTTGTGACTCAGTTTGATTTTGCTTAGATTATATACCATTTTTCTTACTTACAGTTTTTCCTGGGAAATTATGATTAGCAACAGGTCCTTTTTAGAAGAAAAAAAAATTAATCTATCTTTTGACTACCTGGGAAAGAAAATAGCCTGATGTGGTAAAAATATCTTTTATGAACCATACGGGGATTGAATTTTCAGGTCTGCATGAGGTGTGGTTTGGATGCGGGCGGGAGAGGAAGGACAATGATAGACAGCTGTGAACAGTTCAGAGAGACCCTGACGAGCTGACTGTGAAAGTGAGTGAGTGCACTAGAATGTCTGAAGGCTGACCTTTCAGGAAGGTGGCACCTGGCTAGAAGCCATGGTTAGAGCTTAGAGAATGGCTGCATTGTGGTGCTGGAGTTGTCTGCTTGACTGCTTCCCGCTACAGCAGTGTTCCTGTCTGTTGAGGAGTCTGGCAGGGGCCAGCAGTGCCTCGACAGAGCTTGGCTCACCCATCTGTCAGCATTGTCACTAAGAAAGCCTTTGGGACTTGTGATTGGCTTTTGTATCCTGTTTATTCTAATTCTGTGTTGTGTGCCGTGAGGGAGGTATCAGGTATTGATTTGCTTATGCAGTAGATGTGATGTCATCCTTCACCTGCTACAGACTGAAGTAAGGGTGGCTCAGCATTTGTCTCTTCTAAAATTTGACTAAGGTCTGTGTCCATAACTTTCGGTGTGACCTCCCAGTCTTTTAAGGGTACCATTTCATAAAAATTCCATGTTCCTATTGTGAGACACATTTGAGCCTCAGCTCCCAGTAGGTGTTTATTGAACTTGGTGGTTTCAGCTCTAGATCTTAAGTGCTATTGCTGTCATGGAATCTGCTTGGTGCTGTTTGTGAAGACCCTTGGTTCTTGCCCTACAGTGCTGATACAATGCTGTTTACAGCCAGGAATATGTATATGTCCTATGAACTAGGGCAGGAAGAGGCTTGCCCAGTTTGGCTAAGATATCCTTCGCTGCAGGGCTCTTGGCTTCTGGTGGTTGGAACAAAAATGACTCACGGCCTAGAGGCAGAGAGTGGACACAATTGCTTCTTTCTGCCAGCCGGGGAGACCATTTCTATCCTTCCAGACCTGCCCCATTGCTCTGGATGAGGTCTTTCCCTCCAGTGGGGCCTTCCCGGAACCTGTTACTTCCCCTGGATGCACTGGTCTAAATAACACTGCACACTGCCTTTGTGGACCCAGTAATGCAAGAGAGTCTAGTTAGTTGCTGTTTTTTTCTTTTTCTTTTCTTTTTTATTTTTTAACACAGAGGTAAAAATTAAAGATTTAAAGATGTTTTAAAAATTTGACACTTATTTTAATTTTGACTTGTCCTGTATGAAATACAGAGTAAGTTACTATGGGTCATGCCTGGCCTGGAGATCTCTAGCCTGCATATATGCTCTGGACTGTCTTCCACCCACAGGCTGGAATAACACTTGGAGACTGTCTCAGTTACTTAATTACTCAGTTAAGACACCATGACAAAGGCAGTTTATAAAAGAAAGAGTTTATTAGGGGGCTCATATTTCCACAGGGTTAGAGTTTATGATCATCATGTCTGGGAACACGGCGGCAGGCAGGCAGGCAGGCAAAGTGCTAAGCAGTATCTTACATCCTTATCCACAGACTTGAGGCAAGTGAGAGCTAACTGGGGAATGGTGTAGTGTAACATGAGGGCCGGCTCGTTGGGGTTTCTGTCCCACCCGGTACCCCACAGCCGGCAAGCCCCAAAGAAATCACACAGAGAGTCTGCATTAGATATAAACTGATTGGCCCATTAGCTCAGGCTACTTATTAGCTCTTGTAGCTTATATGAACCCATTATTCTTATCTATGTTAGCCACATGGCTCAGTACCTTTCTCAGCTGGCAGGTTCCATCTTGCTTCTCGGTGGTCTGGGCAGGAATGGGAGGAATGGGCTTCCTCCTTTCCAGCATTGTCCTGTTCTCATCGCCCCGCCTCTACTTCCTCTCTGATTGACCCGCCCATACTTCCTGCCCGGCCAATCAGTGTTTTATTAAAATACATGATTGGCAGAATACAGATAATTCTCCTGCAGCAGTGTGGGCTTTTGGGACCTCAAAGCCACCACCAATGACACAATGGCACACCTCCTCCACCAGAATCACATCTCTTAATCCTTCCCAAACAGTCCAAACAACTGGGGACCAAGCATCTAAACATGTGTCTGGGGACCATTCTCTTAACCCAGATGTAATATGCATTGCCCCAAACCAGGGCTTTGTCTAAGTTCCAGCAATGCCTCTGAGCTGCCTTTTCCCACAGCTGCTGTACCAGTGTCAGACTCCTTCCAGGAGCCCAGAGGGAAGAGGCTAACCTCTCACCCAACTCATGAGGCAGGCCAGCTCTGACCTCCTCAGACTGTCCCAGCCCAGCCACTGCTCACCACTGATCTGCCTGCTAGCTGGTGTAGCTGAACCGGAACTCATCCAGTCCCCAGGAGAAAACACCTCCCTTGGCAGTAGATAAACCAGAAGTATATAGAACCAGCACAGGGACAGGTCCACCGAGACTGCGGTATGCTTGAAGATACCTTGGGAAGGAAGGAAGGAGGATGCAAGTTTTCCTGACTTTGCGAAGGCACCAGCCTGCTCTGAGAACCAGGGAACAACATCAGCATGTTTCAAGCCTCCAGCCCAAACTAAGAGCCCCAGGGTTTAGGTGAAGCCTACTGAGGTGTGTGACTTGAGCCTGGATGTTGATCTGGGAAGCTCAATGAATCTGTTCTTTTTTTTTAATTTTATTATTATTATTATTATTATTATTATTATTATTAGTGATGCTGGGTCTCAAGCATGCTAGGCAAACACTACTACCACTGAGCTCAGTCTCTTTGGTTTTCTTTCTTGTAGAGAATGAGGATGGCAGTCTGGGTTCTAAATCATGCGTCTCTGCTCTTTCGTCATAGGAGACTAACATGATGAGGGCTATAGTAAATACTGTCCAGAATGCATGGTTGCTGATCCTACCCTCGTTGGACCCAGGGTTTGGTAGAGATTTCTTCCACGCAGCATGGGAGGGAAGGAGTGGGCTGTGCCTCTGAAAGTGTCCTGTTGAGAAGAAAGCTCCAGAGCAAAACAGGACCAAGACCTCATGACAAAGCCAAAGGCTACACATGGAGGTGCTGTAATGGCCGTGAAGTTGTGTCCTGCTAGTCCAGTTCTGTTAGAAAGATTGTCAAACCAATGGCCAGTGTACCTGCAGACACTTCGCAAGAGTTAGGAGGCCTGGACACCAGCCCTGCAACATGTGACGAAATGGAGATTTTTTTAATCAAAGAGAATATGAAACATAACCACACAAATGATCTGGCAGGCACATAGATCTGTCTGAGGAGGTAAGACAAGGCAGCAAGTCATGAGTGAAGAAAATGGGCATTTAAATATTCTCTAAAACCCCTCAGAGACTTTAAGGCACAAATAACTAGCTTCTTCAAATTTATCTTACTTGGTGTTGTATGCCCAGACATACATAGTGGTGTATGTCAACCCACATTGCAGGTGAGGCTGAGAGTTCAAGGAGACTCAGTCAGGCTTGAATATGGTCCTAGCTTCGTGGCAAGGCTGGAGCCGTTGGTTGCAGAGGGCAAAGGTACAGGGTTTTGCTTTCTTGTCTCTCCACAGCCCGTTCTTTCATTCTGGTTTCAGATTGCCAGGCTGGCTGCAGGCCCCTGACAGTAATTCCCTGGGTCATGTTCCACTCTTAAAGATGGAGGTAATTGCTTCAAGATGTGGCCCTTTAAGGAGAGAATGAGTCAAAAGACAGATTTCTTTTTTATCAGCTCTAGTCAGGATCTGAGCCTTGGGAGAAAGGAAATGGTTGGCTGCTCTGGGACGTTAACTTTCTTTCATCTCAGAGAAAGGAAGTGCTCTTGTGCGGCCAGAAGAAGCTGGTGGTGGCAGTGAAGAGAGAGGGGCAAGGAGTTATTTTGTTCACTCTTTTCTACCAGTCCCTACCAGGTTCACAGCCCTTCGCACTAAGTGGAATGATCTTCCGTGCCCGTCCCTCCTCCTTCTTGCCCGCTTTCTTTTAAATTGCAGGCAACCTTTCAATAATAGTTAGGAGCAGGAAGTGCACTGCTGCTTGGGAAGCTTCCTCCCCTTACCCTCAGTGGACTGCCCACCTGCTGCTGCCTCCCCCCCCTGCCCCGTGTCCATCATGGTAGCTGCAGGACTCTAAGCAGTGCCCAGTGGGGTCCTACCCTGTAGGTCAGAAGCCTGGGCAAGTTTGTCTCAGCTCCAGACAAGCAGTTTGCATCCAGAGCTGACTCCGGTGCTGGGAGTGACAGCCAGCAGCGACACAGGGACGTTTTCTTTAGAGAAGACGGAATAAAGGCAGTCTGCAAAGAAGATGGGAAAGCAAAATGAATGGCCTTGGGCATCTGGTACAGGGAAGATGAGGTGGCAGCCAGGAACGTATGCCGATGAATGCTGTGGAGTCTGTAAAAGCCTAGAAGTATAAGTTATAGCTAAAGTTTAGACACTGGATCCTAGAGTAAAAACTGTTTGCGCCCCTTAGGTGAAGGCAGCAGGCAGGCTACAGGCAGACAGACATCTTGTTGAGGAGTAAAAGGAAGAGGGGCAGGAGGGAGGGTTCTTTCTCTCATGTATATGTATGTATTACACACAACAGCACACATTTACTTATACAGAGACGGGACCTATGAGTTGGTGGTAAGTTTAAAGGCAAGGGAGGCCAGTAGGGAGGCTTCTTTAGAATGTCAGAAATTTGGTCATGTTTATAGCCCAAGGAAGAGAGCTGATGGTGAGGACGAGATTAAATGCCGGTCAGAGTGCATGATTGATGGTCCTATCCCAGACCAGCACAGAGCTTGATGGGAACTCTGTTCAAGGCAGCACAAAGGTGAGGGAGTGGCTAGGCAGTGAATGGGAGTTTATCTGAGTTACTAGCTAGAGGAAGAGCAGGGAACAGCAGCAAAGACCATTGGTTGGTGGCCAAGGTAACTGACATTCACCAAGTTGTGCGAGTATGCCTTGAAGGGCAGAAGTGGTAAGGTCAGTCAAAATGATACAATTGGGAAAATTCAGTAAGTAGTGCTCGGTGTCAGTCTCTCTCTCTCTCTCTCTCTCTCTCTCTCTCTCTCCCCATTGTTCCCTCCCCCTTTCTGTGCTTATGTGTCCATTTCTCTGTCTCTATCTCTGTGTCATCTCTGTCTCTCTTTAACTCTTTGTGTGTGTGTGTGTGTGTGTGTGTCTGTGACCCTGTCTTTACCTTTGTGTGTTTCTGTCTCTCTGTCTGTGTCTCTCTCTGTGCCCCTGTCTTTACATTTGTGTATATGTCTATGTATACATATATACATACATGTACCTGTCTCTCTGTCTCTATCTCAGTCTTTCTCTTGCAGGGATAGGGGAGGGCTGCAGGGTCAGTGTAGACCAGTCTGGGTTCCCCTTCACTTAGCCTCTGAGTGCTAAGGTTACAGATGTATGCAAACACTTCCAGCTTTCTGGGGTACAAAATAGTTGATGAAAGTGGGAGAACGTGACATAAGATGACAGGGTGCAGTCATGTCAGGTTAGCTTTATAATGGATTGGGGGGAGAGAGAGGGAGAGGGAGAAGGAGAGCATGCATGCGTTTGCGCTCACGCAAGCATGTTTGCTCCCACTAAGACAGGGATTTAATAGAGATGAATGAGGTGATAGTGGAAAACTCTGAAAGAAAGAATGTAAGTTCAGTGAATGATGGCAGTTTTTACTGTGTTGGTAGATAGGAAGAGAGGTTATTTGACTAGAGGACATTGTGGGGTCTAAAACTTGGAGATCTGGAACAGTCACTGAGAAAAACCAGCCAGGGATATGTAAAGTTTTACCAGGCGGTATTGGCAGTTAATTTATAATCAATTCGGAGGAGTTTGTATTGAGACCGATGGGCATGCTTAAATGACTTTCAGTAGCAATGCTTAGGTCATCAGGAGTGGAAATAAATATAAACAGATTTGGTTCCATCTGGGCCCTGGGAAACAAAGGCGGTCAGCTCTGGGCCAGGGGGCGTTGGTGGGAGGATTTTTCTGGTCTAGATATAAATACAGATGAAATGACAAACCTCGAAATATAGAGTGGCTAGGGGAACAAATATTGCTAAAGAAAGTTGATAGACCAGGAAAACATGGAGTTACTAAGTAACCAGTGGACACAGAAGAAGAAATTCTAGGTTGAGGGAGCAAGAGGGATAACTGAAAAAGGTCAGACAAGAGAACGTAAGAGTTGAAGACTCTGGAGACAAAGCAAACATACTCTGGGTGCAGATGAGGACCTAGCTGTTACCCTGCCGCTGAGAAGCAAAGCCCTCAGGAGCTGAGGTCGGTGTGAAGCTGAACAGAAGTTCTGCAAGCGGATACAGGCCAGAACGGTCATTCACAAGGATGCTGAAGCTCCTGAGGAGACGCAGATCACCTAATGTAGGTAGCACAGCCATTGATGAAAAGATGAATGCCTGGGGAGTGGGAACTGCCTTGCTTCTGGGGGAGTGGGAGACTGTGCTCTAACTGAACAGTGAGTGCTGCCTTGGGAAGGTCGATGGGAACAGACAGTGGTTTGCAGGCAGGCCTGGGGTGGGAGATGGATGTTCCGTAAGGTGGGTGGGTGGGGTCAGAGTGTTCTTCATTTGAGATGTCTGGGGAGAGGGAAATATACTGTGTCAGAAAAAACTGCTGTTGGTGTTGGAAGGAGCATTGAGGTTGCAGGATAGCTAATGCCTGTTAATGTTTTTAGAGAATCTGATTCCTAATAGTGGCCACAGACATCACTGGGTTTTAAGATACAGAAACTGAGCTGGGTTGGCTTAAATTTGTTGAAGACTGACTCACCCCCCCTCCCCAACAACCATTAGCATTAAAATTCTATTTTCATAGCTGGGCAGCGGTGGCGCATGCCTTTAATCCCAGCACTTGGGAGGCAGAGGCAGGCAGATCTCAGTGAGTTCAAGGCTTGCCTGGTGTACAAAGTAACTCTTAGGACAGCCAGGACTGTCTGTTACACAGAGAAACCCTGTCTTGAAAAACAAAATAAAACAAATAAAAACAAACAAAAAACAACAAAAAATTCCATTTTGATTTTTGGTCTTTTTTATTAGTCTATATTCATTGTATATAATGAGTCTCATTATGGTATCTTCACACATGTATATAATGTGATTTGATCATATTTCCCCCATTACCCTCTCTTGTTTCACTTCTGATCCCTTTCTTATCAACTTGTGCTTTCATGTCTCTTTTTATGATCAAGTTTTTCCAAAACTTTTCATACAAGTATATACTGTAGTCCAGCGAATCTCCCCATATCTGGTGCCCTCCCTTCCTATCGCTGCAGCCTCTGTAATCTCCCCTTTTACTCCACACCGTTTCAGTTGTCTGTCATATCATGTACACATACAACATATGTAGCTATGTAAAATCTAGGTCTCAAACTGGGAGAAAAAAATGTTTATTTCTGTGACTGACCTAATTGTTTAATATGGTTATTTCTGCTTCTTACAAGTGACATAACTTTGTTCTTTATGACTGAAAAGATTGCCATCGTGCATACATACACATTTTCTTATGCATCCATCAGTCAGTGGATACCTATGTTGGTACTATGACGTACCTGCTGTGAACGTTGCTGCAGTGAACACAGATGTGCTGGAATCGCAGTGTGTTAACTTGAGGGTTGGCTTTTTTGAGTTCATGTGCTAGAACAGTAATTTGGTCACAACAAGGATAAGGCAGGAATATCAACGAAAGGCTTGAAAGAGGCAGAAGCACTAGGGATTATCAGCGAACTGTAATCAATTAAACAGCCTCAGCATTCATATTAACACTTGAGCATGTCCAACCGGAATGTCCACTTGGAATGTTAGCATGACCAATTCAAACAGCAGCATGACTAATTAGGGTGGCTGTTGGAACTAATTACAGCACTGTCCTCATCAGCTGCAACGCTGCTGTGACTGATTACAACCTGGGAGTTTAAACGACGAGGGGACTTTGACAGTGGCGAGAGCAGAGGAGACTTAGATACGGTATACTGCTTTTAAAAGTTCCCCAGAGCAATGTCTGGAATGCTGATCCCTTCACAGAAGTGCGTGGTTGTCATCTAAGATCATGCGGCAGCCCACAGGAGTTGTGTTGCAATTGTCATGATTCTAAGTGTTGGCCTCTGGTAGGTGTTTAGAAACAGATGATGTCTACAGAAGACTCTCTTTTGTTAGATCTCAGCACTCCAGAATAATTGTCCTTATGGATCTACCTTGTGGAATAGTCCTTTTGTCCATTTGCATAGGTATCTTGAAAGCTTGTATATCTTCATGCTGGGATTCACCCCCAGTTGTCTGCAGTAATATCAGATTTGTGCTAACTATAAATGTGCCTTAATGTCTCCTCCTACTTTTAACTTTTATTTTTTTGTGTGTACAGTGGGTGTGTGTATGAGTGTGTGTGTGCGTGTGTGGGTATGAGTGTGTGTATGCACCATGACATATATGTGGAGGTCATAGGAAAACCTCAGATGTTGTTTCTTATCTTCCATCTTCTCTGACATAGGTATCATGCCTTGTATTGTATTGTAGGGAAGCAGGTGTGGACCCTTCTTTGTCTGCATCCCATTTCGTCATAGTAGCATTGGGATTGTAGTCATTTGCTGCTATGTCCAGCTACCTACTACATAGATTCTAGGGATATGAACTCAGGTCTTCACACTTGAATGGCAAGTCCTTTATCTGCTGAGCCATTTCTCTAGCCTTGATATAATTTTAACTGGAAATACATATTTTGCAGACTGTCTAAAATTGGTTTTAGAACAAGGCATGTAGGTGCAAGGATGGAGAGATTAAGAAATAAGGTGTAGCAAAAGACAGAGATGGCGAGAGGGAAGAGGGTACAGGAGAGAATAAGTGATAAGCAGGAGCATTGTGAACACCTTACAAACGTCACATACTCAAGACCACAGAAGTCGTCATTGTGTTATGTCCTCTCACCCAGGGAAGAACTGCTTTAGATGATCTACAGCCTGCTCGGCCTCAGCAACAGAGTTCTGTGTTGTATGTGTTCAGTGAGACCCTGCCAGTCTAAGTGGGCTCAGTGAATGTTTGTTAACTGCCTTTTTCAACATTTTGTTATTTCTCTTTAAATTCTTTACTTCACAGCACACACCTCCCACCCCAGCTTAGAAAACAGAATGATACTTCCAACGGGAATGAATTCTGAAGTCAAATAGCTTACAAACTAACCCTGCTTGTATTTAGCATTATGTCCTTGGCAGATTTTCTTTCTTTCCCTGGGCCTGTTTTCTCATCTATAGAATTCAGATACCAGTATTTACTAGTAAATCCCCGAGAAGGAGTGTTAAGAGGATGTGTATAAAAGCAGCCGGCAATCTTTGCTGTAAAGCAGGCACTCAACAGATCTGAGTCTGTCACTACCTTGGACATCTCATCTGACCAAGTATCCCATGGTTCTAATGCTCTACCCTGTCATCCAGCCTCAAGCCAGGCTGACCAGGAGGAGCCTGTTGCCTTGGCTCAGAGGGCTTCTAGATATCAGGTCAAGTTAGTCTGTAGCCACATTTATCAGGGACTGGTGGCCTTTAGGGTGGGGTTAGGGAAGTGTCTGTTCCTAGTCAAACTCCTCTGTGATTCATGATGGCAGGGCAGTTTGAGACCTATGAAATCAGAGACCATCATTCTGTGGTCTGAGATGATGCAGTGTTCAGGTCATGCAGGAGGTTGTTTCTTTTCCAGATGCTCTTCTGGTTTCTTTGCATATGCTCAGTGCTAGGACCTGTGTAGACAAGGGTCTACTATGAGCCAGGATTTTGACCATCTGAATATTACCATTTGCTGATTTTAAAACATTACTTTATACTGCTGGAAGTATTTCTGGTCCTTAATAATGCTTCAGCAGCTGTCCTGCCTATATCCTTTGTTGTTTCCTCTTGTTTGTGTTTAATAACTGTGTGTTTATGGACGGCTCGGTGTCCAGGAGGTGGAATATTTGGTTGTCAGCCACTGTTCTAGTGACAGCAGGAATAGAAATAATCAGTAGAGAATACGTCCATCTCCATACCACAGTAGTTTAGCTCCGGAAAGAGCCATCTCGCAGAACCACTCATCAGGAATCCACTCTATACCCTGACATTTCTGGATTTAGTGTAATGATGTCTTATGCTGAGATTTGTAGAAGACTAGACTGATGTTTGATTGTACCCTGGAGCTGGTCTAGAAATTTCTATTTTCAAAAACTGTGTTGTCAACATGAGTTCATATTCCTTTGTTCTGATTGAGAGGGCTTGCTGCTTAGCCTTGAAAACAGAGATGGGAAATGCCCATCCTTTGAAAGTGCCCATTCATAGTCTCTGAAAATAATTAATAATGGTTACTATGGAGAAATATGTTTTTTGAGAAATGTCTTTCAAAGCATGCTGGGTGATGTCAGGGGTTGTGCTGTCCCCGTGTGACCTGGAGTCAGCCAAACCTCTCCTAGCCGACCATGGCTGCTATTCAGTGGTCCCCTAGGCAGTGTAAGACACAGTGCAGATGTTGCCTTATGCGCTATGGATGGAACTGCAGCAGGCCTTGTAGCCATGGTGGCTTATGACGCTGAGATCCATTTTTGCTTACAGGAACTGCTAAGTCGCACATCTCTGGAGACCCAGAAACTGGATCTGATGACTGAGGTGTCTGAGCTGAAGCTCAAGCTGGTCGGTATGGAGAAAGAGCAAAGAGAACAAGAGGAGAAACAGAGAAAAGCAGAGGTGAGTGTGATGCATCCTGTCAGGGTGGGGTGAGGGTGGGGCCTGGATTGCACTAGACTACTAGGCTGCGGCCAGCTGCAGTCCCAGCAGGCGCTGGGTACCGGGAATATTCATGCACTAGAGGCACAATGATCTGTTTAATACCAAGTTATCAGGTTTTGCTGTCGCTGCACATTTCAGCAATGCCCAAACCACTCAGTTTTGGCTTTAGGGTTCTATCCTCAAACTGCTGACAGGGATGGAAAGGGAAGAAGGATCAGGCACATGAGGAGGGACACAAGACGTCTTTTGTGAAAGCTAAGGTAAGGACAGCAGCGGGAAGGAAGTCAGCCGCCCAGCAGGCCTGGGACAGTTTCAGACACACATTCCATTGTCCACACCGCCATGTTTGTGTGCTTTGCTTTTCTTTCCTCTTGATGGGTCATGGGGGGGGAAGCCCACATGCAGGCTGTCTCTGGAAGAATGTTTGCTTGTTTTGTTTTGTTTTTCAGGCTCCATATATGACTGGTTAGTGTGTGCCAGAGCCAATTTTTTTTTTTTTTTTTTTGTTTTTTTTTTGGTTTTTCGAGACAGGGTTTCTCTGTGGCTTTGGAGCCTGTCCTGGAACTAGCTCTTGTAGACCAGGCTGGTCTCGAACTCACAGAGATCCGCCTGCCTCTGCCTCCCGAGTGCTGGGATTAAAGGTGTGCGCCACCACTGCCCGGCTGCCAGAGCCAATTTTAGATAAGAGTTTGGAGGATTGTAGGCCCAGAACACCTTCTTTACAAGGAGCAGCACGTTTTACCTTTAAACAATCACCTTCATGTTCTGTGTTCACACCAGGCATTATGACACATGGAAGGGGGGTAGTTTGAAGTTTAGGGAAACCTTGGCTTGTTTACTGACTGATCTACTCAGTAACTCTTTGGACTTCAACAAATTAGTTATATAGTGTGTATGCACTTCAATTTCTTTATCTATAAAATACAATTAATGTGTTATAGACTAACTAAATAAATCACAGATGTTGAATGCCTGTCGATAATGAATGTGCTAAAGACCAATGAAATCATAGATGTTGAGTGCTCTCATGGTGTTTGGCATTTTGAAAACTCTTGGTTTATATTCAGTTTCCACTATTCAGCTCTTTCAAGAGTCAAAAGATGGAAATTGGTCCTTTCTGATAAGTGCTAACATTGTTTTCACTGATGTCTGCCGTGTTTTTTGGGGGGGTGGGTAGGGTTTTTTGGGCCACTTCTAATATGCCAGAGGATGTTTCTCGAATTGCTTCCCCCTCTACCTTGGTTTTTCCAAGACAGGGTTTCTCTGTTACAGAACTCACTTGGTAGACTAGGCTGGCCTCAAACTCATGGAGATCCACCTGTCTCTACCTCCTGAATGCTGGGATTAAGGGTGCGCACCACCACTGCCCAGCCCTTGAATTTCTTTTGAGAACATGTTTCTCAGTAAGATGTGTAATGGTCGCAGGAAGAGATCTGTAGTGAGCTATGGACAGGAGCTCCTATTAAAAGTGCCAATTGTTGGATCCCATCTCTAACTTTGAATAATGCTTGGATATTCCCTAGCTTTGAGCTTCTGCCTGTTAATTTAGTTCCCAAATCTTTAGTTATTCTTTTTTGCTTATTTATTTCTATAAGATGGCAGTAATCCTTGCTATTTCCTTAGTCATTCTTGGGACTGAAGGAGCACTTGTGTATAGCGCCTGTAGCCCCTAGCTTAGTGTGGCCATGCAGTAGTAGCTAGCTTTTATGATTCCTTACTGACAGATGGACACATCGTTCACAGGATGCAAAGTTCACCTAGACTGAAAGCTGATCTCTGAGGCCTGTTTCTTCACTGTTGAAGGGAAACAGTCCAGTCTCCTGTTATCAGTGCCCCCAGGGTGTGTGATGTATAAGCATACATTAGGGGCTTAGAGGCAGAAGTCAGAGAGCTCTGTGAAGGGTGTAAAATGGTCACAGTTTAAAGCCATTAGCGGGAAAGAGAGGGGGTTGTGGGAGAAGAAGAAGGAGTTGTTAGAGGGGAGGGGAGGGAAGGGGGAGGAGGAGGGGAGGAGATGGAAATTTTTTTTTTCTCATGGTTTATTTTTTTTATATTTAAAAATTTCCATCTCCTTCCCTCCTCCTCCCCCCTCCCTCCTCTCCTCCTCCCCCTTCCCTCCCCTCCTTCTCCCCCTTCCCTCCCCTCCCCTCCACCCATACCTCCCCTCCCTAAATAAACCATGAGAAAAAAAAAAAAGAAGACACAACTTGAGAAGTCTAGGGTTAGAGCACAGCGTGATTCGAGCCAGGCAATCTCACTGTGCCTCTAAAACCCATTTTAGGGCAGTCCTGTTCGCCACTTCATGGCAAAGATGGCCATGTAGTGCTAGACTGACATCTACATATATTCTTTCTTAACTGTTCCAGCAACAGTTGTAGGGTCGTTGTAAGTCTCATATGCCTGATTGGGCCTGGCACTCAGGGGTTGACACTACTTGGCGCCTGTGAGTGTGAGAGTCAGTTCATCTGTGAAGAAAATGCAGAATTAATGTAAAGCCAGGTAACTCAGTTCCTTCTTGGGGATTCGTGAAGGAGATGAATGCCCTCTTCTGTGATCTGTGCACTAAAGCAGTCACTTCCCTGCTTGCTTGCTTGCTTGCTTCTTTGTGGGATTGTTTTTAAAGCCAAGTTTGAGGTTGTTTTCTAGCAGGCTGTTCATACATGAGGCAACAGAGCTCTCAAGCTCCTGGCCTCCATCCTACCAGATCACTGCCCTTCCCAGTTGCCAGAACAAATATTAGGTTTCCATGTGGAGGAATTTTGTAGGCTGTTCAAACCTGTGAGAGGCAGTGAGCAGCCACATGATCTGAAATGCATTCCTCCTTATTGTAATTGAGCTTACTCTGCTGGTCTGCCCAGGACCTCAGTCTCTGCTGGAAGCTATGTGGACCACCAGTGGCTGAATACCGAGAGTGCCGCTGAAGTCTCACTGCTGTCACGTGATGGGAATGCTGGAGGCTGGAGACAGACATTTTGCTAGCTCAGGTCACTCGTGGTTGGAACCGCATAAAAAAGGGAATGCCTCTTCCATTCCTATCCTGCACAGTTTTTGCCAGTGACTGCTTGTGCCCAAGGCTGAGTGTGGTTTAGAAAAGGTCAGATTTTGTTTTCCGTTCTGAGATAGCCGGAAGGGAAGTCCATTTCTGACAGCTTTGTCACTGTGTAGACACTTCTCTTGCTGCTGTGATAGAATCCCTGACAGAAGCAAGAAGGAAGGAAAAATTGTTTATCACCATCATCATCATTATTTTATTATTTGGTTTTTTTAGTCAGTGTTTCTCTGTGTTGCCCTGACTGTCCTAGAACTCACTGTGGACCAGACTAGTCTGGAACTCAGAAGTGGGCCTGCTTCTGCCACCCGAGTGCTGGGATTAAAGGTATGGACCACTGTAAAAACGGCATATTATTTATCTTTGAACTCAAAGTTTATGTGATACAGTGTGTCATTGTAAGGAAAGCATAGTAAATGGGACTTCATCCATGGTAGAAGGTGCTTGAGGCATGGCTTGTGATATATCATTAGATCAGGAAACAGAGAGAGCTCTGATTAGAACCAGGGCTTGGTTCGGTCCTAAGTAAAGTGCTTCCTCCATGTAGATTTCACCTCCTAAATATTCCAAAGCCTCTAAGATGGTGCCACCATATAGACATGAAGTATGTAACTACATGAGTCTGGGGGGGAGGGCGGTTGTGGTCTTTCACACGTAAGATCTAGTAATATGCTGTGCAAAAGAAAATAAACTTGAAGGAGACAGATTTATTGACTCAGGGTTTCAGGAGTTCCAGGCTGGTTTCGCTGCAGTGAGGCAGAAGACCACAGCAATAGGGACATGTGACCGAGAAGGTTGTTCAGGCTATGACAGCTAAGAAGCAGAGAGAAACAGGAAGGGGCTGGAGCAAGATACATGCCTCCATTAATACACTTTCTCTAACCTGGCCCCACTTCCTATGACTTCCCACTCTAACCATGAAATTATGAACCCATCAAAGGTTAATCTATTGATGAAGTCATAGCTCTCATGATCAAGTCACTTCCCCCCAATCACATCAACAAAACCTTTAACAGATGATCCTTCCTCAGGCATTTCAAATTCAAGCCGCAACACTTCCTTCATGCAGTTAGGACATTATCCTCGGATTCAGTGATTCCGTGAAAATAGGGTCAGTTCTTCAGAACAGAACACACATGGTTCTGATCCTACCCTGAAGTCATGTGGCTTCAATCAGCACCCTGCTGCTTGTCCTTGCATTGTACAGATGGTTACTGGTAGCCAGTCTGTTATACCTGGGGGTTTGGAAGTTCTGGTTTCCTGATGTCCAACCTTTCCAAGGACTAGGTTGGCAGCGGCCCATCTGAGATGTGGGCGAATACAGATGTTTGCTTTAGTCTTCTTCATTAGCCTTTTACCATATTCCCGGGTCATTTCAAGCTACCCAAGACTGAATAGATTTACTTCTGAAAGGCAGGATCATAGTAGAGTGACTGACAAGAGAAGTAAATACCAGTATTGGGATGATGGAACACAAAGTTTCAGAGACAAAAGAAAACCTCTTTGTGGTGCCCCAGAGCAAAAGCATTTTAAACACACATTGATGAGAAGGATCCTCTAGAAGGGAGTCTGAGTCGCTCGGCACTAGGGTCATAGGAGGGCACTGTGGGTTTGAGCAGTTGTCAGAGTCTAGTTAGAGGAGAACAGAGGTCCAGGCTATGGATTCCAGAAAGTGAGGTTATCCCAACTGACTGAGAACTAGAAATAATTTTCAGGATTTTCTTGCAGAACACACAGTGCCTTACAACATACTGTTTTCTTCCTGTGCTCTGTACCTGAGAAGGGAGAAATTCTGATTTCTGAACTAGAGCAACCAGAATGATGGATTTGGACCACAGAACAAGTACAGGGAAGAATGTATCTGCTCAGAGCTGAACTGGCCTGATGAGGAGAATTTTAATATTTTGGTTTTGTTTTTATAAATTTATGTTTTCATGTTTTTGAAAGAAACTGCTAAAAAATCAAAAGTTCATAAGGATAATAAAAGCTCCCATAACACCTGTCTGTCCTCAACCAGCAGACACGTTCTGTGCTATCAGTTTGTTTTGCGTTCTTCCAGAGTAATTTTATGCAAGGACAAGTGACATGTGGACAGATGGACATACCGGATGCATGCACACAGACACACACACCACATGCACACAACCCCCCCACATGTACATACAGACAAACCATGTGCACACAGACACACACACACACACACACCACATGCACACGTATACTCTGCTTCCTTTATTTTCATCCTTTTTTTTAAAAAACAGAATGCTCCTACACTTCTTTCCATGGCAAGGATAGAAAACAACAAACCTTTCCTCGCTTGTATTTATGTTTGCATAGTTTCTAACATCTGACTATGCCCAATGCAGTTAACCAAGTTCTTTTTGGTGGACGTTTAAATGGTTTCCAAGCTTTTGCTGTTCCGTATGATACTGTAGTCAGTAATCTTATACAAATGTGAGGTACTCACAATGGAACAGAGGAGTCAGGGCACCTGTGCATGAAATTCTGACCTGTTTCCAAACCTCCCTCTCGCTCTATAGAACATAGAGGTTGTACACGCATCGGCAGTGCATGCTAGGAGAGGGTCAGGCCACTGTTCAACGGAGCGTGAAGGGAGAGAGGGAAAGAAGTAAGGAGAATTGTGAGCAGGTTTTTCAGGTAAGAAGGGGGTAGGGTAAATGATGAATTGGGGAGGTGTTCGATAGCTGAAGAGAGCAAGAGCCCTGGAAAGGGGGTGGATATTTGGCAAAGCAGGGTGAATACAGAGTCAGCTGAGATGACAACACACAGTAGCAGTTACAGCCTCATAAATGTCACCTGCACTTCCTGAATGGTAGCCCAAGGATGCAGCAGTGCTGCCAAAGGCTCTGCCCTATAGGAGAGAAAAAGACTGGGGACAAGAGGAGATGGCCAGCCCTGGAGTTAGAGTATTAAGTTTCAGCGCCAGGTCCAAGGACTGAGACACAAAAACAACCACAGTGCTTGGTTAGGGAAGTGGGCCAGCAGACCTGAAGTATACCACATGGTCCTGCTGAGGCAGAGGGAGGAAAACAGGTGTGCACCCAACCTCTGACCTACATCTGCACGCTGCCTGATACAGATAAGAACGGAAGTAGATGGAAGGGAGCAGACGCTGTCTGATTTTTTTTAGTTTTCTGAGAGAGGGTTTCTCTGTGGCTTTGGAACCTATCCTTGAACTAGCTCTTACATACCAGGCTGGCCTTGAACTCACAGAGTTCTGCCTGCCTCTGCCTCCCGAGTGCTGGGATTAAAGGTGTGTGCTGCCACCGCCTGTCTTTCTGGATCTGTAAAGTCCACAGTCAAAGCTGATATGCATCAAATAGGTTTAATGGTTTTTCTCACTTTTCTTACTCAGAGACCAGGGAACAAAACTGGGGAAACTGACTTGGCTTCAGTTTTGGAAAACAGAGGGGAGCCTGACTAATACTGTAAAATAGTAGGGGTATGAGAGTACCTGTTAGCCAGAAATTCATGAACCCGAAGGAGGACAAAGCTAAGCACAGGCCGTGCTCTGAGTAGCTGGGTACTCTAGAGAGGAGACTACTGAACCATCCTGAACTGCTGAGAAATAGGTTCTGACTGCGTGCAGTGTCAGTAAGAGGGAAGGGCTTAGTAGGACCAGCACCAGAGATGGGAAGAGCGTTTACTAAGGACAGAGGTGCACCTGTGTGACCCATATGAGGAAGGGCAAACTCCAAACAATGCTAAGAACAATAGCCTTTTAAAAGAAAGGTATCTTTTTAATAAGAGGAACAAAAAAAGTGCGCTCGTTTCTCACCCTGCCTATAATAGGTGCAAAGAACTGCAGTTCCACACTGCATGCTTCCGGGGAGGCTTTTGTTGTTTATTTTGTTTCTTCTGTCTTTTTCTTTGTAAATTGTGACCATCAAATTCAGGCCCTCCTGATGGAGCTATCTCCCCAGCTCCAGATGTGGCTCAATATTTTTTAATATTAGCAAAAAATAATTTTTTTAGGTTGCTGTGTGTGCTAGGGAGCTAAGCCTGGACCTTGCGCATGCATGTGCTAGGTAAGCGCTGTGCCACGGAGCTGAAGCCCTGTCACTGTATGTGAGCTTTGAGGAATCAGGAAAAGTGAGTTCAGGAAATCTGGAAACAAAACATTCTCATCTTAATTTTAAAACTGGGAGAAAAAGATTAGAGCCAAACCTCTGAGGGATGTGAGAACCTTGAAAATGAAGTAGGAAGGAAGTCTCCTCAGTGGGGTTCCTCAGTGGGTGAGGCTGCCCACTACTGCCAATGCCAGTCTGCCACGAGGTGCAAGGAGAGAACCAATTCCTCTGAGTTGTCTGCTGACTTTGATTCATGCATCTTGGCCTCAACACTCGCGTACTCACGCATGCATGCCCACACACACACACACCCATACTGATGCATGCATATACATTAAGGTATAAGTTTCATCAGATTTAACTCATTGATTGGCTGGAAATGTTCCAGTGCACTGGTACAAAAACATTGCTCGGGACACCATTTGACAGGATGGAGGAATATAGGCTGGATGTTCAAACAAGCGGATTAACATCTGGATGGGGTTAGAGTTGGGGGTGCAGCATTACACACAAACCTGTCGCAGGTGTTGGCATGACTGGACGTGTGGATGGGTGTTGGCGAGTGTAGCATGGCTGTAGGTGTGGAGAGAGTGTGCCTGGGCTCTGTGTCATCTACCTTTGCTGCTGCTTCTGCTTGGATGAAGGGATCTGCCAAACTCTCTGTGCCTTGGTTGTTGACTTAGAAGAATGGCCATCCAGTATGGCAAAAAGTAGATGTCAAACTTCAAGACAGGTCCAAGGATGGTGCAGGACTCAGGAGGGAAAAATGAAATATTTTTTGTTTATCGGAGAGGGGCCTGGCCATGGACCCGGGGTCACCCTTCCCCATCATGCTCACCCTCTGCAAACTTCCTTTCCTTCTCATCTGCTCTCCAGGGAGGTCTGAATCTGAAGGTGACTGACCTTGTGTGCTTCTCTCTCTTTTCTCTTCCTTCCCGCAGTCAGTTCTGAATGTGATCAATGAGCTACAGGAACAGATGTGTAGGCTACAGCTGGACATCCACAGGCAGATTCAAGAGCGCCTGTTACTCGCTAGGGACCACCCTGAGGAGGTGGTGGCCGATGACCATGAGGCCAAGCCCCAGCCCTGCAGCCAGGACTGTGCCCCCTGGGAGGGGTCACCTGTAGGAGCCATACTTAAGTATACCAGAGCATGTCTGTGTGTGATATCTCCCTGGTGGAGGCTGGTGTTTCTCCTAACCAGAGTGGTGTGCAGTGGCTTCGCATGGATCTGCTGTTACCTCAGGGCAGAACTTGGCCTTATTCAAGCCTCTGTTGACATGAGGTGGGGGCTCCAGGACCATAATCAGGCAAAGTTTGAGCAGGTGAGAATAGCCCTCAGAAGGTCACATTCCCCACTTTGGGAATAGGATGGAGGTGCACCACAGGCTCTGGGCGGTGGGAGATTCTCCTATCCCAGTGTGTGATCCAGACGCTTATCCCTCTTCTAGGACTGGGTGTTTAAATGAAGCTTCATTGTGTGATTCTCTTTAATAAAAAAAATGGCATGTCAAAAAAATCATTTCAGATATATGTTTGGAGAAGTTTAGCCCCACCTCAAAAATACTGAGCTTTCATTTGTTGTAAACACTTAACTCATCACCTGAATTTCCAAGAAAAATAATGCATGCATAATAATCACAGTATAGCGAGTTTGTGACTTTGGGGGCCATATGTCAAAGAACTCACAAGAACCCAGCGAGCAGTAGCTTGTGTCCTCCTGATTCTGTCCCCTTTGGGCATGGTGCCCTCTCACAGCAGATTGAGCAGCTCCACTAAGACAGGAGCAAAACAGACAAGACTCTTCCTACCCCCTGTCCTGAGCTGGACGCTCGGACAGCTCAGGAGGCCCAGCAACATTACTAGAAGATGAATCTCTGGCAAGCCTGAATAGACAGCCAAAGGTCTCAAAGCCACTGATGAAAATCAAGGGCATAGTCACCTTAGCTTGGAGAATTTTTTTTCTCAAGTTGTATCTAGAAAGACTCACCCCAGCTTTAAGTCATTCTTAATAAATCATCTTAAAAGATTCAGGTGGAAGCAGTGTTACTTCATGGTTGATTATCTCAGAATGCAAAGACACCTAAGCCAATTAAATAATGACTTGAATATCAGTTACTCATTTGTCAACAGCTATGTGCCAGGACCTGCTGGGTAAGCAGCTAACAAAGACTTCCCCAGACGTCACAGAAGAGAACAGAACTGGCTATTAGCAACCCTACAGATAAACCTTATTGGGGATTTGTGGGAAACACCAGAGAATCCTGCAGAGGGGTCTGAGGCCATGTGGAGGTCAAGGTGGGGGTTTCCATGGTGGACAGTTAGAAGGACGCTGTGTGTAGAGGTGTAGGACGGAAGAGGAGTTGCAATTCTCCAGTGTGACACGTTAGAGCCTGTTGCAGTTCTCCAGTGTGACACGTTAGAGCCTATCTGGGACAGGACAGGCTGGCCAGGATTGAAGTTTAGAAGCTTTGGGAAGCAGGGAGTGCCGTGATCAGAGTGGTGTCCCACTGCCATTGTTCCCCTGGGTGGTCAGCACTCAGTGTTTTCCACAGGGTCAAGGTCACAAAGCATAACCCTTTGAAGAGACTCGGGCTGTCCACACTCCCTGCTAGACCGGAGTCATGGTGGAATGTTGAGAGGGAAATGAGACATAATATTCTTGGTTATGATGACATGAATAAAGCTTGGACCCAAGTGGAGTTAATGATCTTTATGCCAATTAGATGTGGGATTCCCCTTCCTATGCCGTGAATGCCATTAGTTTATAAAGAAACTGCTTTTGGACCTGTAGCAAGGCAGACCTTAGCTAGGCGGGGGGATACCAAACTGAATACTGGAAGAAAGAAGGCAGAGTAAAGGAGAAGCCATGTAGTCCGGTCGGAGACAGATGCTGGAACTTTACCCAGTAAGCCACAGGGACGTGGCGATACACAGATTAATAGAAATGGGTTAAATTAAGATGTAAGAGGTAGCCAATAAGAAGCTAGAGCTAATAGGCCAAGCAGTGATTTAATTAATATAGTGTCTGTGTGGTCATTTCGGGGCTGAACAGCTGGGAACAAACAAATGGCCTCCTACTACACAAATAGGTGCTTTAGGCTATTGTCAAACAATAGTACAGATGGTGTGGTTTCTGTGTGATTATTTAGGGTCTGACCTGCTGGGCAACCAGGAAACAAACAAGCGGCCTCCTATTACACCAGTTCTTCTGATAGGAGATAGTTGTTACCTGAAATGATTGTCCATTAAGTAAATTTTGGTTCAAGACATTGGCAGAGCACACTGGTAGTACATACTGTTATCTTCAGTGTGGAAGGCGAAAGTAGAATTGCAAATTTGAGGCCAAGCTATGCTACACAATGAGCTCCAGGCCAGCCTGGGCTGTGAGACCCTATCTCACAAGAAGGAAACAAACCTGCAAAGATAACAATGCTGAGTGTTGCCCCCTTTACTGAGGAAATTTTAGCCAGGGGTCTAAATACAAGCATGAATTCCTGTTCCATTACTATGTATTTAGGTATCCGTTCCCATTCAGGAAGCTTCACTGACTTCCTGTCCAGGCAACATCACTCTGAGAGAGCTGATTTGCTGAGCCCAATGCCATTGTAGCTCCCCAGTCTCATCTCTAGTACCTGCTGACATCTAATCTCTGCTGCACCACAAGGGCAGTTTCACGGACGCCTCTTGTCTTGGCTCCTCTCAGCATGCCTTCCCTGGTTCTTCCTGTTTAACCTCCTCATCTGAACAGGTCGCTCACAGTGGTATCTGCACTTGGCACTTAGTGTTCGTTTCCGAATCTTACTGGCTGTGATACTTAGAGAGTTGCCGATTCCCTCCTCTGGGTTCCCTACTCACCGTCAGTGCAGAAAAATGCTCCTCTCTCTGCAGTGTCAGGGAAGTTGCTTCCATTCAGCATTTCCGTTTCTCCCACTGGCAAGCTTGTCCTGCCAGCTTGTGACACACCTGTGCATGAGCTAGGCATGGGGGTTCAGGGGTCAGAGAAAGGAATGACAGAACATAAGAACAAGAGGGTAATTTTGAGATTTGGGTGGGAAGGCAGCCCAGTTGGTAAAGTGATGAGCTTGGATCTGAGTTTCATCCCCATAACCCATGTTTAAACAAACAAACAAACATACAAATGTTTGCAGCCTTGGCACTGGGGGGTAGAGACAGGTGGATCCCTGGGGTTTACCAGCCAGCAGGGACCTCCTCTTAAAAAAAAAAAAGACAGTGGCTGAGGTATATACTCAAGGTTGTCCTCTGGCTTACATATTTATGAACACACAGATGCACATGTACACACACACACACACACACACACACACAAGCAGTTTTTTCTTTCTTATGTCTGGAACTCCCTGGCCTTCATTTTAAATGACCACGTGGCCTTTTCTAGACCACAGACCATGTTTAAAGTTCAAAGCTGCAGTCGTGGAGCCTGCTGCAGCTGCTGCTGCTCCGCCTCCCTCTGCATGAGACTTGTCCAGTTTGGAGACTTTATCTGTTATTCTCTTGGTGTGTCACAGCCCTGTCACCTTCCTTCTCCTCTCCAGGAGTTACTGCAGGAGCTCAAGCACCTCAAAATCAAAGTGGAAGAGCTGGAGAATGAACGGAACCAGTATGAGTGGGAGCTGAAGGCCACTAAGGTAAAAGGCAGTGTGATGTCCCCGAGGACCTCAAAAGGTGTAGAAGTGCAACCCAGCCCCACACAGTCGTGCCCAGATTGCAGCAGGGAGACGTGTTGTAGGAAGTTTCCTCCTGAGAGCCTGTGCACTGAAGTATGAGCTGCCGTGGCACCCCAGCCATCGCTTCTTCCACGGCCGTGTCCTGGGGTCCCTTGCTGACTTAATCAAGAAGGTTTCTAGGTGACTGCATTAGTGGGCTGCCAGATCAGTGATAGCAGTCCTGATTATACTCAGTTTTCTAAAAAAAAAAAAAAAAAAAAAAAAAAGTTAGAAAACTGTAATCGTGCTTTAGTTTAAGAAAAGAGTGCTTTGCTAAAATGATAAAGTCTTTGGTTTATTTATTTATTTCAGTCAAAGCCTTTTTACTGAATTGGGGAGTTTGCTGTGTAATGGACGCCAAGAATTAATGAGATAATTTCTCCCATTCTTGTTTAGTTCTCCCTAGTTGAACTGCAGGGGCTGACGGAGTGGATGTGGGAGTGGCTCAGCTGGGTGTGGGGAGGTACCTGTCATCCCAGCACTGGGGGAATGCGGAGGAGCACTTGGAGTTGGAGGCTATCTGGGACTGCACAGTGGTTCTAGGCCGGCATGGCCTACATAGCATGCTTCTGTCTCAAGAGAGAACAGCAACAGCAAAAACAAACACAAAAAATGATTTAATTATTTTTTTGTCTGCATATTATATCTTTCAAATGTCAAATTAGTTGTCAAGTGAACAATAGAAGACATCACATTAAAACATAATTATGCTGTTTTTAGTGTGTGTGTGTGTGTGTAAGAGAGGGAGGACAGAAGAGACAGTGAGCATGCATGTGGTTAGGCTCCCTGTGGAGGTCAGGATGACTTGGGGAGGGGGCTGTCTTGGGTTATTAAGTTTGGATGGCAAGAACATTTACCTGCTGAGCCAATTGTCAGCCTGTGAATCTATTGTTTGGAAAACATATAATACATTTCAAAATGAATAGACAAGCATAAAAACTCCCAACACCGTTGACCATTAGAGCAGACGGACATTCGTATCCCCCTGATTTGCTGGCTACACATTGTGTGCCTGTATCACATCATTGTACTGTGCCCCCTGGGCATTAGAAGGAGGAAGGAAACTCTTTAGCCACCCTAGATAGAGTTTTTTCTAGAGGAAGCCTGGGCTGCTGCCCCTATTGGAGAAAACACATCTGCTTTTCTCTGTAGAACCATCCACAGCTGACACCTCGTGATGCATGTGGCCGTTCTAGTATTCAGTTTGTGTCTGAGTTTTTAAAAACAATGCTTTTGAGGGCTGAGAAGATGGTTCAGTTTGGTCAATAAAGGGCTTGTCAAGCAAGCCTGAGGACCCTAATTCAGTCTCCAGTACCATGTAAAAAGTTAGGCGTGGGAACTCTCATGACTGTGACTGCATCACTGGGGGTGTGGAGGCAGGTAGATCCCAGGGGGGGGTCACTGTCTAGCCAGCTTAATCTAATTGGTGAACCCCAGATCCCAGTGGGATATTGTATTTCAAATAAGGTGGGCATGTCTTGAGGAATAACTGAACCCCTCCTATAGTCTACACACAAACACGTGCACATGTGTTCTCTCTCTCTTTCTCTCTCTCTCTGTCTAGCACACAACACAACACATACTTTTGATTAGAAATATTGTGTTTGTTTGTGTCTTTTTTCCTAAAGTTAATTGCTAATTATTAAAACATAATGCTCATTGTAAAAAATTTTGGACAATAAAATAGAAATTAAATGAGGGCTATATGTAGTGGCACACACCTTTAATCACAGCACTCAGCAGTCAGAGGCAGGCAGATCTCTGTGAATTTGAGGTCTACATAGTAAGATCCAGGCCAGCTAGAGGTACTCAGTGAGACCCTGTCTCAAAAATAAAGAATTGGAGAGATGGCTCAGCAGTTAAAGAGCACCAGCTACTCTCCCCCAATACTCGGGTTCAATTCCCAGAACCCACATAGCGGCCCCTGCCGTCTGTGACTTTAGTTCTAGGAGATACAGAACGTCTTCAGGCTTCTGCTCTCACTGCCTTCATGTGGTACATAAATACACAGTGCAGACAAAACAGCAGTACACATAAAATAATTTTTTAAAGTATTTTTAAAAGAAAGAAAATAAAAACTGCCCAGATCACCCAGCCACGACAGCCATTGTTAGTATTTCCTTTCTCCCAGGTATTTTTCTCTATGGTCTGCCTTCCTCTTTTCCCTTCTATCTCATTTCTCTCCGTTCCTTTCTCCATTTCTTCCTCAGTTCCTGGTGCTGACAACTTATAATGTATATTATATTTTTTCCCATTTAAATATTTATTATTTCTTAAGATAATAAAAATGCCCTTTTATTTAGTATTTATTTTATAAATACTAAATTTTGGTTAGTATTTGTATAATCATATTCTCATTTATAAATATAAAAAACACACTTAACCGTTTCACAGATGATACAATGGAGGCCTCAGAAGTTGAATAACTCTCCCACACTCACTGCCAGTCAGGCCCAGCCTGGCGACGGGCTGTTGTCTGCGCACAGACAGCCCTGTGTGCTGGTCTTTGGTGTCACCACTTCTAAAAGCCTTGTTTCTCCAAGAGCTCAAAACTTTCCACTGCAGTCCTCACCCTTGCAAGTCCAGCCCTGGTAAAACCTTTGAAGTTGCACGTGCCACCTTTTGTTATAAAACCAAGGAACTCTTTTCCTTTTAATTCACCCAGGCTCTCTGCCTTGGCATGTGGACCTGTGAGGTGCCGGCTGAGGAATCTTTAATGATTCCCAGGTGTGGAGCACCTCCTGCCAGCACCCACCCAGCCCTTTGCACACTTTCCTCTTTTAAGTCAGAAAATAATGCAGTGGTTGTATTTGATGGTAAGAACCATGAGATTTCAAGTGGCTAGGGTGAGGTTCAGGCCTGAGTCTCCTGTTTCTGTGCTTTCTCTCCTCTTCCTGCAGTGGCTGTTTCTCCACCTGAAATCCTCCCTGTGTTTGTAAGCTGTTCAGTATTCTCTCTAAGCCTCCTCTGTCACTAAAGGCTCATCTTCAGTGCAAGCACAGGAGTTTGTCCTTTGAGTTTAATAAGATAGCCCTTTAGGGATGTAGACTTCCTTTGCTGCCCCCAGGGAATTCAGAGTCTCTGGCAGCAGAGCGCTGGTTTTTATGGCTGGTTTAATGGCTGAGATAGTTATTGCTTTCATGGTTCTGGATAGAGCTTCCCAGCTATCTATGGGTCAGATAACCTTCTAAGGAAAGCAGGCAACCTGTAGTGTTCTCCTGTTTATAGCCATTCCAGAGTAAAGGTTGAGTCAAGTTGCTTGTTCTGTGGGATTTGTGGCATACGCTCATATTTTGAATACTTGTTCCCTAGTTGGAGGAATTGTTGGGGAAGGATTAGAAGGTATGGTCTTATTGGAAGAGATGTGTTATGGGAGTCAGGTTTAAGGTTTTGAAAGTCCACGTCATTCCTTGTTAGCTTTCTTTGTCTCATAGATAAGATAAAAACTCCCAGCCACTGCTTCAGCGCCATGCCTGCCTGCCTTGCCTGCTACCATGTTTTCTACTGTCATGGTCATGAGTCAGCCTTTGAAACTGTATGCCCCCAATAAACTTTCTTCTTTAAGTTGCCTTGATCATGGACCACATGAAATATAAAAGAAACTAAGACAGGATCCATAGTACATCAGTGACCGCATACAGAGGCTGGTCTCAGGAAGAGACTCCTGAGTGCCAGGTGCTGCACTCTGTCTCAGTAGGCCCAATTCACTGAAGTCTGTGAGGCCAGCAGATAAGCATCAACATTGGATTCCTAACGGACCACCCTGTCCACAGTAAAGAACCACAGGCAAGAAGGCATGCAAGAAAAGCTGAGAGGTTATCTCCAGATAATATCCTGACCCTTGTGAAAATGCAGTGCATTTGGGTTGAGAATCCTACAGCTAAACTTGTCAGAAACCATTGGCACTGTTATCCATAAGTCCATCGACACGTGAGCCCCAGGTGATGTGTGGTCCATGGCTGCCTGTCTCAGTAAGCTGAATGGAATACCCAAACTTGGTTCTCGTGATTCTGGATAGAGCCCAGAGTTGGGGGACAGGACTTTATTGTGAGCTTTGTAGTAAGGAAATCTGACCTTGTATCTCCTGTTTTTCCTTTACATCTCTGGGACATTAGAGATTCTATATTTGTTTGACTCCAAAGGGTCTCTTGGAGTGAGACAGACAGAGTTCTGATTTTCTAATGAGCTGGAAAACATGGATAACCATATATAGTGAATTGTAGCCTCTTAGGCATAGTGGAGATGTGGGAACTGCCCCGTGCCAATGTCAGTGTGTGCACATGTGAATTTGTGTGCAGTGTGCTTATGTGTTTTCCCTTCAAAAAAGTATACATACTAAACACACTCTAAAGCTTGTAGTATTCACTTGGGTAAGTATTCAACTGTGCCTGGAGGTTGGGCAAAAGCGTTAACTGCACAAATGGAGAATATCTAAGGAGGGAACTCTTGGCTCACCTCAAAATCAGCAGTAGAGATTTGATCTCCATGATTTTCAAGTGTGTGGAAAGACAGAGTTACATATAATTGTTGCAATGTCATATGAGTATGTTTATCTTGGGAGAGGAAAGACCACATGCAAAATCAATGGTCCAACAGAGACAGCCTTCCCACTCTGTGTAACCCCAGCTCCCCTGGTCTCAGTTTTCCCCGGGTTTTACAGAGCAGGGAAGAGAAAGAGCTTGGTCAGATAAGGAAGTGAGGAGAGAGAACAAGGTGATGGTAGGTAGGTGAGTGAGATTGTTCTTTAGGGTTCCACCTGGTGGGGAGGGCAGGTACACTGTCACTCCTGCCCTATGCCCTTCACTCATGTCTCTCGGGGCCCAGTGCGCTCTGTGCTGTGATATGAGGTGCTTTGTTATGAGCTAGAAGTCTCTGTGACCTGGAAGGGATTCTCTCTTGCTCCCTCAGGCTGAGGTAGCCCAGCTGCAAGAACAGGTGGCCTTAAAAGATGCAGAAATTGAGCGTCTTCACAGCCAACTCTCCCGGAGTGCAGCTCTCCACAGTGACCATGCAGAACGAGGTAACTAAATTGATTGTGACAAAACACATTATCTTAGGCCCACTCTTAGAAGTGGACATGTATCTGTGGATAACTATATGTGTATTTGCATATGTGGGTATGCTAATGTGCACACACACATGCTTGTGTGTGTGTGTGCTTATGTGTACATGGGTGCTTGCCTGTGAACGTGAGCTCTGGTCTGGTATCCTTCTCATACCCCTCCCTCCCTTATCTAGAGCACTCATCTTTGAAGGCTTTTCTTACAATGCTAACTGAAGCTCTGTACAGCCCACACAGCCCCCTCTGGAGCATTTTTCCCTTAAAACCACCTGATTTCATTGGATTAAAAGGCCTTGCTTCAATGTTACCACCAAAGAGGAGGCTTAGCAGTTCATCCTGCCTGACATTTGTACAAGGCTGAAAGGTTACAAAAGAAAGTCAATTCCTTGTCATCCTTAGAGCCCCACTTAAATGTCATTTCCCAGGAAGCTCTGACTGGCCACCCAACCTCAAGTGGGTAACACTGCTCTTGTTATTCTTAAGTTCAGCAGACTCTTGTTCCCAACAAAGCTCACACTATAAATTAGCAGTGCTGTATTTTGGGAGGTCTTGAACCAAGGATTTTTTTTTTTTATCTTTGTTTAAAAACACTTCAGATTGTAGCACAATGTTTGGTCCACTCTGAAACTGAGTCATTGAATGCGTGAAATGATACTGGATGTTCCCTGGGGAGTTCAAGTCTTGTTGATTAAAAACAGAAGAAACCCTCAAATATTATTCTTCACATACACAGTGTGTTTGTGGCAATTCTTCATGGATACACAGAGAGCACGTACACCCCTGCTTCTCTACTCCCACCTGGGTGCTGAGCAGTGTCAGTCCTGTGGGTTGCTGCTACTGTCTAGCCTTTTCTTGGCCTCACCATTGCCTGGATTGGATCTCCAGCTGGAGTGAGAACATTCTGTAGCCTTGTAATAGTAACTGAGCTTGAAAAGGAAATTGATGGCCACTAGGCTTATCTCTTCCCAGCCTTTCACAGGAACCTTCCCAAGCTTAGACTGTCATTTATGCTGAGTCAAGTTAGGTTCTGACCAGTGCATCCAGCTTTAACAGTCTTTATCTGAAATTACCCTCCCCCTCAACCCCCCCACACCTCTGCAAACCAACGCTGAATGGCAGAACCAATGCTGGTACCAGAAGCCTAAGACTCCACTCGCTCTACCATGAGTGCCAATAGCTCTTCACACAAAGTCCACACATCTCCTGATGCTGCTTCTTAGTAATCGGCACAGAAGAAACAGGATATCTGTACTTGGGATCCCTTGTCTCTTGTACTGTTCTTATACAATATCTCATCCTGCTGTTTATCTCATTTTAGGGTTAAGCAAAGTTTGTTTATTTGTTTTTATTAGACTATCCAGGTCCATGCCAATTCCAAAACCTCTAAGAATCTTGCAAATTGTCTCTTCCTCTTTCAGGCATTGGTCTTTGCTGTCACTCTTCAGACCTATTTGGAAAAAGTCAGACATGTCCCATTGAGTCTAAACTTGGAGAAAGCCTTTATTTTCCTATCATGGACCAACACAGAGCTCTTGTCTATTTGTGATAAAGGGCATTGCTCTCCCTTAACTATAATATTTGTTTTTGTGTATTTATTAGTAAAGCTAAACATTTATTTTTATTTTGTTGTTTTTACTATTATGTTTATTTGTGTGTGTGTGTGTGTGTGTGTGTGTGTGCACGCACACACACGTGCAAGCAGGTGCACACATGCCATATTATGTGTGTGGATATCAGATGATAGCTTGTGAGACTCATTTCTCTCCACTATGTAGATCTTGAGGCTCAGACTCAAAGTATCAGGCACAATGGCAACTGTGTTTACTAATGGAGCCATTTTGCCCCTTAATTTTTTTGTTTTGGTTTTGGACTAAGCCCAAGGCCTTGTGCATAGAAGATACATTGCTCTGCTACTATACCCTATCTCTAGTTTTTTTTCTTTTTTCTTTTTAAGAAAAAAAAAACACTTTGTGTTTTGAGATGGGGTCTTCATAAGTTTCTTAAACAGGGCTCAGTCCTTAGATCTTCTACCTCAGCCTTGAATAGCTATGATTATAGGCCTGCAACTCCATGCCCATATATAAACATTTCTTTAGTCAGATTTTAAAATTTTAAATTTAACCAAGTACCAAACCTTTGTATAATGCCCAGTGTCCATTTATCATCTATAAATTGTTTTGAGTTTTCTTTTATAAAATTTTCCTCTGCTTCTAGTTTGTCTGAGTCCATGGTCTTTCCCCCAAACTAGTCAGGAGCCTTGGCATATGCCTACATAGAATATGAGTATTTATGTTCTTAGGAGATGCTGTTTATGTTTATTCCACTCTGTCATTTTTGAGTAAATGCTGTTTTATTTTGCCCCTAGATGCCATCTAGACGAGAAGACAAAGCACTAGGTTATCCATAAATGTATTCAACAGATGTCTAATGAGACCCCCTGTGCCAGACACCATCCCAGGTTCTTTCAGCAAATAAAAAAGGAGCCACCTTCACTTGTCAATCTTTATGTTTAAGGACCATCAGCATATGGTAATAGCTGTCAGCATTTGTACAAATAATTCCTTCTATATGTCAATTCTTTTAGACCAAGAAATCCACCATCTGAAAATGGGCATGGAAACGCTGCTGGTTGCTAATGAGGATAAGGTGAGGCATTGCTCTGACACCCTGCCCTTTCCTTATAGGCACCACTGACTCTATTTGGTCCCTTCTGGTCTCTGCTCTACTGGATAGTGGCATGCTGTCATTGACAAGATACGTTACGGTCACAGCTTTTCAGAGGAGACTCATCTTCAGTGCATGTTTATAAGCCTGGGAACTTTACCTACACTCAGTTTCTCAAAAGCAGCTTATAGTCCTGCCTGTTCATGGTGGTGTGGTGAAAAAGATACCCCTGTGCTCATTATTGCCAGAACTCTTAGCAAAGCTCAGCAACAGCCCCTGTGTGTGCAATTTACTCTCACGGTAGAACTATCATAGCGACACTCAGCAGCATGCAGTGCCTCAGTTTCTCCTGCTACATTACATTCTTCATATCTATTCCTGCATAATCATAAAATAACCTCTTCCTCACATAGCAAAGCACTTAGCTAGTGTCTCTGGGAATCACAGCCCCATATTCTCAACTGAAGAGAGATAATTTTGCACAGGGTCAGGTGACTGGCAGATAGCAGACGTACCCACGTATCCCAGGATCTGTGTGACCTGATTCCCCAGACTACAGCCTTGAAATAATGAATCCTTTCTTGGAATATATTCTGTTGTGTAACGTACTTCAGACTACTAAGGGATGGGTGAGGAAACTGGGATGTGTCTTACGTGTGTAGCCCCAGAGGGTGACCCTGCAATCAGATGTGTTCTTCATGCAGGCTGTGTTAAGAGAGTAGGAGACCGAGTTATACTTCTGCCACCATGGAGGCCTCTTCAGGCTACGTCTATAGTGGCCTGTGAGGCAGACCGCTAGGGCCAACTGGACCTTGAATTTTTCTTTTGGAGGTCCTTAGAGGTCTTATATGGGGTTTTCTTTATTGTGTTCCAAATAAAGTTAACCAATGGTGGTGTTAATCTTCATGTGCTCTTCTGCCATGGCAGGACCGTCGGATAGAGGAGCTAAAGGGGCTGTTGAACCAGTACCTAAGGGTGAAGGAGATGATGATGGCAGCTCAAGGTAAGAGGAGGAGAAACCAACCCATTTCCCCAGAAAGACATTTCATCTCCTGTGTCAGAGGCAGGAGAAGTTCTGCTATCAGATCGCTTGTCCCCTGACAGGAGATGTACTAGAGAGTGGATCTGTGTGTAGATTCTTGGATGGTACAGATGGTGATTTATAGAAATTTCATCAAATGAAACTTCTAGGAACTTCACAAGAAAATATAGCATTCAGTTTTAGCTCTTGGGAACCCTCCCCATTAGAGGCCTCCAATCTGTCTTCTTAGGATTCACCTTAGAGGGACTGACAGGAGGCAGGCTGGGTCTGTCAGAGGCCTCGTGGGTTTCTCACAGGGTCTGAAGTTTCTGACAGGTGTAGAAGACAACTTGGGGACTCTGTGAGTCTCCAGGTTCCTGAGTTGCTGTAGAAAGTCATGTGTACTACCCACACAAGTGCAGCATACAGTAGCGTGTGTATTCACATGAGCACAGTGGTGCTCGTATGGCCCGTGCCATGAAACTGGCTCTCCTTGTGGATCCTGCAGGAGCAGTTACTTCACACAGGAGGGTTGTTTTAAGGACATCTGATTCTGGCTGAGCTACTAACTCTGTTTGGAAACAAACTTTGTCTCTACTGGGTTAGGAACTGACTGGTTCCTGCCCAAGGAATCTGCCAGGCTCTTGTCTCAGCCTCTTTTCTCTAATTCTTTTTGATCTTGGGCCAGATACCTCATGAGTCCTGGTTGCCCTTTGCCAAGGATTATGAAAGCTAGAAGCAAGAAGTGGCTTACCTCTGTTCAAGGGATAAACTTTGACCCTAAAGTGACCTTCATGGCAGCCTTTGATTGGACATCCTGGAGAATTTTTCCAATCACACTATTAATGTGTCTTTATGTAGTAATTGCTTTTTTTATTCCAATAAAATACCAAACAAGAAGTAAGGTAAGAGAGGAAGAATTTATTTGGCTCACAGTTTGAAAACACAGTGTACCATGGCAGTAGGAGTATGTAGCGACTCCTTGTATTCTGATTGGCCAGGAAGTGGAAAGATTGAACAGTAACCTCCAAGGATCACAGCTCAGCTCGGCAGCCCACATCCTCCAATGAGGCTCCACCACTGAAAGGTCTCCCAGTTCCCAGAACAGCAACGCTGGCCCACGAGAACCAAACAAGGACACCCCATACTCAAACCATAGCTCTTTCCATGTGTCTTAGTACTTCTGTTTTTGAGACAGAATGGAGTCAAACCCCTAAGCTGAAACAATCCTCCTCTGTATGTGTTAATGAAG
Organism: Arvicola amphibius; assembly: GCF_903992535.2. Lineage (NCBI taxonomy): Eukaryota > Metazoa > Chordata > Mammalia > Rodentia > Cricetidae > Arvicola > Arvicola amphibius. The sequence continues at coordinate 109,486,029 of NC_052047.1, forward strand.
ATTACACACCATGAGGGTTTTGTGGTATGATTCTTCTGAGCAAGTCTCACAATAGTGATTTGCTACCATTGCTTTACTATTTCCAGGGCCTTCCGAGAGAACCCTCTCAATCAATGAAGATGAAATGGAGGGGAGCATCAGAAAACGGAACACCACAAATAAAAACCCCGAGGAAGTACTGAAACAAGAGGTACCGCACTTCCTTGGTTCAAGGTGTCCTTGGGAGCGTGCCTTGGCCTGGAAAGGCATCTGTCAAGCGCCTGTCCACTATGCATCTTAACTGATGAATAGTTAAGCCCGGAGAATTGTCCTCAAGCTCCAGCAAGAAGGTTGGGGAACAAGGACCCAGGCTCAGGCCACTGGGACTCTGAAGGGCAAGAATTTTCTTCTTTAATTGGCTTTCTGTTTATATTTCCTCCTGGCATGTAGTACAGAACAAGGGTAGTGTTTTATTTACCAAGGCTTCTCCAGAGTCTGATGCCGTGACTTATTCCCAGTGGACTTCAGCAGATTTGGTTAATAAGTGAGTCCATCTTAAGACGCAGGCATCGTCCCCAGCAATGTAGTTCTGCCTCACACACACCTCTGTCAGCCCCTCTACCCTCCACATGGATTTTCTTCTCTTGCTTTAGAATCTGGTCCTACTCTGTCACTCTCTAGAACTTGGTTAAACACAGATAAGGGAACTAGTTCATAGACAGAGGGCTTGAGGGGGTGGGGCCGCACCAGGGCCAAAAGACTCCTGAGCTCTAGAAAGATCAAACTGAAAATGACTGTTTAACTGCCCATCTGAATCATTTCTTTAACGAAGGACCAAATGTCCTCCAGTGAAACCCTTTCCCCCATTAGTGACTCAATGAAAGCACTTTATGTTGCTGGTAGTTATATGTGAGCAGTAATCAGGACTTGCTCAGTCTGGTGGTCGCTGTCATGAGCAGTTTGCATGGCTTAGTTCTTACGACACCTTGTAAGGGCTCTTGTTTTACTACAATAAGGCTGAGTTTCAGAGAGGGTGAGTAATGGCCTCTAGGTCACACTGTAGGTAGGTAGCAGAACAAAACATAAACCCTGATCTGTCTGACGAGCAAGCTCCAGTTTTTAATACCTGTGCTATGATGGTAGAGACTTTCCTAGAGAAAGCCAGAAAGACCTGGGGCTTGAAGGAAAAGACAGAGTTCTGTGGTCAGTGCATCAGTGAAGACTGGACTGTGTCCTGTCATTCTCATTGGCTCAGGCTCATCCTGAGATGGTGTTTTCTTTCTTACCTTCCTAATTAACCCCTTCTCACTTCTCAGTATTAAAGTTCAGTGTTCTCTCCTCTGATGCCACCTCACAGTCTCCTCATTGAGAGGCACATTTCTTCCCATCACACCATGTTATGTCACTGGTGTTAGTGCTGCAGCAGGTGACATAGTTTCTGTACATTTCCTACTATAAAATTATTAATCTGCCCCCTGTGGATTATGCACATTCCTACTATAAGATTATTAATCTGCCCCCAGAGGGGATTATGCACATCCCTACTATAAGATTGTTAATCTGCCCCCTGGTGGGGATTATGCACATCCTTACTATAGGATTATTAATCTGCCCCCAGAGGGGATTATGCACATCCCTACTATAAGATTGTTAATCTGCCCCCTGGTGGGGATTATGCACATCCTTACTATAGGATTATTAATCTGCCCCCAGAGGGGATTATGCACATCCCTACTATAAGATTGTTAATCTGCCCCCTGGTGGGGATTATGCACATCCTTACTATAGGATTATTAATCTGCCCCCAGAGGGGATTATGCACATCCCTACTATAAGATTGTTAATCTGCCCCCTGGTGGTAATTATGCATATTCCTCCTATAGGGTTGATGTGGATGCTTGCTGAGTGACTATCACTCACGTCCTCTCAGAGTCTCAGAATTTGACTCGACTCACTTAAGCCCAAAGAGGGTGCTTTAGGTAGTATGTGATGGTGACCCACTGAATGAAAAAAGGTAAGAGACAAGCTCTGAAAGGACAGAGGCATTGGCAGCCCCCAAGTTCTGGGAGTCTGCTGCTGGGACCTGAATTTATGTCTAAGGTCTAGAGCTTAGGGACAAAGGGTGACTTGACCATGGTGGCTTGCTATGCTTAACATCTCTCAGAACTGCTGCATTGCTTGATCCATGATGAGCAAAGCATCCATATGAATGCACCTACCGTGGCTGTAGCCACGGGGCAGAAATATTTTTCTCAGAGGAGTCATCAAGGGGGACGTTTGGTTCCCAAATGGTAACTGTCTTCCTTTGCTGCTCTTCTGTTTGTGAAATAGGTATCGCCACGATGCAGCTCTCCTACCCCAGGGCCACCTCCCTTGCCGCAGAAATCACTGGAGACCAGGTAGGATAATTGGACATCTTTCTCTTCTCAGGGCTCACTAGGTAGATGGTGACTGGGCAGGTGTGGTGAGCATAGTCCCAGGGTTCTGGGCACAGTGTCAAGCCAATCTCTCCTGGCTACTCAGGGATTTCTCTCCCATAGATTGAGAGTCACTGATATTGAGGAAAGACCAGTCAGAGACTCATTGGCTATCATCCCTCTATTTCCACTGTGGCCACTGGTAGCATTGCCCCTTTACTAGACATTTGATGTCGTTGGCAAAATAGCCCCTGTGAAGACATGGGTCCCCTGAGTTGAATGCTCAGGGCAGGTAGAGCCAGGATGGAGGCTTGAAGGATCCTAGGTAATGCTTCAAGCTGTGACTGTCTAGTGTACTTGACTCCTCTCAAAGGAGGTGCCTGCAGCTTCCTGTCCAGATTGCTTTTGGATTTAAAGACAGCACCAGCATTTTTTTTCCCCCTTGACTTTGCAGACACTGGGTTTCCTCAAGGAGACCCAGGAGTCATCTCTGACTAGTACCACTCACTGTTGGGCCATTCTTTCCCTAAGGTCTTATATGCGAGTGTGTACTATAAGGGTGATTTATCTCTGACCTTCACTCTAAGACAGGCTGCTGGGTAAGCATCTGATGTGACACCGAGTGACTCCTCCCATGGTCACTGTGATTCCTTTCTTCTGTGTCTATCTAGGGCTCAGAAGAAACTCTCCTGTAGTCTGGAAGACTTGAGACGTGAATCTGGGGATAAGGTCAGCCCATTAACCAGCTGTGCCAAGTGCTGAGTAACTCCTTTAGGCCCAGCACCATGCTGGGATGCATAAGTGGGCAAAAGCAGGTTTTGGGGAACATGGGAGCAGGACAAAAAGGTCAGAGCCATATGCCATGTCAAGCCAGAGCAGATCATGGGATTCTGGCCTCATCTCCCCAGTATGCCTGGGATATCTGCAGGGGTTCAGAATGAAGGAGTAGCCTAGATAATGGGGGTGATTTCCAGAATACAGCCTGGGCTAATCTAGAAGATTAGAGAGGTAGCTTTAAAGAAACCTGAAAAGCACCAAGGAGGACTTTGTAGCCCCCTGTGTAAGAATGGACTTGGCCACGTGACGGGGCCCAGTGTTGGAGGGAACAATGGGAGGCTTTGAGCCTAGCAATGACTAAGCACAAGTTCTGCCCTGATGGAGCCTCTGGTGAGCCATACATACTGTCTCCCGATCCCCATTGGAGTGACTTGATGGAGATCCACAGAAATTGGAGTTGATAGCCAATTCTCAGCCATGTGCCTCTTGGTCCATTGATCAGACTTTTGGCAACTGTCCAGGATATCTTTCATTGGCTAGACAGTGTCCTGTTTCCCGCTGTGAGTGGTGATCCTCTAACATGAAGAATGAGATGGTGTCCTTACATCTCAGTGCATCAGATATAAACAGGCAGGTGGTTCTGAACTACTCAGTGTGACTAGCACAGCTTTCTTTTTCTCCTCACGTTTGAATCTTCTTGCCACTCCATAGTGTGTCGATGGGAACCAGTTGACCCTGGTGGGAGAGCCCAAGGTATGTTTTTTTATGTCTTTATCACCTATCCTTGGTTGTAGTGTTTGTTAGAGTATTTTAACAAGGTACAGCTTTTGTAGCCTTAAAATACGTTAACTATAAGAGTTAAGAAGGAGTGAGGAAAGAGGAAATGTCATTGTTGTGTAGTTCATATGCATAATGCACTTTCTCTGCCGTTATCTGTGGTATATCATTTATCATGATCACCTCTGCTTTGTAGGCTTAGAGAAACTAATCTTTGATGAAGGGCTCTAGGCTTAGTTACTATATAGGAGGTGTAGTCTTCTACCCAGAAGAATGTTGACAGAACTCCTCTCCTGTGCTGAGATGCCATGGTTAAAACACAGGTGTGCACTCAGGCTGCCTTCAGTGGACAAGTTATGTTATAAAAGCTCCATTAGAACCCATTTTCTCCTAGAATACCACAGTGGCAGATGATTGCAGTTTTAGGCTGGTAGACACAGACCAATATTGAGCCCATGGGAAACCGAAGCCTCATATAATTAGTGTCAGCCCCACCCAGTCACCATCTGTAGCATTTTAAGAGGAATGTGCTGTGCATTGCCCTTCTGTCTCCTCTGCCTTTCAGAGGAGACACAAGACTTCACTGCATGTGCCTCGAGAAGGCTCTGCATGCTTTCACACCACTATGGCAGCATGGGGGCATTTCTGCTCTTCTGACTCTTTGTGGAAGAAAGACTGTATCTGTAGCCTCATATCTTGGTAAAAGGCTTCTCTTTACTTCTGTACTTATGGTAATCATTGCTATGGTTAGCCAGCCATTCCTTGAGCCATTGAGATTTGTGAGCAAATGTCTCTGCCTGATCTTCTGTCCTAAAACTTTGGATACTCAGTCCCTTGTGTTTTGTGGCTCCTTGGTAAAGCTCTGGGGCCCAGCCATCCCTCCTCCAGCCTCAGCTTCAGAGAAGCCATTCACACTTATCTCTAAATAACAGATGTAATGGCCACTTACATCTGTTTGGCTGCAGCTGCTTCATCCTTCATGTTTTAGGACACTGAGATGCTTACCATGGAAGATGAGAGATGCCGAGTGCTTACAGAGAGTGCACATTCCAGGCTAAAACTAGCTTTCCCACTCCTTTGATCAGAATTACAATCTTGTGAAACTTCACTTAGCTCAACCTGTCCACTTCTTCCCCCCATATACACACCACCTCATCCCACCACCATTCCACAGGTATAGTATTTTTTCCACAGCATCTCCTTACTGTGGTCGTTGCGTTTAAACTAAGGCTTTTTATACCAGAGTGTTCCTTATGTCACAGTCGCCCTTGCATTCTGGCTGCTACGCATGACTCCTGAACCCCTGATTTGTTCTCCTGTGGAATGAGTTCGTCTCTCCCATTGCCATCACTCTAGAATTGAGTCCCTCCAGCCCCCTGTGAGTGCTTTCTTCTCAGAGCTGTACATTGTCTTCCCCTGTATGTGGGTCAGCAGACTTAAAAGCACCCATTTCTCGGTGGATTCTTTAAATTGTGCCCTGGGATAGACAGGCGTGATATTCTACATGCAGCCTGTGGTATGCTTTTCTGGATCTAGAGTTCTTCATTGCTGGCCCCCTTGGACCTGGCCTCTTACGTTTTCTGGGCTTCTGTTTGTCTGCTGGAAGCTGTTTGCTGGGCTCTGGGCATATTGTTTTCAACTAGTCCAAGAGAGGAATTGTTATTCCCTATTAGAAATGACCAAATAGAGGGGTTGAGAGGTTAAAAAGAAAGGGCTTTCCCTGAACCATTCTGGCCTAAAACTTAGCTGTCTGTGTTGGCAGGCCACCTCTTTGTTCTGATTTAAAGCAGGTGGGTAATAGGTTCTGCTCTGCTCTTTGGCTCTCCACTGCCGGGGTTATACTTGAAGACAGGAAACAGGACTGGGGTCAGGTATTCCTGTCTCCTTCCTGTCCTGCCTTGACATAGCCCTTCTTCTCCAACAGCTTTATGTCTTGGCTAAAACAGAACTCAGAGAGCCTACTGCATTGCTCTCTGTTCCCTATGGGTCTGGAGCCTCAGCCATCCTTGTTTAGGGAATATCTGTTTGTACATCAGCTCTTCAGAAGAATATCTGTTTCCTCATCACTCTCTGGGTGGTCATGGTCAGGGACTTTCTGCTGGCCTGGCCCTATGTTAGAGACTTATATGCTGACAACCATAAACCCATATTGAAAGTCCTTGCCCATTTTGTATTTCTTATGTAAGATGGAACTTGGTATCAGGCTCTTTGATTCTCTAGTCTTAAAAACAAAACAACTGTGTTCTTGTGTCTGTGCATACCCGTGCATCGGAGGTCAACTTGGGGTAGCTGGTTTTCACTGAAGCAGGACCTCTTGTTTCTGTTGCTGCCTCCTCACTGCAGGCTGACAGACCTTCAAGTTTCTGGGAGATTCTCCTGTTTCTGCCTCACATCTCATCAAAAAAAATGCTGGGACTATATGTATACTACTATGTCTGGCTCTTTATGTGGGTTCTAGGAATTGAACATGGGTCACTGGGCCTATGTAGCTAGTGCCTTTACCTGCAGAGCCATCTCTCCAGCCCACAGTTCTGTTTTGACTACTCCCTTCCCATGGTCTGAGTCTGACTAAATATTAGAATAATCCAAGACGCTTGTTAAAAATACAGACTCCTGAAGTGGGTGCATTTTCAGAGGAGCCGATTCACAGGGCCAGGGAGGAGCCTGGGAGTTGGTGTTCTTTGATAGTGCCTCAGGGGAGAGTGAGGCAGCTGCCGGTGAATGAGCTAGCCCTGGGATGCTGCTGGGCTGGTCCGCAGGTCTGATCATGCCTGACCTCTCTGCCCTGCAGGTCATCACAAGCTTGAAGATGTCATGCTTTCATCTCTGGAGGTTCTGACGTGGCTACTCATGAACCAGATCTCTTTAACAGTCTTGTCTCTGTCCATATTTCTCCTTCCTAAGCTCATTTGGGAGGCGCGTGTTATTGTGCAGTGAATGAACTGAATTTCAAACAGCTGCCAGGACATGGATGCAAACTGAATTCAGAAATGCCCTGCTCACTTGGCTTTCAGTGAACGAAGCTTCAAAAGGCGCCTTGGTCTTGGCAGCCATCCAATCCCACTCTGACTTAAAATTGGTTCTACCTCTCATAATACTTTTCTTCTGGGTCCAATCAAGTGATCTATAGTTGATGTCATCTTATTTTCTCTTTATTCTCACATTTGCAATGCATTTTATATATTTTCCTCAGGCATGTAGCATTAGTGATCTTTATATACTTCTTGACAAAAAAAGTACTAACCTTTCTCTCTAAATCAGCCTGCTACTTTGGGGTTTATTTTTAGGCAGGATCCAAACACAGTGCTTGTTGCATCAAAGTGGATGATTCTAAGTTCCTAATGGAACTGGGCTGGATTGTAGCCTCCAGCCCCCCCCCCCACATGTATATTTAGGTTCTTGGCCTGTCTTAATATGATATTGGGCAAAATAGCCATTATCACAACACAGACATTTCCTACTCTCTCATTTCGTTGCTGTACCATGGCCTTCCATCAGTCATGGCCTGTGTAATCTGTGCTCATGGCTAAGCCCTTGGAGAGATCTGCTTAGGTCTGGTATGACCAGGGGTCTTACTTGGCAAAAGCCCTCTTTCCTAGTCATAGGAAAGCAAGTATGGGGAGATCAGGGGCATCTGGACAACACTACCGCTGCTCTCCTCTCCCTCCAGCTAACTGTGGCTTGTGTTTTTGAGGACCCAGGGAAAACACATGACTATGAATTCACTGAACCTCTATCATGAGACAAATGGCACAGGGCTCTCCTTTGTGAGCAGTTACAGTTATCTCTGGATTTGGGTTTGATGCCATCTCTGTCTTATTGTGTGGGTAAATCTTTACCTTTCTCCTGGACTAGGAGAAGCAATCTTGGAAGGATCTTTGAGACAAACTAAATGAAAGTGACCCTTGAAGAAAGGGTTTATGCACACTCAGACTTCCTGACTGGTTTGAGCTGAAGTCTGATGGTTAATTTGGCATCTTTGTCCAATAGGACAGCTCTTTCTCAGCGGAGCAGAAATACCCTACATTACCTGGGAAGCTCTCAGGCACCACGCCCAATGGAGAAGCCGCCAAGTCTCCTCCCACTGTCTCCTCCCAGCCCGACTCTTCAGGGAGCAGCCTGCTGAGGCTGAGTAAGTATCCAGCCCCTGGGTTGGTAGCCTCAGGAACTCCATCCTTAACACATTAACTGTAGCTATAACTGCAGCCCACAGTAGTTATGGTGGGAGTTGGTCCTGGGCGAGTTGTGTCCCACAGTGGCTCCACTTTTAAAGATTCCCTGCATGGATAAGCTGCTTCTCGAGTTATTGTACCTCCACTCTCACCTCTGTCCATTCTTCCTCGAATCCCTGCCTGTCCTCCCCACTATTGCTTTTTATTCTCACACTCTTAGACATTTCCATTTATTTTTCATGACCTACTTTCTTCATTTGTCATCCTGGTCTTCTCTCTCCCATGTCTGTCATTGATATGGCCCATGTTACCAATAGACTGACAATATACAGACTCCCAGGTCAGAGTAGTTCAGATTCAGTCAGCAGCAGAGCATTTGATGTGGTCTAGGAGTGAATACTTTGGTGTTCACAGAGTTCTCCCTACCTACCCCTAATTCCTCCACCTCCTTATTCCCTGGGCCACCTCATGCTTTAGTTCTTGAAACCCACATCTGCGCTGGGCTTCCATAGCTCCAAATAAACCTTTAAATAACTGTGTTCAGTTAGACTTAGACTGTTCCAAGTCATTTAGTATGAGTTCTGGCACCTATACAAAGAGTATCTGCCTATGACAAAGAGTATCTCCCCTCAGTCCCCCCCCCCCCCCCCCCCCCCCCACTGTCTGGCTGCTGATCCTCCCTCCCTGCCTGTGGAAACCTCAGCTTGTAAGGAAGTGGTACCAGGATCCTTTGGCCTGATGCCTTCTCTCAGCATGCTGATTCTGTGGACCAGACTTGGTCACCCTTTGCCTTGTCCTTTGTGGGATTGTTTTCTTTTCTTTTTGAGTTTTTCTCTTTTGCTCGATGATACTCTTTTTGTTTCTTTGCTCCCCGTTACTGTTGGGCTGGACTTTGGCCTCTCTTGCTTCTTCATGTGGCTTCTCTGCTTCTGGGTTGCTGGAGATCGCGGCTGGAGTGTCAGTGCTCCCGTATTAGGTACTGTGACTATCCCAGGTGAGACAGAATGTGAGAATTCCTTGGTTTCCCATTTCTGATGCCCTGCCCGCATGATGCCCTGCCCACATTCCAAAGTCTCCCTCCCATTAAATAGCCAGCTCCTTATGGAAATAGTCAACAATTACTTGGGCCCCAAAACCTTAGAATTGAAGACATTAAATCATCTAGAGTTGGCCTTAGCAGTTCTCAGTGAGAGGCGTTGAAGGTGTCCCAAGCTCTTTAGACTCCTGGTACCTTAATATGAAGCTCTGTCCTAAGGACGACACTGGGAAGAGTGCGCTGGACTCCTTCAGAAGGATAGCTCTGGTGTAGGGGTGGGGTTCCAAAGGTCCTCCCCATTCTCATTCACATACTTTTCAATCCTGCCCACCTTAGGAGAGACAGAAAGTGGCTGGGAAGATACAGGTGTGACCAATGAACTCTCATCTACTTCATCTGGTACTGAGTCCAGTCCCCAGTCTCCCCTGACACCAGACGGCAAACGGAGCCCCAAAGGCATCAAGAAATTCTGGGGAAAGTAAGTTGATAGTAATGGTTGTAATCTTGTGCTTAGACAGGCAGATGCTGTGTGAGTCCCTACTGTGCCACACATTCGCATAGCTGCAGAAACAGAATAGTTACATTCAGAGAGAAGAATGTGAGTTGTTTTGCAGGACTCAGAGAAATGTGACAGACAGTAGTTGAACAGAGCTGGTTGCAGCGTGTCTTTCCTTCTAGGCATCCATATATCCCACTCCCTGCTCCCGTTCTCAGCAGATTACATTACCTGGGCTTCTGGGGAGGCACAGATGAGACCAGACTCTTTTCTTAGGAGCCAGTCTGTGTCTTAAAATCTTTTAAAGACCAAAAGCTGAGTACTTGCTAGTCCAACTGATTCAGAATACTGAACAGAGGCAGAAGCTGGAGTCTCCTCAAAGATATCACCCTTTACTTTGATCATGTGAGGAGTGGCCCAAAGCCCAGAGTTGGGCTTAGAATTGAATCTCAAAGTTTGGCAGAAGCACTGTTGTAGGTCATCTTCCTTGGCTTCAGGACAGGGACTCGGAAGGGTATTGCCTGAGTCCTGAGCCTGGCCTGCCTAGCCCTCACAGTCTTTTGTGGATTCCTCTCCATGCAGAATCCGAAGAACTCAGTCAGGAAATTTCAACACTGATGCACCAGGGATGGCAGAGTTTCGACGAGGTGGGCTCCGGGCGACTGCAGGGCCAAGACTTTCTAGGACCAGGGACGCCAAGGGACAGAAATGGTAAGACTATCCAGCCCATCTTCAAAGAGCTTTGTGAAATCCTAGCCAGGATACCATGTGAGCAGGGCTGGTGTTCCACAGCCTCAGAGGCTAAAGCCTGGACTCTTTGATATAGGCCTCATTTATTGCCCACACTCACAGGTACTGAGGTAAAGAAGCATGAGACTTCCTGCAGCTGGTGTGGTTGGGGGTAGGAAGGCTGTATTCGCTACTTTTCTGGCTTTTACGAACACTAAACCTGATAAAAGCAACTTAAGAAAGGAGCTCTATCTGGCTTAAAGCCCACCACAATGGGGAAGGCATGGTGGCAGGAGCATAGCCAGGAAACAGAAAGAGATGAGATAAATGCTGATGTCAGCTAGCTCCCTCCTTTTGATCCAGCCTGGGACCCACCTGATGGAATGATGCTGCCTAAATTTAGGTTGAGTCTCACTGCCTCTATTAACCCAACCCAGAATCTCTCACAGAAGTACGCAGAGATTTGTGTTCAAGGTGACAACAGATCCTGTCAGGTTGACAGCATTAGCCATTAGAAAGGCTGTTAATGGCTCTGCTCCACTGTCACTCATTGTCAGTAATGCCTTTCACACTGGACTGTTGAGTTCTTGTGGAGCCAATCCGAGCAGAATCTGGAATCCCAAAGCTTGGTTGCTGTCTCTACTTAACCACTCCTAACTGTTACCTGGCCTCTGCTCCTCCCCTCCCCACTTGTGAAATGGGGATCGGAAATAGGTATTAAAGTTTTTATGAGAATTGTGTGAGCTACTGCACAACTAATTCAATCATAAGCCACATGCCCATGCAAAGGTCAATATCTTCTTGCCTTTGGAGAGTCTTGGGGCAGCCTGCATCTGCCAGTATCCCTCATAACTATATTGCAGCAAACTTCACTGAAGGGTGGTAACTGAAGGGGGCTACTAAAGTTTGAGGGACATGGACATCAAAATGCTAAGTTTCACATGACTGTCCCATCATGCTCTAGTAAAATATACACAAAACCTGAAAATCTGTTTGGAGGTATCCCGGATGGAACTCTTCCGTTACTCCCCTTGCTCTTCTTTTCTGAGAGATCGTCTCCCACAAACCTGTACTTGTGGATCCTGCTCATGTTTGGTGAAACCCTTTTCCGTGTAAACAGTCCCTGTGACACAGGCCCCTCTGGCAGTATCTCTGGAAGCCTGATTTGCTTCCACAGAACTGGATTGTGCTAGTTAAAATCTAACCAAAGGGAAACAAACTCTCCTGTTTGCCCTCAGGATTGGCACACACCAGGGAGAGAGGTTCCAGAGGTGTTCACAGGGCAAATTCTAGTTCCCAGAAACAACACAGTTTTCTGACGAAGAGAAAAGAGCATTTCCTGAAACGTATTGTGTTGTTCCCAGACATTCTGTGTGCCTCCCTCCCTGGAAGGGATCCTTAACTTACTGCCATTCTCAGTTTTCAAGACTTTGCCAGATCATCGTAAGATCATCGTAGTGTTTGAGACACACAACCTTTTTCTTTTTAACCTCTCATTGATGGGTATCAAAGGAGGAGGATGGTAGTGATTTCTCTAATCTCAGATGTAGATTTATCATCAGGAAATCGCAGCCTTTGGGGGCCTAGAGAACCTTTAGCACAATCTAAAAAGCTGTCAATCAATTTGGAGCCAAAGAAAGCTTATCTGTAAATTCCAAAATTAGATTCTGTCATTTTCCTAGCAACTTTTTGAATTTAGACACTTTGTTTCTGAATTTTCAGAGATGGGAAAGTAAAGGTACAGAAAACTTCAGTGCTGTATCTTTAAAGATTGAGCATAGCAGGGGAATCTTTGCACAGGGTGGAAGAACATGTATTACACCAGCAGGCCTTTTCCTAGCCAGTTTGCTGTGTTCCTGTCACTCTGTGGCCTGGGGTAGCAATATCAGGAGCTTCCTTTGCCTAAAGAAGGAGTTTCAGTACAGGGGCTGATCTGCTGCAATGTCTTTGTGCTTTGTCGACCATGACAATGGTTGATGTAAGGACGAATGACGAGGTCCTGGCGAGCTTGCTTTGTTTATCTTTACAATGCATATGGTACCAACTATGAATTGCCCTGGGAAAAGAAAGACTGTTACTACTCTTAAGGAGAATATAATTACATGCCAATGCCCTCTGCCATGTAATTTTTAGATATTTAATACATAATGTTTTAGAAGAAGTAGCTACTAGTATTCTCATGGGGAAAGCACTTGATTCCTGAGTGCTCTCAGTACCAGTTCTTTTCCAATGGAAATTAATGTATTTTGGAAAATTTTGACAATGTTCTATAGAAAATTTCAGATCATAAAAAACAATTTTTATTGTTTCATTGCCCCAGCTAAGGTCTTGCTGATTTTTATCATATAGCACACTGTACAGAGAGTCTTTTGCCTATAATCGGAGGCTGTTCTTCTGTTTTCTGGCCGCCCAGACCCAAATAATCAGGCTAAAACTATATACATGGTTTGGCTAATGGCTCAGGCATATTCCTAGCTAGCCCTTACATCTTAAATTAACCCATTTCTATTAATCTCGATATCACCGCGAGGCTGTGGATTACCAGAAAGGTTCTGGTGTCCTGTTCTTTCAGCAGCTACATGGCACCTCCTGACTCCACCATCTTTTTCCCAGCATTCAGTTTAGTTTTCCTATATAGCTGTATTCTGCCCTGCCATAGGCCAAAGCAGCTTCTTTATTAACCAATGGTAATAAGACATATTCATATCATACAGAGGAGAATCCCATATCGGTTGCCACTATAGCCTTACCAAAATTATACTTTCAAGTTTTTTCTGTTTAATTGTCTTTCCTCTTATAGACTGCCACAAACTTAGTTTTTTTTCCAGCTTAAATTTCCCATTTGTTGGTTTAGATTGTGAATTTTCTGTATTGTAGGCTAGTTTTAATTAATATCTTTATTGTAAACTTCTGCCCATTCTCTGCATATTGAAGTTAAGTCATGTCTGGGAATTATGGCTTGGGGCTTATACCAGAATTTCACTTTTGTTAGTGGTACTTTGATAAATGAAACTTTTATATTTATATATGATGAGGAGCTTTGACATCTTTGTTCTGGTTGGGGAACAAAGTTTAGTCAGATAGCCGGGTTGGTCTCAAATTCAAGATGCCCCTGCCTCAGCCTTCTGAGTATTAGGATTACAGGCCTGTGCTGGCACACGGCAGCTTCTCCTTTGGTATTCATTATTTTGTTTGACTTTTTTTTTCTCACAATATTTAAAGGCTGGATTTAAATAATTTACTTGGGGATTCATTTGAGCATGTGTGTTTAATGTGAATTTAATTTTTTTTCTCCTCAAGAAAAGGCCGTGTTTAAGGCAGTTTCTGGAGCCGTATGTTGGATCCCGTCTGTCTTGGTTACTTTCTGTTGCTGTGGTAAAACACCATGACCAAGGCAACACATAGAAGGATAAGGTTCCAGGCGGTGGGAGTCCATCATGATAGGAAATTGTGGCAGCAGGTGGCAGGCATGGCAGGAGGAACAGCGCAAGCAAGAAGCAGAGAAATCTCAAAGCTATCCCTAGTAACACACTCCTCTCCAGCAAGCCTGTACCTCCTAAACCTACCCAAGCAGCGCCACCAACAGGGGACCAACTGTTCATATCTGAGCCCATGTGACACATTCTCAGAGTTCCGTGGATGTGTGGAGGGTACATTCTCATTCCAACCACCACACCACTTGTAGGCTTGTAGCCACTTGTAGCCACTTGTAGGCTTCCCAAGCTGGTGTATTGAGAACATTGTCCTCAGGACTTGGGCATTATGAGGCATCTCTAAGCAGATGCTCTCACCTCAGAGATGTTTGTCTGCCCCTTCCTTCCCATGCTCACTGTCAGAGTCAGATTCATTCAAAAGGTAAAGAAAATTTCAGAGAGGATCCAATCAGAGTTGAGCCAGGTGCTTTGAAACTGTAAACACTGCTGACTGTTCTTGCTCCCATGTTCTAACTCTGAACTGTCCCTTGCACTGGATGATAATAGAAGTGATAGCCATTTACATCAGAATTCTACCTTGTTAGTGATACTTTAATAAGTGAATATTCTCTACATATATATATGTAGAAAAATATATATAATATATATATATGTGTGTGTATATATACATATACATATACATATACATATACATATATATATATTGAGGTTCATTGACTTCTTTGTTTTTGTTTGGTAGAATAGAGTTTAGTTAAATAGTCAGGCTGGTCTCAAATTTAAATTGTTCCTGCCTCAGCTTCCCAACTGGGGAACTGGCTAAGGGCAAGCTGAGTTGGAAAGCCACTTAGTTCGTACTTTCTAGGCTAAGCATATGTGATTCAAGGCACCTCATGTTGTGTTTACTTTGACATAATCAGCTGTCCTAGTGGACAGATGTCTTCGCTGGTTACTCTTACTTTCCACTGAGCTGGTTTCCCAGCATGCTAATGTGAAGGTGCAAATCAGAGGTCATGCTATAGTGACCTATGTCACTATGTGACGTGTGTGGCCATGGTCTCTGCACTGGAAGTATGGGATAGTTGGAACATAACCCAGGTGAATACATACAAAACCAGAATCAAGTCTGGAAACTTTTTCCAGTCATCAGACATGCACAGTCCTAAGAATTCCCCTGTGTCAGGAATGCGCTTGCTAATAAAGTATGCAATTGCAGTTGTGCCCTGTGTTCTCCTCCACCTTGGGAATGACATTTTTGATCCCCTCAGTTACATTGCTTTACTGCAACTTAGAAAGGTGTTTTTGGCATGTGGTTTGGCATCTTTTCTCTTCTCAGAATGACCTTTCTAGTGTGCTCAGCCATGGCCTTGGCAGAGTGGATGGGAGATCTGCCCCTGAACCATGTTGTGGTGCTGGGTCTGATACTGCAGGGTGGGAAGATGTACAGAGGAGTGAGTGGGAACACCCTAAAAATACAGACAGCTGTACCTGCAAACAAGAGTTTTCCAGTTATAATCTCAGGAACATTTACTTCCCTCGTTCAGAGCAGAAATGTCCCTCTGATATGTAGAATGGTTTTCTCAGTTTCCAGAAATGAAAGCACAAATGAAATAAAACCCTGTACACATGTGAAGCAAAAGTGATAGAGTGAACATTGATCTCGAGATAAATCATCATGTTAAGAAGCAAGAGCAGGCTGAGGGTGTGGTTCAGCCTGTAGTATGCCTGTTTTGCAAGCATGGGGACTTGAGTTGAGACCCCAGTGCCAGGTAAAAGCCAAGAGGGGTGGCACATGTCTGTGTGCCACCCTAGTGCTGGAGGGAGCTCGGTGGCCAGCCAGTTTAGCCAGTTGGTGGGCGCAGGTTTCCATGAGAGGCCCTGACTGAAAATGTAAGGTAACATACAGTGCATACATATGTATATGCCCACACATGAGTGCAGCATGCATGTTTGCATGCACATGCAAAAGAAACAAGTTACAAAGCTGGGTATGGTGACTCATATTTATATTACCAGCATTTAAAAGGTGTGTTGCCAAGAATTCAAGGCCAGTTGAACCACAGGATGAGGCCTTATCTCAAAACACTAAACACTAAAATAAAACAAAGCAAATTATAAGTCAAAATGCCATATCCCATCCAGAGTGACAAGAGACAGACTTCATACAGAAGTGATGAAGAAAATTGATATCAATTTAAAGTGTGTCACTTGAACTCACTGTGAAAAGGTTGTCGTTTCTTGCTTGTTTTATGTCCTGTGCTGACATCAATAAAGACAACATAAATCTGATGCCCCTGCTCGAAGGACATAGACAACACACAGCTTAAGGGGTCTTGTCAACTCAAAGTCTAAGATTGGCCACCACACTGTAAATCCTGAGCTGTGTAGTATTATCATTCATGTTACTTAATGGAAATTTTCTGAAATGTCACTAGTGGTTGTGGAACTGATGTTGTTTTATTAGTTCTTATAATAAAAAAAATGAGGGCACGTGATAAAGCTCTATTTGTAGAGTGCTTGCCTAGCATGTAGAAAGCCCTGAGTTCCACAACCAGCCCTGTACTAAGTGGGCATGCTGTTGCACACTCATAATCCCAGCAGTCCTGAGTTGGAGCAGACAGAAGGATCAGAAGTTCAAGGTCATCCTTAGCTGCATATTGAGTCTGAGGTCAGGTTAAGCTGCATTAGACCCTATTATCAAAAAATAGATAAGAGTTAGCAGTCAAGCTAGAAAATGGAGCGAGTGTAGTTCTGTTTCATAGACAGTGTACAGAGCTATGAGTACATGAAGTGGGCAGAGTACACACCTTGAAGGGGAGAGGGAAAAGTACTACAGAGCTGTGTTTAGGAATTCATTTACAGTTTTTGAATTTTGTGGCAAATTTCATTATGTTAAACTTGTAAATTTTTACAATGTTTTATCATTCCAAATATTCCCTAATTATATTCAACTTTTATAATTTCTAAACAGAAGGTACCCGATTTCTACAAATTTTACTTTTATAAAACTTGAGTCTGAACCTGTTTCAGCCCTGCTGAAAGCCAAGCTCTAGGCTGAGAGTGTTCTGTACCTATCCCAGTATTTATCTAGAATGCTGGCTTCTTTCTAGTCTTTAAGAAATTTCCCTGTTTAAGGACAGCTTAGCTAGGTATTCAAAAAGTTCTTAAAACCATTTCTGCATAGCAGGTGCAGCTGACCCTAGGTATCCAGGACTTGTGTAACTGCCGATTCAAGTGAACAAGGCTGGACAATGTGGGTATTCCTACAATGGTTACCTAGACTGTTCTGAATCTGCATGGACTTTTTCCTTAACAATAAAATTTTCCCTAACAATAAAATGTAACATCTACACATGCTGTTTGTGCTGCATTGGGTGTGGCAAGTAATCCAGGTATTATTCAAAGTATTTGGGAGGGTGTGTGTAGGTTTTATGTAAACACTACATTTTCTCTTGGGGCTGGAGCATCCAGCTGGAATCCATCCTCCATGAGTACCAAAGGAGAATTGTTCTTTGCTGGAAGGGAATCTCTGAATAACTAGCCTCCTAGATTCATAAATCCCCAGTTATATTTAAAACTGAAAATGAAGTTGTTTTGTCCTCTCTTTCCCATGCCTCGGTTGGGATTTCAAATTTGCTGTTACATTCACACTTCAAATGAAAAATTGCTGTCCTTAAGAATGGATGGTTTTTAATACCTAGTCTAGGAACATGACTTGGCTCTTTATTTATTTACGTCTTCTCTTTGTCTCTCAGTTGAGTGTTGCAGCTCCGTTACCCCATTCCACCTCCACTCCAGCCTCATACACAGCAGAGTCCCACCCTCCCTAAGGCAGCTCCTAGAGAGGCTATGATTCTATCTGGTTTGGTGGGGATGTTTTCATTATTAATAAAAGCCATAGTATCTGTGTGGGTAATATCTAGAAAATGATGTTCACATGTAGTGCTCATTCCATACGCATATATGTATTCATTTCTTTCCTGCTTCCAGTGACTGGACTTGTCATCTGGGAGAACTGAGTTCTTTATTTCTGCTTTTCTAAAGCTGTACCACTTTTATGCAGTCTTTCCTGAGTACTCTCTCAGATGGATGTTATTAATAAGCACTGACACAGGCACGTATGCCTTTCTGTTGATTATAGTAGAAATGACCCAGTATTTCATCAGTAAATAAGGTATTCACTGTTAGAAGTTAGAAGAGCTTTGGCTTGGGTTTTCCCTCTTTTTTGTGTGTGTGTTAAAGAGAAAACTGTCATTTCCTAGTTTCCAAGCATTTCCCAAAAAGTGTTGAGTCTTACAGACAAAATTATTTGATCATAAGTGTTCATAGTGCATTTCCGGACCTGTGTGAACTAAGCAGTCCCTGGGGATTATGGAGGCTATCCCATGCTCAGAAAAGATGCAGTTAAAACATAAAGCCTCTTAGTAAGGTGGCTCTAGAGTCTTACAAATGTGGGTGGGTTGTGCTAGAATGCCTTTTACCGTGCTGGCTCTTTTTTAAAGGCTTTTTTCTGAGACTTTGTGCTGTGCAAAGTTCCCAATTCCTTAAAACAGAAGCATGTTCTTCTTCTTCTTCCCAGTGATGCCAACGCCCCTTTTGCCCAGTGGAGCACAGAGCGTGTATGTGCATGGCTAGAGGATTTTGGCCTGGCTCAGTATGTGATTTTTGCCAGACAGTGGGTGACATCTGGCCATACCCTACTGACAGCTACACCTCAGGACATGGAAAAGGTAAGGACTGAGCATGAGGAGGAGCTGCCCTATTTTCCCTCAGGCCAATGCATGAGAACTAGTGCATGGTTAGGTGATGGCCTCCATCTACCCCATACGCACAGGGTGAGGTTCCCTAGTGCTATAGGTTAATCCCCCAGGGCACTGTGCAAAGATCTACCACCACCCTCGAGAACATCTCCATCCTGACATGACATCCTCTGAGGACTGAGTTGTCTGCCAGTACTTCACATATAGTCTTCATCTTTTGCTTTTAGGAGCTAGGGATTAAACACCCCCTCCATAGGAAGAAGCTGGTTTTAGCAGTGAAAGCTATCAACGCCAAGCAAGAAGAGAAGTCTGCGCTGCTTGACCATATTTGGGTGACACGTAAGGACAGGCATATATTTATTAAGAATGTTTCTGGCTGTTCCGAAGGGCAAAAGAATGTCCCATTGATTGTATGCCCCAAGGATGTGGCTTTCTTATGAAAGGCGTGTGGGTTCCTAATGCTTTGGAATGAAGTGAGAGCCTCAGAATGACTATGTGTCACCATTCCCCTCGGCACCCACATTGTCTGTTCTCATGAAACATCTGTTTTTGTAGGGTGGCTTGACGATATTGGCTTACCCCAGTACAAAGATCAGTTTCATGAATCGAGAGTTGATGGGCGAATGCTGCAATACCTAACTGTGGTGAGGATTTTCCCTTAAGTATTTCTGTGTTCAGTGAGCACTCAGTCCAGGTGATCCTGTGATAGTTACTTTGAACTTGATTGTCCTCCCTTCCTCACATTCTGAAGGTCCTGAAATAGTATCTCTGTTACATACGGCATGCCAAATGCCAAAGTCCAGACCATGGCGGTAAGTGGAACTGTTGAGATGTCCATGAGCACCTTCCTGAGACGTGGAAAGTGTGTCTGTGCTTGGTCAGGAAAGAACTGCTGGGGTCTTTTGTCACCTTAGAAACTGTCTTGTCAACCAGAACCTCTCTCTTCCAGAATGATCTACTCTTCTTAAAAGTCACCAGCCAACTTCATCATCTCAGCATCAAATGTGCTATTCACGTGCTACATGTCAATAAGTTCAACCCCCACTGCCTGCACAGGAGGCCTGCTGATGAGGTGAGGGATGTACTAGCTGTCGAGGTGGCCCTGAGTCAGGACACCTGAAATATCATGTGAGAAAGTGAGGATGACATCATCACAAAATGGACAATGGTACTTATCTTGTACCTAAAAGTCCCCTAGTCCCTATACTTTGTACCTAATGGTAGTCACTAAACCCCTGATCCTACACCTTTACTCAGG
Source organism: Arvicola amphibius (assembly GCF_903992535.2). Classification (NCBI taxonomy): domain Eukaryota; kingdom Metazoa; phylum Chordata; class Mammalia; order Rodentia; family Cricetidae; genus Arvicola; species Arvicola amphibius. Next base: position 109,505,861 of record NC_052047.1, read on the forward strand.
ATAGTTTCTAAGTCATCATAGAAGCCCAATGATTTGTTATGACATAAAACATGGGGAAAAGGAAAGACAGTATGGAAACATGGTATCACAGTAGACAGAGAAGGCAAGGTCCAGAGGGTCAGAGGAGACAAGGTTCCAAAAGTACTGTACAGTTCAGAGTGTGTAACTCTCCTTGCTGGAGCAAGATTAACTAGCCTTGAGACTAGACACATAGGATCTTACTAGAGGGGAGCTAGTGTCGACAAACATAAAGGACCCCATGTGGGTGTGTACATAATAATCTTCTATAAACTGCAGCACTTCTGATGGGCCCCAAACTGAAGGCCTATGGGTCACATCAACCTCCTCTGTTATGGGCAACTGAGCTGACTCAGGTTCTTTAGGGATTTAAAATGCCTACTTTTGCATTCTGTCCTCTTATTTCCTTGCTCTTCAACAAATGGTCTTGCAGATCTTTGTGAGTGCTGAGCCTTTTGAAGCCTACAAGGCTATGTGAAAGTATGTTTATATTATTATGTTTTATAGATTTACTTTTTAATTTTGTGTGTGTATATATCACACATGTGTGGGTGGCCACAGAGGCCAGAAAAGGGCATCTGATCTCTTGGGGCAGGGTTATAGATGGTTATGAGCCTCCTGGCACTGGCACTGAACCGGGTCCTCTAGAAGAGCAGTAACACCCTACACTGATCAGTCATCTCTCCATACCCAGCTTCAATATCTTAATGTGAATTCCCTTAAAACATTTGCCCATGCCGGGCAGTGGTGGTGCACGCCTTTAATCCCAGCACTCGGGAGGCAGAGGCAGGCGGATCTCTGTGAGTTCGAGGCCAGCCTGGTCTACAAGAGCTAGTTTCAGGACAGGCTCTTAAAAAGCTGCAGAGAAACCCTGTCTGGAAAAACCAAAAAAAGAAAAAAAAAAAAAAGAAAAAAAAACATTTGCCCATGCCAGGCAGTACTTTCACCTAGAAAACACTTGGCTCATAATCGAATCTTTAAAATTCTGTTGGATCACTGAATAAAAACCTATATGTCTTTATTTATTTGTGCTAAAATTAACCAGATGATTAGGGCATAACAGGATGGTGGAGTCAGATACTTAAGTATAAACATTACAGCAAAATTCAATAAGATGCTGGTTTCTTAGAACTAGGCTTGTTCTCAGGCAAGTGTCTTGGTTGGCCTGGGTTGCCAGGTCTAAAAATCTGCTGGGACAAGGCTCTTGAGAGGTGCTGACCCCACAGAGGACGATATGGAACCTAATTTCTTCACTCTTCTCCATCACAGAGTAACCTTTCTCCTTCAGAGGTTGTCCAGTGGTCCAACCACAGGGTAATGGAGTGGCTGCGGTCCGTGGACCTGGCAGAGTATGCGCCCAACCTTCGAGGGAGTGGTGTTCATGGCGGCCTCATCGTGAGTGGCTCTCTGGGCTGGCCCACATGCCTTGGTTAAACTGTCCTGGTTTGTTTCTGTTACTGTGATAAAAATGCCGATGTGAAGCAGCATAAGGGAGAAGGGGTCTATTTTAGCTCGATTTCAGGATTCAGTTCATCACTCCAGGGCAGCTGAAGCCGCAGGAGCTATAAGCTGCTCATCACATGACACCTGAAATTCAGAGGAGGGGATGAACACACGAATACTTCTGCTCGGTTCCTTTCTTAACTTTTACACCACCCAGAAACCAGCCCATGAAACAGAGCCACCCATGATCAGAATAGGTCTTCCTGTCTCGGTTAACCTAGTTAAGAACAATCCTTCACAGTCATGCCTGCAGGCCAACTGGATGTGGGCAGCCCCTCCTTGAGCCTCTTCCAGGTGACTGTACTGTCAGGTTGATGACTGAAGCTAAGCCTCACATTTTGTAAGGGTCAAGTATGCTCGTGGACAAACTGAGATTCTTCATCTGGACCATTTCACAGAATTGGAGATCTCAAAGTGTTTCTGGTTGAACATTACCTTACAGAAAGAAAGGTGGCTTCTGCAGGAACTTCCTCAGCTTCAGTCTAGAGGGTTCCAGTTAGTCTGGTGGTTGCGTTACATCAGTCCTGAAAAAGGCAACTCCACCTGTTCCCAGAGGAAGATGGGGGCTGGGGAAGTGAGGGGGTGGTGGTCACCTTGTGCAATTTCCTGATTGCTATGATATGATGTTTATCACTACTTAGCTCTGTCAAGTGTCAAGGCCAGAAGGGAAGTGTGGAGGTGGTGGCCTAGATGCCATCAGAGAAGACTGGAAAACAACCTTATCTCAGAGGCCTATTCCCTGCTAGTCTGTGAGGATGAGGTTGTCTGTCAACAAGCATGTTAGTCTGGTCAAAGCCAGGCCTTGTGCGGGAGACAGAGTGGGTGGGACACAGAGCACAGCATATGTTCTAGAGGCACCAAGGCCCAGGGAACAAGTTTTTACTGTCCCACCTAGGGCCCTCTACAGTAGCCACTGTCTAGATTTGTCTGTGCTTTTTTTCTTAGATCCTGGAGCCACGCTTCACTGGAGACACCCTGGCTATGCTTCTTAATATCCCCCCACAGAAGACACTCCTTAGGCGCCATCTGACCACCAAGTTCAACGCCCTGATTGGTTCTGAGGCCGAACAGGAAAAGCGAGATAAAATGGCCTCACCAGCTTACACACCTCTGACCACCACAGCCAAAGTCCGGGTGAGCTGTCAGAGCCATAGTGGGTGGTTCCCCATGGTCTGCCTTCTGAGCCTTATGTTTGGCATCTGTTAGTAAGTGCCTGGGCCCAAACCAATAAGTGCAGCCCTAGATGAGGAGCACGCTTGGCTTTTGCTGTAGGAGTCTTCCTGAGGTCTGTTCATCTTTATTAGATCATTCCCCGCTTGGCCTAAGTCCCAGGAAGACGGCACATGTTTCTGTACACTGTACATGCACAGGAAGTAGCTCTTCTTGCAAAGCTGTTCTCTACTCCAGTTCTGCCAAGCAGATGACTGCTGGTTCCCTTCAGACCAGCTCATCTGTGTGCCACAATGCCCCAGGGTCTTGCCGTCTTGCTAGCACTGGGTATGCCCCCATAGCAGCTGGTCCTGCTTGTTGTATTCTATGATGGAACCAGCACACAGCTGACCTAGTATTATCCAAGCACCTGTCTCATTGTCTGATCTCTCTGAATCCTACAAAGACCAGTCTTGAGTCTGAAAGCTCAGTCTGAAACTAACTGCAGGCCCACAGTGGCTCCAGAGGCCAAGCCGAACTCCCCTTGAGCAATCATTGGTCCCTATGGCCTAGCCACGCCTCCTATTGACACTCCCCTGTCTAAGGATGTAGAACAGGCAGCATGTCTCAGGGAGTCCAGCAGAAGCAGAATGGGGGGTGAAACTCAGGCAGGGAAGAAGGCCAGTTAGTCATGTCTCTGGGTGTTCCTTACTCCTATGCCAGCAGCTGTGGTGAGACAAGTCCCGTGTACTTGACTTCAAGTGCAGACAGTAGCATTCCAGGGAACCTCGGTCTGTCTTGTGAAGTAGGAAGTCATTTTGGGGGACAGCAGGCCTGAGTTAGGTTATTCATCATCGGCCTAGCTTCTGCATAGAACATGTCATCAAGAACCCTGCTTCCTGCAAGCACTTTTATTTCTTTCCTCCTGAGCTAGCTCCCAAATAAATTGCCAGTCACGTCTGCACACTGACCTGGAAGCTTCTTCTTATCATCTTTCATATTTGCTGTTTCAGCCCAGGAAACTCGGGTTTTCCCATTTTGGAAACATGAGAAAAAAGAAGTTTGATGAGTCTACGGATTATATTTGCCCCATGGAGCCCAGTGACGCAGCCAATGACAGCCACAGGGTCTATGGTGTTTACGGGGGCCTTAGTCCCCTTGACAACCATGAACTAGATGGACTGGACCAGGTGGGACAGATAAGCTGATGCCCCTGTCATCTGCCTTCTTTGTGCACCGAGAGCTTGCAATAACACCGTGTGCCACCATATAACTGCACTTCCTCCATCCTTGTGCATGACGTGCAGAAAGCAGCAATTGTGTGCCTTTGGGCTGGTCCTCCTACACACTGTAAGGATGGTCAGGATATGCAGTTACACAGCTACAAGGGGGACAGACTTTGGGGACTAGAGGGCTATAGCCAAATGTGGACTGGGGAGAAATCACTGAAGATATCTGTACATGTTTAGTAAGTCTTAATATCCGTATTTCAGCTGGAAACATATGAACAGAGGCAGGCCTAGAGATCCTGGGCAATCCCAAGAGGTCCAGCTCTCAGGCACTGTCCCTATGCTCCAGTTGAGGGAAGAATTCAAGTGCCTTAGGCCTGTGGAGCACAGAGTCTTGGCTGAGATAAAGGGACAACAGAGGTTCTTTGTAGGCCATGGTGATAATGTAATTTGATTGTACCTTACTATAGGTGGCCATTTCTTGTAATAAAAACAGTATTTATGTAGAAAGTACAAACCATCTTTAATTCTGTTGGGGGAAGAAAGCCAGGCAATGCTAGAGGTAGGGTGATACCAACTACACCACTTAAAGACCTATAGTTTAGGATTGAACCAGGAAGTGGAGCGTCTGTTAGAAAAGTCTGTGGCCCTGTTGCCTTGGGCCTCATTTCCCTCTGTGAAGCATAGAAGGATCTTGGGTGTCACACACACACTGGCTAGAGGTCACATCTGTCCCACAGACCCTAGGTTGCTTTCCATTTCAGCAGCGTGAGCCTCAGAGTAAAGGATGGGGAGATGAACAGGCAGCCTTTCTGGCAAGACTCTGCTTTTTACATCTTGCCCACTTTTGTCTCCTGGAAGAGCAGAAAGAGAGCTGTTCTCTTGCTGTAGACACTGCCTAGTTGGTAATGGGCCCAACAGATGGTCTGTGTCTGGCTGGAGACTGGACCACGGAGAGATGTGTGCTCTGCCAGTCTGAGGCTCTGCTCAGGAAATTCCAGGTTGGGACTGGCCAGTGTTTGACTCCTGGGTCCAGTTACCTTCATCTACAGAAGAATAACAGCAGTGTTGCAAGCATCTGGAAGGGAAGGCAGGATCTCTGGTTTGTTACGCCCTTCTGATTCTGACCCAGATGCAGGCAATGTTAACATTTGGCTCTTCATACTCATAGAAGTCTCAGCTATGATCTGATACCCAAGGCTACTACCTCCCCTAAAGTCCAGCTTGCCAGGTGGCAATACTAAGTATTTGGTTCTGGTACCCAGGGCCACTGACTGGCCAGTGCTATTGTAGAGCATGTCAGGCCAGGTTTTGTGCCCTGTTGGTTATATCCCAGTGAGGACTGCATGTACCTGTTTTCAGACCTTGCATGAAATTTGTATTGCTGCTGAATCTCTGTGTGGTCTCATACAACTTTAGTGGACTTGAGTTTTCCCTGCTACAAGGACTTGCCCCTGATGCCTCCAAGTTTGCAGCATCCAGATAAGGAGGACCAAGTAGGCCAGCAGTACCCAAGGAGGAGGAAGGCAAGAGAAGGAGGTGCCTATGCCATGAAGAGGCAGGCAGTAGCCTCCTGATGTTGCTCTCTTAGACCACAGCATTGATATCTGGGGTGCTATGCCTGGAAACCATCCTCTGTCCAGTAGAAATCTGGAGGCTTTCAGCCCTGTGAAACAGCTGGACCACCAGACATGTGCAGAAGGCTGCTTCTGACAAGCTCTGCCTGTACCCTGCTTCTCCACACAGAGTGCTGATGCTGAATGTGGCTCCAGCAGAGTGTGTGCATGCAGTACGGGAACTGAACCTGCATGTGTCTCAGCAGCTGTCACTCCCTGCGGCCTAGAGCACACCATGTCCACGCTCTAGGGAAGACTGTCCTAGAGAGGACAGGCCTGAGTAGAAGGGGCTTTGCATGCCGCTGTCTCTGCCAAGCGTAGGCCTTATTCCCGTGTGCTGACCAGGCTGCTGCCCATTTTACAGATGGCACCTTCTGAAGTCACCGTGACACAAATAGGGCTCCTCTCCCAAGACATCCATCGCCTCACGGTACGGTTCTGACCCTTCTTCCTTGCAGCATGGCTACTGAAGCCCAGTAAACTTGGTGTGGTGGCGTTCATGTCCACAGGGCAGGAAAGGATGATGCTTGCTTGCTAGTGGGTCAGAGCCTTAGCCAGCCCTGAGGCACAGGGCAACTGAAAGGCCTCCTCCACTGGCCCGTTGCTGGGCTCTGAGCCACCACAGGGCATTGAAGGCTCACAGGCCTTTCATCAGAGTCAGCCTGAACATACAAGGTTTTGGATCCTTTTCTTGGGCTCAGAACTGGAAATGATATAATGGTGTCCAAGCAGTTATGGGTCAACTGTCCAGCCAGATCAAAGCTCTGGCTCACTTCTAGCCCAGTGAATACTGTCCTGCCTTCTTGGCACAGAGAAACATGCATTCCCACTACTCCTCTGACATCATGAATATGTTCTGCAAGCTAGGAGAGCCTGGGATGCCCAGGAGTATTCATCAGTCCATGGGGAGGCAGCTTGGTCCCAAGGAAAGAAGAATAGGTTTTTTGTTGGTGGTGGTGTCTGTGTGTGTGTGGAGTGTGGGTGGGGGTCAGGGGTAGGAGTAGCTCAAGTCATTTGCCTTTTACTGGCTCGAGGAGCATATGTGTGCAATGGTCCCTCTGATACTGACTTTAGTTTTCTGTAAAGCAGGGATAATGATAGCCTTCTTATAAATGACATGGGAAGACCAGAGGTAGCAAGACATGGCTACCTACCCATGGTTAAAAAACTGTATAAAGGCAGGATGGAGGAGTGTCTCATATCTAAGCAAGACCACGTCAGTGCAACAGGCTTTGTCTCTCGGCTCACGCAGGGACATGTCTCTGTACAATCTTGGCCTGTGATCTCTAACAAACCTTTGGTGGTCTTGAAATAGTAAGTTTATCTCTAGGACAAAAGGCCTCGTTTTATCTTGTGTGCATGTGTATACCGATGGTTGGGGGATTGAACCTATGACATTGTGCAAACAAAACAAGTGCTTGTGTGCTTGTGTGCACCAAGCCTCGCCCCATTTTTATCTTAACATTACTGTCTGTTCAGCACTCAGTGCTCCCTGGGATACCATAACTTTGCAGGTCAGTGGTATTGGGAGTGGGCCACTTCCAGTGTCCCTTTGTTTCTTATGAAGATGCTGTAGGGTAGCCTTGCCCCATGGACTGTTAAACTTCCCTTTTGGCTGTGTTCTTACAGACTCTACTGAGCCAGGACCAACTACTGAATGACTCGTCTGGCTGTCCCTGACGCTGATGACTGTAGATGACATTCTTCATGGCTGAGAGCCCAGAGAGGCATGTGTGGGACCTTGATGTTTGCCTCAATGGGGAGTTGGCACAGAGCCATCTACAGAACCCAGATGGGGGGCTCTTTGGGGTCCCTTGGAAGTAGGTGCTGGCAGGAGCAAAAGCAGACGGATGAGATAGGTACCCAGAGGTGTCCCTGTGTTCTTCAGTGCCATCCGTGATCGCTGTTCGCTACAGATTTTCTACCTTTTATACTTTTATATACAAATTGCAGACATTCTTGTAGACAGGGAAGTGTTGTGTTAAATGCAGAACAAAGGCAGTGAGCTCTTAGTTCATAAAAGCCTCTGCTTGGAAAAAAAGCTGTGTAAACTGTTGTGATTGTCCTGCAGTGGCTGGTGAAGTTCTTGGGGACCTGGGGTCCTCTGGGGCCGCTTCATAGACGTATGTATTTCCACTTCCGGGAGTCTGGCCCTGAGAACTGGACTCCTCTCGATCTTCCAGCAACTTCATCTGCCTACGCGTGCAGAAGTAGCAGACAGCAGTGTGGTATTACTGCTATGACCAGCAGGTGGCGATAGCGGTCCCTGGATCGTGGGATTTGAGGCACAGCTGCTAGAAATGGTAAATTTAGGAACTTCTGTCTAACCATGCCTCCCTTGGCCCAGTGCCAAGGTGGAGCCTGTCACCTAGAGGTTGCTAAACTACAAACATTTTCCCATGTCTCTGTCTGCTGTATAAAATGTAGGGACTGAGGACAGGATTCGTAGAGTCCATGTACTGTGATTGCCCTTCTGTACAGGTTCCTAATCCTGTTTATGTCTCAAAGTGACCCCCATGGGAAGAAAGAACACACAAAGCCTTTGCCCTTTGTGAGTCTGGCCTTCAAAGCAGAGAAATGTGGAAAATGTACGTAAGTGGGAGTTAGTTGATCGAACCTGTTTGGATCTTGCTGTAATTCCACCCAGGCAAGTTCTGGCTGCCCAGTGTGTTCCCTACATATTCACACATTGTGAGCTAAGTGCAGGACAGTCCAGTTTATTACACGAAACCAGGAGAAAGAGGCATCATGCCCAGCCTCCAAGCCTGGAAGCCCCCCAAAACACCCAATCCTCTGAACTCTTCTTAGGTATACACCCAAGAGACTAGCACCATGCCCAAGGGTACAAAGAACCACTTTGCAGAGATATTGTAGGTGAACAGTGAACAGGGTGAAGTCAAACTCACTGAAACAGAGGAGAGGGACCCGCCAAGGGTTATAGGAGGTGTTAATAGGTAAAAATCATGTCTTTGGTATAGCCGAGCTGTTCCAGGCTAGGGTGAGCCATCTCCTGGATCATACGTGGTGGACCACACACCAGGATGAGTGTGGCCTCCCCAGGGGGAGGGAGGTGCTCCTTGATCATGTCAGCAGTGACAAATCCCGAGCTGTACTTCCAGCCTGGAATGAAACAGAGCAGGGAAAAGTGTGATTCTGCGTTAGCCCCTGATGCTGGAGACCACGCTGCCCTACAAAAGCTGAGAAGTCTGCGTTGCTGGTTCCCACATAGACCAAAGAAACAGAAAAAGGGGGGTTTCAGTCGTCTGCAGCATTTATTCCAATTCCAGGCTCAAGCCTTGGTCTCAAACTCGGGATGATGTCTCTTTGCTCTAAGCACTGAGTAGAGCGAGGTCTCCTTAGGTAGGGGTGGGTGAGGAGGTCACATTGGTGTGGTGGAGTGTTTGTGGAGTTGGGCAGCACCCTCTGCTGGACAGCATGATATATGCTAAGACTGGTGGAAATCAGGGAGACATGCAATGTGCCCTGCACCATGTAAGGTACATAGCAGTTCTTAGGTGCTAGCAGGAGCTGGCCGAGGCTCAGCTTACGAACACTGCTGTCCAGAAGAGGTTGGTTGTAAGAGGCAGAGTAGCCATGAGCAGTATGAGAGGGTAAAGGGCCAGTGCATCTTAGGTACCATGTGTTGAGTGTGGAGGGCAGGTGTGGCTCAGTCTATACTCAGTGCAATGTGGGGAGGGTAGAGGTGTGCAGCACCTGCCCTTGACTCCCCTTTACAAACTGCTGCTCCCACCTCCTCCCATCAGCGGCTTGCAGGCCCTGTACAGACCAAGAGCTCCAAGGCAAAACAAGCAAACAGAACCTGGAGCTAGTCCACAGGTGTGTCAAAGGGTAGAGCTCGCTCAGAATAAGAGAGTAACATGGGCCATACCATCGGGAGGCCTGTCCAGGGTATACCACAGGTTGAACCGGTCGGGGTGAGTCATGGCGGTTTCTTCCAGCTCCTTTCTCAGCAAGATATCCTCTTCGGTCTAGCAAAAAAGGTCCCTTGGGAATAGCCTGTATGCCCACGTAGGTTGAGCATGTGGGTCTGCACATTCACGTCTGAATTGCCACTGTCCTAGCTTGAGAGCTTTCCAGACTCCCTGTTCCTCTGTACCCTCTCTATCAGTATAAGGAGCTCATGGGAATCAAGCAGATCTCTGTGAGTTTGGGGCCCGTCTGGTCTGGTCTACAAGAGCTAGTTCCAGGACAGGCTTCAAAGTAAGAGTGACCCTTTCTCGAAAAACCAAATAAATAAATAAATAAATAAATATAAAAAAGGAACAACAACAACAAAAATAGCTGGTGGGACTGGTGGGGGGGGGGTGGGGGACCAACAACATGGCTGTCCTCTGGCTTAAAGGACTGGCTGCACAGACCACTGTCTGCATGCAAAAGTCCCCACTCACTTCCCTGCATCCAGGGTCAGACCTAGCAGGCCCAGTGGACACAAGCTTAGTGCAGATTGGCCTTCTCTAAGGAGTCAGGGGAAGGCGGTGCTGATGGTGTCCAGAAGAGGAAGGTGGTCTACATTTGCATCTGAGGAAAGGGGGACAAGAAGGGAGACAAGGCTCCAAGAGAATACCCAGGTCTGGATTGCCCAACCCTCCAAGACTCTTATCCCAGTAATGCTACTTCTGGCTTTGTTTCAGAAAAGCAAAGTTGTCAGGTCAGGCCCAGTTGCTCATAATTATTTATTGTTTATGTCAAAATCTAGAAAAACCTGAATGAAAATGTTTCTTTGATTCTGGTGTGAATATTTAAAGACAGCGAGAGGAAGATGCCATGTGATACTACTAAGTCAAAAAGTATAATATGTAAAAATGTGTATAAATAAGGGTATATTATATATAAATACACAGTACATATGGGGGAAAGACAAATATAAAAGTATGTATATTCTTCTGAATTTCTCAGAATTTCCATCAGGAACATCCATTATTTAATACTCAGAGAAACAGAACTGGGAATTAAGGAGAAAGCTCACTGCATGGGGTGGCTCTGTAGGGAAAGTGGAAGAGTTAAGGAGAAACAAACAGAATAGGCCTGACCTCAGCTTCTTCAGCTGCCAGCAGCCTTGCCAAGCCCACTAAGCCTCCCACAACCCCAGGCACCCCAGCAGCATGTTCTCAGACAGCTGGAGGGGAACATCCCATGCTGCTGTGTCCAGCTCAGGCCTGGCTGGATACTGACCTGGTTGGCAAAGAGGAGGGACATCCTGGTCCCATCACTGCTGTTCTTGGTGATGTGGCGGAGGAGCTGCAGCATGGGTGTGATGCCTGGAAAACAGTGGACAGGCCAGCTTGCTCCCATCCCCAGTGTCCCAGTTCCTGGCCTTTAGTGGATTAACTATTTCATTTGACCCTGATTCTACCATTTCCTCTTCTGTTCCCCAAAACCTAAGGTGGGGAAGAACCTTCATTTTGTCGTTCCTTTCTAATGCAGCAGTAGGTCAGAGAACCGCTTTCCTTTTTGAGACAGGATTTCACATATTTCAGACTGGCCTCAACTCCCCACGTAGCCAAGTCTGTCCTTGAACTTCCGATCATCTCAAGCACTGGAATTACAGGCATGCCTGTTTTTATGTTGCTGGGGAACCCAGGGCCTCATGTGTCCTGGGCAAATATTCTACCAACAGAGCAATATACTCAGCCCTTCTTTCCGATGGCAACAGGGTAAGAACTTTCTGTGAGCTAGTTCATGTCCTCACTTGCGTAATAAAACTAATGGCCAGTAAATGTGATAGTATTAAAACTGCCAGACATAGTGCCTAATACTCTATATGTCTCCCTGAGGGTTCATTCTGAAGGGATTTTGAGAGTCAGGCTGGAACTGAAATTCCACTATTTAGGAACCATTGAGCAAAGCTTGCCCAGCCTAGCCTCAGAAGAGAGGCTCCCATAGCTTCCAGGGAGCCACTATGCTGGTTGTAGAGGAACAGGGTCAGATTCAGTATCGGACCCCACATTCCCACTACCACAGCCAGGGAGGAATTGCTTGCACCAGGCTCTCATAGGGTCAAATGATTCCCAAGTTAGAATGGTCCTAGAGGAATCCAAAAACCTCTTACCTGTGCCCCCAGCAATCATCCCCAGGTGATGAACCTGTTTTCTTTCAGGCTCACTCGTTTTGTCTGTTTTGACTGTAAGGTGACCTAGAAATACAGAGAATGTTTCTGACTTCTGCAGGCCTTGGCTGGAGGCCTACAAAAGATTTCTGACTCTTAGGAGGCAAGGTTGTAGCATTCTAAGTACTAATCAGACACGGTAGCTTCACTGCCACCAGTGTATAGAATGGAAACTGAGGCTAGGCATCCCATGGGACAGCTGGGCCTTTTCTTAGGCAAGCTGAAATTAATCTGGAGCCTTGAAGAGCGAGTGAGTAAATGGAGAATCAATGTGGTCTCCCTCTACCCTCAGCAGGCACCTTTCATGTATCTGCGCCAGAGACAGTAATGAGGACATTCTAGATGAAGCGTACAAGCCTGTGCAGTAAATCTGAGCACTGACAGAAGTCATTATAAAATGCATTCATGTGAATGAATGTGTGAAGATTTGAAGTATGTGCCCATGTGCCCCAGAGCTGAGGAAGACCACAGCAAGGCCACTGCAGGAGTCTCCCAGCTATGAGAATAATTGCCCAACTGTGAGACCCCACTGAACAGCTCCTGTACCTGGCTTGTGGTAGAAGAGGCGCCCTGTTGGCCCTCGGATAAGGATGGTGTCCCCAATTTTCATGTTCTCTAAGTACTGAGTCATCTTTCCCCCTTCAGGATGCTTGGGGTGTACATTTTTGAAGTATATCTGAAAAGCAAGCACAGATCTTTCCACCTCCAAGCCTTGGGCTCCAGTCGCACACAGCTGGAAGTCATTGCCATTAAAAGTTATTCGAGTAAACACTGCCGCACTCACTGTGAACATCATTTCGGTTTCATGTCTGTTTCCACAATAAAATACCCCAACAAGACAACTCAGGGGGAAAGGGGTTTATTTTAGCTTCCAATTCCAGGTTAAAGTCCATTGTTGTCTTGGCAAGAACTTGAAGCAGCTCACCACATCACATCCAGTAGAGAGAAATGAATGTATGCATACCTAGTTATGCTCAGCTCATTCTCTATATTGACACAGTTCAGGGTCCTCTCCCTTGGGAATGATGTCACCCACAGTGGGCTGGGTCTTCTGCATTGATTAATATAATGAAGACAGTCCACCAAAGACCAACCTGATATAGACAGTCCCTTACTGTGGCTCGTCCCGGGTTATTTCTAGATTATTTCAAGGTGATAATTATACCAACCTTACATCAATCCTTTGAGACCCTACAGGCTTAAGTGTAGTATTGCTGATAAATGAGACTATTGGAAAGCACTGTCCAGGCCGTAAGTCCCCTCTCCACTCTACCACATTAAAGATACCTGGGAGCTACAGATAGCTTGGTAAGGTGGGCATTATTTACCTTTATAATGAAGTCCACAAAACCTTGATCATCGTCACTAGAGACAGGAGTGTAAGCCCTAATTACCAACTCATTGTTAATTTGGGCCAAGAGATGGACATAGTTACCTACAAAAAATATATATCAAATGTTAATAGTCAAATAGAACTCTGAAATAGAGATTCACTTTGATAACATTTGCCCAGCTATGCTCACACAGTAACCTTTGGAGTAAGCATTAAAGGTGGGAATGGATACTAAAAATAGCAGAAAGGAGCCAGCTGTGGTAACTCATACCCTGTAATCCTAGCACTTGGGCATCAGAGACAAAATCGACTTGAGTTCAAAAATAATCTGGGCTATTAGTTGCAATCCAATCTATATTAAGTGCAAGACCTTGTCTCACAAACGATATCAGAAAGGAATTTTTTTTCCATTGAAAGAAAACTATAGTCTTCATGAAATTCTTTCTTCCTAACCCCTCTGTGTCTCAGCAGAGAACAGGGCTTAGCATTATGGGTACTGCAGGGTTTCAAGACCTCCACAGTTCTGTTCCAAATAAAGCAACAATGCGTGCCATCTTGGCCACTCGTTCTGCTGAGAAGCAACAGGGACATTTACACTGTGTCTTTGCCTGTCCTGAGTAGAATTCTATACGCCTGGAGGTCCAGAGACCTATATGTTGAGATTGTAGCCCAATAGCAGATAATGAGCCAGACTAAAGTCCAGACTTGAAAGACCAAGGCTATTAGTACTGAGGGGAGGAGCTGCATCAAGGGATGCTAAAAGCTAGAGACAAAAAAAGGCACCAGGCCATGTTCAGGTGGAGTAGAAGTCAAGTATGTCTGGGAAATTAGAAATAGAGATAGAAGTGGGAGCTGAGAAGCTGTGAGAGACAGACGGAGAGGAGGAAGAAAAGGAGGAGGGAGTGGAGTGCTAGAGGAGAAGTTAGTTCAAGATGTTAAGCAGTATATGTCTGGGTCTTGGAGGGATCCTTAGAAGCCGAGGTGCAACCTTCATAGCCATTGTCTGATTGGACACCATGGACACCTGAAAACACAAACCTAAAGCGGTAGCTTCCATCCAAGAGCTCACCTGAAACTGAGAACTTAGGAAGCTGGCCACTGCATCCCCACACAGGATGGAGCTGTGTGCCCAGCCCATAGCCCCACCTCCAACCATCCTCGCTTCAGCTGCACAGTGGAGTGTTAATGCTCTGCTGTCAGACTCCTAGAGGCCACTAAGCGTGTGTGTCCCACTGGCCATGCAGCTGCCACTGGGGCTGAAGGCAGAGTGGGTCAGAGAAGTCTCTACCTACAAATTCTGTTTCTCAAGTGGCTTATGCTTGCCTCCCAAGCAGGATGGCAACAGGCTAAAGTAGAGGAATAGAAGGCCCCGTGACAGCACTCTCGTGTACAGAGGGGGAAAGGGCGGCAAGCAGGCTTGGTCCTTGCATTATAATTTCCTCACTTGTCAGGGTTGAAGTTAGGGCTTTCTTTGCAAGTAGGCCATCAATCAGACTTCCACTAGGAGGCAAGCAGCAAGGCTTCTCTGTCTTACACCTTTCACTTAGGTTTTCCACCTCAGGAGAGTGGACTCATTGGCTAGAGTCGATATTGATGAAAATGAAATGGGGGGCAACTCAGAATCTGAGGAGGACAGCTAGAGCTGGTTTCTTTATGTGGGGCTCGGGATCCCTCAGAAAATCACCCATTTAGGGCATCTGCATGCCTAGGGACTCCCCACACATCTTGGGCGTTGACTATAAGGGAATATCTGCTCTTCTCATCTGTGTGAATTTTCATATCCACCAGCCATTTTACCCTCACTATACCTGAAGCAGACTGACGGGCCTGGGAAATACTGTTTTACAAGATGGAACGACAGAGAGGAGGATTGAGGTACTGGCCTTAAACTGCATGGGCAGGAGCCTTTAATGACATCTTAGACCTTCTTCTGATCTTACTTCTTTTCAGTGCTCCTCAAGATATTACTTTTATAACAGTCAGACTGGAACAATGGAGATACTGTTCTCAAGTCCTGCCTCTCTCCATCCACGTGGTGCAGGATTTTATCAGTGTGTCCTCCATATCCCATGAGAATGGGAACCTATTGCTAATAGGAACGGAACATCCCAAAGACCCAGACCTGGAAATGTCACCAAGCACTGCTCACCTACAGGGAGCCCCAAGACATGGTCTGGTGAGGGCAGTCCGAAGCGGAACCTTCGGGTGTTGTGGCTGATTTGCTAGTGGAACAAAAACATCAGGTTATGTTGGCTTCTTAGGAGTTTTGCTGTGTGGCCCAGATCCTGAGAAAGACACTCAATTTGGCCCTGAGGTGACGACTGCTCACCCCAACTTCCCAGCTAGCATTCTCACCCCCCTCCTCTTTCACGTAACCACGGGAAGGTTTGGGTGACCCACTACCTCCTTTTCAATCAAGGGCAGGGGGTACTTGGCTTCAGGGTCCTGTAAGGTGATGCGATCTTTCTTCTCTAAGCTCATTCTCTTCAGGGCAATGAGAATCACAGTGGTCCAGATGACTCCAAGAACCAAGAGCAGGGAAATAGTCCTAAAAGACATAGTGTGAGTACAGACCTCAGATCTCACCCATCCTGGGCTAGGCAGTGCCAAGCATGGCTGCTCTTATGTCTCAAAGGACTCCACACGGAAGGCTGCCTGCGAGGACCAGAGGGCACAAAGGTTCCTTACAGGTTCAGCAGGCCCTCTGGACAAGGCCTGACACCTGCCCGAGAGTGCTGATCTCGTCAGGCCCTTCCTGCCCACCTGCCTCCGTCCTGGCTTCGGCCAAAGATGCTGGGGGAAAGTGACAGCATTAGTTATAACAGGCTGCCCGAGAGAGAACTGTGCTGGCCTTGCCAGGTGGTTGTGGGTTGTGGCTAACAGCAACGCTGGAGACAGGACTTACCTCTCCTGGGACTTCCCATTCACTTCTGATCGGCTGATGTAGTGGAGCAATGAGTGGATTTGAAACTCACCAGCACTTTCCAGGGCAGGCGAAGGAAGCAAATGCACACCTGCCAGAGGTGTAGCCAACCTCCCCACAACAGCCCTCAACTCCGCCCCGTTCCCTAACCAGGCCAGTTTGTTCACATCCCGACCTGTTCCAGTGGCGTCCGCTGCTGCCCAGTCCTCTGGTCCAGAGACCCAGGGTCCCTACCAGCTGGTAAACCGCCGCGAGTCATGCCCAGACATCGCCTGCCCCTGTCCCCAGCCTTGGATTCCTTCCTGCCCCGCCCCTCTCTGACGGAACCCACCGGGAGCGAGAGATGCCCAACTTGTCCTCGAGTTGGGCAGTGCCTCTTGGTGGTCCGGAGGGCGAACACTGGGCAGCGGCCAGGGTCGCGCTGACTCCTGCCTGAATAGTGACACATTCAGGCTTCTGTGTCCCGTGACCCTGGCATCAGTCCAGCCCTGAACCTCCGCAGTTGGCCCTGTGGGAATGGGGCCCATAATCTCCTCCAGAGTTCCTGTTCTCAGCAGGGATCCCTCTGCTTCTTAAGTCTCCTTGCCCATCCCAGTAGCCTTGGGGAAAATTCAGCCTCCCCAGCTTGTTAACACCATGCCAGGATGGAGAGGGGAGTGGCTGTGAACTCGTTTACAGTACAGACTGAACACATGGGAATTACAGCTGAGAGGAGAGCATTGAGCATGTCTAAGTCCCAATGTCTCCTGAACTGCTACCCTGAGCCTCCCAGAATCCAAGTGTTTGCAGGGTGTGCTCACTGCAGCCTGACATCGCCTCACTAGCTGGAGACAGGACAAGACTATAGAAGACAGCATGAGAAGTCCAGACTATGAGGGTTCTCCGCAATGCACCTCAGAACCTTGATTTCCTTTTCCATTCTTGCCAATGCAAGCAACTTGCTGCAGTAGGCATTCACAATTCACAAAGAACTCCTTACAGAAGTCCTCTCACACACTAAGCAATGGTATCCTGTACCCTCAGCCCTTTCTTTTCCTTGCTGCCGTTTGGTTAGGTGGTTGGTTGGTTTTTAAGTTTTGAGGCAGAGTTTTAAATTGCCTAGGTTGACCTTAAACTAACTCTGGAGCCCAGACAGGTTTTGAACATTTGATTCTGCCCCAACCTCCTACATAGCTGGGATTTCAGGCAGGCACCACCAGCCCTGACTTTATATTTTAAACACTGAAGCTGTCAAAAAAAAATCACGTTATCTGACAATGACCTGAGGGCCCAGGAAGGTATCATAGAAGGAGTCGCTATGTGTGCCTACTGCAGCAAGCTGCTTGCAGTGGAATACAGTGTGATGTGAGCTGATTTCTCTCACGTTCCTGCCTTATCCCCCAACTCCCAACACCAACAAATGTGTCCTCACTGGAGAAACTGAGGTGACGGAGGTAATCCAGTATGCCTGAGATCCTCATTACAAGGGAAAATTTGAACACAGGAATGTGCATAGAGAGGGTAGATGATTTAAAAAGAAAAGCTAAGGAGAGGAGCAAAAGCTCTCTGTTCCCAACAGGCCTCCAAAAGACTGTTCCTGGCCCATTCCTTGATTTTGGATACTCAGCCCCTTTGCCGAGACAGTCTGTGGTCCTTCATTATGTTTCTTGACCCTCTCAGTCTGAAATGAGAATTTATGTTCGCTACTGGCAAGAGTGGAAAAGGAAATCAAGGTTCTGAGGTGCATTGCGGAGAACCCTCATAGTCTGGACTTCTCATGCTGTCTGCTATAGAGTCCTGTCCTGTCTCCAGCTAGTGAGGCCACCACACGCCACGTTGCAGTCAGCCCCACCCTGCAGACACTTGGATTCTGGGAGGCTCAGGGTAGCAGCTCAGGAGACATGGCGACTTAGACATGCAGTCACTCAAGTGTTCTCCTCTCGGCTGTAATTCCCATGTGTTCAGTCTGCCCTGTAAATGAGTTCACAGCCACTCCTCTCTCCATCCTGCCATGGTGTTAACAAGCTGGGGAGGCTGGATTTTCCCCAAGGCTAGATTTTCACAAGATGCAACTCTTGGCTGAATATTTGATTCCACACGAAGTAGCTGAAGCATCTTAAACATTTTTCAGAGTTAATCAAGTTTTTATAGTTCTTAATGCTGAGACTCAGCTTTTCATAAAAACAAAGAACAAAAGACAGATGTACGTTTAGGGCCTGTCAGATATTGTTTTAAATTCTGTCCCAATCCTAAACAGAAATTCATCCATGTTATGAAACTCAAGTTGGTAGCTTAAACAGCAATTATATTGATTGATTGATTCGTTGGTTGGTTTTTCAAGGCTGGGTTTCTCTGTATAGCCCTGACTGTCGTGGAACTCGCTCTGTAGACCAAGCTGGTCTCACATTCAGAGATCTGCCTGCCTCTGCTTCCTGAGCACTGGGATTAAAGGTGTGTGCCACTCCCACCCTCAAACAGCAATTTAAAAAAAAAAAACAAATCCAGCAACACAATCCAGCCCAAAAGAGGTACTGATTTGATACTTACGTGCTAAAGAATTATGGCAGAAAAATAACAATTCTTGTTTTTTTTTTAATAATTGAAACATTGTGTTTCTATAACAGCATGAAATGTTGTTCAGTGAAGGATATTAAAAATAATTTGATTTTCTTCCCTGTATCTCAAACTGTGATTAAGAATCCTGTGACAGGGAGATTCACCTAGGCTGTCTGGGGAGCCTAAGATGATGGGTCCGTATATGAGGTTCAGAGAAGACAGTGAAAGGCCAGGCAGTGGGAAGATAGCAGTGTGGAGTGATGAACCTTGAATATGGAAGCAGGAGCCACAGGCCACGATGTCTAGCTAGTCACTAGAACCTGAAACTCAAGTTTCAATTCTAATGAAAATTTCTCCTACAAACTTTGGTAAAAGAATGAGCCCTGTTGGCTCCTTGACTTTAGCAACTGTTACGTTTCTAACTTCCAGAAATGTAGGAGAATAAATTTATGTTGTGTTAAGCCGTGAAGCTTATAATAATTTACCGTGACAATAATACCTTAAACAAACTATTTTTAATCTCTATGGGCTTCTTTGTTTGCAATCTTTAAATTATTTAAGACGTATTTTTCATGTATCTTGGCTCAGAGGTTTCTTCCCCCCTCTCCTAACGCCCTAATTGCTTTCATGGCCAACCTCTTTTCTCAAAATCTGCCTCCCGCCTGGTCACCACTGCAGCTCATTGTCTCTGCCAGGCCACATGAGCAGCTTTCCTGATTCCTCTGGCGTGGGCCCTCCTTTGTGTACTCTGCTGAAATGTCACTCAGGACAAAGAATCGCAGCGGCCACATTTATTTGACTGTAGTGAGCTTTGTGAGACACATGGAGAGCCTAGGCTACTCTAGGCACCAACACTGACCAAAGCAGGGTTGGATTTTCCCCTTGGTTTTTCTTTAAGGGTTTGAGACTAAAGTATATTGGCACTACCTGGCCAGAATTCCCCACTGAGCACAGCAGATGGGATTTAACAGAAGCTGTATTTGAGTTTTTGAAATGTCTTCAACGTAGATACTCATAACAGAAATGTGACTATTTGATTGGGGGTGTAGCTCAGTTGGGAGAGTGATGGCCTAGTTTGCATGAAGCCCTGGGTTTGATCCCTAGTATTACATAAACCAGGTGTGGTGATGTATGGCTGTGGTTCAGGCAGAAGAATCAGAAGTTCAAAGTCACCTTAGGTTATATAACAACTTTGAGGCCAGTCTGGGCTGCAGGAGACCTTATCTCAAACCAAAAGAAGGTGGCTATAAAAAACCGTACATTTCTGTGCGACCCCAGCCATCTTGCTCAGGCAAGACTGCGGAGAGGCAAAGGGGATTGAGACTCCTGATTGATCAGAGTTGGCCTGAGACTGAGATTGGGGAGAGTGAAGGGAACAGCTTGCAGAATCCTATTCCTGTTGTTCTTCCCACTCCCGGGGATCTCCTTCCTTAACAGCTCTGTCTGCTGAGCTCTGCCGATGGTGCTCCTCAAGCTCTCCACCAATATTTACAGCAGTTGCCTCACCTCTTCGCAAACAGCGTCTGTTGCGGTAGAGACTGAGCTCCAGCCTCCAGAAGGTAGTGACTGTAAGTTCTCAGCTTGGAGCATCAGGGAGTCAACGGGAAGGCAAATGCTGTTCCCAGGGGGAACCTGCTGCCTGCTTAGGGTTGTACCATCTGGGGATGAGCGCTTCAGGCCTCCAGTCAGAGAAAGGGGGCGGGGCTGCGGGAGGAGGGAGAGAGAGGGTGCATGAAGAGAAATGAGGGGACACGTCCTCAACTTCCACTTTGATACAGCTGGGACAGGTGCAGAAAACCTTCAATATTTTCCTCCTCTCCTTATAAGTGTTGATTATTTTACTCTGTGAAATAAACAGACACACAACAGGTTAACAAAAAGCTTACAGAAACACAGAGTTATCTGCAAAGTCTGAGTCTCGTGGAAAGGGTCAGACAATTGTCACTGCATCTCCTTTAGGTTCCTGTTCCCACTGAGGCTTCACCGAATCACCTCTCTCTGCTTTGCGCTATCACATGTCTGTTCATTAGCATGTTGAGGATCACTATCCATGTCCAGCCTGCTGGACTGTTAGGCCTCTATCCTAAAAACCCTAGTAACACAGGGCTCCGAAGGTTGCCTTAAAAAGTACAGTTACCCACACAGCACCTCTCAAAGGAACCTGCGGTGATCTCTATTGGCAGGTGTTAGGACCCTCCGCCCCCACTCGTTCTTCCTGTGGAAAGGTCTTTCCAAGATAGACAGGCCTGTGCACCTCAGAGGGCACATCGTCGCCTCCGACCTCTACCTACTTTACAAGCACAGATAGATATAAGTTGCTTTCATAGAAGGGCATATTTTCGGAGCGATTTCCATCCGCAGTTTCATATGCCGAGGAAATACATTTAGAGCAGGATATTTTACTTCCTCTCACTTGAGATGTTCGCAGCTTTAGCCCGGTATTTATTTCATCTCTTAAAAGCACAGAAGTGGAAGATTTTCAGAAAAATGTTTTGTTGTAAGGACCATATCTGTCTCAGAAGTGAGATTAAAAGCAAGAGCAAGTGAAGACACAGCAAATCGGACTACAGACGATTCCAAGAGGAGTTTGCAAGTCTTCACTTCCATAGAATTGCAGACTTCCCAGTGAAGACTCACTCAGAGACTAACCTTCCTGCTACCACTTGAGCTCAAACATGATTTTCAGAGAGATCCTATGCTTTCTCTCAGACCAAAGAGCAAAGCTAGAATGCACGGCCAAGTGTCTGAATCAAATCTTATATCTTCTTATACTTCAGCATCCTATACTACAGCACCCCAGTACCACAGTATCCCTATACTATAGCATCCTGTATCACAGTACCCTTATATCACAGTATCC
Source organism: Arvicola amphibius (assembly GCF_903992535.2). NCBI lineage: Eukaryota > Metazoa > Chordata > Mammalia > Rodentia > Cricetidae > Arvicola > Arvicola amphibius. Next base: position 109,527,154 of record NC_052047.1, read on the forward strand.
CTACACCACAACATGCCTACATCATGGCATCCTTACATCACAGTACCCAAAGCATCCTTATGCCATAGCTCCCCTATAGCTTAGCATCCCTTTATCATACCACTCCAACATCATAGCGTCTCTAAATGACAACATCCTTCTATCACAGAAAACCTATATCATAGTATCCCTACATCTTATTATCCTGTCGAGCAGTAAATTTACAAACAAAATGGTGTCTGGTGCAATTATAATCTAGATTCTTGATTTCTAATTTAAAAAGGCTTCCTTATTTTTCTTTCTTAGAATGCATTTTATTTTTATATTTTTATTATTTAAAACAGTTTTAAAATTTAAATATATTTTTTTAAATATTTATTTATTTTATTATGTAAAGAATATTCTGTCTGTGTGTGTGCCTGCAGGCCAGAAGAGGGCACCAGACCCCTTTACAGATGGTTGTGAGCCACCATGTGGTTGCTGGGAATTGAACTCAGGACCTTTGGAAGAGCAGGCAATGCTCTTAACCTCTGAGCCATCTCTCCAGCCCTTTAAATATATTTTGATCATATTCTTCTCCTTCCTCAAGTTTGTCCAGATTCTCTTCTCTTGCCTATGCAATCAACTTTAATTTACTTCTCCAAAACAAACTAAAAACCCAAAACAACAACAAGACCCCCAAAACTTAGAGAACAAAATACATCACCCAAAACAAAACAACACACCAAGCTGTAACAAATAAAATCACACACACACACACACACACACACACACACACACACACACACAAAACTGTAGAATCCATTATTTGTTGGTCACCTACTCCTGAATATGAGATCTGCCCTGGAGTGATTTATATACTCAGTGTTATTTATGCCTTTGTAGAAAATTGATTTTCCTTCTCTGGGGGGCATAAATGATACTTTCATTGTCAACCTTTACCCTAGTGACTAGGCTTACGATAATTCATTCATCCATCCTTTAACATATAACAAAATAAGATATAATAAGATAAAACAGAAACTATTACATCAGAGTTAGACAAGACAGATGAACAGAAGGAAAAGAGCCTAAAAGAGAGTACAGGAGTCAGACTCACTTGTTCACATTCAGAAATCCCATAAAAACACTGAACCAGAAGCCATAATACATACTCAGAAGACCTGGTGTAGACCTACACCGGCCCTGTACATGCTGCTCCAGTCTTTGTGATTTCATGTGAGCTTTGCTTATGTTGATTCAGAGGGCCTTGCTTTCTTGGTGTCCTCCATCTCCTCTTCCCTGGGTTTCCCTGAGCTTGGAGGGAGACATCCCACTGGGGCTCAGCGTTTCAAGGTCTCTCATTCTGTGAATGTCTGAGAATGTCTCTGAATGGCTGTGAGTCTCTGTATTTCTTCCTATTTGCTGCAGGAGAAAACTTCTCTGATGACGATCCATGATAGCAGAATATCATTAGCAGTCATTTATTTGTTTTTTCTTTTTCTTTTTTAAGACCAGTATTGTTTGGTTTTATCCTAGGTTCCTGGGCTATATAGTCTCAGGTCACCCAAGCATGGTGGTTATGGGTTCCATCTCATGGAGTGGGCCTTAAGTCAAATTAGCTATTGGTTGGCTACTCCCACAAGTTTTGTGGCAATATTGCCCTGGTATATTTTACAGGTAGTAACTATTGTAGATAAAGAGTTTATGACCAGCTTGGTGTTTATGTTTCTCCTTTATTAGTGTACAGAGTAAATTCCTATAACAAAGATGCTGGGATGTCGGGGTGAAGGCTCTATGTAGGCACAGGATCAAGTGTTTCATGTTCAATGAGTTGTGTAGGTGTTGTCTTCAGCAATGGAGCCTTAATGTCAGTTTGTGGAGAGCAATCTGTAGTCTTGGTAGCAGCCTGGGTGGTTTGGAAATTCCTGTGGGTTCCCTTTGGCCAACAACTCAATTAGATGTAACCCAAATCCAATACAGGAAGCTTTGTTTGGTGGCAAGAGATGGCCAGCTGGGTCTCTGTATCCCCCATCATTTGTCATTTTCACTTAGATTGCCTTCATATATGTCTATATTTTGGGAGGTTTCTATTATATTATGTTTCTATAGTACCCCTCAAATGCCCCTTAAGTTTAGCTCTCTCTTCCCTTATTTCCTCCCACTATCCCTATTCCCCGTTCCAGCCTCACTTGATCATCTCATTGCAGACACCCCCATCCACAAATCCATCCACAAATATCTATATACTCCCTATCTGTATCTCTCTAGTCCCTTACTCTATACCTACCCTTTGTGGGTCTATGGATTACGGCTTGATTAGCAATCACTGTCTTAAAAGCTAATATCCATGTATAAGTGATTACTATCATATTTTTCCTTCTGGGTCTGAGATACTCACTGATAATTAATGCTCCATTATACAAATGTGCCACATTTTGTTTGTCTATTCTTCTGTTGAGAAGCATCTAGGTTGTTTATCATTTCTGACTATTATGAAGTAACATGGTTGAGCAAGTGTCTTTGTGGTAGGATAAAGCATTCTTTGAGTATATACCCAAAAGTGGTATAGCTGGGTCTTGAGGTAGAATTGATTCCCATTTTCTGAGAAACCACCATATTGATTTCCAAAGTGGCTGTATGAGTTTGCACTCCCACTAGTAATGGTTGAGTGTTCCTCTCACACCGTATTCTTACCAGCCTGAGTTGTGTTTCTGATCTTAGCCATTCTGACAGGTGTAAGATAGAATCTCAAAGTAATTTTGATTTGCATTTCCCTGATGGCTAAGGATGTTGAACATTTCCTTAAGTGTTTCTCATCCCTTTGAGTTTTCTCCATTGAGAAATTTGTTTAGACATGTACCACATTTTTTTTTAAAAAAATCTGTTTTATTCTTGATATCTGTGGCGAACCCCAACCACTGAGTCGAGGATTTTTTTTAAATCATGCTTTATTGGAGCCTCTTGGTTAAGGGGAGAGCTGGAAGCGAGGGGCCCAGAGCACTAAACGGCAGCCGCTTATATAGGGAGAGTGGACACGGGTCGTGCCTGCGGGAGGTTCTGTCTAGAGCCTTGTCTAATATGGAGTTGTTTACTCGGCACTGCAGGGGCTCAGCGCCATCTTGTGATGGTGGCCGGCAAATCGGCTCCCTGCAGTTCCCCCTTTTAGTTTTTATAGCAAAGTAGGCAACAAGGGGTCTTATTCCCGTTCTGGCTCCCACCTCATGATGTGGGGGCCGATCAAGGGAGGCCCAGGCTTGTGGTACTCCTTCTCCTGTGCAATGGGACAAACCCCTAGGAGGTGCAAAGGCAGTACCTCAAGCGTTGTCTCAGCATACCTTTTTTGGTGCAATGGGAACAAGCCCTATAGGGGTGCAAAGGCTATGCAGGACAAATGCCTATTGGTTCTTAAGAACCGATAACCATATTTGGGGAGAGTCACCACACTCCAAAGCGGCTAAAGCCTGTAGGACAGCAACCTTATCTCTATTTGTTTGGGCTCGAAGATGGCAAATCAGCCACAAGCAGACCATGCATCCTCCCAGACAGCATGCCAGAAATATCCCAACCCCCACCCATTCCTTAAAAAAGGAGAAAGCGGAATATAGCCAATCAGAAAACTGTTTAAGGGTGATGGGCTGGACACGAGTATTATTTAGGATAGTGATCTGGAACAATTGATTTTGGAGAAACAGCTCTGCTTTCCGCGACCAGTTTTCCGCCAGATACTCCCCAATTCTTTGTGACTCATTTTTGGAACTGTTAAAGATAAGAGAAGTAATGCACACATGTTTCTGATAGGAGACACATTCGATCTGGACCAGACGGGTCAATTCATCCACCTGAGTCTGCACATAATCTATCCTCTGATTGGCAGCTATTATGCCAGAAAGGATACGATTGTTGATTTTATTTTGGGTTTTTAATGCATCAGCTGTTCTTGAAACCACGTCGTTAATTGTGGTCGCCGTTTGTACCTGATTAGCCATGGCTATGAACTCTTATATTTTTGGTTGTGAGCCTAGCCTTTAACGGCTGAGCCATCTCTCTAGCCCTGTGACTCTGATATGCTACCAGAAACATTAAGGAGCCAAGTCTTAGTTAATTGTAGCGTCACCAGGGCTGAGATGTCCACCGTGGCTCCTACTTCATTAGAGAGCAACCATTGATACCAGGACCATCCTGATCCGATAGTAGAATTTTGATTAGACTGATTATAAAGGTATTGGTGACGCCCTAAAACGAGTGGCATTTTTAGGGGTGGATGCACCTCCCAACGGTACCATGGACTCCACTCTCATGGCCAAGGTGGTAGCATTACTGGGCCCTCCTCACCCTGAGGTGGCACCATGAGTCACCTGGGCTAATGCTGCGCCCAGGGACCCTATCCTAACTTTACTCTGCATCAGGGGATCCATCCAATTGGTCAAGTTTTTGCATTAAAACCTTATGCAGAATCCCTTCCCCTCAAGGGAGAAGCACAGAGTCCCATTTAGGGCTATCTTTGTAGCATTAAACAACTCCTGTTTAGCGTCTGAGTTAGGCAGACAGGGTGCCTCCAGATCGCAGGAGGTGGAAAACAATGTGGGCAATATGGAGGAGTTAGCATGAACAGGCATCGGCATGGGCCAGGCCTTCGTTACCGCCCATAACGTCATTGGACTCGCGTTCAGCAGGGTTGTCTTCATTGCCAGGATCAGCATCCATGTTGTTGCAGCCCTCATCTTCAGCTGTTGGTCTCAGGCTCCTTGTCAGCCGTGTCGGTACCCAGTGAGGGACTTCTTGACTCTGTGGGAAAACACAAACAGCTCCCCTGGATCCCGCAATGACTGGATCCGGTCCATACCATTTGTTATCCAACACATCTTTTTACATAACAGATACTCCCTTATCTTCGGGGGTCATGTTAGCATGTCTATCAGCCGCTGTTCGGCTTTGACCATCAAAAATTAAAAAATTAAATGTAAAAAAATGCCAAGGCAATTCTATCCCTGGGGGATGCTGTTTCTGTTATTCCCCCTTTTTGTTTTGTTAGAATATCTTTGAGGCTTCTGTTAGCCCTTTCAATGATCCCCTGGCCTTGGGGATTATATTTTTTACATTATATATATATTATATTAATTTTATATATTTTATTATATATTATTTTATTTTACATATTATATTTTATATTATATTTTATTATATTATATTTTATATTATTTTATTTTTCTCTGTCCAAGGGCTCTCTTTGGCCCATTTTTTTGGACTTAACTTTTGGATCCTTTTTCTTTTTCTTTTTTTTTTTTTTAGGCCTGTCCAAGTCTTTTCCTTTTGATTTTGATTTTGATAAGCTGTCCTGGTGTGTCATTAATGCCTCTCTACCTTTTTAAATTAGATCTGTATTATCACCTTCCCGTAAGCAGTTGCCTATTCTTTCCTCATGTTTAACTCTTTCCAAGTCCCGTCCTAATTTTTCCCATGAGGGCAAGGTGAAATCCCCAGAGACCGCGAACCACGGTGTGTTTTGGTCAATGTCCTTCACAACCGTATCAATTGTCCTTAATGCGCACTTATGCATGGGCACCCTACCGGGGAGCCGCTTAATTTATGGTGGTCTTTCCTCTTAGAGAAAAGCCGCTTTATCTACAACGGACTTACTTCCGATTTTGACTAGGCGCTGTCGCAATAACAAAGGCACTCTCTTGACCAGGCTTCTGGCAGTGCAATCAAAAACAACACAGGAACACACGGATCACAATTACCACAAAAGCTAGGCAGAACACTCCAGGGCTCAACTCCAGCAATCATTATACCTGGGAGAATTGCTTACCAACGCATCACTGCCCCGTGTGTTGAGTTCTGAATCCTCCTATGGCCCCTCGCCCGGTGACCGAAAGATGTCCCGGCGTCCCTGGTTTCGGCACCAGTTGTGGCGAACCCCCCTGCTCAGCAGGGAAGAACAACCACCGAGTTGAGGGTTTTTTTTAAATCACGCTTTATTGGAGCCTCTTGGTTAAGGGGAGAGCTGGAAGCGAGGGGCTCAGAGCACTAAACGGCAGCCGCTTATATAGGGAGAGTGGACATGGGTTGTGCCTGCGGGAGGTTCTGTCTAGAGCCTTGTCTAATATGGAGTTGTTTACTCGGCGCTGCAGGGGCTCAGCGCCATCTTGTGATGGTGGCCGGCAAATCGGCTCCCTGCAGATATCTAGTTTATTGAGTTCTTTATATATTTTGGATATTATCACTCTATCAGAAGTAGTGGATAAAAATCTTTTTCTGCTCTGTAGGAGGCCATCTTGTCCAAATAAATGTCCTTTTCATGCAGAAGCGTCTCAGTTACATGTGATCCCATTTACTAATTGTTAGTGTCTGCAATATTGGTGTTCTGTGCAGAAAGTTCTTTCTGTGCCAATAAGTTCAATAGTATTCTTCACTTTCTCTTCTATCATGTTCAGTGTTTCAGATTTTATTTTGAGGTCTTTGACCCATTTGAAGTTGAGTTTTGTGCAGGATGATAGACAAGGATCTACCTTGAGTCTTCCTCATGTAGCCACCCAGTTTGACTAGCACCATTTGTTGAAGGTATATTTTTTCCTAGTATGTATTTCTGGCTTCTTCCTAAAAAATCAGGTGTCCATAGGTGTGTGAATTTATGTCTGGTTCTTCTATATGATTCCATTGATCAAGGTGTTTGATTTTGTGCCAATATTATGCTGTTTTTTGTTAATATAGCTTTATAGCAAAAAGTGAAACCCCCAACATTCTTTTATTATTCAGGATGATTTTAGCTATCCTGATTTTTTTCCATATTGTTTCCCACAGGGTTTTTATTGCTGTGAAGAGATACTGTGACCATGGCAACTTTTATAAAGAAAACATTTAATTGGTGTCTCACTTCCAGTTTGAGAGCTTCCGTCCATTATCCTCATGATGGGGAGCATGGTGGCATGCTGGCAGATGTAATGCTGGAACTGAGAGTGCTACATCTTGCAGGAATCAGGAAATCAACTGACTTACTGGGTGGTGCCCTGAACATAGGAAAACCTCAAAGGCTGCCCCACAGTGACACACTTCCTCTAAGAAGGTCTTTCCCATACCAACAAGGCTGCTTTTCGCAGCAGGTATCCCATCTAGCATCTCTGGCATCTCTGGTATTTTGGTACTTCAAGGCAATCCATGCTTCAACTTCACAGCAGCTTCATGCAATGGCCTCTCTAGGCTTCTGTTCCGGGATATTCCTGACACATACCTTCCCTCGGCAGCTTGATTCCATGATTCCTTTCTTCTGTCCTTAACTCTAATCCTAAAACCAATCCTAAAATTCTGCTTCTTGCTGTAACTGAAAGTGACCCCATTGTTTAATTACATTTTCACCAGCTTTCTGTCTTTCACTGCCTAAGATTAGCTGTCCTGAAACTTGCTCTACAGACTAGGCTAGCTTCAAACTATAAGATCTGCCAACCTCTGCTTTCCCTATGCTGGGTTTACAGTTGTGTCCTACCACACATGGCTCTAAGATTTTCTTTAATTCTTTTGTACAAGTTGGAAACTTGGCTGGGTGGGATCCTGCCCTGAGGTCAACGCTCCCTTTATTCCATGTCTCAATTTGTTCATCTCCTTGAATACAGAATTTAGCTCTATTCTACTTCCTGGTGCTCTTTATTCCTTCTGAAATTTTTCATTTTGTAATTTACCCTACTTAGCTTGCTCTTTTTTTATTATAAATCTTCATTAGAATAATCACTAATATCCACATGACAGAGTCTATACTAGGCTCTTTTGAGATCTTTTTCTGCCAACAGAATTAATCCAAAACTCTTTACTTTTACCTCAGGCATATTCTTTGTCAAGGACAAATGGCAGCCTCTTTCTTCACCAAAAATATCACAAGATATAATAAATTTATCTCCTCCAAAATCTTTTGAGTGTGCCCCCCACTGTTAAAAAAACCTCTTAGTACCACCAATGTCTTCAAAGCTCCAACTAACATGTTCCATTTAGCAGTGTTTAAAGCATTCATTCCACTGCTTTCATAACCCAAAGTAGCAAAGTCCAAATTCCTCCAAACAAACACATGGCCTGGCCTATCACAGCAACATCCCAGTCTCTGGTTCCAACTTCCGTCTTAGTTTGGGTTTTTATTGCTGCAAAGAGACACTATGACCGTGGCAACCCTTATAAAGAAAACATTTACTTGGGGTGGCTGGCTTACAGTTTCAGAGGTTCAGTCTGTTATCATCATGATGGGGAGCATGGTTGTGTGCAGGTAGACATGGTGCTGGATCTGAGGGTGCTACATCTTATAGGGAACAGGAAATCGACTGACTTACTGGGTGGTATCCTGAGCCTTCCCGCACAGTGACACACTTTCTCTAACAGGGCCATACACCAACAGAGCCACATCTCCTAATAGCGCCACTCCCCATGAGATTATGGGGGTCAATTACATTCAAACTACCACACATATGTAGCTGTCCTCTCAGGATCTGTGAAGAATTGTGTTGGAATTTTTATGGGAATTGCATTGAATGTGTAAACTGCTCTTGGTAGGATGGCCATTTTTTACTATGTCAATTCTACAGATCCATGAACATGAGAGATCTTTCCATCTTCTGATTATCTTCTTCCATTTCTTTCTCTAAAGACTTGAAGTTTTATCATAACACATTTTTCACTCGCTTGGTTAGAGTTATCTCAAGATATATTATGTTATTTGAGGCTATTGTGAAAGGTATTGATTCCCTGATTTCTTCCTCAGTCCCTTTGTCATTTGTAAGAAAGAGGGCTACTGATTTTTGTGAGCTATTTTTGTATCCCACTTCATAGCTGGAATTGTTGATCTGGTGTAGGAGTTCCCTACATTTTGGGGGCCACTTATGTATACTATCACATCATCCGCAGATAGTCACTGTGACTTCTTCATCTCCTTCAGTGGTCTTATTGCTCTACTAAGACTTCAAGTATTATATTTAACAGGTAAGGGGAAAGTGGACAACTTTGTCAAGTTCCCGATTTTAGTGGAATTGCTTTGAGTTTCTCTGCATTTCAGCTATGGGTTTTGCTGTAAATTGCTCTTTATCATGTTGAGGTCCATCCTTTGTGTTCCTAATATCTTCAGGATTTTTATCAAGAAGGGGTATTGGATTTGTCCAAGGCCGTTTTCTACATCTAATGAGAGAAGATCACGTGGTTTTTGTCTTTCAGTTTATGTGGTGGATTACATTTATTGATTTACATATGTTGAACCATCCCTGGGATGAAGTCTACTTGGCCATGGTGAATGATCTTTTGATATGTCATTAGATTCAGTTTGCAAGTATTTTACTGAGTATTGTTTACATTATGTTCATAAAGGAAAATTGTCTGTAATTATCTTTCTTTGTTGGGCTCTTTTTTGTGGGTTTAGATATCAGGATAATTGGGACCTTGTAAATGAATTTGTCAATGCCCCTTCTGCTCTTATTTGTGGAATAATATGAGGGAATACTGTGGAAATTTGTGGAATATTGATGTTAGCTTTCCTTGAAAGTTTGGTGGATTTTTGTGCTAAAACCATCTGGTCTCGGGCTTTTGTTGTTGTTGGGAGATTTTAACAACTGCTTCTATTTCACTATAGGTTGTTTTTAATTGCTTATCTGATCCTTGCTTTTACTTTGGTCTGTCCATATCTATTAGAAAATTATACATTTCTTTTAGATTTCCAATTTGGTTGAGTACAGGTTTTAAAGTGTTTTATGATTCTCTGAATTTCTGTCCTGTCTGTTATTATGTCCCCCCCTCTTTGCTTCTAATTTTGTTAATTTGGATATTCTCTCTCTGACTTTTAGTTAATTTGTATAAGGGTTTGTCAATCATATTTATTTTCTCAAAGAACCAACTCTTTGTTTATTGATTCTTTTTATTGTTCTCTGTGTTTCTATTTTATTTTATTTCATCCCTGAGTTTGATTATTTCTTGCCTATTTATTCCTTTTAAATATAATTTCTTCTTTTTGTCCTAGAGCTTTCAGGTGCTGTTGAGTTGGCAGTATGAGCTTATCCAAAGTTTTATGTAGTGGGATTTAATACTATGAAAATACTTCTTAGAACAACCTTCATATATCTATTAAGTAGGTATGTTGTGTTTTCATTTTCATTTGATTCTTAAAAAGTCTCTAATTTCTTTATTACTTCTCGCTTTGGCACATTTTTCCATTCATTACTGAGTTGTTCAGTTTTCCATAAGTTTTAAACTTTCTGCTATTATGATATAAAGCTTTACTCTGTAGTTGTCAAATAGAATGCAGGGTGTTATTTCAATTTTCTTGTACCTATTGAGACTTTCTTTTTGTCTGAGTATGTTGCCAGTTTGGAAAAAAGTTCCATGAGGTACTGAACGAAAGTATATATATTTTAAGTGAAATATTCTGAACTATTTGTTAGGTTTATTTGCTTTATAATGTTAGTTAGCTCCAGTATTTCTAGGTTTAGTTTTTGTGAGGATGACCTGTGTATTGACAAGAGTCAGGTATTGAAGTATCCCATTACCAATGTGTGAGGTTCAATATGTGATTTAAGCAAGAGTAGTGTTTCTTTGTAAACTTAGATGTGTTTGGGGAATAGATGTTAAGAACTGAAATGTCCTCTTGATGGATTTTTTTTGGTTAGTATGTAATTTCCTTCTCTATCTCTTCTGATTAGTTTTGAAGTTTATTTTGTCAGATAATAAAACAGCTACCCCAGCTTGTTTCTAAGGGTCCATAGTTTGGAATGTCTTTTTTCCAACCCTTTACCTGAAGTGATGCCTATTTTGATGTTCAGGTATGTTTCCTGGATGCAGCAGAAGGACAGACCCTGTAACCACATCCATTCTGTTAGTCTGTGACCTCTGATTTGGGAATTGAGTCCATTGATGTTGAGATATATCAATGACCAATGATTTTTGATTTCTGTTATTTTGTTGTTTGTTTGTGTGTGTGTTACTTCCCTTTTTTTGACTTTGCTGGTCTGAGATTACTTATTCTTTGTATTTTCATAGGTGTAGTTAACCTGTTATGGTTGGAGTTTTCCTTCTAGCACATTCTGTAGGACTGAATTTGTAGGTAGATAATGCTTAAATTTAGCTTTATCATAGAATGTCTTATTGTATTCATCTATGATAATCAAAAGTTTTTCTAGTTATAATAGTCTGGGCTGGCATCTTTGAGGCTACAGTACATGTGTCCAGGCCCCTTTCTCTTTTAGACTTTCCATTGAAAAGTCAGATGTAATTCTAATATGTCTGCCTTTATTGCCTGTATGTTACTTGGTCTTTTCTCCTTGCAGCTTTTAATATTCTTTCTGTATTCTTTGTGTTTAGTATTTTGATTACTATGTGATGTGAGAACTTTCTTTCCTGGTTCAATCTATTTGGCGTTTGAATGCCTTTTGTATGTTGATAGGAATAAACTTCTTTAGGTAAGAGAAGTTTTCTTCTATGATTTTGTTGAAAATATTTTCTGGGCCTCTGAGCTGGGTTTCTTTTCTTTCCTATATTCCTATTATTTTAAATTTGGTCATTCTTAGTGTTCCAAGACTTCCTGAATGGTTTTGTGCCAGGGAATATTTAGATTTACATTTTCTTTGACCAATGTATCTGTTCTATTGTGTCTTTAATGCCTAAGATTCTATCTTCCATTGTAGACAGAGGCTGATCGTTCACTTCTTGGTCACTAAGACCCAAATAATCACACAGAAAGTATATTAATTACAACACTGTTTGGCCAGTGGCTCAGACATATTTCTAGCTAGCTCTTACTCTTCAATGAACCCCATTTCTATTAATCTGTTGTATCGGCTACAAGGCTTTGGCTTACCGGTAAGGTTCTGGCTGATGTCTTTCTCCTTTGGCAGCTACATGGTGTCTCCCTGACTCCACCTACTCTCTTTCTATATCTCTGCTCAGATTTCCCACCTGGCTTTGCTCTACTATGCCATTGGCCGAAACAACCAATAAAAGCAACGCATATACAGAAGGACATCCAACATCATTTCATCTCTTGTATTCTGTTGATAAATCTTGCCTCTGTGTTTCTTGTTTGAGTTCCTAACTTTTTTCTTTCTTAATTTCCCTCAACTTGGGTTCTTTATTGGTTCTATTTCCACTTTCAATCCCAAACTGTTTTATTCATTCACTTCCCATTGTTTTTGTTTTTATAATTTTCTCTAAGTAATTTATTTCTTCTTTAAAGATCTCTATCATATTCATAAAGGTTGTTTTAGAGGTCTTATCATTTGTGCTTCAAATATATTGGTATATGCAGTTCTTGACATGCTGGGGTTTCTGGGTTCTAGTTGAGACACAGTGTCCTGGCTGAATTGATTGTGTTTTGATACTGATGGCTAAGGCATCTGGGATTGGGAAAACTATAATTCTAGGTGCTGATATCTGTTTTTTTTGGGGGGGCTGTTCCTTAGTTACTGTTTCCTAAGAGAAAATCTTCAGGAGTCTTGGTCGTTATGGCCACTGGGAGTTCCAGGTAAAATGTGTTCTCTGGGCACTGGGGCTTGAGACTTAGGAATGGGGATGGCTTGATGGTAGTTGAGAGACTTTGAAAGAGAGGAAGGGGTATTCCATCAGGATCTGTCTTAGTTAGTCCTCTGGGAATGGGGACAGGGAGTGGCAAAGGGGCACCTGATGAGTCTACCTGGATGAGATTGGGGGGATTGGACTGGGAGGAAGGGGGAGGGATCAGTCTACCTGCTTCCCTGAACAGGAATGGGTCCCAAGGAATACTTTCTAGATTTGGGGGCTGGGATACAGAAACTAATGGGGAAGAGAGAGATTAGAAGGAAAGATCTGTGGATCTACTGGAGTATGTGTTGAGGGGAAAGGGAGGCTGCAGCAGGTGTTCTGTTGCTGACTGGGGGAGGAGACAGAGGGGAGTTGATTTGGACAAATGAAGAGAGAGGTTAGGATTTGCAGTTAGCCTACCTGCTTCCTTGGCTGGAATCACCTTCCTCATCTTCACCTGATAGTTTGTTACCCAAGTTATCAAGGTCAGAGCCTGGGTCCTGGCAGTTCTGACTCAGCATTTCCAGCACCACCTAGCCAGCCCCAGGGTCCTACAGTTGCACGTGCATTGCCAGGATTTAGGCAAATGCCTTGTCGGCCCTCGGCCCTGTGACCACACAGCACTATGTAATCTATGTGCATACACTGTGGGGTGGCTGTACAAGTCTCTGTACACAGTTGTGCTAAGGCCCCTTTAAAAGCAAGCCCAACTCCTTCTGCAATTTCTTTCCACCACTTCCTTTTTCTTAGCAGGCTTCCACCAACCCCTCTCTTTTCACCCCCTGTCAATAAACTTCCACGTGGTTTGTTGTACATCGTGGTTCATTCTTCTGCTGCTTGTCTACAACACTAACAATTTAGGCTCAGTCACCTAGCCTCAAGAGACCAATTAAGGAAACCAGTAATAATGAATGTGGCCGCACTGGGGAGAGAAACAAAGAGGCCCACTCACATTTACAAAAGAAGATAAGAGGAATGTGTGAACAAGCAGTCTCGGTCAAGGTGTGGCACATGCCTGTGATAGTCTCAGCTGTAGTTTCTCCTCAAGGTGGTCTGACAAGTTGTCACAACTGTGGGAGATCCCTTCCCCAATCTTTCTTCCTGAAAGGATGGTGGCATGCTGGGGCCCAGAGACAGACGCTAAATATACCCTTGTTAAAAAGGACCATAATTGTGGGTAATATGGTTTGAGATTGCTGGCACTGTACAGCCTAGGACTTTGTGAAAAACACGTTGGAGTTCTGCTACCGTGGAAGAGAATTCAGAAACAACAGAGTGTACCTCCTTTTTTCTGCATTTCTTCTTCCTGCTGCTGGAATCATCTGCTTTGTTTCCTTTCTAGCCAAATACTTGAAAAATTTTTAGATTATTAATACAACAGATAAAAGCTTCACTTTAAACCCCACTCAGTGAGCTTATCTCTTTTGAACGGGAGTCTGCAGAGTGTCACCTGTACTTAGACCTTGACCAGAGCTGAATTCCTCCTCTAGGACAAAAGTTTTCACACTTCCTTTGAGATCTGTAGGGAGAAGGGTTAGGGCTGCTTTGAGGAACACTATGGGAAGAAAAGTTTATCAGTTCAGTAAACTTATTCTTTTAAAGTCTGTGGCTATGGCGATACAGACCCAAAATAGTCAAACCAAGACATGGATGCACCTGGAAGAATCTAGGTGTGAATCTGTCCCTAGCCAAAGCTCCAGCTCCAGCTGATTGTCCCTCAAATGATGTGTTAATCCAGGCATTGTAGCGTGTGCCTGTAATCCTAGTACTTACTAGGTGCAGGTGGGAGGATTCCAAGGCAAGGCCATGCTGGAGTGACTTAAAGGCTAGCCTATGCTACATAATGAAACCCTGCTTCAAGAAAACTAAAACAAGAGTGGGTGAGATAGCTCAGTGGCTAAAGGCATTTGTTACCAAGCCTGGAGTGATCCTTAGGATCCACATGAAAGTAGAAGAGAGCTAAATCCTAGAATCCTGAAGTTTTCCTCTGACTGTGATATTGTGATATGTGCGTGACCTGGCACACATACTCACATTCTCTCTCTCTCTCTCTCTCTCTCTCTCTCTCTCTCTCTGTCTCTCTCCTCTCTCTCTCTCCTCTCTCTCTCTCTCTCCTCTCTCCCCTCTCCCCCCTCTCTCTCTCCTCTCTCCTCTCTCTCCCCTCTCTCTCTTTCGCTCTCTCTTTCTCTCTCTCCTCTCTCTCTCTCTCTCCTCTCTCCTTCCTTTCCCCTCTCCCATCTCTTTCCCCTCCTCCCCTCTTCCCTCTTCCCTTCCTCCCTATCCTACTCTCTTTCCCTCCTCCCTTCTTCCCTCTCTCTCCCCCCTCTCTCACACACAGTAAATAAATGCAATAAAAATATGTTTAAAGACCCCATAAAACAAAAATCAAAGCCGAAGATGATATAGTAAGATATATCTAGGAGTCTTAGGGGGTTGGGTACTTAGCAGAAATGATTACATTAGAGCATCCTGAATGCAAAAAAGAACAGGCAAGCTTTTTTAATGAGTCAGGGATTTGTGAGTCTCCAATGTTGATATATATAAGCTGTAGATAGAATATAGTGATATATTTTATCTGTTAACTCCTTAATCTGCAAATTAGAATCATTGTAAGTACTAGGGAGGGATCAATGATGTGGAATTTTTGATTATGAGTCCACTTTCTCAAGTAGGATGAGATCCTCAGATGCCACTGAGTTGACTGCCTTGTTCCTTGTCCAATACCAATTCAGAATCTAGAAGGAAACCAAACCTCCTTGAAATTAAAAATGTTACCTCTTATTTCACACCAGAAGTGGGCTTTTTACACAGGGACATTCACTTCTTAAAATACTTTTCTTAAAATGATTTAGAATGTCTCTACAGATAGAGAAGATTTCTGTTTTGGAGACAGGGGTCTCTCTGTATAGCTGTGGGCTAGCTTGGGACACCTCTCTCTCCCCTTCTAATGCTGTGAGACCAAAGAATCACCAGACATGGCAAGATGATTCCTCAAAGTCCAGAGTTGTTCTATTTAGAGGCTGCCTTTTCAAGCTGCCAGGTGAGTTTTCCTTGCTCACAGAGTATTGTGGGCA
This sequence comes from Arvicola amphibius, assembly GCF_903992535.2. Classification (NCBI taxonomy): domain Eukaryota; kingdom Metazoa; phylum Chordata; class Mammalia; order Rodentia; family Cricetidae; genus Arvicola; species Arvicola amphibius. The sequence goes on from NC_052047.1 coordinate 109,542,699, forward strand.
AGAAGATAGACTGTTAACAACTAGGTTATCTAACAGAGATGCTTGCTTCCTTCAAAAGTGAAGCCAGCACCTACTGCTCTCCACAGTATCCCCATGGTGAAGAAAGCACAATATAGCCAATGTGCTTTAGAGGTAAAGATGGGACTTTTAAGTCACTATAGCTTGTTGGACTTTTTATCCAGTTAAAGACAAGAAATTCATGTTGTTAAAATAAAATTGGTTCTTTTCTAAAGTTTGAGTGTAGCCTGGTCTACATAGCGAGTTCCAGGCCAGCAAAGTGCATATAGAGACCTTTCTTATTAAAAAAATAAAATAAAAAACAGAATAAAAATAAAAAAGGTGTTTTTTATCTTTGGCTCATACCAACTCTCCTGCATGCCATTCCTTTTTGCTAATTTGTGCTTGCTGAGACACAGCACAGACAGATGTCAAACCCCTGCTGAAACCTTTCCTAACGCTCCCAGACTATGGGTTCATCATCTTGAACTGCGGTGGGGCTGTACTCAGTTCTCAAATTGGGTGTTCAAAACCAGAGGCTGAAATTTATTAGTGTTTGTGTCCTCCAGGATTAAGAAGAGATCTCTGTAAAAGAGGTTGCACTCAGTGGAGATTTTCACAGCAGTGAGTGAAAGAATGAATGAACCAAGTGATCCATACTGGCAATGCTGACAGGGCAGGGAGGGTGGTATCAGAATCAGATAGAGTTAGGGTCACATTCTCTAGGGCAGGGCAGCTTGGGCACAGAGGAAAGATCATTGAGCTTCAGTTGAATTAGCCAGCGAGACCTGACTTTCAGTAGTTGTTGTGACTCTGTGTCCTTACAGGCTCTGTATGTGGTCCAGGCCTATGCTAGTCACTTCCCATCATTATGACTAAGCTAAGAAAACAGCTTGAGGAGGGCAGAATTATTTTGACACACTAGCCTAAGACCTAACTTTCAATATGTGAACTCTTTAGAATAGATTTGTTTACTTTTCTTTTATATTTAGGGGGCATTTTGCCTGCATGCATGTCTGGCACTGTATGCAATTCAGTGTCTTTGGAGGCTAAAAGAGGGCTTTTGATCCTCAGGACTAGAATTTACTGGCAATTGGGAGCCACTGTGTGGGGGGGCTGGGACTGAGCTCAGGTCCACTGCAAGAGCACCAAGTGGCTCTTACCCCTGGATCTCCTCTTTCTGCCTCACCACATGAATTGTAAGTGGTTTTCATTTCTCAACCATAACAAAATCTTTGGTTTATTTCCAATTTTAATTTTTTAATATTTTATTTATTTATCCATTGTGTGTTTGTATTTTTTTGTGTGTAGTGTGTGTGTGTGTGTGTGTGTGTGTGTGTGTTAGAAAATGGATTTCAGGAGTTGTCTTTCTTCTTCTACCATGTGGGTCTCAGGGATTAAACTCTGGTCATCACGCTGGAAGGAAGTGCTTTCATCTACTGAGCAATCTAACCAGCCCACCGACTGTGCTTAGACATGAAGACAATTACCCTCACCTTTCACACCAGTGAAGGAAATTTTAGAAGAAACCAGAGAAAAGTGACACTAAAACATTGAGAGTTTGGGAAGGGCTGCGAAGCCAGGCACCAAAGACGTGGTGGGAAGGCTTATCTCAGGCTGGAGGACAGCCAACCTGTGACCCTACATGCCCAGAAAGTGGGCAGCCCAGGGCCCCTCCCAGACAGACCGGCAAGATCCACCGACATGGATCAGCTAGATTTGTGGTATGAAGTCATAGTCCATAGTGATGCTATCAGAGGTAGGGTGGATAATTACATGCTTGATGGAGCTTTTGTGATAAAATGAAGAAGTGTTAAATATACCCACTGATGGGATGAAGAATGTAAGGCTTGGTTTGCTTGAAATCTTCTGATGGGGAACCAACTTTCTGTGGCTGTATCTGGTGCTACCCTATGGGATGGTGCCTGCCTCCTCCTTGAAATTCAAATGCTCCACCTTGCCCTAGGCAGAAGGTGAGGCTCAGGGAGGGTTTCCTAAGTGAGCAAATTGCTGGTTCTGTGGACTTGCAAGGAAACAAAGGGAGACTCACTTAGTGGAAGGAAGAGGGCCCCTGTGTTTCAGCACAGGCCAGTTGACAAACTTGGGCTTGGCATGGAAATTCTACCTATGGAAAAAAAAAATAAAAAGCAAGCCCAGTAGTTAAAGTTCTGCATGCCTTGCCCAAAACATCTAAGACTCAACCTTGGTGAACACTGGAAATAAAAGCTAGTGGAATTTGAGCAGTCACAGGGAAAAGCTAGTGGCTTTAGTTACATGACTTTATAATTGTTTACATATTACTCTCATATATGTTTACATATTATTCTCATATATGTTAATAAGTGCAGTGATTATTTGTCTTGAGCTGTAAGCTATATGCAAAGCACAGGGACAACTGTTGGTTCTTTTTATGGTTACTGACCATAGGATGATGGGATGTTAGGTGTTATGTGATGTGAAGAGGTGTTATGACGGAGAGGGGTCAAACGACCACATGATGGGCAATGGAAGAGCAAGCTTTGGGTTCTCTGGGTGGGCTGAAGTTTGATAGAGTAGTCTTCTGGTAATGGACACAGTTTTAGGAGATGTTTGACTCTTGTGAGCTAGCATTCTGGCCTTCGGCTTTTGTAGGTAGTGATTTAGTTCAATAATTGACAGATGACTCATTATTTTGCATAAATAGCCTGACCTCCTGGATTGCTCTGGACGAGGTCCCAGAGTTTGCAAGGTTGAGGCTCATTAGGTGCTTGAGCTGTGGAGAAATTGTAGGGGTGGCCTAGGAGAAACACACACCAGCTCCAACAAGTTAGTCTTCAATTATTGTAGTATTGGTAAAACTGATTTAAAAGTTTAATATATAGAACTGAGAAGAATCTGACCCAAGGGTCAAAACAGAAATGGGCTGATATAATGTGAGTGCATAGATGCTGATCCTTTCATTCGAATTTAACCATTTACCGGGTATCTTAGGCTCCAGTGAAGTGTTACTGTTATGGAGAAAGGCAGCCTTTGAGTATCTGCACAGTAACATAGGAACTGTGGCCAGATGTACAAGGTAAAGGTGGTCAGTATAGCGGTTAGCGGGCAGCTAATGTCCTGCTCAGCTACGTGACCACCATCCTTAGTAACCTTAGGTTACCTAAGACTATATGAAGCTCGAGGGCTTGTGATAATACCAATAGAGAAATTCATTATAAAGTGACTGTAATTTTGCTCTGATAGAGTGCTTGATGTCTGAGCTGAGTCTAAGAACCTGCTAGAATATATTTTAAGAATTCCCCCATCAGTCGCAACTCTCTCACTCTGTTCTTTGTGTGTCATTTATCTCAGTCAGTCATAAGGACTGCCTCGTCTATCAGCACTCTGACTGTAAGGCCTTATGGACAAACCGTCAAAAACATGATTTCAGTGGGTAACTGACAAAGGGTTCAGTTTCCATTTGTCCCCTTGCTGTGGTCCTTACCTGTATTGTGTGTGGGACTTAAATAGGACACACACAAATTTTTCTTATTCTTTGTAAGTTTCTATGATGCTTGTGTGAGGTAAGAAAATTGTAAAGAAGGTTTGAGTTCAGTGAGAAAAGTCAAGAAAGCCTCTCATTGAAGTTTGACTTCCGGGTCTATTTATGGATTGCTTAATTTTATTGACTAAATTTTTATTTGACACCAACCTTGCTCTGGGCATCCCAGGAGTCAGTTGGAATAAAATGATGAATGTCCTGTTCATTGTTGTAATGTGATTTTAGGAAATACTGTTTTTGGTTTAGGAAGCTAAAATAATTTTGCTAAATCTGCCCCCTAGTGGCCAAGAGAAGAAAACACTGCATTCACATTACCCTGGGTATCATCTCAACATCAAGGGGTCAATGTCAAAGACATTGACAAAAAGGTTCAGGCTACTCAAATCCTTTCTCATTAAAATCAGCTTTCACTCTCCACACTATATTACCCTGTGCCTTGATGTCAAAGAGTGTAGAAAATTAACACCAAGTAAATAAAATAAAAACGATGTGCCCCCCCACCAAGATAACAGAGCAGCAAATTATAAGATTCTCTACCTCCATCCTCTGCCTGGCCCCCTCTCTACTGTATCTGTATCTTGCATATCAAATAGGACAGTACACATGTGTTCAAGGGTGTCATAGAGTAACTAGGTAAAAGAAAGGTGCAGCCCTGGCATGAAACCACAGCAGGGCAGCTGATAGTAATCAGTGCAGGGCCTCATGAGTCAGACCAGCACTCGACACACAGTGAACTCTCCTCACCAAACCTGGGATTGGATTTTTTTCCCTTCTTGTGTCTGGAAATATTTTTGTGCTGTTCTTAGCGGAAAGGACAGTAATTATATCCCACACAGCTCTGTGATGGCTTTTTTTTTTTTTTGATAATTCACCTTGGCTAGGTGACCACCTGCAGTTATTCAACCATGTAGGAGTTGCTGGGAAAGGATTTTGTGAATGTTACTAAAATACCAAACCTCTTCCCTTCAGGTCCAGACGGTCCTGGACTATCTCGGTTAGCCTGGCTTGATTCACTGAAAGTCTTCAGAGTCAGGACTGAGGTTTTCCCTTGTTGGGAGAGCTAGGTATGACGTTCACCTGATAGAGTGTTTGCCCATCATACTTTGAAGCCCTGGGTTTGATACCCAACACCGCACAAACCAAGCATGACTGTGGTCACCTGTAATCCTAGCATACTGGAGGCGGAGCCAGGAGGATCAGCTGCTCAAGATCACCCTTGCTTACCTCATCCTTGACCTTGTCATGGATGACAGACAGAGAGACACCTATAGAGAGAGGACTTCCTGTGGGGGAACAGCTGGACTCTAGTCCTCTTTTCCTTCCTGATTGCCAGTGCTGTGAATGCTTAGTCAGCCTTGACAAATGTGTTAGCCATTTCTGATGAAATCATTTGCTAAAGCTACTGTTAAAAGAACACTACAAACTGCACCTGTGGCTAGAATAGCATACATTTATTACCTCACATTTCTGGAGCATAGAGGTCCAAGGTCAGTGAGTCAGCAGGTTGATTCTTTCTGGGCGCTGAAATGCTTCTCAATGCCTTCCATGCCTCTCCCCTTGCTTTGATAGGTCACTGTCACTTGCTGGTGTCCTTCTGGTGTTTGTCTTCATCTTCTATGTTGTTGCTCTATGTGTATCTCTCTCTGCATCCAAATTTCCACATTTTATGAGGACATAAATTATATAGAATTGGAATGCTCTAATGACCTTATTTTAAGTTAATTACTTCTGTAAAGACTGTATCTCCAAATATCAGGGTTGTCTTCTGGAGTACTGCAGTTTAGGATTCCAGCACATTTTAGAAGACATTAATTTATCCCAGCTCTTACTGAGCCCGGAGTGAATTGCTTAGTACAATTCCTCAAAGCAGCTTACCAGAAACTTTGATTGCTCCAGGAGGCACATCCCATGTTTCCAGAAGCACTGATTCATCCTCTGATATGGAGACATTGAAATCTGAGTATAAACATAATGCAATTGCTCAGATCACAGACTGTCAAGCCTGATAAATCAGAAAATGATTTATGGTGATTTTATCAGAATTGTGGAGACACCTCAGTAAACAGGGCTACATGGGTCTCTTAGGTGTAATATTTTAACTGCAACCTGGTTTCTCCTTCAGCAGCTGTTTAAGATTTAGCCAAAATGGAAAGTTCAGGAAGCAGATAACTGGCTCTTTAGAGCTCCCATACAGAAGAAAATTCATGAGTGTAACGATACGGAGGTTGAGGAGTACAAATGCCCAGGGCCTGGGATAGATGAAGTCATTAAATGATCTTTTCAGTAGGTGTGTGTTCCATATTTGCACACAGCCAAGTGAATCTCCTCTGATTTAACCTCGACTCTCACTCTTTTTTTTTTCTTTGTTTTTTCTTAGCTGTGTTAGGTGTAGAACCTAGGGCTTCATGCATGCTCAGAAGAAACTCCAGCACTGATCATAGCTTCCCACCCCACTCTTAAATGTGAATTATTCTCTCACCATAAGACTAAAAATAATGAGTCTTACATGACATTCCTAAGACCATACATCTAGAAAGGACATGCAGCCTAATTTCATTCTTTGTGGAGTCCATACATGGATCTTCCTAATGACTAAAATTTATTTATAACCTGTGGTGGTTTGAATGAGAATGGATCATATATTTGAATATTTGGTTCCTAGATTGTGGACTTTTTAGAAAGGACTAGGGGTAGAACTATGTTGGAGGAGGTATGTCACTAAGGGTGAACTTTGTTCTCAAAAGCCGGCTGTGGTGGTTTGAATGAGAAAGGCCGTACAGGCTCACATATTAAAATGCTTGGTCACCAGGGAGTGGAATTGTTGGAGAAGATTAAAAGGTGTGGCATTGTTTGAGGAGGTGTGCCACTGGGAATGGGCTTTGAGATTTCATAAACCCACTCAAGGCCCAGTCTCCTCTCTCTGCTTGTTGCCTTGGGATCTGATGTAAAGCTCTCAGCTCCTACTCCAGCACCATGCTGTCTGCTTCCTACCATGATGATAATGGATGAACCCATAAGCAAGTCCCCAATGAAAGCCTTTATTTTATAATGACTGCCTTGGTTGTGTTGTCTCTTCACAGCAATAAAATATTAGCTAAGACACTCACTCCAGGCCCAGCCATGCTCTTTTCTACCATGTGCGTGCGGATCAGGAGTGAGCTCTCAGCTATTGCTCTAGTGTCATGCCTGTTTGTCTGCTTGCCTGTCACCATGCTTCCCACCACAATGATCATAGATTAACCCTCTGAAACTGAGGCACGCCCCTAATTAAATGTTTCTTTTTGTAAGTCATCTTGGTCATGTCTCTTCACAGCAACAGAATGGTAACTAAGACATAACCCCACAGGTCATAGTCATGGTGCTTTTATGACACATATGATGCCACATTACCTACGAGCTGAGGTGGCACAAGGCACACTCTGCCACTGCCCCCTCCTCCTTTTCTTTCCAGATTTATTTTATGTGTTAAATGTTTCACTTGTATATGCACTGTGTATCTGCTTTGTGCTTATGGAGGCCAAAACGGTGCTCAACTCCCCGAAACCAGAGTTACAGATAAGTTGCCCTGAGGACTGGGGATTGAACCTAGGCCCTCTGCAAGAGGAGGGAGTATTTTTAACCTCCATCTCTTCAGTCCTTCATTTTACCATCTTGTCCCAGCTTTCAAAAGTCTTTGCCAATGTTTATTTGTTGCCCTATCATTTTGCTGTTGTTTGTGTGTGTGTGTGTGTGTGTTTATTGATTAAGCTGTTTAATATAGCTAAGTGTAGGGTTGAAGTGCCCCCTAGTGGAAGAAGAAGACCACACTATATCCTACAGAGAAAATATATGAACGTGAGGCAGACAAGATGGCTCAGCTGATAAAGGTGTTGGCTGTCAAACCCGATGACCTGAGTTCAATTCCTGGAACCCACAAGGTTGAAGAATAGAACAGACTTCTGAAAGCTGTCTTCTGACCTCAAAATGTCTATAGTGGCATGTGTATACACACACACACACACACACACATTTAAAAAAGAAAAGAAAATAAGAATGACCTAGGTATGGCTGTACAAGCCTGTTTTAAGAGGTGGAGGCAGGAAGATGGTGAGCCTGAGGTTATATCAAGTTCCAGGTCAGTCTCAAATCAAAAGCAAATTAAAATACATCTGCTAGATATGTTTTTAAAAGACATGCATTATAGTGCTGTTCTTCATGAATTCAATGTTAATGAGTAAAAATTACATATTAAATAAGGTAGATTTCATGAAGGTTATATATTGGCTGGTTGATACACACATCAGGGATTGTAAAACCTGACCACATCAATTCCTAGGAACATTTAATGGCTTCCTGTCTCCTATTTAGCATCCATGGTGACTTTATATGATGCAATTGCCCTAAGGAGCATCAGCAGTACCTATGTTGTATTGCTCAGATTGGCCTTTGCTACCATGATCTGAGGACTAGAGCTGGGAACCTAAGAGCTGATTCTAACTTCTTACCTGCTCTAGAAATGAAGGAGACCTCAGCCTGGAAGCCCCTGGAGGTGCCATTCTCATCTGATTGGAAGCTGATAAGCATTACACTGGAGGTGCTCAGAACAGGGCTAGGTACCACATAGCCACATAGGCGAGCTGTGAGGCCCCACACAGGTAAGCAAAGCCAATGTGAATACATATAACATTAGATAAAGAAAAAAACACGTGTGCTTTAGACATATTGACAAGCTTTTCTGAAAATATCACAGTTCATCTTTCAAACAAAGAGATTTGCCTCTTCAAAATGTGTTTAGACTCCACCAGCATTTCAAGTTTGTCCCAACTGCTGAATACTCCCAAAGTGCTGCTAAGGGAATCACCTCTAGCCATAAGGTTCACTAAGTAAGTTTTTGAGGTGCCAGGGCTAGGGATGAGCCCAAGGGCCTTGTGCATGCCGGGCAAGCACTCTGCCACTGAGCTGCCTCCCTAGCCCATGAGACTTGTCTCTGACTCCTCTTCATTTGGGTCTTTTACATTTTGGTTCAAATAGTCTTTGGTCCTTGCTCTTCACTCCTCTACACAAAATCAGGGGGTGCTGAGACTAATGGGAGAGATGGAGGAGGGTCAGGGAACACAGGAAAATTAAGACAAATCCTTTTATTCCCCATCTCAAAACCAGGTCCAAGACCAACCAGGGGATGCCAGAGCTTCAGGGGAATACAAACCTATTTCCTTCTCCCCCTCGACATCACTGTGTACAGTCACATAGTCAGAAGTGCAGTCTCCATTTTCTTCTATTTCTAGGCTCTGAAATGACAGCTGAGAAGACTTCTGGTTATAGCAAGGAAAGAGCAGATAGCTCTAGGTCATTTACCTTGCTCTAGAGGAGTGGTTTTCAACCTGTGGGTCATGACCCCTTTGGAGTCAAATGACCCTTTCACAGGGGTCACCTAAGGCCATTGGAAAACACATATATTACATTATGATTCATAGCAATAGCAGAGTCACAGTTATGAAATTGCAAAAAAAACAATTGTATGGTTGGGGGGTCACTACATCTTGAGGAACTGTATTAAAGGGTTGCAGCATTAGGAAGGTTGAGAACCACTGCTCTAGAGTAAGAATTTAGTTGAGAAAGTTCTAGAGATATTCATGAGTGACTAAGTTACTTAGGAAAAGGCAGTAGACTCTCTATAGATATTGAAACATAGAAGCTATCAAATACAGCCAGCATGTGAGGGTGAGGATCTGTACAAACATCTGAACTCCCTATAGAGACTGTCTTCTCGGGAGGCTGTTTTGGGGTTGTGCTACTTGGCCATGTAAGATTTTCTTAAGGAGCAATGAGCAAAATTGAACTCAAACACAGTATGAATCCACAGTGTTTCTGGTGTTCTTGCCTGTGTTACATCATGTGACTCTACTACAGCCTTGGTTCTGAACATGATACATGTGCACTTGACACTAAGCATGTAGTTGTATGCAATGCCTGTGAATGCTGCACAAAACACCATGACCCAGATGCAAGCCCAGTGTCTGTTATGACCTCGGGAGTTTTTGCTGCACATACAAAGTTTCCTGCTTTTATAGAAACGCAATGGCTTTCTTACAGAAAACAAAGATTCAAATATTCAACTATTTCCCGACCACCATTCCTCAGCATGAATCAAATCACCAGATCTTTGAATCAGATTGTATTAAAAGACTTGATTTTAAGAACTTCCATTTGAGTTACTGACTTAAATTTTTAAAAAAAGAAATTTGGCTTGGGATTAAGAAGCATTGCAAGAAATTTCTGGAAGGGACATAAATGTACTTCTGTCGTTTTATATTTTTGCAAAGTTAAGTCTCAGCACTGATGATTATAAAGTCAAAACACTGGATCAATCCTGGAAATCATTGCAGATTCTCTCTCTGTCCTGCAATATCCACCTTCACTCATTCTTAAAACCAGGATGATCTCATTTATTTAGGCTTCTAACCTCTGACTGTCCATTAGTGTTTAATTGGCAACAAAGAATGGGGTCAAATATGCAATAAACTTCTTATCATGATATTCAAATGCCTATACTTTGGCCTCAGCCTCACTTTCTCTTATTCTTTCTAAGTACAATTTATGACTCTGTAAACTACCTTGCCCTGGTCGGTGCTGGCTCCTCTTTGCTGTGTCTTCTCTGCTTGGAGATAGTAATGACACTGGCAAGATTGTTATCAACTTTTTAATTAGTAATAATGTATTTTTTTCTAATTTGAGTTTATAAGGAAGAGTATTTGTTCTTAAAAATGCTAAAGACTTGTCAAAGTCACCAGGTAGTCAGTCATTAAGGTAACACTGGGGAATTTCTGTTTGAACAAGAGCTACAGAGTGCAAGTTCCATCTAGTGGTGGCTGCAGGGAAGCAAAGTTGTTATTGGAATATTTATTCAGGTACTGAGGACTAACAAGTCAGATAAAAACCTCTGCCTGAGAGATCCACAGCTAAGCTCTGAGTTGAGCTCCCAGAGTCCAGTACAAGAGTGGGAGGAGCAATAATATGAGCAAAGGGGTCAAGACCATGATGGGGACAATGAAGGGGGGAAAGGAACCTGCATAGGACCAAACTAGGACCTCTGAATGTGGGTGAGTTGTGTGGCTTGAGCAGTGTGTGGGGCCACTAGCAGTGGAACCAGGATTTATCCCTAGTGTTTGAACTGCCTTTTTGGAGCCCATTCTCTTTGAAGAATACCTTGCTCAGCCTAGATAGTGTGAGAGGGGGCGTGGAGCTTGGTCCTGCCTCAAAGTGTTGTGCCAGACTTTGTTGACTCCCCATGGAAAACCTTACCCTCTCTGAGGAGTGGATGGAGGATGGGGTGAGAGGAAGATGTGGGGAGTGGGAGGAGGGGAAGGAGTGGGAACTATGATTGGTAAGTAAAGTGAGAAAAGATTGTTTTTAAAAAAATAAATAAAATAAAAGTGAAAGAAAGAAAGGAAGGAAAGAAGGAAAGAAGGAAGGAAGGAAGAAAGAAAAAAAGAAAGAAACAACAACAAAACAAGAACACCAAAACCAAAAACCTCTGCATGCACAGTGTCTGTCAGGTATCCCGTGACTATATCACGTCTAATTTAGGACAAGCACAATACCTTAATTAGGTAATGGTTGGGGGCTTGAAAGATCCAGGTACAGCTAGCCATGTCACTGTAGTCTTCAGGGTAGTGAAGACTATGGATGGTGCCTTCTTCAAAGAGGATATTTAGAGACTCGCAGCCAGAACCTAAAACAAAGGAGGGCAAAGCAAATGCAACCACTGAAGAAAGACTTCTGGTGTTCTTCCTCCTGTCTCTACCAAGTGATAAACTACAGCTTGTGTCAGAGCCAACCACAAAGGTAGAGTCTTGTGACCTAGCTTCCATAGTTCTTAAGGCCGTCTCAGCTCACTTGGGTCAGTGATCACCATGAACCTTCAGGGCAGGGGAGGAGAGACTACATCCTTCAGCTGGCCAATGTGCCTTCTCCATTATGCAGCCAGCAGACCTTGGTGGGGGGAGGGGATCCCTGCCCCTCACCCAACTCCTCTGATGCCAAAACTTCTGCAAAGGGCCTAGAAGTGAGCAATGGAAGTAAATGGCTTTTTACCAGGAAGGTAGTTTGGCTTGAGAGCTTTATAGGTAAGATTAAACCCAGTGGCGTAATCTGTGGCATCAGAGATGAATCTCAGCCGGATAGAACTGGAGCCAATGAGAATGGACGAAGGGAGGCTTTCTCCACAGAATTTCCCTGTAATGTGGAGAAGAGTCTTTGTTCAGAGTCTGGAAAATGGCACTGTTCAGAGTCTGGAAAATGGCACCATACAAATGTATCAAGGAGATGTGACCTTGTCCTGGAATTTCAGGATGGCCTAATTAGGCTTCTCACCTTCTGCATGGCTGGGGTTTTGATCCGGAATGTTCTGTTTTCATGCTGCTCTTTGGCTTTTGTGGGATGTTTGTTGATGTCCTATCCTTTACAGCAGCCCCTGCTATAGTCTAGTCTATAGTATCACTATATTCTCCTATAGTCTATAGTATCACCTATATTCCCTATAGTCTATAGTATCACCTATATTCTCCTATAGTCTATAGTATCACCTATATTCCCTATAGTCTATAATATCACCTATATTCCCTATAGTCTATACTATCACCTATATTCTCCTATAGTCTATAGTATCACCTATATTCTCCTATAGTCTATAGTATCACCTATATTCTCCTATAGTCTATAGTATCACCTATATTCCCTATAGTCTATAATATCACCTATATTCCCTATAGTCTATACTATCACCTATATTCTCCTATAGTCTATAGTATCACCTATATTCCCTATAGTCTATACTATCACCTATATTCTCCTATAGTCTATAGTATCACCTATATTCTCCTATAGTCTATAGTGTCACCTATATTCCCTATAGTCTATACTATCACCTATATTCCCTATAGTCTATACTATCACCTATATTCTCCTATAGTCTATAGTATCACCTATATTCTCCTATAGTCTATAGTATCACCTATATTCCCTATAGTCTATAGTATCACCTATATTCTCCTATAGTCTATAGTATCACCTATATTCCCTATAGTCTATAGTATCACCTATATTCTCCTATAGTCTATAGTATCACCTATATTCCCTATAGTCTATAGTATCACCTATATTCCCTATAGTCTATAGTATCACCTATATTCTCTGAAGTTGCAACAGTCAGGAATACTTCTACAAATGCCCGATGAAGTGGGCAAAGTCGCTTCCGGGTAAAAATGACTGAAACATTACTCCATTTCTGTAATTTGATTGCTTGTTTGAGACAGGACATCACTATTTGGGTTACAGATATGTGTCACTATGCTTGGCTTCATTTATGTTTTTGACATAAATATGTTTTGCTTCTTGGTGCCATTCTTCCAAGTCTATTGAAGCAGATAAAAGCCACTTGCATACATATGTAAGCAGTGTCCTGCTTGGAAACCCAGCAACTCATGTAAATTTTAGTTCTAATTGGGTCAAAACCCAGGCAGCTTGGCTTTAAAAGTATCAGATGCAGCTGCTGAAGTGCCCATAGCAGGCTCAGACTCAGTTCTTCCCCACTTTAGAGAAGACTTTCAAAGTTAGAAAAAGGATAATGTGGCATTTACAGATGGCTCAAGGTCAGACATACAGTAACCAGACCTTGTTAAGTCCACTTAGCACAGCTTTCCATATGATGACAGAGTTAAGGACCACTCACCAATGAGCCTGTCTTCTAGGGAATATATTGCCAGGTAATTGTGGTGACAAGATTCTGCATCCAAGTGGGACAAATTGAGCAATATATGCATATCCTCTGGAACCAGCAGGGTCCAGACACACAGTCTGCAGGCAGATACACGGAAAGGGTGTTACTTCTAGACAGAAAGTAGCAGTCACAATCCTGTTAACAGACACAGGCAGGCTGGAGGAGGAGTCTTGGGGAGGCCAACAGAGGGAGTACTTACTGCTCGCTCTCATAGTACAGGTGGAGGCTTTCTGGAAAGTGCAGCTCTCCCTCAGACCCACTTATTAGACCATCAGGCTCACTACATGAAGCTGAGAGGGAAAGTCACAGCATCAGCGCTGGCACCCAGTGCTAACAGCTATTACACCTTCCGGAAGCTGAAGACAGGGAAGACAATGGTGCTCTGTGTGCTTTCATTCTTCATGCACTATTTCCTGTCTTGGCTGCTATGAAGCCTCATTGTTCTGAATTTTTGTCCTTTTTATGTCCTGCTTACCTTTGAGATGCTATAACTTCCTCTGTCACTTTGACCTTGTAGCTTCATTCTGTGGGTGCAGGGACTCCCCGGGTTCTAGCCTAGGCTTCCTTTTCTCTTCTTATCCAGGTCTTAAGCATAGGCTCAGTCACATCAGCAGCTTCATCGCTTACCTCTACTCTCCTGGACATTAGGTCAGACTTGCAGTAATGTCCAGTTATCTTTCCCAAAACTCAACACGGTACAAGTGTGACTCCTCTTCATCAGTAAAACTGTAGTTACTTCTGATTTGGTTATGCATGTGCTTTCTGTAATGCTCAAAGCTGTGATGACGTAGAGTCAAGTTGGATTCCTCCCTGTCTTTCCTTTCAGTCTTCAGAAAATTGGTTCTGAACTTTTTTCCTTTTTATCTTTTCATTCTCTGGCCCTTATCCTGTTTTAATCTTACATTTTCTTTTCTTTCTTGAATTCCCCTTGATTTATTAGTCCCTTAATCTCCTTCATGCTGTTCTTCTGTTCTTATGGTATAGATAAAATGTATTTATATCAACAATCAGGTTCTCGTCATAAAATGAAGCCCACTTTTTGACCAAAATGTGCGGTTTCCAGAATTTGATCTCAAATTATCTTTCTATTACTTTTTCTTGTGAGAATTCCTTACACTTCCTACCCTTGAGCTGCCTTGGCTGTCTTACTGCTGCATCCTATATTTTTCCTTCTTCATCCTTTGTAGTCTATCCTGCATAAGGCTTCTGCTCCAAAGGCTACACACTGATCATTTATATCTGTGAGAAGCCTAGCTCTGGGAAGTCTACTTTGCTACATCACTTTTTGAGGCAGAATTCTAAAGGCTCAAGGACACAGTGAAGAGTAAGCTAAGACCCAATATCCAAAGACACAGTGAAGAGTAAGCTAAGGCCCAATCTCCTTTCTTTAGGATAATATAACTGAGGAAAGAGCTTGCCCCAGATCTAAGAGTGAATTCATCTAAGGAGTCACAGTGAGCAGGGATATGCCCCCTGTGTAAGTAGGGGCACACTCAAGGGAGGGTGTGTAGCTTATTAACTGTTTCTGCACCACCTCCCCTCTTCTCCTATTATCTAGTTGAAAGATTGTATTTGTCAATTAGTGTTTGCTGAATTAGACAAAGCTATGGTTTGACAAAAAGATACACGTAATGGGGCTCTGTGGCTATGGAATTGGCAGACTGGCAGGAATATGTGGGTGCTCTTTGGAGTTTTATACCAAGTGATCAGAGAAACACCTCCGAGAAAGACTTTGATGTTAACAGGAACTGAGACTCGGAAATGTTAGTATGTTAATTCATGCTCCTGCAAGAGCAGGCTGCAAGGAATACCCACCTCTGGTGTTCTTTCTTCGATGGCCTGAGAAACAAAAAGAAAGATGCGATTCAAAGCTTCTGCCTCCTTGACAAAAAGTTGACTAAAAAGCAGAGCATTTTAGTTAATATCCAAATACTGAAAATTTAATCTGTGAGAAGAACAGCAGCTTGGATAAAATGACAAAGTAGGGCAGAGGTCCTGGCATTTTGAAACAATTTCACTTTATTCTCACTAATGAAGAAACAGTGATTAACTTGGAGATTACACAGAGCAAAAAGAGGCAAGGAAGTATGAGAATAGAGGCCAGAGATAGAAATAACCTTCCTCCAAACCATGCGTATTTGGAATAGTCACACACTGAGGACCAGATACCTGTCATTGTGTAATACTCTAGAAAAAAAACCCTTTAATTCTGAGTTAATTTTAATTAATCCCTTTTGATATAATGGAAGCCAATTTGAGACTAGAAGACATCGGTTAAGGAAACAGTTGAATTTGGAGGTGGAAGGGAAGTTACAAGTTTTTTGGGGGGCTGGGCTGGTTGACTAGAAAACTGTATGTAGACTACACCCTTCAGATTTACCACATTTGTTTCTAAATCTTTGCCTTATTAATTTGAAGTGAGATTACTCATTATGGTGGAGACTATGTGCTGTACTGTATATGACTTAGCAGCTCCCATGATCTCTATCCACCTGGCAGTGATATCCCTTCTTTAATTGTGACATCTGAAAATATTTTCTAATATTTTCTGTGTGGTCAGATTATCAGTAGTTGACCATTACTGAGCTATGCTTTAGCTTGGTGAATCTTGCTAGAACAGTTGAAAAGTAGGTAGAGATGCATATATCACCAGATAACATAGTTTTAAACATAGACAAAGCAATTTATGAGGAATATATTCATTCTTCAGTGAATATTTTAATACTCGGATATGGATGATGTTTTGCTCTTGTATTAGACTGTACATTTCAGAATCCTCAAGTATTACACTGAGAACAGAAGTGCCCCCCTCCAGTCCCGACTTGTCTAGCCTGCTGATGTTCTTTACCCCGTAGAACTGTAGCTTCCTAAGCTTGCAGGATGGCTTCATTACCAGTCTGGATGTGTTTGTGGATCCAGGGAAGCACTCTGCTAAGATCTGTGAAGATCCCGGGAGATCCTTGCTCTTTTTTCCTTGAATTGTTTCTCCAGCCTCGACCACAGCCTAAACCCCAAGAAGTCACGCCAGCCAGAGTCCAAGACCCTTTGCTATTCTGGCACATAAGTGATCCTCCTGAATCTCCCTGTGGGAGGAAGAAGGAAGCCTCTGTTACCATGATTGTCAGTGGAGGGGCCTCAGAGTGCCCACTTACCCACAAGAGTGCTAATGACAAGCATAGCATAGCCTCAACTTCTAATAATTTAGACACAGCACTCCGGAAGAACATCTGGACATGATTTTCATTTAGTCCTCAAACAGCAGAGCCTGTCAGTTGCTGCTCCTTCTCCCCACCCTTGGCTCTCATCAAAGCAACAGAATTCCTCCCCTTTCCTGTTCATATCATGGACTCAAAGATATCCTGCTTAGTGATACAAATGACCACAGTCTTCATAATGCCAAGAATTAAGAAGTGTCATTCTCAACAGCCCTAATCTAGAAACCTCAAAATAAGAAGAGACATCCTTACGTGGTGGGAGAAACCTGAGCACCTCATCCTTAGGACCTCCTCTACTATTTTCAGTGACAAACAGATTCCAGGTTAGTCTGGAACCAGCATGCTTAGTCTCCTCCCTGCTAACAAACTTTCCTGGGCCTGGAGCATAGCTGCACCCACTTACCTGACAAGCATCTCTTCCTCCATCAGGGGATCCCGTGCAGAGAAAGGTCTTCCCAGTAACAGGGTTCCTTAAGCTCAACAGAGCCGCCTCACATTCCTCCTGAGTCAAAATTGGCAGGTTCACCTGCTGCAAGACTTGTGGGAGGCTGCCACCTGGAACAAGGGGACAGGTCTGTCAAGCCATGCACTCTTTGGAGGTGAAGGTGCCCGGTTCTTTTGTCATCAGCAGTTGGATGCAGGTTTGTGTCTTTTTGGAAGGATGTTGATTTTTTAAATGCACCAAAACTCACTGTCTTTTGAAATGCTTGCCTGGTTGTTTAAAAACTTTCTGTTTACCCATCAGAAAGTTTTGATTTGGATTAGTAAGAGTGGCACAGGGGCCCTTACCTTCAGCCAAGCGCCCCCAGCCTGCAGTTGTGCAAACAAGTCCAGGCTTAAAGTGTTCTCCTGATTCTGGAAGACATACAGGCCTCACAGATTGGTCTGAAGAAAAGATTAAGGGAGGGGTTGACTCATTCATGCAGGAAAGGATACCATAGTTATCTACCTATTGGCATCTGGGTGGTCCCCAAAGTCTCCTTAAGGTTTGTGATATATCAGCCTGGCATCTTCAGGGGTCGCTTGTCAGCTCTCTTCCCCAAAACCACATAACCCTCCCTCCAGAACCATAAGCAAAGGACATTTTAGGCAGGGGACCCTTCAGAAAAATTCATCTTCCAGTTTATGATCCAGAATAGCTGGTCTCAGGCTATATAACATGATGTGTAGGGGATATAATACAGGTCAAATGATACAGGGAAACAGGGTAGACGATCAGGGTGCACTACCAATTATTTACCAAATTGGAAGGTTCCAGCCATCTTCAGAAGAGCAATATCATAGTTCATAGGTTTTCTGATGGAGAACTGCGGGTGTATTATGATGGTTTCAATGGCTAGTGTTTGCTCTCCTGGCTCGACTTGGCTTAAGTCATGTTCCCCAGCAGTAACATTCAAAGTTAATGCAATGTTTCTATGAAAAGGCAGAAGGAAAGAGATGGGGTTTTGATGAGCCTTTGAGTGTGGTTGTAAATGCTGGCAAATTGGCCTCTTCAAATTGACATGGGCAGATAATGTGGAGTGTGAGAGTGCCGAGCAAAGCAACCAAGAATGATTCCATTGCTATAAGAAAAACGAAACACAGGGATTCTCATTCCAGTGCAGGGCTTGTAAAGTGTAGAGATAGTGGTATAATATCATTCATATTTGTTATCTGTAATCAGCTAGAGAGATACACATGCATTGTAATTTGGGGAGCTAAAATACATAATGAGACTTATTAGGCCAGTGGTTCTCAATCTGTGGATCATGACCCTTTTGGGGGTCAAATGACCCTTCCACAGGTTATCATTATTATTATTTCCTAATAAGATTATTAGGAAACATGGATATTTACATTGTTGTTCATAACAGTAATAAAATTACAGTTATGAAGTAGAAACAAAAATAATTTTAGGGTTATGGGTCATGACAACACTGGGAACTGTATTAAAGGCATTAGGAAGGTTGAGAACCACTGTATTAGGATGTTCCAGTCACAACACCAGTGAGTTATTTTGTGAATTATTTGTGATTCCCAGTAAGGATGTTGCTTCAGTGTTAAAAAATTTCAAGTGGCATTTGTATTATAAAGGGCAGGACACTAACTCTGATGTTCTAGGGAGCATATATGCTCAAGAATTTGGGACCAATTACAACAATAGAAAGTGGAGATTGTCTCTATACCTTCTTTATATTTGTAGTTTATAGTTCTCCCATGAAATGAGGAAGATGCTATTTCCTCAGGTCAGTGTTATATAGAAGGAACTTGATAGGATAAAATGGGATTTTGAGGTTTTTATTCTTTGAGGCCCTTCATTTCCAATGGTGATACTTTATACATGATGGGGAAAGGTATCGTTTCTCTTGGAATGAGTTCCTGAATCCTGAATATGTTAGATACTTAATCTAGTAAATAACATCTCTAGCTTACCACTACCTGTATTGTAGGGACATTGCCAACTATTTTTTCATTTGTTTGTTTGCTCCTTAATTTTTATTTTTACTCAACATATAGGATCTTTATATGTTGCTCAGGCTGGTCCCAAATTTCTTGAATCAGACTTCTTCCTGCTTCAGCTGTTCACACAACTGTGTCTATAGGTGTGCACCACATTCCAGGCTAATTTCTCTTCTATACAATGGACCTTCTGGGAGGCATCATGCCTTAGTCATTTTTGTATCTTTGGTACACACTAGCAACTGGCAGTAAGTGAGTATCCTAAGAATGTTTCCAGACTTAAATGGAAAGGACAACTATGGGAGCATAAGTTTTGTTACAGCCTGGTGCACATAGAACACTGACAGTGGAGTATTTGGTTCATACTAGAAAGTTTATTTAAAAAAATGAAAGTTCTTAGGTTGAAGCTCAGAGAAGCAAGGCCAACAGGAAGGAAGACTTGAGAATCAGTTTTTTACTGGTCTGTCTTTATTTTCTTTTATCTACTTATTAAGATGTATAAAGGACCAGATAGTGCTTCTTCATGGAAATATTTACCAAAACTAGTAGGAGACTTTCACTAGTCAGTCTTTTTCTACTCGTCTTTGTTGACTTCAGTGGGCTTATGTAAATACAGTATTTTACTTCTGCAAAGAAACCTTTTCTTTTTTCTTTTTTTTTTTTTTTTCCATGAGGATCAGCCTACAATGTCAAGGAGCTTCATTTGTGACACCCATTTAGAAAGATTCCTTGTGTTTTTCAGGAGTAATTGATTTTGATTCCAAGGAGGAAGAAGGGGTAACCTGGTCCTCCTGCATGAGCCAGGCTTTCCTACCTGTTAGCCATGCAGTGAGCGGCTGTGATGACCCACCGTGAAGAGATGATAGTTCCTCCACAGACATGCTTCTGCTTTTGTTTCAGGGACACCTAGATGGCAGATTTAAGTTGGTGAAAGTTAATGCTGTGGGATAACCCTAAAACCTACAACTGAGCATTTTCTGAAAGACAGATACAGATAGCTTAACCACAGTGATCGTGACTTAGGGACGATGACAGTCTATATGTGAATAGTTTGGGCCTACTGTTTTCTCATATGCTTAATGAACGATTTGACCCCTAGAACTTCAAATCTTTTCTTTCTTTAGTCTTATAAACATAATTAAAATGATTTTATTCATTTTTATCCCCATTTCTCTTTGAGTACACTGTGAGTTTGTGTGTGTGTGTGTGCATGTGAGCCCACATGGTGGTCAGAGGGCAAATCTTGGACATCAGTTCTCTACGTCCGCCATGTAGGGCCCTGGGCTCTAAAGCAGGTTGTCAGGCTTAGTAGAAAGCACATTTACTTGTTGTAATGTCTTTTTGGCCCCTATTAACATTCTTTCTCTTCTCAACTCAATCTATCCATGATAATTGATTTGATTCTAAGGTGACTTAGAGAAGTAAATACTTTCAATGAATAGCTTCACATTTTTAGGATGAGAAAAAGGCAGTTGATTAGAATTT
Source organism: Arvicola amphibius (assembly GCF_903992535.2). Lineage (NCBI taxonomy): Eukaryota > Metazoa > Chordata > Mammalia > Rodentia > Cricetidae > Arvicola > Arvicola amphibius. Next base: position 109,563,112 of record NC_052047.1, read on the forward strand.
TTCACCTTTTAACCAAAAATTATTTATGAACAATAGAAAAGAAAAAGTAAAAGAAACACAAAGAGAAATGGAAAAAAAGTTGCTAAGGTTGAGTAACTCAGTGGTACAGTAAGTTCTGAGAGCTTTTTTGGTTCTAACTTAGAAGCTTTGAACCAAAACAAAAAACAATGGAAGCTAAGGATAAAAGACATAGAACCAAAAACCATGAAAGAAAACCTAATGGGTCACCATTATGATTTAAGTATGAACTTCTGATTTGAACAGATAACCAATTGATCAAATGACCAATCGTCTACTCAAGCAAGTATTTGTTAGGTTTATCAGTGACAGTCAGTGTGGTAGTCTGAATGTAATTGGCCTCAATAAACTCATAGGGAGTGGCACTATTAGGTGGTGTGGCCTTGTTGAAGTAGGTGTGACTTTGTTGGAGGAAGTGTATCACTGTGGGGGTGGACTTTGAGGTCTCTTATGCTCAAGTTATGCTTAGTTCAGTTCACTTTCTGCTGCCAGTGGATCAAGATATGGCTCCTCCTCCATTTTCAACTCCTTCTCCAGCACTGTGTCTGCCTGCATGCTGCCTTGTCCTGCCTTGATGATAATGGACTAAACCTCTGAACTGTAATCAAGTCACCCAATTAAATGTTTTCCTTTATAAGTGTTGCTGTAGTCATGTGTCTCTTCACTGCGATAGAAACTCTAACTAAGATAGTCAGGAAATCCACTGAACAAAAATTCAACCATGAATATTAATCTTGATTAACTGGGCTGGGAAGCATCTTTCTTCAAGATTAGAAAAGCACAGCTCTAGGAGTGTTGTGAGGGTTTCTTTTCCTCCAGAGAGGGGAACCCAAGGGAGGTAGCATGTGATCTGGGGAGATACAAGCTTGAGCATCATAGTTCACCCACTAGAGAAGAGTTTGCGAGACTCACCTGCCAAGGAAAGGAACCCTTTTCTACTTGGCTTCCCCCAACAATGCGACTGAAAAGGCTAAAGTAATTCTGAGGTTGGGGCTTAACCAGACTCTGCCCACAGTTAGGAGCTGGGAAAGACAAGACAGACACCGATTAGATTCTAGGACTAAGATATAGAGAAAAATCTGAACAACAACAACAAAAAAATCCCACAGTAGATGGAATATGTAGAAAAATTACAACATGGCTTTAAGTTAGTGGTTGAGATTAGCTATGTTGTGTAAAACAAGAGATTATTACTCCGGTTTTGTCACACATAAGATGTGCACCATCAGGAGACAGCTTCTAATTTTTTTTTGTGCGTGTGGGTGTATGTTCATTTGTGTGTGGGTACACATGCTCACGTGTACATATGAAGGTCAGAGGTCAATTTTGACTGTCTTCCTTAGCTCCTTTCCTTTTATTTTTAGAGACAAGGCCTCTCACTAACCTGGAACTCTCCAAATGGCTTAGGCTGGCTAGCCAGATAGCCTCAGGGATCTGCTGTCACCTCCTCTCCAGAGCTGCAGTTGGGTATGGGCATCACAATATCAGCTTCTTAAAAATCGTTTCTAAGGATTGAACCCAGTCTTTTGTACTTCACTGACTGAACTGTCTCCCCAGACCAAGGATGACTTCTAATGTGAAGGTTAAGGGCCCTAGGTTTAGGTTGGTACTGGAATGTTGTCAGGAATGCAGCCTCTTTTCTTTCTGAGCTCTCTGGTCTCTGAAAAAAGAGCACAGCACTCTCTAGTACCCTATGGCACTCACTTTGCTCCAGGACAGTCATTTTTGGCTTTCAATCCAGCTAGACGGTGGGCTCCACAAACATGGGATTTAATTTTTCTTCCTTCTTTCCTTGCTTCCTTCCTTCATTCCTTCATCCCTTCCTTCCCTCTATCCTTTCCTCCTCTCTCCCTTCCTTACTTATTCCCTCCCTCCCTCCCTCCCTTCCTCCCTTTCTCCCTCCCTCCCTCCCTCCCTCCCTCCCTCCCTCTCTCTCTCCCTTCCTTCATTCCATCCCTCCTTCTGCCTCTCCCTCCATCTCTTTCTTTTTTCCTTTTTTCTCATTTATGAGACAAGTTCATTTAACTATGGGGTTTAGGATGACCTTAAGTTTACGGTTTCCTGCCTCTGCCTTTGGAATGCTGAGATTACAGGTGTGAAACACCGTATCAGGCATATGCACAATGTGTATTGCAAGTCTTGATGTACAGAGTTGCTTGGTTAACTTGTGGATGATGTTGTAGTCTGCTTCAGTTTGTAACCGTGTCCATATCCCTCCCTCTGCCTTGTGCATGAGACTGAGTCTGAAACCATGGTCTGTGGTGCCTGCCACAAGTCAGAAATAAGCAAATCTAATCAGATTTAATGTAGGTCAGAAAACAGATTGTTCAGGGTTAGTGGCATAAAGACAACTTCAATTCACATATCAGTGTTAAGACAAATACCTGTCAGGTAAAGGGAAAAATAATTTTACAGAAAGGTTTTAATTCCTGAAAACGTTTCATTTGTGTGTATTTAAGTGAGCATTTGACTTTTTGTATAAGGGGCTAGATTAAGTTTATTTACTTGCACCGGGCAATCCAGTGATGGATTTGTTACTCTTGAGGACAGTTCTTTCCATGAGGTTTTCAGGAGTGCATATAAGACTCTGCCTCACCATCACTCAGCTTCTTTACCATTAGATGACTGTTGTATGCTTACCTACCACCTCAACTGAGATGTCTGCCTTGATTTCCTCAAACTGAGTTCTGACTCTCTCCCATAGCATAGCACTCTCTCTCCCAGCTCTTCATCAGCTTTCAGCAGTTCTTTATGTGAATAAATTGTTTGCTTCCCTCACTGCAGTATGGGCTTCTTGAGTGAGAGACCCAGGAATGTGGGTCTCCTATATTTGTACTTCTAAGGTCTAGCACAACTCCTGGCCTGCAGATTGCACTTGAAAAGCATGGATGAATGAGCAAATGACTTTTCTTAAGGATATATCCTTAAGAAGAGAGCTAATTAGATCAATGTTGAAGTACACAAGCTCACCCATATAACTTATTACTTAATCCCCACACCTTGCCTTCAAAAAGCACTTTCATCTTTAGATATAAAAACTAAAAATCAAAGAGACACATAGCTCATAACAGTAGAACATGAAATAATCAATTGTATTTTCATTCTGAACCCAGTGCAGGTATGAGCAAAAACTTTTCCAGCTGCTTTAGCTGAATGGGTCATAAATCTGCTAGATGTAAAATTTAGTATTCCTTGAAGTCACTGAGGCAGAGGCACAAAACATATTGATAGTCCATGCTGGCAAAGTCTGATTACAGAGAAGTCTGCCAACAACTGTTTTCAGCTTATTATAATCAAGGAAAAAAATCATTCATGGTATATGTCACTGAGCAGGATAATTTCCCCGAGGCTTCTAAATGTTTTTAAAGCTGTGCTAATCTCCTGAATTGTTTCATGAAAGAATACAGGATTATGTAAAGTGTTCAAATAAATGAACAATCCCAGATCAGCTGATGAAACTAGGAGAAAATACTTACATCCCCCATAAATGTTTCACTTCAATTTCATATGCTTATCACAAAAGCAAAATTCAAATAAATAGTTTTGAGAATCAATTACATTCTTGAAAATAATTTGTTTCTCTTATATTCCAAAATGAACAAGAAGTGGAATTGTTACTCTGATTCACAGAAAGAGTAATTCCAACAGACAAAGAAAGAAGGTAGTTACGGAGTTAATTTGAAACTTACCTCTGATGGAAGAAAGGGTTGCAGAATTACCTTGTTCCAAACAGACCATTCCTAGTATTAGAATCAGCTTTTCCTTGCTTACAGTCATTTTGAGATTCAAAGCTTCTCCTAGAAATGTAGAGAGGCTAATGGAAACAAGGGTGGCAATCTTTGGAAGAATATCAATAAAACACTTGAAACAAGCTTATATATTAACTAAGACTTTGGGCATTCAACCTTGTCCATAAGATGTTTCTGAATGTGGTTTCTTAAAAATGTCTTTTGTAATTTGTGGGCCATCAGCTACAGAAGCAAAGTCTTGGTTGAGCAGCTTAACGTATTTTGTTCCACCTACAGCAATAAGTTGCTTCCCCCAGTGTTTCTGGTTTAGCAAAGTGGTTTGTGTCTGAGGTTTTCATTTGTGATTGTTATTTGCTCATTTTTTTCTATTAGGGATTGAATATTGGTGTGTGACACTATTCCTGGGGAGACGCAAAGAACTGTTTACTCACCCAGGTCGGGAACTGATGACATACTAAAGCAAGGATACTGCCAATGTCCAACTTGGTGGGCCAATGAGTTTTATTGGAGTTACAGAAATATGGGTGAGGAGTTACTCACAAGAGCTGAAAGAACTCAAAGACATCTGCATTACAAAAAAGCCCACTGCAGCATGGGTGACAGCTCACAAAAGCTGGACACTTAGAGAACTGTGTACACATACAGGGAGTTGGATAAGTTGGAGAGAGTCTTTTGTAGGCAACTCTATTGGTTTGAGTTTCTTCTAGGCAGCTCTGCTGTTCTGAGTGTGTCTTTCAGCAGTATTTACTGTTTTGCATATACTTAGATGGGAGGAGTTTAGTGAATCTAGTCAGTTTCAGGGATTTCCTAAAGCCTTTACTTCTTGAGCCTTAACCAGCCTTCCTTTAGAACTTCCTAAGTCTTAAGGAGCTTCCTTCTACGATAGAATGTTTTATCTCAGAAGAATTTGCTACACAACAAATACCAACATTAGCCCTTGCAAACAGTCCACTAGAATGTACTAAAACGTTTTACTTTTCTTATTTTCCAAGTGTAACTGCACGGTTATTATTACCATGTGTTGGTGAGGAAGAGGAGAAGAAAAATAACTGGGTATTGCACTCCATAAGGCATACTGCTAGACACTCCTTTAGGATTTTAGGATGCTGTCCACTAGGGTTTTTGTGAAACTTCACTTTCCACCGTTTAAAAATATATTCTAGAAGAAAAACGATATTCACTTCTACATGTGGTAGATGTCTAGACACAGTAAAGTAGCTATAACTACTTCCAGATTTTCCTCTTTCCTGAATGAATTATCGGAATATGGTGTTGGCCAGTTTTATATCAACTTGACACAAGCTATAGCCATTTAAAAAGAGGGACAAAAATTCCTCCTAAGCTCTACATAGACCCAAGACTGTAGCACATTTTCTTGATTAACAAATGATGTGAGAGGGCCAAGCTCACCTGGGCAGGTAGTCCAGGATGGTCTAAGAAAGGCTGAACAGCCACGAAGAGCAAGGCAACAAGGAGCACTTCTCATGGTCTCTGCAACAGTTCCTGCCTCCCAGTTTCACTTGAGTTTCTGATTTCCATGGTTGATGAACTGACTATGAGCTGTAAGATGAAATAAACTTTTTCTTCCCAAGTTGTTTTTAGTTATGACATTGTCAACACATTGAAAACACACCCACACACACACACACACATACACACACTGCTATGAGTATTTATCAACACTTATGCACAGCATGGAGCTGGGAATTGAGAATTTGGTGCTCTTACCTTTTGGGATACATTTTGTCTTATTCAAAATTGTTCTTCTTCTTCTTCTTCTTCTTCTTCTTCTTCTTCTTCTTCTTCTTCTTCTTCTTCTTCTTCTTCTTCTTCTTCTTCTTCTTCTTCTTCTTCTTGTTCTGTGAAGAGACACCATAACTAAGGCATCTGTTACAAAAGAAAGCATTTAGTTGGGGTTTGCTTATAGTTTCAGAGGCTTAGTCCTCATCATGACAGGGAGCATGGCAGCAGGCAGGAGTGGTGCCGACAAAGTAGCTGAGAGCTGCATCTTGATCCACAGACAGAGAGGTAGAGAGAGACTAGGCCTGGAATATGCTTTTGAAACCTCAGACCTCACTCTCAGTGACACACTTCCTCCAAGAAGGCTGCACCTCCTAACTTCTAATCCTTTCAAGGAGTTTTAATCCCTGGGAACTGAACATTCAAGCATATGAGCCTATGGGGGCCATTCTTATTCAAACTATCACATTTACTCCCTGGCCCCAACAGGCTAGTAGCCATATCATAATGCAAAAATGCATTCAGTTCAATTCAGTCCCCATAGTTAATCACAATCTCAATATTGTTTAAAAGTTCAAAATTAAAAATCTCTGAGACACATGGCAATATATAACTGTAACCCCCTGTGAAATAAAAAAAAAAGCAGATCATACACTTCCAACATATAATGACACAGAAGATACATTATTATTCCAAAAGAAGGAACAGTAGTGAGGAAATGCTGGACCAAAACAAGACTGAAAACCAGCAGATCAAACTTCAAATTTTGCATCTTGGTGTCTAATGTCCATGCATTCTTCAGATCTCCACCTCCTTTCAGCTTTATTGACTGCATGCATTTATCTCTCTTTGGCTGATTCTACATGCCACTCTCATTGGCAGGTATCTCACTACTCTGGTATCTCCAGCATTTTGGGATCTCCCATGAAAACCAGGCTTCACCTTCAGAACTTTTATTCAGGGGCCTTTTTGGGCTTCCATGTAGAGACACCCCTGTCACATGCTTGGCCTCAGAGCTTTCTTAACCATAGAGGAATTAGCATCAGAATTTATCCTGAGCCAACAATAGAAAAAGTAAGCCAGGAAAATGTTGTCACTGTATCAGAGAGAAGACTTAGATCATTATGGAGACTAAATAATATAAAATCTAAAAGACACAATGTTAATATTTTTGAAGAAATGAAAGGACAAACAGTCTAAGAAAAGATCAAAAATAAAAGAAAGCACCACATCCACACCTACAACAAAACACTCTGTATGTAAAACAAAAACGAAACAAAACAGAGACAGTTTAATTACAAAATACATACTCTGGAAAGATAAATAGTAGATTAGACATCAATAAAGAGGGAACAAAAGAGCTGGAAGATAGATCATAGAAATTAGCCTGGTGAAAGGGGTGGTGGTAGCCAAAAAATGAAAAAAAGAAATCCTACATGTTCAGAAAAAGAATGAGGAAGTCCAATAAATGCCTAAGTGGAATGACAAAAACAGTCAATTATGCACAGACTAGAGGACATCCAATGTTATGAACCATGATGACCAAGTTAAATTCCATATAAAATACAAAGGTAGATAGAGTAGAATATGGGACCTCCATAGACCCATCATCTGGCCTCAACAGTTACATCCAGTCCACCTCATTTTGTTTATGATGCTCTCAACACTTGACTACACACATTTGTTTTTCAGAAACAAATTTTGTGTATTAAATTACTTCATTTGTAATTCAGAATGAGTCTCTTCAAGATGAGCGGTCAATAAAACACAACAGGAGGCAACATTGTTAAACTAAAATTTCCTTCCATAACTTCAAGACAAGAAATGCCATATCATATTTTATTCATGACATTTTAAATTTACTAAGCATTCTGCAACATATTGAGCTAGTTTCCCAAGAGCTGCTGAACTTGCTGAAGTTGTACCTAGGGGACCCTTTCTCTCTGAAGGCCCCTTTCCCTTACAAGTATCTTAGTGTGCGTTCACCATTCCTACTCTCAAGAGACTCTTATATGCTGAACTTCCTGATCTATTCATTTTTTGATCTATTTCCATTTTAATGTTATTCCATGTCTTAGTCCTCTTGTGTTCTAGGCACCTAGTGATGGTTGTTTTTCACAGATGTCACAGATGATCACAGCTTAGTCCATGTTAATTGTGTTTATACGAATTACATCTCAAATTAATTAGATCATTGCAGTTGTAACACTGTCTACCAAAATAAATATAATAAATGAAGCCCCTGGGATTTGATCAGCATAAATCATAAATGAAAATGAAAACACATGAAATTTTCTCAGTCTCATTAATTTTTCTCCCACTGGATTTTCAATAAGATGCTAGCAGACAGGAGCATGTCTAGGGGTGATACTTATGGTCTTACATTTCAAATGGTCCCTAGTCCTGCATAAGAAAAGCCTGCAGTACAAGGATGATTCCTGAAGCTTTTTCTTGTAATGTGTAGCTAGCAGGTAACAATCAATCCTTGTTATTGATGTGTACATGTCCCAGGAACAAAAATTGCAGTCACTTTTAATCTGTCACAAATAAATCTACAATCTACATTATCCACTGAGCATCACAGTAATCAATCCTACTTTATTGACAGAGTATTATTACTTCAGATACTTTAAAGCTTGGGGACTTAAACTAAATAAGAAACAAATTCAAATTCAACCTTACATCAGGATAAATAAGTATAAAAATTTTTAGGAGAGGGGAGTACATGTTTTTGTTGCTTTCTGTTTGGGTTTGTTTTTGACCCAGAGATGAGATTGATACAGAAAACCTTCCTTCTCAACTTTAGCTAGTAAGGATATTTTCATTGAGGTTGAAAGGGGGATATTCTTGCATTTTTAGTAGCTATGGAGTGAGGGCAGGCATGGGAGCTTCCACTCTCCATGCCTCACTGTCTAATGCCCTTGGCTCCAATGCCTGTACAGATAAAGCACAGTTCCTTAGTGTGGAGTGGGGCTCACGTCTCTAGATATTGTGTTCCTGTTGTAGCTAGTTTAATGCTGGTGATCAATGCCCAGTGAGAATACTGTTTATTTTACAGAATCCAAGTTTTGAATTCTGAATTAAAAATCAAATCATTAATGATTAGACAGTAGTTATCTATGTTTATGGTGTACAACATGACATGATATATATGTATATATCTATATATAAATCATTGTAGAAAGGTTAAAACTGCTCACCATATCCATCACCTCACTGCTCTGTTATTTTTATATTGCATTTAAAAAAACCTCAAATCTATTCATTAATAAGTTTGAAATAAAATGCAGTATTAATTATGGTTGCAACATGTCAAACTCATTGCTAAAATATATTATTACTATTTAATTTAAACTTTGTACCAGTCTGTTCACTCCTCTCTGTTCTCCACTCTTGTTGTCTACTGCCTCCACTGCCTGGTAATCACCATTCTACTCTTTGTTTATGAAATAGACTTTTAAGTTTCAAAATATGAATGAGATTGTGTATTATTTGTTTTGTTTATCTACCCTTAATTTTCATAACACAGAGCCCTCCAGGACTTTCTATATTACTGCAGTGATGAGATTTCCTTCCTTTTAAGGCAGCATGCTTTCTGTGAAGTTATCTTACTAGTAATAAATATTCTAAGATGTGAGAGGTACTATCTTACTGTGAAATTAATTTGCATCTCTGTAGATGTTGAACATTTTCACACTTTTAGTAAATAAATTAATAGTATAACTATTAAAAATATTTTAGAATATTTCCTCTTGCCAGCATTGTTTAGATGAAATATTGCCTTCATTTTGTTTACTTGTTCATTCTCCTAATGAATTTTCCCTCAGTGATCTCTTGGTACTCCTACTTGCTTATTACTATGCTTGCTTTGACATGACTGGCATATTATAAGTTTGGTATTTTCTTAAAAAGCCATTGCCTTATCTAAATATGATTATAAAATGTATTCTATTTATTGTTCATTCTATATAGTTCTTAAGATACAAATAATGACCCCTAAATAGACCTATTTTTTATTATTTTCTAAGTATTAATCTCTACATGAAACTTCCATTTATAATAATCTGTAATTATATTAACCAAGTAATGTTAGACTGTCCCAGTAAATTAACCTTGGGAACTTAGTGTTAGCTAACATAGAATAGCTCTGTCTTACTTCCAGTGCATGTACTGTATATTTCCTGTTCTCATGTTTGAAGCTCAGATTGGTAAGAGGTGCCACCATAATGTAGATGTAGCGTATGAAATGTGCCACTGTGGAAAGGAAGAGAGAGTTGTCCATTAGTACACTGATTTAATTTTGAAGATTCATGTACATTCCCTTTCACAACAGATTGGCATGCGCACAGTGGCACATAACTACAAGAAGACTGGGAATAGTGGGTGGGCTCCAAGGGACAGAGAAATAGTGTTGAATTAGATACCGAAAACACCAGCATGCATCCATCATCTCAATCATTTGAGGTCTTAGAACATCAGTCTTCTATGCATTCACTCAACTATTTGGGATCTCAGAACATCAGTGTTCTAGGCATTCATTCGGACTCCTGACTTGATCAAATGTCACATCTGTGATGAGTCCTGTGTTCTGATCTGAGTCAGTGTGCAGTTTGTATCTGTAGCTTTAAGATTAATTGTGGTTAGTATTCTGAAGTCAAGCATGATATAACTTGGTTTGGGAACACTTGGGGGAGAAGAAACACGAGACCAAACTGAGATCCATATTTATTTTTAATGGGCCAAATGTAGAGTGGAGTATAATAATTATAAAGTCATTTAGTGTATCTGATAGCCTCTGGTTTTATTTCAGTAGGAATCATCTCAAAAAAGATGGAAACTGGAAACCACACAATGGTAACAGAGTTCATTATTTTGGGGCTAACAGAGGACCACACCCTTTGTGCTATCTTCTTTGTATTGTTCCTGGGGATCTACCTCACCACTGTATTGGGCAATGTCAGCATAATCATGTTGATCAGAAGAAGCCCTCAACTTCATAGCCCCATGTACCTCTTCCTCAGCCACCTGGCCTTTGTGGACATTGGGTACTCCAGCTCAGTCACCCCAGTCATGATTGTGAGTTTCCTGAGGGAGAGAACTACCATCCCTGTGGCTGGCTGCATAGTCCAGCTTGGCTCTGATGTGGTCTTTGGGACTGCTGAGTGCTTCCTGCTGGCTGCCATGGCCTATGATCGCTATGTGGCCATCTGCCAACCCCTGCTCTACTCCACTTTCATGTCTCCCAGGATCTGCCTCGTATTATTGGTTATTTCCTATGTGGGTGGATGTGTGAATTCTTCATCATTTACCAGCTGTTTATTGAGCCTGACTTTCTGTGGACCAAATGAAGTCAACCATTTCTTCTGTGACCTCCCACCACTGGTGGAGCTTTCTTGTACCCATGTTTATATGGCTGAAATGTCTCCGGCCATCTCAGCAGGCTCCATCATCGTCATCACCCTGTTTGTCATCATTGTTTCATACCTCTGCATCCTTCACTCCATCCTCAGGATGCGCTCTGCTGAGGGCAGGCACAAGGCCTTCTCTACCTGTACCTCCCACCTCACTGCAGTCACCTTGTTTTATGGGACAGTTACATTTGTTTATGTCATACCAGAGTCAAGCCATTCACCCAACCAAATTAAAGTAGTGTCTGTGTTCTACACAGTGGTGATCCCCATGTTGAATCCCTTGATCTACAGTCTGAGGAATAAGGAGGTAAAAGAGGCCATGAGGAAACTGATGGTGAGAACACATTCCTCATTTTGAACAATATTCAATGTGTATATATATATATATTTAAATGAACTTTTTGGGGAACATTTGCAGTAGTTTTTGTTGTTTGCCTTCTTTTATATGAAAGAACTCTCTTAATTGAACAGTAGCATTATGCTTATTAATAATAACTTACATAATACCCTTTATGACTTTAGTAAAATTCATTTTCACTAAAATCTGGACTCAAATTAAATGTATGTAGTTTATGATTGTGGTACCTGTGTGATGCAGTTTTATTCTTTCATTCTGTATTATTTTGGTAGTCCATGGTTATAGGTTACTTTCTCATCTATTTAATATTGTATTTTTAAAAATGTTAGTTATCATCTTGGTCAATGTTAAGTCTTCCTTTTCAATCCTATTGATGACATTGTTGATGGAACTTGACTCAGGAATTCTTGGCAACTCTTGCACAGGATCATCATGCTTCTGGAAATCTTGAAGTTTTGCAGTATATGTATTTCAGTGGGATTAATCAAACTAATGTGTGAAACTTCTACATCCTTACTAAAGCTTTTCTTCATTTGAAAAAAGTTATCATGGTTTCTGAAGGACCTTACATCATACTTTTAATGAAAATACTTTAATTCTATCAGCATTTTTTGTATTTTGAAACCTGACTCTGTTCCTTGTGTTTTTGGGTTGTTACCTGAGTGCTCCCTGCTATGATGTGACTGTCTGCTCACCTGTACTCTACCCACATAACCTATAGTGTCTGTATCCCAATGTGGTTTTTTATGTGGGTGGTTGTGTGGATGCTTAGAAAGTTGTTAGTGCCGGTGAGTCTGTTCTGTGGACGCAGTCAGCTCATTTCCTCTGTGACCTTTCCTGTTGTGGTCTACAGAGCAAGTTCATGCATGTTATTTCTCCCTCTTCAGTCTTCATCCTCATTACCGCCTTGAAGATATGATCAACAGAAAAGTAACACAAGGCTTTCTTCAGATGGACCTCTCCCCTCACTGCTGTCATTCTCTGCTGTGAATTGATTGCCTCCATTTCTGTTGTTTATGTCCAGCTACTCCATCGATCAGAACAAAGTGGATGAGTTCTACATTGGGATGATCCCCATGTTGAATCACCCATCTACAGTCTGAGGAACAAAGATGTAAAGGAGATTTTAAGGGAGGCAACTGTTAGAGTATATTCATTGGATATGTTCTTTGAATTGAAGAGAACATTAAAGTTTTCATATACTATTATTATCCATAGGACCTTCCAATTGATGTGTATGTGGTTCTTTAGGTTAAGAACATTCTTGTAATTTTCACTTGAGACTTTTTTTTTGAGACAAGGTTTTTCTGTTTAACTCTGGCTGTCCTTGAACTTGCTCTGTAGACCCCCTGCCTCTGCCTCCTGAGTGCTGAGATTAAAAGTTGTGTCACCACCACCAAACTGCAAATTTCAGTTTCAAACACATGTAATCTGACTATGTGGGAGGTTATGAGATCTGTTGTATAATCTATCATCTATCTTATCCTGTCTGTCTGTCTGTCTGTCTGTCTGTCTGTCTGTCTATCATCTATCTATCTATCTATCATCTGTCTGTCTGTCTATCTATCTATCTATCTATCATCTATCTATTATCTATATATCTGTCTATCTATCATCTATCTATCTCTATCTATCTATCTATCTATCTATCTATCTATCTATCTATCTATCTATCTATCATCTATCTACTATCTGTCTGTCTGTCAGTCTATCTATCTATCTATCTATCTATCTATCTATCTATCTATCTATCATCTATTATCTATCTATCTGTCTATCTCTCTATCATCTATCTATCTATCTTCTTTCTATCAACTATGTATGTATTTATCATCTATATATCTATGGATCTTTGTATCTATCTATTTATCATCTGTCTCTAATTTATGTATTTTTGTGTCTACCTGTCTGTCTATGTATCTATCTATCTGATATAGCCATAATAACTGTTATTGATTTTCTTCAGATATCATCCACTTCTCTTTTACTTAGTTCATTTAGCAAACAATAATCTGTACTTACAACGTGCCAGATCTCATTCTCGGCATGTTACTTTCATTAGCTCACCCATTCCTTAAAATAGCATAGTGAGGCAGTCCTATTAGCCTTAATTTAAAAATAAGTAACCCGAGGCCCCACATAAGTAAGTAGCTAACCCATAAAGATTGTGCTTAGAATATAAGAAACTGTTATTTGAATCCAGAGTATTTGATTTTTACAAATACATTATTCTTCCATTTAAATTTTCACAGCAGTTGTATGATGCCAGAAATTAAGAATTCCCTCACTATTAGGAAATTCCAAAAAATTGCTTGACATATATGATCTCAACTTTGTTTTAGGTTCCTTGCATTTAGTCTATACCATGAAATACATTGATGCATGGGCTACTAACTCTATGCTTACTTGGAAGAAAGGGTGCTAGAAAGAACTTTGTAACAGAGCCCTCTAGTGGTGAGATAATCTTAAGCGGCTCCGCTTAGAAGATGAGGAAGGCCAGTCAGGCAGAACTATAGATGGGGCACAAAAGAGGAAAAGAATCAGTGGCTGGGGCTACAAGGGGCAACAGAAGTAGCGAGGAGTGGAATGTAAAGGACAAAAAGAATCTCAATACAATGTTTCGTTAAAAATGTCACAATTGTATCTAGCACATTCTATTTCGAGTTTAAAAACTTAAAAGTTGACTATCTTAATCCGATCTAATAAACATTCGCTTTAATTTCAAAACAAGAATTCACAGTTTCACTGTTGTGTTTGCGATCCTAATATCCGCTGTGTGTGCCTCAGTTACAGCTGAATAAGATGGAGCTTTTTCATTCATTTACCCGTTAGTTTATTCGGTATTTTATTCCATTCATATCAAACTTGCATTTCGGTTTACTGTGTTCTATGACCCAAGTAAAATTAGACTTTGGGACACCAGTTGATCCATCTACAAGAAGCTTCCAGCATTCACAGGTGAAAACCAAACTCTAACTATATAATTTCCAGTGGACTAAAAAACAAATACACAGTGTTCTCTCTCTCTCTCTCTCTCTCTCTCTCTCTCTCTCTCTCTCTCTCTCTCTCTCTCTCTCTCTCTCTCTCTCTCTCTCTCTCTCTCTCTCTCTCTCTCTCTCTGTGTGTGTGTGTGTGTGGCGGGGGGTATAGTGGTGATCTTAGTCTTTGAGTTCCAGTAAGGCTCTTTAGAAGTGGATTAACAAGGGATGGATTGGTGTCTGCAACAGTGAATAGGTGCTGCACCGGTGAAGGGAAGAGCATGCTGCAAGTGGGGCTGTGAGAGACTCTTGAGGCAGCAGAGAGTGGGCATGCTCAAAATTTTGAAAGGAAAGGAAACACCATGAGAGAGAGAAGGGGAAAAGACCACATCTAATGTCTTTAAAAAATATTTTATTTTTATTTTAAAAATCATGTTAACAAGATAACAGTTTTTCATACATACTTCATATTGATTATTTCTCTGTCCTCTTATATTCATTATGACCCCCACCCCATTGTATCCTTTGGGCCCCAATATTCTTCTTACCAGTTTGTTCTTCATCATATCACTTCTTTAAGTCTCACTTACCCCAAGTCTCATGGGCCCTTTTCTAGTTAGAGACTAGAATCTTTTGAAGTTTTTATGAAGAAAGTAATTTATTTGTATATATGGTTATGGTGGTAGTTTGCAACATGATTTGGAAGATGGAAAGATAGGAAAATTCGTCAGGGATTGTATTTTTAAAGCTTCCCGTGTGTGTGTGTGTATACAAACAAATACTTTGATATTTATATTTATGCACCGATATTTACTAATGTTAATATATTTATTTCAATATTTAATATACATTTTATATCCATGCTTTCATTTTAACTATACATATAAGGGTGTTATATATATATATATATATATATATATATATATATATATATATATACTTTCTCAAATTATATATATGCAAAGTACACAGTGTGTTAAGTGTACAAACAGCTTGAAAATACTGGCAAGAGTTGAAATTGTTGTCTAGAGGTCTAGCGTTCCAAGAGATCCTCTTTGGAGGACCTCAGGCTTTCTTTTAAGGCCTTTAACTTATTAGATAAGAGCCATCGATATTAGGAATTTTCTTTTTACAACTATCAGTTTAAATGTCAAGCATGTTTCAAAAAATAGCACCAAAGGTACATTTGGACTAGTGTCTGATCAAGCCCCTGTCATCAAGCTGACAGCTAAAGTTAACCCTTTCACTGGAACTGTTTATGAGACACTGACTGTGAAAGAGGTGGGGCTGAAGCAGAGGCATTGGCAATGAAGACAGAGAGAAGTAAACAAATCTTGGTCCCAAACATGCAAAATTTTTATAACCAAATGTAGGAGTGCAGAGAAGGAAGGTAAATAAATTACTCTCATGCTTCTAATCTATAAAAGGATTGAATCCCAGAGCCCCTTATTAGAAAAGGCCAAGCTGGAGGTAAAAGGGAGGATGGAGAATGGTAAACACAGTGGTGGTCCTCAGTGAACCCAGATAAATTAAGACTCTCAGGAGGAGCTGGGGATATGGCTGAGTGATACAGACCTTAGTAACCAAGAACCAGGCACTGGGTTTCATTTCTAGCACCACTATGGGCAATAAAGATCTTCAGGAGAGTGGGTTAATCAGGGATCCTGCATCCTTTCTTTTCAAGAGAAGCCTACTTCGTACCCTAATTCAGAGACCACTGACCCAGAACAGAGTGTTACAAGTCCAAAAACCCCATTAGGAGCAGTTACTAGTACTCCAGGAAGAACAAGTCCAGGAGAAACACTTATAAATCTGAAAATAACTCCAGAAATTTATTTGTCATTTTCTCTCCAAATGTATTTCCACAAATGACTATTCTTACCATGCACATTGCAGGAGTTACTGTTGAAAATCCAGAGACCTTAATCATTTGCATGTTCCATGACTGTAATTTATAGCAGATAGCTACTTTTGAAAACAAATGACTGAAAATAAAAAATAATTTTCAAGAAATTATTTTTTATAAAAATAGTTATTTTATTAATCATAGGTTTATTTAAATATATTACATGTAACACTATGAAAATATGATTTATTACTTAATATATGAACGTCCACCCTCTATAGTTATAAAAAATTTTCAGGTGGCTAATTACATATACCAGGAGATACATTTCAGCCACATGCATTTAGTTTTTTTCATTATTGTATCAGTAGGATGTTATTACTATATTAAATCTTACAATATAACAGACATCACTTAAGAGAATATTTTCATACCAAGCTGTCTCTTCAGAGCACCCTTCATCTCATTATTTCTGAGGCTGTAAATGAGGGGGTTCAGCATAGGGATCACCACCATGTAGAACACAGACACCACCTTGTTTTGGTCTGTGGAGTAGCTGGACTTGGGCATCACATAGATGAAGGTGATGGTTCCATAGTAGAGAGTGACTGCAGTGAGGTGGGAGGTGCAGGTGGAGAAGGCCTTCTGGCGGCCCTCAGTGGAGCGCATCCTCAGGATGGTGATGAGGATGTAGGTGTAGGAGATGGCTATGACAAACACTGTCACTATAATGACAAAGGAAGAACAGAATAAGACAGGAACTGTTGGGACATTGCCACTAGAACAGGAGAGCTCTATCAAAGCAGGCAAATCACAGAAAAAGTGATTGACTCTATTTGGTCCACAGAAGAGAAGAGAAAAGAAGGAAAGAATAAAAGAAGAAGCGTTAAGGAAACTCCCTATAAAAGATCCTGCAAGCAACTGGACACAAACTCGTGTAGACATTTTGGTTGAATAAAGCAGTGGATTACATATTGCTACAAAGCGATCATAAGCCATGGTGGCCAGAAGGAAGCATTCAAGTGTTCCAAAAAAAGCAGCTGAGCTAAACTGTATAAAGCATCCAAGATATGAGATGGTACTTTGATTTACCAGGAAGCCAGCAAGCATATTGGGGGTGACAGAAGATGAGATGCCTATGTCAGTAGAAGCCAAGTGACTGAGAAAAAAGTACATGGGATGATGGAGCTGGGAAGAGACTCTGATGAGAAGGATGGTGCTGAGGTTCCCAGACATGGTCACCAGGTAGATGCACAGGATGATGGTGAAGAGGATGACTTTAAGGACTGGGTCATCTGTGAATCCCAATAAAATGAACTCTGTCACTGCAGTCTGGTTCCCATTCTCCCGGAAAGCCATGTGTAGCTTCTGCCAGAAAAAGGCTGTGATGGTGATATTCCAGGAAGGGATTTATAAACATGTAGCATCATTTCCATCAATACATATATGAATACTATTATAAACAGATATGTCATTTAAGAAAAAATTTCAGGAAAACACATTGAATAAAAATTTAAACTAACTTTTTAAATTTAACTTTTATTTTACTCCACAGTTTTAGAATTTATATATTTATTTGCAATGAACCTTCTCATATTTCAAAAATTGTTTTTAACAACAACAATAGATAATTTGCTTCAAGTATGCTCTGTGGATTCAACTTTGAAGAAAATATTTCCTTAAGTGGTATTTACATAAAATATATAATGTTAAATATACTTAGATATTGTTAAATGTATTCAAAGGACTTTGAAGATAAGGTTTTTAAAAGGAATAATAAATAAATATATAAATAAATAAATAAATAAATAAATAAATAACAAAATGATTGCAACTTCTAAATCTAGGGTTATGTGATAAGGATTAGAGGAAGCAATAATGCTTCCTGAATGCTTACTAAATCACCAGCCTGGAAGTTAAAATTCACACATAGCTATATTTTAATTTCCAGGGGATAATATTTAGTACTTTCACTCTTTCTGTTTCATAGACAAGGAAACTAAGGTTAAAAATGTTAAGTTACTCACATCAGTTAACACAGGAAGTAGATTAGATCTGGGATATCAGATGCAGGCAAGCTGAACTCATTGCACTCATTCTGAAACTCATGTATGATACATGAAATAATCATGTGTGATAAAGGAAATCATCATAGCAGTTAAGTGAATACCAGTCACAGTGATACTGGTTAACAATGGTGCGGCCGATTGATTCTTCAGCTTTCTGATGCAACAGCCCAGGGTGCCACCTTTGCTGTCTAGTTCCCAATGCCTGTGCGCTAAACAAGACTCTCTTAGAATAAATTTTAAACTGAGAAGTCAGATAATTTTTACAGAACAAGGAAGAACTAGAAAGGAAGTGAAAGCTACAAGTAAAGTCACTATTTAAACTTTAAAAATACTTCAATATTTCCAATTCAGCCACAGCTTTGTGAAATCATCTTAAATATCACGTGACTAATACTTCAAATAAAATTATCAAGTTTTATTTAAACAGGCCAAAATCTTTCCTACTGTAACAATGATTCAATTGAAGTGTGGTGGAATTAAATATGATTTTTTAACGTGGTATGCAGATAATAAAACTTCCACCTTGTTAAGTTAAGACGTTGTGCTGGAGAGATGGCTCAGTGGTTAAGACACTGTTGTTTTTGCAGAGGATCTGGGTTCACTTCCCACACTCACAGTTCATGTCTCAGGACTGCCTGTAACTCTAGTTCTAGGGGTTCCAGGCCCCTCCATTGGCCTCCGTTGGCACCAGGCACCCATATGGTTGCACATACATGCACACAGGCACGCACATAAACACACAAAATAAAAACAAATCCTAAAAAATTAAAAAGCATACTCAGGTTCACTCATCTAGAAACCAAATTAAATCTCATTCTTGCCACCCCACTCCCACCCCACCACAATTTGGCTTTATTTCCTCCTCTTTGCTCAAAATGTTTGGTGTCTGAGATGCTAGAGTATCTGTATAATTAATAAATGAAGCAAGTTTTTTTCTAAAAGAAATTTCCTGAAGGTAATTCCAAGTGCTTTGAAATTATCCACCAGTTTAGGTTTATTGCAGAGTGATAAATTTATATAGATATCATGCGGTGTCTGGTCTTAGGGGTTGTAAACTCGTCATGCACACTCTACAATGGAAATTTAATTTACCCACACTGAAATTGTTTTCTCCCGAACTGCTTGTTTTAGCTGCACTATTGCTAAAGGAAGGCTTTAAGATGCGGATACTATTTGAAGGAATAGTTTTCTTCAGGGGTAAATGAAAACAAGCAAGATTTGATCACAAAAGCTCAAATCTTACCTCTTGAAAAAAGAATTCATTCATCTTGCAGTTATTATTACATGACAGCCATGCTATCTTTTATAATGTTTGGCTGAGGATTGGTCTCTGAAGATCCCAGAAATTCAGAAGTAAATTCAAACCCAACAGGGAGCATGATCACAGCCTCAAGTGAATATTGAGGAGTTCAGTTCATATGAACACATCTAATTTTTAAGGATTCTGTCCATCCTGAAATGTCTTTTAAAGTATGCAATGGCACCCTTTTATTTAATGATTATAGTGGGTGAAATACAACATATTGTCCCATTCCTAAATATTGGCCTTAAGTTTACTTTGCTATTTCAAGTTACCCCACCAGTTTCCGATGGGTTCCAAACTCAGGGTCATATAGATAGCCCTATGTGACACTAAGCAAAACAAAAACCTATAAAATGGAAAAGGTATTTGTCAGGAAGAATAAACACTGGCCAGGATTGGGCAGAATAAATTATGTTGAGGGAAGAGTAAACATAGTTCATTATATTCATGTTTGAAATAGTCAAATTATGAAATTTATTAATTAAAAAAGAATATAAAGTTGAAAATATAAATAGGCAACATTACATCCAGCAACTCTTTATTTTACAAATAAATGTTTTACAGTAAATAATGCACATTATATTATAGAAATGCAGGGAGGAAATAAACATAACTATTTAAAACACACATAATTTTTATAGCCAAAGGTATAAAATAAGTACTTTCAATTTATATTTAATACTGAAGCTAATGAGTAAAATATTTTTTTCATTGATTCCAGACTTCAGTGAAAAAAGAGTTAGAATAAACCAACTTTATAAACACAGAACATGCCAGGATGAAGAGATGGGCCGCGGTTTAGGCACTTGCTCTTTTTGTAGAGGAATGAAATTTCAGGAGCAGCACCCATTTCAGGCAGCTCCCAGCTGCCTTTAACTCCAACTTCAGCGGATCCTATGCCCTCTTCTGGCTTCTGTGGGAACACACCCATTCATACACGTGTCTTCAGGCTTCTAATTGTGATGAAACATCATGACAAAAAAGCAAGCTTGGGAGGAAACGGTTTACTGGGGTTCCACACTTCCACACTGTAGTCCATCTCTAAAGGAAGTCAGGACCGGAGTGCAAACAGGGCAGGAAGCTGGAGGCAGGAGCTGATGCAGAGGCCATGAAGGGGTGCTGGTTACTGTCTTCCTCCCCAAGGCTTTTTCAATCTGCTTTCTTATAAAACCCAGGACCACCGGTTCAAGGAAAGCACCACCTAGATGGTCTGCATCCTCTCCCATCATCACTGATTAAGGAAATGCTCTAATGGTTTTCTTACAGCTTAATCTTCAGAATCTTCTGGAGGCACTTTCTCAATTGAGGTCCCTTTCTCTCAGGTGACTTTAGCTTGTGTCAAATAGATATAAATCTAGCCAGCAATATGTACATATACACACAAACACATACACATATGTAAAGATAAAATAAAAAATCTTAAAAATTAAGTAAACCCATAGCATGGTAAACATGGTGTGGAAGAGACACAAGGCAGTGGATTCACATGATGGCTGGAGGGTGGCTACAGTGCCAGCTCACCAGCCTAATGAGAAAATCCAAACCCAGTATGTGATATCTGAGGGAGAATGGCAAAGGACCCACTGATGCAAAACCAGGAAAAAAAACAAAACAAACAAAAAACAGGTGGTCCTGTTATGCCAAACATAAACAGCAAATGCAAAGATCCCAGGAACTTCAAGAAATTAAAAAATGAGGCCATGGTAAACCATGCAGAGACCCATAGGCCATGAAAAACATTTACAATTCAGTTTTTATGTTTGATATGCTATAATTCCAAGTGTTGTAAGAGGTACTGCTTACAAAACATTGAATGGAGGAGTTAGCAGATGCATTTTCATTATTTTTATATAAATCTACAAACCTGATGATATTTTAACAAAATTGATATGCTACGATATATGTTGTTCTATTATGTTATAGTATTAGTGATTTATACAATTAACTGTCAATCACATTATCTCTGTGAGGTCATTTCTTATCTTGGGTCTGTATATACTAATCTGCATAATTATACAAATTTTATTAAAATATGTGGAAAAGGTATAGCTGTCAAAAGAAAAAACACATAATGACGGACAATATTTAGAAGAACATTGCTGATAAAAGACTGTCATTAAAAACATCCAGTAACTACTGAATCTCAGCAAGAAGGAAACAAAGAGGATGACTGAAAGCTAAGTCAGAAACATTCACAGAAACCCCATTAGAAGGAGTAGAACAAAGAGTTTCTGCAAGTGTGCTTCAAAATTAGTTCATTAAGGAACTGAAAATGTAAAGAGAGATACTCTTACATACCAAATATAATGCCAGAATCTAAAACACCAAGATCACCAAGAAAATTTAATTTCCATTATTTGTTGGAATGTACATAATATACCCATTTTGAAGGGTATAGTAGAAATTTCTTTTTAATTGTTTTTACTGAGCTATATATTTTCTCCACGCCCTTCCCTTCTTCACTCCTCCCCTTCTACCCTCTCCCACAATACTAATGCTCCTGATTTATTTAGGAGATCTTGTCTTACATGGTCAACAAGACAAAATGGCAGCCTACAGAATGGGAAAAGATCTTCACCAACTCCACATCAGACAGAAGGCTGATCTCCAAAATATATAAAGAACTTAAGAAATGGTCATCAAAAGAACAAATAATTCAATAAAAAATGGGGTACAGACCTAAACAGAGAACTTTCAACACATGAATCTAAAATGACCGAAAGATACTTAAGGAAATGTTCAACATCCTTAGCCATCAGAGAAATGCAAATCAAAAACAACTCTGGAATTTCATTTTACACCTGTAAGAATGGCCAAGATCAAAAGCACTGATGACAACTTATGCTGGAGAGGATGTGAAGTATAGGGAAGACTCCTCCATTGCTAGTGAGAATCAAACTGGTACATCTACTTTGGAATCAGTGTGCCAATTTCTCAGAAAATTAGGAAACAACCTACCTCAATATGCAACAATTTATTTTTTAATGAAAACAGAAAGTTTTGGAAATACCAACCAATAGTACAAGATGCTATAATCAAATGTATGTGTTATTATTACATAAATATAAGCTGCCTTATTTTATGATTGTCTTGAAATGTCCTTATTCTTCCACCAGTATTAAAAGGAAGTTTTCCTGGCTATTGTAACCATGGTTGACAGCTATTTTCTTTCGGGGCTTGTAATATTATTTTCCTGGCTTCTAGGGTTACTGATGAAGGCTATGATGCCATTCTGATATGTTGGCCTTTGTATTTGAATTCATGTCTTTTCATTACAGCTTATATGTATTTTTTCTGTGAGTTTTTGATATCTTTACTGTTGTATGTTGTGGAGAATTTCTGGTATATTCATGCTATTTAGAGCTCTAAACCCCTCATATATTTAGATGGCAATTTCTTTCTCTAGATACTGGGGGAATTGTCTATATCATTTTATTGACTTGACTCTCTGTTCTTCTATTATTTATCTCAGCTACTCCTAGGTTCTAAGGATTCTTAATTCTTCAGAGAATTCTTAGGTTCATTCTCTTGACTGTATGCCATAGTTCCTGTGGTTATATTTATGTTTTCCTTACTGGTGTCTGAATATATTGATTTCTGATACTCTTTCCTCTGCTTTATTGAATGATTTTTGATGCTTTCTAAAATATTTTACTTTTGGTTCACTGGCCTTTTTACTTCCAAAATTTCTATCTTTTTTAGATTTCAGTTTCTTTGTTTAAGTTTTCTGTCATGTTGGTAACTTTCTCATCTATACTGTTTATGTTCTCATTCATTTTTTTCTAACTTTTTTCTTCTGTTGCTGAGTTTTGAATTTTCTTTCCAGGTATGGGGCTGAATTCATGTGTTTCTTTGTATACTCCTCCATTCAAATTATTAATCAACTTTTTACAAGTAAAAATTTTAAATTAAGTCTTCATTAATTCACATTTCTGATGTGGGATTCCTCTCTGTATTCTGTGAGTATGTTTTATTACCACTGATTAATAAAAACCTTGTTTTGAGCCTATGGCAGCACAGAGCAGAGCATGGTGGGAATTCCAAGCAGAGACAGAGGAGAAAAGAAGGTAGAGTCAGAGAAACACCATGTAGTTGCCAAAGGAGACAGACACCCTGGAGGCTTACAGTAAACAATGAACTACATGGTAAAATATAAAATAATAGGAATGGATTTCTTTAAGATATAAGAGCTAGCTAGACACACACTTAAGCTATTGGCCAAGCAGTGTTGCAATTCATATAGTTTCTATGTTATTATTTTGGGATTGGGCAGCTGGGAACAAACAAGCAGCCTTCTATCTACAGAATGGTGCCCAATGAACATTTGGGGTTGATGCCTGCCACCCACTTCTGGTCTGGATGCTTGTGTGCCCACTCAGGGTTGGGAGGAAAATAACTGAGATCATGCTTGCAACTCAGTGCCCTCTGCCCTGACCTGGGTAGGTGACAGAATAGAGTCTGCTAGCAGTACACAGGCAGGGTTCCTACCACCATACACAGAGATATTTCTAGGCCACTCACTGTGCTGCATTGCAGATGTAGCTTTTACTCAAATAAAAAGGGTTTATATGTTACACTGTGCTACCCAGAGTTGAGGTGGGGAGGACGGTTCCTACCCAGCAGTCCCAGAGCTGGTGATCTACCTCTGCCACATTGACAGCCTGAGAGAGGCAGAGCCAACATCCAGGGCTGCTGTTATCAAGCTGCTTACCATTTTAAAAGCACTCCTGGTCAGAAAAATATTACATATACGCAATAAAGACAGATTCAGATAAAAAGCCCTCTAAATGGGTCAGAGTGTTAAATAAATGTATGTAGGCTTGGGAGAGAAAAAAAGAGTAAAGAGACAGTAAATGTAATATAAAAGAGTATAGTCATAGATTAAAGGAGTAAAGATAATAAAATAAATATTAAACTTGTAGAAAAAGTAATAGAGTAAGAAAAATAAGTCATGTAAAGATAAAATATATAGAGAGTCTGGATTATGGATATTATTGTGTTTTCTTTAAATTTTTTGAGTGTTAATGAGCTAAGTACAGAGAGACATTCCATTGTATAGGCTGCTAAGCCAAACTAACATATATACTTTGACAGTATCTTGACTTCAAAATTTGGGCCTAAGGCTATGTTACTTTGGAAAAGAGGTTTTGCTTTTGTTTCCACAGAGGAGAAAAAGCTGTGAATTCGTTACCAGCTAATCTGATTTAATCAAACAAGACTCCCTGATATAATGGCTCAGATGGTCTAACATCCATGACAGCTTAGAACTGCTGGCTGAGATGGACCTAGCACACAGGATACCCCATAAAAGACCTAATTAACAGTGCCCCCAATCAGCAGGAAGTAGTCTAGAGAACCACACCCAAATTCCTAAAATTATTGTTTATAAACATTTGTTTAAATCTAAAGGGGGATATGATATAGTGATGAATACTTACATTGATATGGTACTTGGTTTATTGATACAAATTTAAGGTCAATTTTGCTATATATGTATTTCTGTTCTTGATTAAGGTATTATGTTTGTGAAACTCATTTAAAATGTAATATATGATTAAGAAATACAGGTTAATAGGTAGTTATCTATAATAGCCAAGCTTGTAGTCATGTTATGTTTTCTAGCTGTACAAAGACATATTTCAAGTGGATAGGCATTCTTCAAACCTTTCAAAGACTTACAGAATATGGCATTTAAAATGTTTTAAGAACTTAGGACTTTTCATGACTTGAGACACATCTGTTCCTGACAGCACTAATCTACTTCAAGAGGATGATGGGCATCAACGAGGCTCCCTATGTAGTTTTTTTTAGCTACTTAGGCAAGAAACTACTCTTGCCTGGCCCGCTTGATGGTATGCTGTGTAAACTGGACATGCAGGACCCACAAAAAAATGATTGCTGAAGTTGCCTAAAGAAGGTGAGACAGTCCTTCAGGGTTCCTGATTCATGAAAGAGTCTGTCTGACATTCTTCAAGACATAGAAGAAAGTGACTGACAAACTGCCAATATAGGCAGAAATGTCTCTGAAATTTCCTGCTTCATGGAAAAGTCTGCTTAATAGGATGGGTCTGTAGGCTGAAGATGAATGCAACAATGTTACAGAAAACTTTGATTGACTGTCCAGGCATGGAGATGTCTCTGTTAATTCTATAGTTTTGGAAGCTGCTTCCAATGTACTTCCTGTTTACTTAGGTAATATTACATCCTTCTGGAGATTTTGATGGAGTTGAAGAAATATAGTTATAATTATAGAAGATAGATTATAAAACCTAGACTCACAAAGATAGGGATAGATTCTAGAGTATTTCCCTTAATTTGCTGAATATAAATGGACTATAATTCTTTCTTGATAACTAGTTTTTTATATGTAATTTTACTATGTTAAAATTAAAACCTTCCTTTTTATTTAGACAGAAACAGGGAAGTGGTGTGGGATTCCCCTCTGTATTCTGTGAATATGTTTTCTTACCATTTGTTAACAAAGAAGGTGCTTTGGGCCTATGGCAGTGCAAAATAGAGCAAGGTCAGAATTCCAAGCACAGATAAGGAGAAAAGAAGGTGGAGTTAGAGAGAAACCATGTAGACACCAAAGGAGACAGATGCCTAAGAACCTTACCAGTAAATCATGTGCCTCCTGGTAAAATATAAAATAATAGGAATGGTTAATTTAAGATGTAAGAGCTAGCCATAAGTACGCTTGAGCTATTGACTAAACAATGCTTTGTTAATATAATTTCTCTGTGATATTTTCAGGTTTGTACAGCCACAATGAACAAGCAGCCTGCTGTCTACATGTTTCAATATCTTAGAGTTTAGTAGTTGAGGAGATTGGGTCTCCTAGAGAAGTCACACTTCCTTGCTGATGCATGTCTCTTGTATTCCAGGATTACAATTTATCCATCTTTTTATATGCTGTCCTTGTAATTGTTATAAATAATTTTTTGTTTATTATTGTTAAATAATTTATTTATTATTGTTTTACTGAGATACATATTTTTCTTCACTTCCCTCCTTTCTTTCCCCCTCCTATTCTACTCACTTCCATTTTCCCCACATTCCCAATTTACTCAGGAGGTTTTGTCTTTTTCTTCATCTAATGTAGATTAGATCCATGTATGTCTCTTTTAGGGTCCTCTTTGTTGTCTAGATTCTCTAGGATTATGAATTGTAGGCTGTAGGGTAGTTTTTTTGCTTTATGTCTAAAAGTCACTTAGAAGTGAGTACATAGTATATTTGCCTTTCTGTATCTGTGTTACCTCCCTCAATATGATGTTTTCTAGATCCACCTATTTTCCTTCAAATTTCAAGATGTCAGTTTTTTCCCACTGTGTAGTACCCCATTGTGTAAATACACCACATCTTCCTTATCCATTCTTAAGTTTAAGGGCATTTATGTTGTTTCCAGATTCTGGCTATAACAAATAACACTGCTATAAGCATAATTGAGCACATGTCCTTGTGGTACAATTGAGTATCCTTTGGGTATATATCCAAAAATGGTATTGCTGGGTATTGAGGTAGGTTGTTTTCTAATTTTCTGAGAAATTGCTATACTGATATGCAAAGGGGCTGTACCTGTTTGCACTCCCACCAGCAATGATGGAGTATTCCTTTTACCCCACATTCTCTCCAGCATAAGTTGTCATCAGTGCTTTTGATCTTGGCCATTCTTATAGGTATAAGGGATTTTCAGAATTGTTTTGATTTGTATTTCTCTAATGGCTAAGGATGTTGAGCATTTCTTTAAGTATCTTTCAGTCATTTTAGATTCATCTGTTGAGAGTTCTCTGTTTAGGTTTATAGCCATTTTTCAAATTGGATTAGTTGTTCTTTTGATGACCAATGTCCTGAGTTCTTTGTATATTTTAGAGATCAGCCTTCTGTCTGATGTGGGGTTGGTGAAGATCTTTTCCCATTCTGTAGGCTGCCATTTTGTCTTGCTGACTGTGTCCTTTGTTTTACTGAAGCTTCTCAGTTCCAGGAGGTCCTATTTATTAACTGTTCCTCTCAGTGTCTGTGCTACCGGTGTTATATTTAGGAAATGGCCTCCTGTGTCAGGGCATTCAATTATACTTTTCACTTTCTCTTCTTGTGGTTTATGTGGAGGTCTTTGACCCACTTGGACTTGTGTTTTGTGCATGACAATATATATTGATCTATTTTCATTCTTCTACATGTTAATATTCAGTTATGTCCGTGCTATTTGTTAAATATGCTTTCTTTTTTCCATTTTATATTTTTTTTGCTTCTTTGTCAAAAATCAGGTGTTCATAGGAATCTGGATTGATATCTAGATCTTCGATTTAGTTCCATTGGTTTTCTTGTCTGTTTTTTATGCCAATACCAGGCTGTTTCCAGTACTGTAGCTCTGTAATAGAGTTTGAAGTCAGGGATTATGATGCCTCCAGTAGTTCCTTTATTGTACATGATTGTTTTGACTATCCTGGGTTTGTTTTATTTTCCATATGAAGCTAAATATTGTTCTTTTGAGGTCTGTGAAGAATTTTGCTGAAATTTTGCTGGTCAATGCATTGAATCTGTAGATTGTTTTTGGTAACAATGCCATTTTTTACTATGTTATTTCTACCTACCCAAGAGCATGGGAGATCTTTCTATTTTCTGGTATTTTCTTCAGTTTCTATCTTCAAAGATTTTAAAGATTTTCTTGTCATACAGAGCTTCTACTTGTTTTGTTAGAGTACTACAAGGTATTTCATGTTATTGGGCTATTGTGGAGGGTGATGTTTCTCTGATTTCTTTTTCAGCCCATTTATCATTTGTATAAAGGAGGGATACTTATTTTTTGAGTGAATCATATATCCTGCTACATTACTGAGGGTGTTTATGAGTTATAGAAATTCCTTGATAGAATTTTTGGGGTTCCTTAAGTAAACTATCTTATCATCAGCAAATAGTGAATGTTTGATTTCTTCTTTCTAATTCGTATCCTCTTGATCTCTTTTTGTTGTCTTGTTGCTCTAACTAAAAACTCAAGAACTATATTGATTAGATTTGGAGAGAGTGGATAAACTTGTCTTGTTCCTGATTTCAGCAGAGTCACTGTGACTTTTTCTCCATTTAGTTTGATGTTAGCTGTTGGCCCGCTGTATATTGCCTTTATTATGTTTAGTTATGTTTATTTTATCCATGCTCTTCCACAAACTTTATCATGAAGGGACATTGTATTTTGTTGAAGTCTTTCTCAGCATCTAATGAGATGATCATCAGATATTTTTTTTTCAGTTTGTTTATATGGTGGACTACATTGACAGATTTTTGTATGTTGAACCATGCCTGAATCTCAGGAATGAAGCCCACTTGGTCATGGTAGATGATTTTTTTTTGATGTGCTCTTGGATTCAATTTGCCAGTATTTTATTGAGTATTTTTGCATCAATGTTTATGAGTGAGATTGATCTGTAATTCTCTTTCTTAGTAATGTCTTTGTGTGGTTTTGGTGTTTGGATAATTGTAGACTCAATAATAGTTAGGCAAAGTTCCTTCTGTTTCTATTGTATGGAACAATTTGAAGAGTATTGGTATTAGTTCTTCTTTGAAAATCTTGTAGAATTCTGGGCTGAAACCATTTGGTCCTAGGCTTTTATTGGTTGGGAGATTTTGATGACTGTTTCTATTTCTTTAGCAGTTATAGGTCTATTTAATTTGCTTCTTGATTTTATTTTGCTAAGTGATATTTATCCAGAAAGTTGTTCAATCCTTTAATTTTTCCAATTTTGTGAAGTACAGTTGTTCTAAATATGACCTAATGATTCTCAGGATTTCCTCCATGTCTGTTGTTATGTCCCTCTTTGTTGACAGAGATTTCTGTCCTGCATGGTTCCCATAGTCATTAAATCCCAAAGAAATCATACAGAGGTCTACATTAGTTATAAACTGATTGGTCCATTAGCTCGGGCTTATTATTATTATTATTATTATTATTATTATTATTATTATAACTTATATTAGCCCTTTATTTTTATCTGTGGTAGCTTCATGGCTAGGTACCTTTTTTAGCAGGGCAGTCACATCTTGCTTCTCCTGTGCCTGGGACAGGACTGGAGAAAGAGCTTCCTCTCCCTAGAATTCTCCTGTTCTCATTTACTCACCTCTACTTCCTGTCTGGTTGTCCTGCCTATACTTCCTACCTAGCTACTGGTTAATCAGCATTTATTTAAAATATAATTGACAGAATGCAGATCATTGTACCACACCACCTCTTTTCATTTCTGATTAATTTGAATATTCTCTCTCTGCCTTTTGGTTAGTTTGGATAAAGGTTTGTCTATTTTATTGATTTCTTGAAGAACCAACTCTTTGTCTCATTGATTCTAAGTATTATTTTCTTTGTTTCTATTTTGCTGATTTCAGCTCTCAATTTGATTATTTCCTGCCATCTAGTTCTCCTAGGTTAGTTTGCTTCTTATGTTCCAAATTTTTCAAATGTTCTGTTAATTCACTAGTGTGGGATTTTTCCAGCTTTTTTATGTAGGCATTTAGTGCTATGAACTTTCCTCTTAACAGTGTTTTCATTGTGTCCCATAAATTTGGGTATGTTGTGTAGTCATTTTCATTGATTTTTAGGAAGTCTTTAATTTCTCCCTTCATTTCCTTGATATTAAGAGATATCAATGACCAGTGATTGTTAATGCTTGTTATTTTTAGGTGGTAGTTTTTGTATGTTTTCCTTCTTTGGGATTTGCTTATGTGAGGTTGTTGACTGTGCTTTTGTGGGTGCATGAAGTTAGCTTCCTTGGTTTGGAGTTTTTCTTCTAATATTTTCTATAGGGATAAATTTGTGGATAGGTATTGTTTAAATCTGATTTTGTCATGGAATATCTTGTTTTATCCGTTGATGGTAAAGGAAAACTTTGCTGGGCTTTGTGGTTTGGGCTTGCATTCTTGATCTCTTAGTGTCTGCCACAATCTGTCCAGGTCCTGGATTTCATGGTTTTCATGGAGAAGTTGGATGTAATTCTGATAGTTTCGCCTTATATGTTACTTGGCATTTTTCCTTTGCAGCTCTTAATATTCCTTCTTTACTCTGTATGTTTTGCATTTTGATTATTATATGGTGAGGGGACTTTCTTTTTTGGTCCAGTCTATTTGGTGTTCTGGAAGCTTCTTGTACCTTCAGAGGGATATCCTTCTTTAGGTTGGAAAAGTTTTCTTCTATAATTTTTGTTGAATATATTTTCTGTGCCTTTGAGCTGAATTTCTCCTTCTTCTAGACCTGTTATTCTTAAGTTT
Organism: Arvicola amphibius; assembly: GCF_903992535.2. Lineage (NCBI taxonomy): Eukaryota > Metazoa > Chordata > Mammalia > Rodentia > Cricetidae > Arvicola > Arvicola amphibius. The sequence continues at coordinate 109,593,834 of NC_052047.1, forward strand.
GGTCTTTTCATGGTGTCCCAGATTTCCTGGATGTTTTTTAGAATTTGTTGGACTTAACATTTTCTATGACCAATGAATTTATTTCCATTATAGTATCTTCAGCACTTGAGAGTCTGTCTTCCATCTCTTGTATTCTGTTGGTTATGCTTGCATCTGCAGTTCTCATTCATTTATTCAGATTTTCTATTTCCAGAATTCCCTCAGTGTTGGTTTTCTTTATTGCCTCTATTTCAATTTTCAAGTCTTGAGCTGTTTGAACTGTTTGCTTTACCTGTTTGAATGTTTTTCTTTGTTTTACTGGGTTTCTTTAAGTTAGCTATTGATTTCCTCCAATTTTTTGTTTGTCTTTTCCTCTATTTCTTTAAGGGGATTTTTCATTTCTTCATAATTCCCATAAAGTTATATTTGAAATAATTTTCTTCTGCATTTTCTGGTTTAGGCTGATCAAGTCTTCCTGTTGTATGACCACTGGGCTCTGGTGTTACCATGTTGATTTTTAGGATGTTGAATGAATTCTTGCATTGGTGCCTACCCATCTCTTCCCCTAATTGGTGCTGGCAGTGTCTTTGTCTATTGGTCCAATTATTGCAGTTGATGTGTGTGTCTTTAGGGGCTGTTCTTGTTCTGCTCTGTACAGTCACTGACTGTGTCTAAGGGAGCCATTGAGGTCTTTCTTGCCAGCTCTCTTGGCCCACTCTCTAGTTCTGTTTTCTTGGTCCATGGTCTTGTTATGCTCTGTGTAGTTACAGCCTGTGCTTCAGAGTTCCTCTGAGGTCATGGGGGTTAGAAGGGTTTGGGAACAGAGTGGAACTTGTAGTCTCCAGGGTCCACTGGATGGGATGGGGCTGTTGGAGTAGCCTACCTCCAGGAAGCTTGCCTGCTGGCTGGCTAGAGAAGCTGAGGCAGGTAGGGGAGATACCTGGGGTTTTGCCCTAGTACAGAGGGCCTAGAGAATGGGGTTTCCAGCTTCATGGGTGATCACTTACCTCTTGGTCTACTCTGTGTAGTTGTAACCCATGCTCTAGGGTTCCTCTCCAATTTGTGTATCTTATGGTGTAGCTATCTTTGAGAAGATCTTACTGGGTGGTCTACTCTTTAAGGCTCGATGCTCAGAACCACACACAGAGAAGAAAACAAACCATTGTAACAGTAACATTGTACCTTTCAAGACATAGAAATACACCCCAAGTTGATTAAAATCTGCTAAGTCAACACCAATCACCCTACAACAGAAATAGACAAAACCACTGTAGAACATGCTAGGAAGGAAGAAATTATTTGTGGTAAATGGGAAAATAATAAATGAGAGATCTAAGTGAAGGAGGAAGGGGAAATAGTGAAAAAGAAAAGAAATATGGGAAATTTGGAGACACCTATGGGGGTAAAATTAAGACACTAGTGAAAAAAAGTAAAAAATACTTCCCAATAATGACATCATTATTAAAATCAGAACTCAGATTAAATAAATGTAAGAGGAGAAATAAAAAAGATTTATTTAGAAAAAAAGACAAGGTGATGTCAAAATGCTAATAAAAGTTGTGGTGGAGGAAGACAGGAAAACAGAGTGGCTAAGAAAAGAAAATATACTACCCCATACTGTTTAAATTGCATTAAATGACCCTATTAAGGGAATATTGCAAAAATGTAAATTTCAAAAACAAAATGAAGTATAAACACTATTGAAAATGTGTTAAAAAGCAGGAAAGGAAACCACAAGCATAAAAACCATGTGCTTCTCTTGCAGAGTACATGAGTTTTGTTGACAGAGGTTTCTGTCCTGCCCAGTCCCTCAGTCATTCAGTCCTAAAGAAATACACAGAGGCTTACATTAATTAGAAAGTGGTTGGCCTATTACCTAAGGCTTCTTATTAACTAATTTTTATATCTTAAATTAGCCCATTATTACTGTCTATGCTAGCCATGTTACTTGGTACCTTTTATCAATGAGGCGTTCTCATCTTACTTCCTCTGTGTCTGGCTTCCTCTGTGACAACTACAGACTGACTCTTTCTTCTTCCCAGAATTCTCCTGTTCTTGTCACCCTGCTTCTACTTCCTGCCTGGCTACTGGCCAATCAGCGCTTTATTAAAGCAATACAAGACCATTGTCCCACAGCAGAGTTTGGTAGCCAGCACCCATATATAGATGATAGATACATACATACATAGTTGATAGATAGATAGATAGATATAGATAGATAGATAGATAGACAATGGATGAGAAAGTAACCTATAACCATGGATTACCAGATGATAGATAGATAGCTAGATAGATAGAGACAATAGATGAGAAAGTAACCTATAACCATTGATCACCAAATAGATAGATAGATAGATAGATAGATAGATAGAGACAATAGATGAGAAAGTAACCTATAACCATGGATTACCAAATAGATAGATAGATAGATAGATAGATAGATAGATAGATAGATAGATAGATAGGATAGCTGATAGATTACACAACAGATCTCATGGCCTCCCAAATAGTCAGATTACATGTGTTTGAAACTGAAAATTGCAGTTGAGTGGTGGTGACACAACTTTTAATCTCAGCACTCAGGAGGCAGAGGCAGGAGGTCTACAGAGCAAGTTCAAGGACAGCCAAAGTTAAACAGAAAAACCTTGTTCAAAAAACAAGTGAAAATTACAAGAAAGTATGTTCTTAACCTAAAGAACCACATCAATTGGCAGGTCCTACAGATGATAATATTATATGAACTTGACTTAGGAACTCTTGGCAACTCTTGCACAGGATCATCACACATCTAGAAATCTTGAAATTTTGTAGTATATGTATTTCAGTGGGATTAATCAAACTAATGTGTGAAACTTCTACATCCTTACTAAAGTTTTTATTCATTTGAAAAAAGTTATCATGGTTTCTGAAGGACCTTACATCATTACTTTTAATGAAAACAATTCTATCAACATTTTTTGTTCTTTAATCAGTGAGTTTATTTCCTCTATAGTATCTTCAGTGTCTGAGATTCTTTCTTCTATCTCTTGTATTCTGTTGGTAATTCTTGTCTCTGCAGTTCCTGTTCATTTACCCAGATTTTCCATATCCAGCCTTCCCTCAGTTTGTGTTTTCTTCATTACCTCCATTTCATTTTTCAAGTCTTGAACTGTTTCCCTTACCTGTTTGATTGCTTTTTCTTGTTTTTCTTGGGTATCTCTCAAAGATTTATCCATTTCCTCAACCTTTCTGTTTGTCATCTCTATTTCTTTATGGCAGTTTTTCACCTCCTGTTTAAGGTCATCTAATATTATCATAATGTTCCATTTAAAGTCAATTTCTTCTATTTCTTCTTAAGTAGGGTGTTCAGTTCTTCTTGTTTCATGATCCCTGGTTTCTGATGATGTCATATTGCCTTTTAGGTTGTTGGAGGAATTTTTGCATTGGCACTGCCCATCTCTTCCTTCAAATGGAGCGAGGAGAGTCTTGGTGTCTTGGTCCAGTCTTTGCTGTGAGTGACTCTCTGGGTGGATCTCCTCAGTGCAGGAGCAGGAACTGTTCCTGTCCCTCTGGATGAAACTCCTCAGCACTAAAACAGGGATACCTGGTATTCCAAGGCCACCTCAGACACAAGGGTCAAGTGGAACACAGAAATCCTGCATCAGGAGCTGGAGTGGGGGGCTGTGCTCTCTTCTGGACAGTCTGTCCCGGGATAGCACACACTCACCAGTCTGGATGAAACTCCTCAGCATTGAAACAGGGATATCTGGTGTTCCAAGGCCACCTCAGACACAAGGGTGGATGTGGGGGCAGGGCAGAGTCAAGTGGAACCAGAAACCCTGCAGCAGGAGCTGGGGTGGGGGGCTGTGCTCTCTTCTGGGACAGTCTGCCCAGGGATAGCACATACTCACCCATCTGGATGAAACTCCTCAGCACTGAAACAGGGATACCTGGTATTCCAAGGACACCTCAAACACAACTTTTACTAATTCTTTACAAAGATTGACTTTAGCAGTAAATAGAATTATACCAAATTCAAAAACTAGACAAATAATAATTAAATCTTTTGTTTTGAAAAATGCTAATCCAAAATGAAAAAAAGGATAATTAGGCCTTTAAAGTCAAGATCAGCAGCTATAGAGGATGAATCAATATTTAATATTATAACCATAATGATAATTGGATAGGACAGGTTATTTCCAGAGACTTGAAGAAAAATAAAAATGTCAAATGTTTTAATTGTGGCGAATAAGGTCACCTGAAAAGGGACTATACACAGGACATTTCTAAGAACAATCGTTTTTTTCTTCTAAGAATATTCCAAACAGAATGCTTCTCTTTTCTGGAGTATGAAGAAGGTGTGACAAAGGCCATTATTAGACCAATGAACATAGATCAACAAGGGACAGACAAGGTAACTTTGCCAGCAGGAAACATAAGGGCCTCTTGCAAGCCCCCAAGTCAACTTTGGTTCAGTTATTCACCATGGGGGAAACTCCTCCCCATAGAAATAAAAGGACTAATGCCTATTGCAAAACATACTGCTCTGGGTGATAGAACAGCTTTAGAAGATGAAGTAAAAGTTTCACAAGAACCATAAAGAAACTATTATAATGATTATATTCAAACAAGAGAGACCTCTTGATTATAAAAGGTGATAGTTCATCAAACAGTGTGATCATTCAATCTAAACTTATTTATAAAACAAACAAATGCTTTTCATTGATCAAATATAACTTGCCAACAGGCAATCTCTCCCAAAGTTAGGGTTAGGGCATGGTTTTTGCCTTTCCAGAAGAATGAAGATATTCTTTCCAGAAGTATGAAGGACTCTAAAGATCACTGGAAAAATGAGACATCTGAAGAAGAAGGAAAAATTATCAAGAGAAAATGTCCCAAGAGAGAGTAAATTGGCCTATTAATATATCACATTTTCATCAGCATAAAATTTCATAAATCTCCCAAAATGTTTGTTTCTGATATTTCTTACAGACAAATAATGCAAATTACCTTTTTGTAGTCCCAATTAAAGTAAAAATTAAAGCTGACTTTGGAGTTGAAACATGGCTCTTTTCTTCTCTAAACCCAAGCACGCTTGTTAAAAGAAAATCCAAAATCTCAGTCTCATGTCAGAAGAGCTACTTGATATTGGATAGGAGAAAAATCAACATTAGAGATGATTATATAGCCTCTAATTTCATAATTCTTTGTTTTTTGGACTCTAAAACTTTTTAAAGCTACAAATCTGATCTCAAAATTCATTAAAGTAATATAATATATTTTAAATTTTGATGTGGTATTATCCTCTGTATGCTGTGAATACCATTGATTAATTAAGGACTGCTTTGAGCACATTGCAGAACAGGACAGAAAGAGCTAGGTGGGGAAAACTAACTTGAATGCTGGAGAAAGAAGGACAGAGTCAGAGAGAAGCCATGGAGCTGCCACCAGAGACAGACAAGCTGAAGTTTGTTGGTAAGCCATGACCTCATGGTAATACACAGATTAATAGAAATGGATTAAATTAAGATGTAAGATTTAGCCGGTAAGAAGCTAGAGCTAATGGGCCAAGCAATGATTTAATTAATACAGTTTCTGTATGATTATTTCAGTTCTGGGTGGCCATGATGAACAAGTGGCCTCCCTGAAATAAAAGTTTTAGTCATGATATTAATTGTCATATAGAATATTAACTAATTCTAGCAAAAAAGGCTTCATCTAGTTTCTTGTGTATTATTTTGGGTTTGAGTCCCCATCAGGTAGCTAGGAATTAAGTTTTCGTATTCTGGATATCTATAACAAATTATGATCTTTTAACCTCTTTGAGATCTGCTTGCATATGACGTTTAAAATGTATCAGTTTTATTCAGTGAATCATAACCATGCCTAACAGTGAACTTTGAAGTCTCCAAAAGGAGGATATAGTACCATAAAGATTCTACAAGGTCTATGATAATGCCACCAAGCCAAGAAACATAACCCCAATCAGCTTGGGACTACAAACTGCTCAGGACAATTTCAAGGTGGCTAGCTGAGATGGTCCAGCCTTGCAGACTATTTTATAGAACTTAACATGAGCCCTGCACTTTCCCATTGTACAGGGACTGAACAACAAATGTTAAAGCTACCTCTCCAAGGACTTGACAATTAACCAAAAATTATTTACAGTCTCCTAAATATGCCATCATCCCCATACAGCAGGAAGTAATTTTGAGCACACAACATATACATTCCTGAAAGGTGGATGTGGTGGGAAGTTTTTGGTAATTCAATGTGTTATGGATATTTGCCCTCATTTAGCAGAGCTGGTTACAAGCTGTTATTGGTAATGGTTAGGGGAAAATCTGAGAAAAGGTAATTAGATTCAGTGTTCTTATTTAGAAAAGAAGAATTTGAGATATAGGCATGATAGACTATTGAATTGAAAGGGTAGACCAATGATTGCACATTTAAACCAGAAACAATAACAACTTCTTGTTTTAATTATTTTACATTGGTATAGATTTTGGTATATTGATGCAAAATTGAGGTTATTTTTGTTAGACCATACTGTGCATACATTTCTACTCTTATTCAAGGTATTGTACCTTTGTAATGTAAAATTCTAGTCCTTGAAAGTTATTATTAAAAACTATTTAGAATGATAAAATGCAGGTTAGTAGTTAGTCATCTATTACAAGCAAATTTGTAGTCATATTATATATGTTTTCAAAATCAAACAGATATATTTTAGATAGTCAGGTGGTCTTCAAATAGTTTAGAGATCTACATGGCATTTAGATGCTTTAATAACATAGGGTTCTTTTTTATGACAATGAGACATGTCTGTTCCTGGCAGTACCAAGCAACTTCAGAGAAGATGATGGGCATTGAAAAAAAACTACATATGGAGTTTACTTTCTTTGTGGCAAAAGTTAGCTACTGGGCAAGAAATTGCCCTTACTGCTCACAAAATTCTGTTCAAATTACACAAGTGGGACACAAAAGAAAGTGACTGCAAAACTTTGCCAAGACAAGGAAGGGCTGTCCTTCATAATCCTACTTTACAGAAAAGTCTGTCATATATTCTATGCCTATAAGCAAAATTTGGATGCGTTAAAATTGCAGAGGAGCCTTGGGTGGCTATGCAGGCAGTCAGCTGTTTCTGTCATTTCTCACATTTTTTGGAAATCGCTTGCTTGCACTTCCTGTTTACTTAGTTAATATGTTTTTCTCAGGTCTCTTATGGAGTTGACAGTTATAGTTTTCCTTGTTACCAAATTGAGAAAAGCAACTTACAAAAGAGGTATAGAATATAGAAGGTTGAGAGACATAAAAGGATAGTTTGGGTTGGTAGTACAAGTTAGAATAGAAAGTGAATTAGTGTAACACTTTGTACTCACCAAGGTAGGATAGATAATGGAGTATTTTCTATGAATTTGTCAAATGTAAATGGACTGGAAATTGTTAAAGTAAATATTGCCTATATATAGTTATATATAGTTATTATACTTTTATACAGTTTTTCTTTGTTAACTTAAACCTTCACTTTTTATTTAGACAAAATCTAAAAAATATATGATTTTTTTGTGTTTTGACAAATAACATTTTTGTGAATATAAAAGAGTAGAATTAGCCACTAGTTAACCAAGAAGCTAAGCAGTGTTGACACACTTGTGGCTCATGCCTTTTGGTAGGTGGAAACAAGAAGTGATAAGGTGGAGTGTACACAGGATCTCAGCCACTTTTGGATACAGGAAGGAGACAGGTAATAATCAACTGGCAGCTCCTCCCAGTTATCTGATCTTTCAGGTTCTTATTCTAACACTTGACTCCTGATTTTTATTGATTATGATTAATTAGATTATCAATTCAAATACTAAAATTAAAGCTATAATATATCTTCAGAGGATTTGGTGCAGACCCCATGAAGGTCCTGTGCTTGTTTCTGTCTCTATGAGTTCATAAGAGCTTTGCTCAGATGATTTAAAGGAACACAAATATGATTTTGGCATCAGATTATTAGAAATGAGGACATGACCACTATTAGATATGGCTGAGGAGAAGATTTTATTATAGATATGAGGAGTAGTACAGTCAAAGGCATCTGGAAGGATCCAGACTGAACTGAGCCAGTAGACAGTATGGGACCTTGAGAAGTGAGAGAGACAAAAAGATGGGGTAAGAATGTAAGAGCAAGAGAAAAATGAGGGATGAGTTGGGTGGAAGGAAACAGGAGAAGATCTTTGTGATCCATTGGCTGTCTCATCTGTTCAGAAAGGGAGACTGCAACAGGTGCTCTGCTACAGAGTTAGAGATGAGATTCAGAAGGTGGTTTCTGGAGACGCTGAAGGAGAGGTTAATATCTGTAGTCAGCCTACATGATTCACTTTCAGGAGTGGTCTTTGCATTAGTAGGAAGTGTCTGATAGAGCTAGGGCATGACATAAAGAAACAAGCTTGGGAAGGGGAATTAGGAGAGGAAAATTAAGGAATGCACAGTAGATGGGTGCAAGTGCTCAGGAAAGCATGAGGCAGGTGATCTATTGCAGAACTAGGGTTGAGACTGGCCTGATCAGCACAAGTGTTAAAAATCCATATTCCATGATAAAACCAAATTTAAACAATATTTATCTATAAATCCAACCCTTCAATATATGATAAAAGGAATATTTCAATCTAAGGAAGTTAACAGGAAGTTAACTAAAATCATGAAAACATAGGGAATAAATAGTCTCAGATCAGAAAAACCAAGGAAGGGAAGTACGCACGCAGGCACACACACACACACACACACACACACACACACACACACACACACATCTTCTAGCACAACTACCACCAATACCTACTGCAACAATAAACTAATATCTATAAAATAATCATTGGACATTAATATCTCACAGTATTAAGTCCCCAGTAAAAATACACAGAGTAATAGAATGGATGCAAAACTGGGAACAATTCTTCAGCAGTGTATGAGAAACACACAGATAATGTCAAGGATATATATTCTTTCTGGATAAAGTGTTGGAAAATTATATTCTAAGACAATGAACCTAAGAATCAAGCTGGTATAGGTATTTCAATATCTGACAAAACAGACTTTAATCCAAAGCTAATCAGAAGAGATAGGTAAGACACTACATACTAACCAAAGGAAAAAATTCACCAAGATGACATTCCAATTCTTAAAGTCTATATCCAAAACACAAGGGAGCCCAAATTTGTAAAATAAACATTATCACAGCTGAGACCCACAATGACCCTCACATATTGATAGTGGGAATCCCAATGTACCACTTTCAACGAATGCCTGAACAAAAACATTAGTCTCCCTGTAAACACTGAATCTACATCTCTGAGGTCAGAATATTTAACTGTTTCCTATATCTAATTTCAGCATTATATGAGATTTGCAAATTGAAAAATAAAAAGTTAATGACCAAAAAGAAACATTAAATTACATATATGTGAAGACTTCTAGCTTTGTGGGGGGCATGTTTGAGAATAATTTAGGAAGATGTCAGAGAAAAGACATCAAAAACTAATTATTTATGGTGCATTCTGTCAAAGATTGGCATTATTTTACAGGTAGGTACAGGATAGCCAATGAGCCATTCAGTCCATCTAGACATGGAATACTTATTATATTGTAAAACTATGTAGATCCTAACATATCCTATAGATGTGTTACTACTAAAATAATTCTCATGAAATTAATATTTTAGGTCAGCGAGCCACTTGGCCAGCAAGGAGACCTGACTGTCTACCAGAAGATCCATCATTCATTGGGGTGAGTGAGTGCCTGAACAGCAGCAGCCGCCCAGAGTGGGACCACCAACATTCCCCCCCCCACACTTCCTGCTCTTCCTGCAGGGGTTATTCTGCCGCTCTCTTCCTGTCCCTTCCCAGCTTGCTCCCAGATCCTCCCTTCATCCTCCCATCTTCGGGGCCACAAAATCCCACAGCTCAGCCTGTTTGGGTGTCAGGACTGGGAATTTAGTACAGTTAGGCTGGTGGGAGGTCCCCTGTTTTAATAGCCTGCCTGCAGCAAGGTAGGCCCTTTGTCAGCGAGCTGCTTGGCCAGCAAGGAGACCTGACTGTCTACCAGAAGATCCATCATTCATTGGGGTGAGTGAATTGAATTCATTGGGGGTGAATTGAACTTCTAAAAGAAGACCCAAAGGGGATTATTCAGAGGAAGAAATGGGCAGGCACCAATGCAAGAATCCCTCCAACAATTTGAAAAACAACATGAAAACACCAGAACCCAGAAAACTTACAACAGGATGACTTGAACACACTAAACAAGACAAAGTAGAAAAAATTGACTTTATGAAAGTAATAGAGTCCCTTAAACAGGAGGTGAAAAACTCCCTTAAAGAAATGGACGAGAAGAATAACAAAAAGTTTGAAGAATTGAGTAAATCCGTAAAGGATATCCTAGGAAACCAAGAAAAAACAATCAAACAGATAATGGAAACAGTGCAAGACTTGAAAACTGAAATGGAGGCAAGGAAGAAAACACAACCCAAGGGCCAGATGGATATGGAAAATCTATGTAAATGAACAGAGACTACAAAAACAAGCATAACCAACAGAATACAAGAGATAGAAGAATCTCAGATTCTGAAGATACCATAGAGAAAATAAACGCACTGATCAAAGAAAACAGCAAATCCAACAAATTCTCATCACAAAACATTCAGGAAATCTGGGACACAATAAAAAGACCAAACCTAAGAATAATAGGCATAGAAGAAGGAGAAGAATTACAGCTCAATGGTCCAGAAAATATATTTAATAAAATTATAGAAGAAAACTTCCCAAACCTAAAGAATGATATTCCTATTAAGGTTCAAGAAGCTTACAGAACACCAAATAGACTGGATCAAAAAAAAAATCATCCCCTTGCCATATTATAATCAAAATACAAAACATACAGAATAAAGAAAGAATATTAAGAGCTGCAAAGGAAAAAGGTCAAGTAACTTATAAAGGTAAACCTATCAGACTAACACCTGACTTCTCTATGGAAACCATGAAAGCCAGAAGGTCCTGGATAGATGTTTTGCAGAAACTAAGAGACCATGGATGCAAGCCCAGATTACTATACCCAGCCAAGCTTTCGTTCACTATAAATGGAGAAAACAAAATATTCCAAGATAAAAACAAATTTAAACAATACGTAGCCCCAAATCCAGCCTTACAGAAAGTAATAGAAGGAAATTCAAAAACAAAGGAGTCCAGCATTGCCCAAAATAACTCAGACATCTAGCGACCCTTCACCAGCACATCTCAAAGAAAGGAAACACACAATCTCTACTACCAAATAAAAATGACAACTGGAGTTAACAACCACTGGTCATTAATATCACTTAATATCAATGGACTCAATTCATCTATAAAAAGGCACAGGCTAAGAGATTGGATATGAAAACAGGATCCAACATTCTGCTGTTTACAAGAAACACACCTCAACCACAAAGACAGACATCTACTCAGAGTAAAGGGTTGGGAAAAGGTTTATCAAGCAAATGGACCTAAGAAACAAGCCGGTGTGGCCATACTAATTTCTAACAAAGTTGACTTCAAACTAAAATCAATCAGAAGAGATGGAAAGGGACACTTTATACTCATAACAGGAACAATTCATCAGAATGAAGTCTCAGTCCTGAATAACTATGCCTCTAATATAAAAGCACCCACTTATGTAAAAGAAACATTACTAGAACTCAAGGCAGCAATCAAACCAAACACACTGATAGTGGGAGACTTTAACACTCCTCTCTCACCAATGGACAGGTCAATCTGACAGAAACCTAACAGAGAATTAAGAGACTTAATGGAGGTAATGAACCAAAAGGACTTAACAGACATCTATTGAACATTCCACCCAAATAGGAATGAATATACCTTCTTCTATGTGGCTCATGGAACCTTTTAGAAAATTGACCACATACTCGGTAACAAAGCAAACTTCCACAGTTACAAAAAATATTAGTAACCACCTGCATCTTATTGGATCACCATGGATTAAAATTAGAATTCAACAACAATGCTACCCACAGAAAGCCAACAAACCCATGGAAACGGAACAGTCAACTACTGAACCACAACTGGGTCAAGGAAGAAATAAAGAAATTAAAGTTTTCCTTGAATTTAATGAAAATAAAGACACAACATACTCAAACCTATGGGACACAATGAAAGCAGTGCTAAGAGGAAAATTTATAGCACTAAGTGCCCATTTAAGAAAGACAGAGAAAGCACACATTGGAGACTTAACAGCACACCTGAAAGCTCTAGAAAAGAAAGAATCAGACTCACCTAGGAGGAGTAGAAGACTGGAAATGATCAAACTGTGTGCTAAAATCAACTAAATAGAAACACAGAAAACAATCCAAAGAATCAATGAAACAAAAAGCTGGTTTTTGGAGAATATCAACAAGATTGACAAACCCCTAGCTAAATTAATCAAAAGCCAGAGAGAGAACAAACAAATTAATAAGATTAGAAATGAAAAGGGGGACATAACCACAGACACAGAGGAAATTCAGAGACTCATTAGATCATACTACAAAAGCCTGTATGCCACAAAATTGGAAAATGTAAAAGAAATGGACACATTTTTAGATAAGTACCATATACCGAAGTTAAACCAGTACCAGGTGAACAATCTAAATAGTCCTGTTAGTCACGAAGAATTAGAAACTGTTATCAGAAACCTCCCTACCAAAAAAGCCCAGGACCAGATGGTTTCAATGCAGAATTCTACCAGAACTTCAAAGAAGACCTAATACCTATACTCCTTAAGGTATTTCATAATATAGAAACAGAACAGTCATTGCCAAATTCCTTTTATGAAGCCACAATTACCCTGATACCTAAACCACACACAGACTCAATCAAGAAAGAGAATTACAGGCCAAACTCACTCTTGAACATCGACGCAAAAATTCTCAATAAAATACTGGCAAACAGAATCCAAGAACACATTAGAAAAATTATCCATTATGATCAAGTAGGCTTCATCCCAGAGATGCAGGGCTGGTTCAACATATGAAAATCTATCAATGTAATCCATCATATAAATAAACTGAAGGATAAAAAATAAGATCATCTCATTAGATGCTGAAAAAGCAGTTGACAAAATTCAACACCCCTTTATGATAAAGGTCTTGGAGAGATTAGGGATACAGGGGTTATTCATAAGTATAATAAAGGCTATTTACAGCAAGCCGACAGCTAACATCAAATTATATGGAGAGAAATTCAAGGCCATCCCACTAAATTTAGGAACAAGACAAGGCTGTCCACTCTCTCATTATCTCTTCAATATAGTGATTGAAGTTCTAGCAATAGTAATAAGACAACACAAGGGGATCAAGGGGATTCAAATTGGAAAGGAAGAAGTAAAACTTTCGTTATTTGCAGATGATATGATAGT